>NC_090444.1:1792045698-1792674040 GCF_031143425.1 Pleurodeles waltl | reverse complement strand
TCTAGCTCACCCCAAACCTCAATTTACTACTATGATCTGCCGAACAACCCTACTAAATTCTCCAATATTTATCTCACCTTTGACTCATCCAAGACCCCTTCTAGTACTACGATCTTCCTGACCCCTTTCCCCAGACTCTTCCATCCTCCATCTCTCCTTTACTCATCCCAAGACTCATGGTATTACTGTAAACTCCCAATCAACACTTCTGGATTCTTCCCTTCTCTATCCCTCCATTACTCTAGTCAATCCAACTAACAAATTCACATATCCTCTGCTCAAATTCACTCATACTAATAGTAATACTGTACTCATATTTCCCTTTACTAATCCACCACTAATTCCTCTCGGGTTTCGAAGTAGCGTGCTACTCGCCGAAAAGCGATTTGATGCCTCATCAGGGGGAGTAAGCGCTATATAAACACAATTACAATAAAAATGACAACTTTCTCAAAGTTAAAAATGCTCGTAGAGGAATTGTACATTTGATCCAGTCTTAAATTCATGAATAGGAAAACTCCGTACAGTTAAATCCAATATATTACTCAATAGCATTCAGGAAGTTCAAAAAATGTACAACAAATCCAACAAATGTCCATCTCATAAACAACAACACTGTATATAATGCCCTAGATCACAAGACTGAATCCCAACAAATCCCAGTTCAAGCAATATCATGGACTTTCAATTCTGCTTGTCAAATGAGAAGATAATGTCAACGTTGCCGCATGGGGTCACAGTTAGAAGTCTATCAGACCATCATCAGTACTTGGTGCTGTAAAATAATACCTACACATAAGGAAAATTAATAATATAGCAGCACGTCAGGTCTGCTAAATCACACTATGTGTACCGCCTGTTGAACCCAAGAAAACACCACAAACACAGGTGTGGATACTACTATCAGCCACCATCTACATGACAGAGAAAGTTAAAAAAATACTTTTAAAACATAGCAGACGTGCACCATATAATACACTGTGTCAGGCTCCCAAACAGAATAGGTACATTCTGCAAAGCTCAAGTAAACAAATCCACAAAGATTAAAATATTAAAATTGCTGAACCGTCATACAATATAAACTCTAGAAAAACACTGCTTCCATTGCAGCGTACTCAGACCTACTAAATATGGGACCGCTAGCGTCTGTCTACATCCGCATCCACTCAACCCATGCGAGTCCGAATCAAACATTGCTGCCCTTTCCGGCAAGTTCAAATAAGGAAGTGACTATGGCAGCCATCTTAAACTGGTAAAAATGCCTAACTAATACCCAGAGTTTAGAGACAGTTGTAATTACGGTAGGTATACTGTTGTGGACCTCAGTAACCTACTAAATAAAATATCCATGTAGGCCATCAGCTCAGTCCGTGTTAGTAAGATACACATGCTGTCTGTCTCCCTATTGCAGAGCATTCAGGTAGTAACCTGTCACATGACCAACGTCATATCTGTGAGGGACATCTTTACATGTAAAAATGGCCCATCTAAATGCTCTCAATGTACATAAACTATATCAAAACAATTCTTCTAGGAGCATTTTTAAGTGAGACACTGTCTGTACCCAGTTCCTAGGGGAATACTGGGTTGCTCCTAAGTGTATTCATTAACTTTCCAAAAGTGGTGTTTTCAGCATAGTAACTTAAAATCTGAGTTTAACATTAAAGATTATTGAAAAATCCAGTTCATTTGAGTGGAACCAGCATTTCTGTATCTGGTTCTAAACTGAAGTCATCACTTATGAAGGGTAATAAGGGAATCCAGTGTTAGTTTGTAGGCGAATGTTATTTTTGGAATGTATCTTGTCAGAGCTGGGATAGTGTACCTTGCAACATGAAGCTTCTACGTCTGGAAGCTGTGGAGCAGATGGTTGCTTGCTAACTCTGGCTGGGGGGTCATTGGGCAACTCAATAAAATGTCTAAAGAAGATGCAGACCCTGTGTCATACTTTCAAAAGTGGTGGCAAGGATGGGATGCCGATAAAGTCAACAGTTTAAGCCAAACTGTCTTGGTGACTATCCCATTGGACAAACATCAGGGTGACACCCCTGGCCATTCTCTTCAATAATAAGTGGCGGAGTGGAAAGAGTGAAAAAAAAGTGACTATGAAGTAAGTGCAACCAAAAGCTCCATATAGTGTAAGAGGGCACATAGATGCGTTGAAGGAAAAGGTTCTATTCTGGCAAACACCATAAAGGAGGATTATTGGATAATCATGGGGGTAGAGGAAGCGTGTTTACCTTATGTGGAAATTTAGAAATAAATGCGTAGCTGTGAGAATCGGAAGCACTTCATAGTGCAACTATACCACAACTGTCATTGTGTGTTTACCTTCAAAGTGGGGAAGCTCGAGGAAGTTGCGTTTCAAATATGGCGTTGCACTGGAACACCGTATACTTTTTCAAGAACACACTGTGAATGACCGCACGCACCTATCCTATTGCATAGCACGGCACGCTGAGCACTTTGTGATTGCGTCTGATGAATTGAGCGTCAAAAGGAGACGTTTGTTATCTTTGTAATCTTCTTCACTGACTGCTGTATTACTAGGATACAGAACCGGCGCATATGTGATATTGTCAAAGACTACTGACAACTAAAGCGAAGGCACCGGCTTTGCAATGAGGCAACTTTGCACGACTCACACTAATGTAGTGCACATGTGAAATTGGACATCACTAATGTGCACAGCAAACATGGAATAAGGAAAGAAATATAGAAGAAAAAAAAAGTGTACATGCATGACAAAGCCGATGTGCGCGGCAGGTATTTGAAGTTATAAAGTGTCAAGTATTTCTCGCTGATGGACACAGCATACTGTAAGTGCTTATAATGGTTTCTTTCACATGATTTCTTTCACATTTTTCAAAACATTGTTCCAAACCATGTAAGTGTGTGAAAACAGTGTATGAAGTGGAAGTATCTGCTAATGCTTGCTGCTGCAGTAAGTGAGTGGAGAGATAAATTGAACATGGCATCCAACAATATACCAGCTCCTTCTAAATTTTTGCAAGATCCTGGACAGCCATGCGTGGAGTAGGAGGATTGGAAAGATTCTTTTTAGACCTATTTGATAGCTATTGGGGGTGATGTGTTTGATGTAAAGAGGAAACTTGCAATCCTCAAACATTGCTTAGGATTGGAGGGTAGAAACGTCCTTAAAATGTTACCAATTTCATGTGCCTTTGGTAAAGAAGGTGCCATAGGGTCAGACAAAGAAGAGGAAAATAAAAACGAAAATGCATTAAAAACATTAGAGGAGAACTATGGAAAAAAAGTATTTATTGTGCTATCATAAGCAATGTAAAACAATAGAACAATAGATTTTGCCACATTGCAAAGATTGTCAGTCGCGCTATAACTAAAGAAAAAGAGAGAAAACAAAACATGCTATAGATGGGGCAGTTTTAATCATACAGCAAACCAGGGAATTGTCCTGCTACCAAAAGGATATATTTCAAATGTATGAAGATGGTACACTTTTCAAGGGTTTCTAAATCGGAAAGAGACACCACCAAAAGATTGGTAAATTTAGTGAGCAAAAAAGGAGCAATAAGGGAGAAGAAAGAATTTGAGGTTAGCAAGGAGGAAAATGGTAATGATGTAGAGGTACCGGTAGTATGTGGGATGGAACAACCTAAGGATAAAAGCCCTGTAGCCGGGCGATCCCGGCTACGGACACGGGAAATGACGTATCGGCCGACGCCGATACGTCAGTTCCGCGTCTTCCCGTTGCCGGGGAGACGCGGCCGGAGCACGGCCGGCAGGACGGCGTTGCCCGGGAAACGACGTGTGTTTCCCGGGTTAAGGAACTACAAAAATGAGACGCGGGGGAGAGGACGGGGGAACCAAACGCGGTGAACGAGAGGCGAGCGGAGAGAAAAGACAACAGGGAGAGTTCAAGGCAAGAACAGCGCGAGGAGGAAAAGAGCCCCAGGAAAGAAGCAGACGAGGAACTGGATGACAGAGAGAGAAGAGAAGAGCTCCTGAACCTGGAAACAGGACACCAGCAGGAGGAACACCACCAAGCCAGCCACGACCCTGGAGGGTCGTGGCTTAACAAGGTACGGTCCTTTTGGACAGGAAGAAGGGAAATTGGGGAGAAGGGACTGGGGAGGGGTCATAGAGGAGGGTTGGAAAGGGAGGTAGAAGGAAGGGCAATCTAAGTAATTCACCGGGGTCACTTATACCTACACTAAGAATAGAAGCGTGCACCTTAGTCCCTGAACCACTCCTCACTGGCACCAACCCCCTCCTTCTGTGTGTACCACCTCCCAGTCCAAAAGTAAGAGTATAGGAAAAAGCCTATTAATAAAACCAATACTTACCTTGGCGTTCTCCCTTCTATTTCCGGCACCACCCTGGACTCCGACGAGCGAGCAAGGCAGCTGGGTTACCTGTAAAATAAGAAGCAGGAATGTACCATCACGAACCTGGGAAACAATACAAAGGAAGAGCGAAGTGACTAAGAAAGACGATAAAACTTGTGATTTTGTGCATACTACTCCACCCCCCCCTATCATAAGGAAAAAAATAAACCACTTACCATCACCTAAAATACGCCTCAGTGGTCTTCATACTGTTCGACCTGCGACAGTGGTGTCAGAAGTGGGATCTAAATCTGTAGAGCCCCTCGCAGTAATCGAACAGTATAACCATGAGTGACCAACCCTCATTGGAGGATATGATAAAGCAATTGGCCGAGGGCCAACGTCATCTCCAACTGGTGTGGGAGGCCCACCAGCGAGAGGCCAAGGAGGACAGGGAAGCATTGCAGTCGGCTTTAAAAAGTCAGGCAACCATCCTCGCGAATAATCAACTGGTACATGAGACGGCCATGAAAAAATTGACTGAGACCATTGCTAGTAGTAAAGTACATCCCAATGTCCCAAGTTCCGTGTTACAGAAATATCAAGACGGAGAAGACCCCGAAGCTTTTTTCACTAATTTTGAGAGAGTGGCGTCCTCCGCCCAATGGCCTGAGGATAGATGGGGTCAGTATGTCGCCCCCTTACTTACAGGGATCTTACAAGCAGCATATCAAGCAGCAAACCCGGGTGGAACCACGCCATATCAAGAGATAAAGACTAGTATTTTGGAACGTGTGGGACATGACACGGAATACTATAGGGTTAAATTTAGAAAAATCAAATGGGGACCGAATGAAGACCCCCGAACCTTTTATTATCGGGTAAGGGACTTGGCCTTAAAGTGGTTAGGGTCTTCCGGAAATAGTAGGGAGGAAGTGATCCAAACAATAGTCCTTGAACAGTATTTGGAATCCCTGCCTACCCCCACTAAACACTGGATCCGTCAACATCCAAAGGTGACTACTGACATGGCAATTGATTTAGCGTGTGCTTATCATCGCACCGCTGATGTAAGAAACATGTCCACCCGACCCAGCCTAAAACCAGGACCTCCCACTCCTAAAATTGCATTAAGAACCTTTCCGGAGGAACCAGTACCTCACCGAGTTCCTAACCCTCCCTTGGTAGCAGGACCCCAATGTTACAGCTGTGGGGAATGGGGCCACATTGCCCGAATGTGCCCCAGAAAACAGGATAGTAGTGAGCCAATGGAAATTGGAGTTACTAGGCGACGGGTACTGTGTACCGGAAAAGGTAACCAAAAATGTAAACAGCTTCTGACCGTCAACGGGAAACCCATATGGGCCCTTATTGACTCAGGGTGTAGTCAGTCGGTGGTGAGAAAAGACGTAGTCCCCATAGTAGATGAAAGAAAAGAACAATGGGTGAATATATGTTGCATACATGGACATAAGGAACAATACCCTTTATGTGACGTCACAGTCGAATGGGGAAAACACCGGGATATCTTGTCGATGGGTATAATGTCCAATCTGATAGAGGAGTGTATCATTGGAACTGATTATGAACATTTCCAAGAAATACTAGATTATGTTCGACAACCCAAACTGACACAGGATTGGTGGAGAGAAGCTCCTTTCTCCAATAGCAGTATAGAAAGCCCCACAATCCGGAGGAAATTATCACGCAGAGAGAAACGAATAGAATAATTGACTTACTTGGGAAAGGAGAGAGCAGGACCGGACACAGGCATTGTTGCAGAAACACATGAAGTCCCTGTCAGTTTCCCCCATCAGCAAAGAATAGATCCTTCTCTCGCTCACGCTTGGAAGTCGGCCAGAGAAGAAGAAACTGAAGAGGTGGGTCCCTACTTCCTCATTAAGAAAAACCTCTTATATCGGATAACCACTACTAGTACCGGAGAACATAAACAGCAATTAGTGGTACCCCATCACTATCGTAATCAGGTCCTAACGATGGCACATTGTCAACCCGGGGGAGGCCATTATGGGAGGGAAAAAACGGAAGAATACCTTCTTAGACGATTCTATTGGCCGGGAGTATTTGCTCACATACGGAAGTTTTGTTCCCAATGTCCCAGATGCCAACTCACTGAACCCAGCAGACCTAAGAAAGCCCCTCTGATACCCCTACCCATTATCGACATTCCCTTCAGTAGGATAGGAATGGATCTAATAGGACCTGTAATACCATCCACTAAAGGTTATACGTATATCCTAGTCATGGTTGACTATGCCACACGATACCCCGAGGCCGTTCCCTTAAAAAGTATGACAACTAAGACAGTGGCCCAGGCCATGATTAATGTTTTTTCCCGAGTAGGATTTCCGCATGAAATACTCACTGACCAGGGGACTCCTTTTATGTCCACTCTTATGAAGCAAATATGTAAAACCTTAGGTATTTCCCACATCCGTACCTCGGTCTATTATCCTCAGACGGATGGACTAGTGGAAAGGTATAACCAAACAATAAAAACCTTACTAAAAAAAGTGATGGAAGAGTCAGGGAGAGACTGGGATCAAAAACTACCCTTAGTGTTATATGCTATCCGAACACATGAAAAGTCCTCTACAGGACACAGCCCCTTTGAGTTGGTGTTTGGAAGACAGCCAAGATCTCTTCTTGACATGGCCATCGAAACATGGGAGGAAGAGGCCGAAGAAGGGGGAAGACCCCTTCTAGAGTATGCCCACAATTTAAGATCCCAGCTACAAAATGTATGGGATACGGTCAAAGTAAATATGGAACAAGCTCAAAATACTCAAAAACGATATTATGACCACGGAAGCAAGTTACGGGTTTTACAACCAGGGGATCAGGTCTTAATTATGCGTCCGACCTCAGAACAAAAACTAATTGCCAAATGGCAGGGCCCATATAAGATAATAAGAGCCGTATCTCCAGTTACCTACCTGGTTGAGTTATCGAGCACTCCACAGAAATCACAGATTTATCATATAAATCTTCTAAAAAAATGGGAAGACCCAGACCCCTCGAACACTGCCAGCGTGTTGGCAGGAGTCCTATGTCCACATAATAAGTTAAGTATTGAGTTCTGTCCAACCGAACACAGCAACAGGGAAGATCTACCCCCAGTAAATGAAACCTTAACAAAAGCGGAAAAAGAACAGGTATACAGAGTACTGGAACATTTCCGGGATTTCTTTTCAGCGTTACCAGGTAGGACCACCTTGATAACTCATAAAATAAGAACCACACCAGGGAAAATTGTGAGGTTACGGCCATATCGTATTCCTGAAGCAAGGAAACAGATTATGGAGGCTGAAATACAAAAAATGTTAGACCAAGGTGTGATTGAACCATCAAATAGTCCCTGGTGTTCCCCGGTGGTTTTAGTACCGAAACCCGATGGTACTATTAGATTCTGTATTGATTTCAGGAAGCTTAACGAAAACTCCCTGTTTGACACATATCCTATGCCCAGAGTTGACGACGTATTAGAGAAACTAGGAAAAGCCAAATATATGACTACCTTAGATTTGACCAAAGGGTATTGGCAGATTCCCTTAGCCACAGAAGATAAAGAGAAAACAGCATTCGCCACCCAGTCCGGTCTGTATCAGTTCACGGTACTACCCTTTGGTTTACATGGAGCACCAGCTACATTCCAGAGGTTAATGGATAAACTCTTAAATCCCTTCCAATCTTTTGCAGCGGCCTACCTAGATGATGTAGTAATTTTCAGTGAAACCTGGAATGATCATCTAAAACATTTACAGCAAATTTTCCACACCCTTGTCACCGCAGGGTTAACTGCCAATCCAAAAAAATGTGTCATAGGAACTCCCGACATATCGTACTTAGGGTACAAAATTAGTCAAGGGAACCTGAAACCCCAAACAAAAAAAGTAGAGGTCATACTAAATGCCCCTAAACCGACAACCAAGAAAGAGTTACGATCCTTCTTAGGGTTAGTAGGGTATTATAGAAGATTCATACCTGATTATTCTACCGTGGCTGCCCCTCTCACGGACCTTCTGTCCAAATCCCATCCTAATAGGCTAGCACCCTTTTCGGCCCAACAGACGTCCAGCTTTGAACAACTGAAATCCTTCCTAACCAAAGATCCGATACTCCGTTGCCCAGATTTCTCGAAACCTTTCCATCTCTATACTGATGCCTCAGATGTGGGTTTAGGGGGAGTATTGGCCCAACCCGACGGGGACGGTAGAGACCACCCGGTAGTATACGTCAACAGGAAGCTGTTTCCCCGGGAACAACACTATCCGACCATTGAAAAAGAATGTCTGGCCATAAAATGGGCCGTGGATACGTTACAATATTACCTTCTAGGCCGCCCCTTCATACTTTTTACAGATCATGCTCCCCTCACGTGGTTATCTGCCCACAAGGATACCAATTCTCGGATATTGCGATGGTTCCTTGAACTGCAACCATTTTCCTTTCAGGTCCGTCACATCCCAGGTCGCCAACAGGCCCCAGCTGACTATTTGTCTCGCTTCACAGACGCTGCTACGGTCCTCGAGCAGGACCTTTCCTGGGAGGGGAGTGTAGCCGGGCGATCCCGGCTACAGACACGGGAAATGACGTATCGGCCGACGCCGATACGTCAGTTCCGCGTCTTCCCATTGCCAGGGAGACGCGGCCGGAGCACGGCCGGCAGGACGGCGTTGCCCGGGAAACGACGTGTGTTTCCCGGGTTAAGGAACTACAAAAAGGAGACGCGGGGGAGAGGAGGGGGGAACCAAACGCGGTGAACGAGAGGCAAGCGGAGAGAAAAGACAACACGGAGAGTTCAAGGCAAGAACAGCGCGAGGAGGAAAAGAGCCCCAGGAAAGAAGCAGACGAGGAACTGGATGACAGAGAGAGAAGAGAAGAGCTCCTGAACCTGGAAACAGGACACCAGCAGGAGGAACACCACCAAGCCAGCCACGACCCTGGAGAGTCGTGGCTTAACAAGGTACGGTCCTTTTGGACAGGAAGAAGGGAAATTGGGGAGAAGGGACTGGGGAGGGGTCATAGAGGAGGGTTGGAAAGGGAGGTAGAAGGAAGGGCACTCTAAGTAATTCACCGGGGTCACTTATACCTACACTAAGAATAGAAGCGTGCACCTTAGTCCCTGAACCACTCCTCACTGGCACCAACCCCCTCCTTCTGTGTGTACCACCTCCCAGTCCAAAAGTAAGAGTATAGGAAAAAGCCTATTAATAAAACCAATACTTACCTTGGCGTTCTCCCTTCTATTTCCGGCACCACCCTGGACTCCGACGAGCGAGCAAGGCAGCTGGGTTACCTGTAAAATAAGAAGCAAGAATGTACCATCACGAACCTGGGAAACAATACAAAGGAAGAGTGAAGTGACTAAGAAAGACGATAAAACTTGTGATTTTGTGCATACTACTCCACCCCCCCCCCTATCATAAGGAAAAAAATAAACCACTTACCATCACCTAAAATACGCCTCAGTGGTCTTCATACTGTTCGACCTGCGACAAGCCCTGATGAAAAGAACCATGAATATCGCCCTGCAAAATGTGACATCAAGATGAATGGTAGTGAAATAAGTGTGTTACATTCATAGACCAGATCAGAAATAGAGTTTCAAAGCAGAAGAACTGAAGGAAAGGTTTCTGTTGTGGAGAAGGGGAGATTATTGTTGGGGTGCAAGGAACAAAGAGCACTTGGAATAATTCCTGACCCCAATCATCCCAAACAAGTATTGTTAACTGAGCAAAACAATAGGGAGGGATGGGTAGACAAATATCCTAATCTGTTTGAAAGAAAATTAGGGTGCTTAAAGAAATTTGAACATCGGATAAGATTAAGAGATGGCGCAATTTCGAAGGTGCACATGGTGCAAAATGTCCCATTAGCGTTAAAAAAATAATTAAAACAGAAACTACAAAGATTATGCAAAGAGGGAGTACTTGAACCTATGGAAGCCTCTGATTGGTTAAGTCCAATTGTAATAGCCAGTAAGCCTAATGGTAAGATCCGCATGCGTGTGGATTTGAGGGATTTAAATGGTTGTATAATAATGAATCGACGTCCCCTTCTAGACATAAATGAGATGCTAGCAAGCGTGAATAATGGTAGATACTTCACTACCTTAGATTCATCTGATGCATACCATCAGATGTGCCTACATAAGAAATCAATACAACTAACAACCTTCATAACACCAGAAGGAGCATACCAATTTGTTCTCATGCCCTTTGGGTTGGTGTCGGCATCTGCAGTTTTTCAAATGTTCATGCAAAGAATCTTAGAGGGTTTGGAATATATTTTAGTGTTTCAGGGTGATGTGTTGATCTGGGGAAAGAGCATAGAACAACATGATGAGATCTTAAGAGAAGTGCTGGAGAGGTTGGAAAGAGCTGGACGTAGCATTGGATTAGAAAAGTTTAAGTTTAGCAGAAAAGTAGACTATCTAGAACTCACCTGGAGCTATGAAGAAATCAAACCCAAACTCTGTCTAGTGGAGGCAATAGAGAAGGCTCCCGCTCCAAGTGATAAGGACCAGTTGAGATCCTTTCTAGGTGTAGCAGAGTATTATATAAAATTTGTATTTTTTTCGAGAAGGTGTATCCCCTGTGTGAATTAATGAAGAAGGGAGCAAGGTTCCATTGGTTGACAGTCAATAGGCTTTTGATCCAGGAGACAAAAAATTTCAGTTTATTCTAGCAACTGTGGTCTTGGTGTGGCGTTAATACAGGTGCACAAAGATCGTTAAAGGGTGGTGACATTTGCATCATGCACCCTGAAGGGTGCAGAGAGCACTTATTCTATTGTGGATAAGGAAACTTTAGCAGGCTGGTGGGGGATACAACATTTTAGGACATATTTATGGGGTGTGGAGTTTGAACTTCACACCGGTCACAAACATATAGTAGACTTGTTTACCACAGCAGAAGCTGCAAAAGCCCCACTGCATATAGCAAAATGGTTATTCAACCTACAAGAACATGTATTCACTGCAAAATATGTGTCAGGCATAAAGAATGCACATGCACATGGCTTATCAAGGTTACCCCTCAAAAGTTAATATTGAAGGAGAGGAAGAGGAATGGATGGCAGCTGAAGTGAGGGATGTGTGTGAGGCTATAGGGGAAAATGAGTGGAAGGATACAGTAGCAAAGAATCCTGGATTGATGAAATTAAAAGAAGTTTTACCAAAACCTAAAGGTAGTAAACAAGTACAAGAGTTAGTAAAGTTAAAAATGTATAGGAAGAGTTATCTTTTGTAAACGATATTGTTAGGAGAGAAGATAGACTGGTAGTACCCAGAGGATTACATAAGACACTGTTGAAACTGTTGCATGAGGGACTCAGAGGAATGACAGCAATGAAAAGGAAGGCGAGAGTGAATTTTTGGTGGCTTGGAATGGACATGGAATAGAAAGGTTATTGAGGGACTGTGGAACATGCATGTATAATGATTCATTCCATGTGTTACAAGAATCATCTATAAGTCCTGTGGCATTACACAAATGAGCATGGGAAAGGGTTGGCGTAGACATATGTGAACATTTTAATTATCTTTGATTACTTCTCAAAATGGCCGGAAGTGGCATTTATGAGAAGGTAAGAACAAGGAACATAGGCCTTCATCACGACTTTGGCGGGCACTGAAATACCACCAGTGCTGGTAGTCTTAAGACTGCCCTAATACGAATTATTTCTGACTTCCACCCGAAATCGGGTGGAATTCCAAGACCAGTCGTGCTGGCCGTTGGCAGTGCAGAAACGGTACTGCCACAAATACCACCACACCAAAAAGAGACCGTACACCCTATTACAACCTGTAATATGGTGTGGAGGTGTCCAGATGGCGAGGCGCTGCTGGCGGTTATAGCGCCAGGACCCGTCCCCTCCCCAACAATCTCTGAAATGGATAAGGTAATTGGATCATCTGACAGGGGCGAGGAGGGGTGTTTTGGCTGTGTGTCTGCATGTGTGAGTGATTGTGGACAGGGTTAGGGGAGTGAGTGAGTGTTTGTGGATGGGGTGGGGTGAGTGCATGAGTGCTGGTGTGAGCGATTGAGCGCGTGGGTGCAATCGAGCAGATGGAAGTGGTGAGTGCATGTATGCGTCTGCATGTGTATGTAAGTGGAGTAAACAGGAAGGGGAGTGCGTGTTTGTGTGAGTGAACAGGGGAGGGAGGTGCCTGTTTGTTTAAGTGAATGGAGAGAACGGGTGCGTATGTCAGTGGACGGGTAGAGCAGGTGAGTGCGTGTATGCATTGCAGAGTGAGGGGGGAGTGCATGTATGTATGTGTCTGGGAGGGGGGCGTGAATGTATGCGCTGGGGGAGGGGGGTGAATGCGTGCGTGTATGCGGTGTTTGTCAGTGTGAATGGGTGTGTGTGTCACGTTTGAGTGGGGGGGTGTTTGTGTGTAGAAATGTGTGAGTGCATGTGTGCGGGTATGTGGACGTGTGTGCATGTGTATTCTGGTGACAGGAATGCTTATTCCTGCCGCCAGAGTGCAAGACTACCAGCTTTTTCTGGCGGTGCGACTGCCCGAAAAATGGTGGCAGTCTCCCTCCTTGTGATACCACTAGCGGTATCACGCCATCCGCCGTGCTGGAGGTGCTCACCTCCATCCCGGCAGAACATGGTAATGTGGTAAACTCCTAATTTGGCTGTATTGACCGCCGTCCCGTCATGATGAGGGCCATAGTTATGTTTTGGGAAGAAGTATTTTGCAGAGAAGAATGTCCAGCAGAGATCATTTCTGGCAATGGTCTGTAATTTGTGTCTGAAGAATACTGTGAATTTTTAAGGATATGGGTAATCAAACATTGCAAGACTCCAGTATATCATCCAGGGGAAATGGTTTAGTTGAACGCTTCAACCGTGTGTTGAGAGAAAGTATACAATTGGCCATATCAAGTAACCTGTGTTGGAGAAAACAAGTGAGAGATATTCTGTGGAGCTGTAGAACCACTCCACACTCAGCTACTTGGAAACACCATTTTGCTTATTAAAAAAGAGAATACCTTGCATCGGAGTGGTACCTGCATAGATGTCTGGGCCTGTGAATAAGGATGTTGACTATGACAAACTAAAAATGAGGTTGGAAAAATATCAAACCACATATAAGCAAAGACACAATGAAAAAATAAGAAGACTTCATAAAATCTATGAGGGAATGATGGTGAGAGTTTGCACAAGGCCTGAAACATTGTTTTACAAGGCCACTTCAGTGGGTGACACAGTGACTGCAGAAGCCTACTAGCAGTATTTGTTTTACAGGCCCTGGGTAAATGGAGTACCATATACTAGGGGCTTGTAAGTAAATTAAAGGTTCCTATCAGGTGTAGGTCAATGTACCATGTTTTCAAGACAGAGCAAGAGCACTTTACTACTAACTAGCAGGGAAAGGTGCACAAAGTCACCTGAAATAGGTTCAGCAAGGAAGGGAAGGCAAAAATCAGTGGTGGCCCTGCAGAATGGATCAGGTCCAACAGCACCAATTTACACAAAATTACAGTAGGCAAAGTAAAATACTAGCTCTCCTAAAAGAGCCCAACAAGGATTATTGTAGGGCATATCGTCTGTCCCCACAATTTGTTTGGGAGGAACACTGACACCAAATGTCTTGCCTACTTTGATAATCTTTGAAATTTGATTTAGAAAACATCTGCTAGAGGGCTTCGCACATGGTACTAACAATCCATTCTCAAAATCCTATTATTCTTGACACATGCTTTTCACAATAAGTAGGTTATGCCTACTGGATTTGTATTACCATTTCATAATAAACAGAACTTATCCATGAAATCTGGCATGGCCTTTGCCAATGAACTGATGAAACCTTTAATATTTACCATTTGCTTTGAGCCTCACTCAACACCAGCCTATACATGTGTGCAGAAACTGGCAACCATCATGCCTACAGCTATAAAATTACAAACATGTAGAAAAATGCAGCTTGCAAACCATTATATCATCCCTCTCCACAGGATCGAACCAAAATCATCAGAATGAAAACCCACAAAGTTTAGCACAAAGGGCCTAAACTAATGCCTATTATGGAAATCTGTGAGAGTACATAATACTTGTCTATGGCCTGTAACACTATGTGGTGATAACCAACTGTTAAAGGCTTCGTCAGTTGAACAAATGCTTTTCACTATGGATTTTCAAAATTAATAAGTTAGACCAACTGCCTTAGTCATAATGCTTCATAATAAACAGACCAGACCTATAGCATCAGACATAACATTTCCCAGTGCATCAATCAGGCCTATAGCTTGTCACCATAACAAACGCAGGCACGAAAATACCAAACGGTAGGCTTTAATATAGACTAGTAACAGTCCATGCTCAAATGCCTTTTGACTTTAACATATGCTTTTCACACACAAATGCCAGGCTTAGTGACTTTATGATAACATTTCACAATAAACAGATCAGGCCTCCAGCCACCATAACCAATCAGTTCTACTGTTGAAGATTGAGGATGAAACCGAGTTGGCAATTTCCAGTGGGCAAGAACCTGAAAGGTAGACAACCCTTTTTTTTGTCCGCCAAACTCATAATGACCCCTTCAATCTTTTTTTTAGTAAAACAGGAAGAAAATGAAATTACTTCAAACACTTCATGATAGGAAACAAGAAGGATTAGAAAAAAACAGAAAGGAATTAAGGTAGAAACAGCTGTGGTGAAACAGCTTTAAACTGCAGCTGAAAACCCTCAGGCACATGATTGCCATTTTGGAGCTGGAATTGCAAGGAGCAGTGGCTAGGAGCCCAAGAGCACGAGGGAAGGCAGAACCAGGTGAGTGAAGCTCATAGTCTTCACGTGCCGGTTTCATGTGGCATTTCGTAAGTCCCAGGAACCACAGAATTACACAAAGCGCAATGGTTCTCAGATGCCAAGGCAGCCAAGATACTACAGTTGCAATAGCATACCTCTATTCCTGAGGCCCTAGTTATGTCTAGGATCACTAGAACAAATTGACAAACAAATCTAGGGGCATGGACTGAAGAGATAGGCACACAAGAATGCTCATTAGTGGGATAGTCTTTACAGTGAACAAAGAAATGTATGCAGCATCTGAATATCCCAGAATCACAGATCACACTAAATTTCATACTCTGTTTCTCCATCTACCAACAGAAGAGGGGGAAGAGAACTCAACAAAAAGGGTCAGGCAAAAAAGGTTTCATCTGGCAGGCATGAAAAGTTGGGGTAATATTCCAAGAGTTAGAAAGACAGAGTCAAAAGACAATAGGATTGATTTGTTTCGCTGTTACAATGGGACCAAAAAATTGAGGATGAAACCGGGTTGGCAATTTCCAGTGGGGAAGAACGTGAAGGGTAGACAACCCTTCTATCCTACCTTAAAGCTCAAGACCACTCTTCTTAATCTATCGGCCTTTATAGCAGTTTTAGAATCTCAAAAATTTTGGACAGTCACTTTTCTTTCAGTTGGGTCTCTGTTGGAAATCTGCAGCAGTAGGCACAGAGGAGAGGACAACAGAGAAGGTGGAAAGGAGTGACAATGGAAACCCTAGATACAATAGAAAGGACACATCTTGGTAGTAAAGGCAACAGAATTTTCACTTGAGAAATCTGCCAAGGGTCAGCATTCTGCCCAGTTGTTTTGAGTGGCATTGCAAAAACACCTCAGACACTGTTCAACTCTGGTTGACTCTTTCAGTCTGTCCATTAGATTCTGGATGGTATCCTGAGGGAAGAGCTTGATAGATTCCTATAGTAAAGCATATTAAGCACCAGAACATAGAAATGTACTCAGAGACACTGTCTAAGGTGATAGTGTTGGGGTTCTTTGAAGGTGCAGTACTCTGTCAGAAACTTCCATGTCATCACGCTGATGGATGGAAGTCTCTAGAACAAAAAAGAATATAATTTGGAGACATGATTAGATAAAAGGAAACCAGCTCTTTATCATTGTCTAATGACGCTAAAAGAAGAACCGTAGTAAATGTCACTAGACTCAAAGTCAATGAAGATCCATCAATAGTTTGTACATGTTCCTGAGATGACTTCCTCCTGACTAGAATTTAGAGTATCTGGGCAACCTCAAGTCCATATGCATTATGGAGGCACTCGGGAACTCACACGGTTGGAACAGCGATAGACAGGCCAAGAGGAAATGGAAGAATTAAATCCAAAACAAGCAAGTGTTAACTGAACCCACTGGAGGAGATAAAAGCTATTGTGAGAGTAGAATCTTCTGCCCTTTTCTCCTTTGCAAAGAATGGAATCTGATGCTTTCCCTGTGGTCTGGAATGCCGAACAGTGAATTCTCACAGCAGGTGATTTGGACTTGCATAATAGAGATGTAAGCCTTCCTTTTGTCTTTCATTCCTTTTGTCATTATAATGGGCCTCTAGCGAATCCAGGATGCATTGGTTCACTGTAGGAAAGTACCATCTTGCCTGGCATGTTACCCCCATATTTCACTGTATATATGTTGTTTTAGTGTATGTGTCACTGGGGCCCTGCCAGCCAGGGCCCCAGTGCTCATAAGTGTGCCCTGTATGTGTTCCCTGTGTGATGACTAACTGTCTCACTAAGGCTCTGCTAACCAGAACCTCAGTGGTTATGCTCTCTCTGCTTTCCAAATTGTCACTAACAGGCTAGTGACCAATTTCACCAATTCACATTGGCATACTGGAACACCCTTATAATTCCCTAGTATATGGTACTGAGGTACCCAGGGTATTGGGGTTCCAGGAGATCCCAATGGGCTGCAGCATTTCTTTTGCCACCCATAGGGAGCTCTGACAATTCTTACACAGGCCTGCCACTGCAGCCTGAGTGAAATAACGTCCACGTTATTTCACAGCCACTTACCACTGCACTTAAGTAACTTATAAGTCACCTATCTTGTCTAACCTTTACCTGGTAAAGGTTGGGTGCTAAGTTACATAGTGTGTGGGCACCCTGGCACTAGCCAAGGTGCCCCCACATCGTTCAGGGCAAATTCCCCGGACTTTGTAAGTGCAGGGACACCATTACATGCGAGCACTATACATATGCACCTATGTATAGCGTCACAATGGTAACTCCGAACATGGCCATGTAACATGTCTAAGATCATGGAATTGTCACCCCAATGCCATTCTGGCAATTCCATGATCCCCCGAGTCTCTAGCACAGACCCGGGTACTGCCAAACTACCTTTCCCGGGGTTTCACTGCAGTTGCTGCTGCTGCCAACCCCTCAGACAGGTTTCTGCCCTCCTGGGGTCCAGCCAGGCTTGGCCCAGGAAGGCAGAACAAAGGACTTCCTCAGAGAGAGGGTGTTACACCCTCTCCCTTTGGAAAAGGGTGTCAGGGATGGGGAGGAGTAGCCTCCCCCAGCCTCTGGAAATGCTTTGATGGGCACAGATGGTGCCCATCTCTGCATAAGCCAGTCTACACCGGTTCAGGGATCCCCCAGCCCTGCTCTGGTGCGAAACTGGACAAAGGAAAGGGGAGTGACCACTCCCCTGACCTGCACCTCCCAGGGGAGGTGCCCAGAGCTCCTCCAGTGTGCTCCAGACCTCTGCCATCTTGGAAACAGAGGTGCTGCTGGCACACTGGACTGCTCTGAGTGGCCAGTGCCAGCAGGTGACGTCAGAGACTCCTTCTGATAGGCTCTTACCTGTGTTGCTAGCCTATCCTCCTTCCTAGGTAGCCAAACCTTGTTTTCTGGCTATTTAGGGTCTCTGCTTTGGGGAATTCTTTAGATAACGAATGCAAGAGCTCATCAGAGTTCCTCTGCATCTCTCTCTTCACCTTCTGCCAAAGGATCGACCGCTGACTGCTCAGGACGCCTGCAAAACCGCAACAAAGCAGCAAAGATGACTACTGCAACCTTGTATCGCTGATCCTGCCGCCTTCTCGACTGTTTTCCTGGTGGTGCATGCTCTGGAGGTAGCCTGCCTCCTCTCTGCACTAGGAGCTCTGAAGAAATCTCCCGTGGGTCGACGGAATCTTCCCCCTGCAACCACAGGCAACAAAAGACTGCATCACCGGTTCTCTGGGTCCCCTCTCAGCACAATGAGCGTGGTCCCTGGAACTCAGCAACTCTGTCCAAGTGACCCCCACAGTCCAGTGACTCTTCAGTCCAAGTTTGGTGGAGGTAAGTCCTTGCCTTCCCACGCTAGACTGCATTGCTGGGTACCGCGTGATTTGCAGCTGCTCCGGCTCCTGTGCACTCTTCCAGGATTTCCTTCGTGCACAGCCAAGCCTGGGTCCCTGACACTCTAACCTGCAGTGCACAACCTCCTGAGTTGTCCTCCGGTGTCGTGGGACTCCCTTTTGTGTCTTCAGGTGAGCACCTGTTCACTCCTCTTCATAGTGCCTGTTACGGCACTTCTGTGGGTGCTGTCTGCTCCTGTGAGGGCTCCCTGACTTGCTGGGTGCCCCCTCTGTATCCTCATCCAAGTGGCGACATCCTGGTCCCTCCTGGGCCACAGCAGCATCCAAAAACCATAACCGCGACCCTTGCAGCTAGCAAGGCTTGTTTGCAGTCTTTCTGCATGGGAACACCTCTGCAAGCTTCTTCACGACATGGGACATCCATCCTCCAATGGTGAAGTTCCTAGTCCTCTTTGTTCTTGCAGAATCCACAGCTTCTCCCATCCGGTGGCAGCTTCTTTGCATTATCAGCTGGCATTTCCTGGGCATCTGCCCAATCTCGACTTTGTCGCGACTCTTGGACTTGGTCCCCTTGTTCCACAGGTACTCTCATCCGGAAATCCACTTTGGTTGCATTGCTGGTGTTGATCTTCCTTGCAAAATTCCCCTATCACGACTTCTGTGCTCTCTGGGGAATATAGGTGCACTTTACACCTACTTTTCAGGGTCTTGGGGTATGCTATTTTCTAACCCTCACTGTTTTCTTACAGTCCCAGCGACCCTCTACAAGCTCACATAGGTTTGGAGTCCATTCGTGGTTCGCATTCCACTTTTGGAGTATATGGTTTGTGTTGCCCCCATACCTATGTGCTCCTATTGCAATCTACTGTAACTTTACATTGCTTGCATTACTTCCTTTTGCTATTACTGCATATTTTTGGTATTGTGTACATATATCTTGTGTATATTTGGCATCCTCATACTGAGGGTACTCACTGAGATACTTTTGGCATATTGTCATAAAAATAAAGTACCTTTATTTTTAGTATATCTGTGTATTGTGTTTTCTTATGGTATTGTGCATATGACACCAGTGGTATAGTAGGAGCTTTACATGTCTCCTAGTTCAGCCTAAGCTGCTTTGCCATAGCTACCTTCTATCAGCCTAAGCTGCTAGAAACACCTCTTCTACACTAATAAGGGATAACTGGACCTGGTACAGAGTTTAAGTACCCCTTGGTACCCACCACAAGCCAGGCCAGCCTCCTACATTCACCAGGCACATGAGGTGAAGGATTAGCAGGCTCAGTAGTTGGCTCAGTCAAACTAAAAACCTGAGGAAGAAAGGTAGAAGTGAAACTGTGGTTTCTTTATATTTCATTCTTCTACCTTAAGGCTGTGCCCAATTAGGAGAAATTGATCAAGGAGTTCAAGCTGAAAAAGCTCTAGAAACTCTTGCAAACTCGTCCTTTAGCTTCTCCTTTAATCTGCTTTGAAAAAAGGTCAGCTGACCCAGGTGGCTTCAGCAGCAAGCTCGTGAAATTGTGAATATTCCACACAAGCCATCCTCTGTGGCATTACAGCCCATTGTTCTTTTGCCAAGCATGCCAACTCAGATTAGACCTAGCTATACGCAAATCAGTCTTTGTTCTGATCCAATAGGAACAGTCCAGCACGGAATGCCAAGCCAGGTCCTCTCTGACAGGGAACACAAGCAACCCAAGATCAGTTGACTGAGACTCTTCAGTCCAGCGTAGCTAGATTCCGATGGCACATTGAGCAAGGGACCCATAGCTGGGCATGCTATTGGCTTCTTAGGGTGGTACAACAAACACACAAAAGGTGCTGGGATGAATGTTTGCAATAATAGGGAATGATTACAATAATAGCAAATGTGTGCTCTCTGATACTGAATCAACTCTGAATGGAAATACACAAAGGAAACGTTTACCTAAAAATGTGCACTTGCAAGATTTAGGGTAAATGTGTTCAGTAGTTTTTGCTTCAAAAATATCTGTGGTAAAGGGTAGGCTTGAAAGGGTTACATAGAGACATCTGAGGACTTGCTCCATGTAAACTAACATGGGTGACCACTTTCCTCCGGGTAATTATGGACACTGCATTCTGTCCGGGACTTTTGTGAGATATCCCTATACCTCAAACTCTCTCTGAAATGTGACTTCTAGCCAATACAAGACTTATGGTTCAAACTGACTACACAGCCCATCCTTCTACTGGGTAGACAGGTACAAAGGACTTGGCTATAGAGTTCTTAAACTTTCTCTCGCTGCAGTCCCCAGGTTTGTCTCTCAATATCATGTCTTTTGATCTAAGGTATTGGAGCCTTTTCATTTAAGATGGCTGTTGCACTCCAAAGGAAATGTACAAACCTGCATAATTTTTGCATACTGAAACCTTACTTCTCTTAATGCAGGAATTCTTCAGCAAAGAATCTTTTACTGAAGAATGTCTATTGCAAGAATATTCCTTTGAAGTTAAGATCACCAACAAGAGAAATTGCACTAATTCCATATACTTGCAAGGAATTCTGCAAGTGCTGGCACCAATAAAGTGGTGCACAAGGGTCACAAGTTTCTAATATAGTGAACTTGTATCCCTACAAAGAGTATCACGCTTTCTATGCTTCCAGCGTCAGTAATTGAAATGTCTCTATCTATAGTGCCTAAAAATGGACGCTGTGTATTTTTAAGTGTTAAGCGCTCTACAGATACAAGGCAATATTATTGGGCCACGGGGGTGACGTAACACACACATGTCTGCCTGGGGTTGCCCAGAGATTGCACTCCCAGCCAATTATGACGCTGCTTTGAGCAGTGTCAGGATTGGCCGCAGGGCAGGCTCGGAGCCTTTGCCTGCAACATCCAGACCAAGGAGAGGAAAGGAGCGGCGCTGGAGCAGAGGTCATTTTTTTCTTTATTTTATTTTGTTATTAATTGCCCCCATACCCCCCCACCCGTGCTGCCCCACCCCCAGGAATCCCAATGAGCTGTGACTGAAGACCAGCCCATCAGACTAAAAAACAGACTCACAATCTGCCCACACACTGACCTCTCAGACCTGCCCATTGAGCACTGCCTGATTGCCCTATAATGCAAATCCGACCCCAGGGATTTTTAGCTTTCCATAAAAAATCTAGGGATTTTAGTTGGAATAGTAAATAAGTTTAGCAAACTATTTCGGAGAAATTTGCGGGTGCAGTGATTAGTGACAGAAGGAGAGAAAGCTTGTCTCACTGTGCTAATACACCAAAAACTTTCATGAGTGCTTTCAAAGCTGGAGAACGTGTTTAGCTTACCTAATGGGCTATGAATCCACTTAGACTTGAAAATACTCATTGGATTCAAGTAAGAAATTGTTAGAAGACCATTTGGCCATTTGTTTGCAGTTTTATTTACTACGAACTCGGCCAAAAGGGCATTAGAGAGCTTTACAAGAGAAAAAAAATAACCTTAAATGTTAATTTAGGTACAGACACTGGGAGATTAAGGGGGTTATTACAACTTTGGAGGAGGTGTTAATCCGTCCCAAATGTGACGGATATACCACCAGCCGTATTACGAGTTCCATAGGATATAATGGACTCGAAATACGGCTGGTGGTATATCCGTCACTTTACCGTCACTTTTGGGACGGATTAACACCTCCTCCAAAGTTGTAATAACCCCCTAAATGATTTGTCCAGAATAACAGGATGAAGAACCGAGGCCAAAATTTGAATCTGGTTCTCCAGTTTCAAAGCTGGCAGCTCTTGCCACTAAGCCACACTTCCACTTGCTATGCTACTGGTGCCACGTAAGCTTTTTCCCAGACGTACAAGCTGTTACAGCCAATGAAATGAAGTTGACTAAAGCTAATATACAGATCTGCCTTGGCACTCACTTCATTGGTCTAATTAATACAGCAGATAAAGATGAGAGGTAAAAAAAAGTAATAGCCAAAAGGGAATATCTGTACTCTTAATTCTGAAAATAAGCAGTTAAGTCTAATTCACTTTCGATCTGGACTGGAGAACCACTCTCAGGCTACCACCCCTGGACTGATGGGAAGGAGAGTGGAGTACGTTTGATGGACTTCTAATGGTTTTACAAGCAAATACTCTTTAATTTCGATCTATCCCGTGACAAAGTTGCTTGGCTAAGATTATTCCCCCTTTATCAATAATCTCATTTGCATGAATCACACTAACCACTAAGAGCTCCATGCAAAATAATTCCTTCTGTATGTTAGTTGCCTGTTATTATTCATTTCTGTGGATGTATGAACTGAGGAGGTGGTTAATGGCAAAGAAAAACAGATGCAAAATACGATTTTTAAAAATGTTGTATTCATATTTTCATTGGTACAACATACTTTTTTGGCCTCATTCAGCCAGAGAGACAGTCAGAAATCATTGGATGTAATACCTATACCTGCCCATTGCGACGCTGTTTGGCAGGCCTGGTTTGCTCAGTTCTCTGACATCCACAAAGAAATATGTAGTACATTTTTGGTGCATTCTTTTTTTTTGTTCAAAACATCTAGACTTGCAGTATCTCTACACAGCAGCAGGTCCACCATCTTTCATTGGGTCATTAGTTTTCACATTTAAGCCCAGGTGCACTAATATGTCATGCAATGTAGCCCAGCATTTACATTTGCCTTGCTGGATTGCTAGAGGTGGTGGGGGAAACACAAAGCAGCATCAAATCTACAATGATTGGCCTGTTTCTGGTGACATTCTCTGCACCGGCACTCGAATAAAACTGGTGTGCACCATGGTGCAGAGGTGAGTGTGCACCTAGACTAGGATTTGTACTGGAGGTAAACCTTTCCAGCACAAATGACTATGTTTAGACAAAAACTCAGAAGGTTGTCATACATAGGATGTGCCTTGTGCACCACACGCATGCAATCCACCATTTTTTAAAAGAAATTAAAACATTTCCCCTTGTTTGTGCCTGCTTCAAATAGGCACTATTTGTTACGCAAAGCTGGCTCCGGCATCCAATCCTGTGGGTGTTTTCACTGATCCATTCCAGTAACGCCTCCACTGATGAGAAACAGCACAAAACAATTTCTGTTATTCAAAGTGCACCATTCTAAACATCATTTGTGCTACTTTCTGCCACTCTGCCGTTGGTGCGAAGCCTTTGTAAGTCTGGCCACTGGAATGCTGCTGCAGTTTGCCAAACTCCAGTGTAACACTTGCGCTTGAATGTTTTAAGTCTTAATATCAAAGTACGGAAGTATGAATCAGGTCCAGATCCAGAAGTATATATTGTTAGGGGCATGGCCCTCAGCTATGACCAGATATTAAAGCTATGATCTATATGTGGATTCTTTCCCAAATACTGGTTAAACCACTAAATATCAACCCCTAAAATATTGCGGCACCAGAATATCGAGGACAGAATATTGAAAGATATGTAAATATAGAGAAGTATAGATTCACTATTCCTAACT
This sequence comes from Pleurodeles waltl, assembly GCF_031143425.1. Taxonomy (NCBI): domain Eukaryota; kingdom Metazoa; phylum Chordata; class Amphibia; order Caudata; family Salamandridae; genus Pleurodeles; species Pleurodeles waltl. The sequence goes on along the minus strand of NC_090444.1, from coordinate 1,792,650,141 downwards.
ACTCATCTACATATCTTGAAGATATATGTAGTGCATAGGTGCATATATGTAGAGTAAAGTATAGAAATAAATATACTTACCTATCACCATTTTAGAGTGATGCTCTATCCTCGATATTCTGTGCCTTCGTTATTCAGGTGCACACTGTGTATTTCTTTTTGAAGGACTATATGGCTTTTTGTAAGGTACATATTAAAGCACACTCAATTAACTTTTCACAGTCCAGCTTTAAATTCTATCAATTAGATGGGATTTAAGGTAAAAGGGAGTAAAGTGGTAAAGTAGGCTGATTGAAAACCTTGTGTATTTTCCAATCTGGTCAAGCTTTGTGCAATGCAAAGCTTATCAAGTTATCAATGTCTAGCCTCCAAACTCAAAACTGTTTTGCTGGAGGATGTCCTACCAGGGATAATCTACATCAGGAAATAATCACACCTGGAAGGCCCAAAAGGATAAACATTACCTCACAAAAAACTTGTGGAATCTCTTAATTCCGTCCAAATTCAGAGGTGAATTTCAAGGTGAAGTTTTAATTTAAACTTGCCACTAATTTAACTAATTTAAAATAATTTTGCAGCAAGCTTGGAGCATTTTCATGAAGAGTGTTTTGAGAAATTAGTGGCAAACAGTGTGTTTTATACATTTTATGTGTGCATCAATGGTAAAAACTAAATAGAATTTAAGTGCCATTTTACAGGGGAAGCTGGGAAGACTTTCACTATAAGGTTGTGACAAAAGATATGATCAAAAGCAGTAGTCAAAACTGCATGGACTTGAAGAAGTCTCTGACATTGGCATACACCCCTCACAGTCACAGGGAGGTTGTGCGAAAGGTGTTGTACAAAAGGAGACCTTCATTAGACATCAACCAGCAAGACAGATAGGCATGGTAAATGATAGGAGTTTGTGAGAGCCCAGGATGAGTCCATTTGGGGCCTGTGGCCTGGCTGAAGACAGTTTAATTTCCAGTTATAAGCACAGTAGGTCAGTAGCAGCAGCACTGCCTCTAAAGTTGTGAGTTGTGCTTTTAGAGTTTGCATCTAGTATCCTGCTTTGCAATAACATATCTATTTGATTCTGCTTGCATGCCGTCTCTCATTTGGATGCTACAGTGTAGTCCACCTCCATAATTATAGACATTCTCACATGCAGTGGCCTTCTTGCAGAGAATTCTCAAGTATGCGACTAAAATTGCTTAGACAAGCATGCACTTTTCTGAGTGGTAAATGTAGAAAGCATGGACGCTTGACATTTCTGGCTGAAAAGGAGAATACTTACTTGCAAAATTATTGTTCAGCATTATTACAGGTGCAGATAAAAGTCAAGCTTCATGTTATGAAACAGTTAAGAAATTGCCATATTTAAATGCACAGTACAAAGCCAACTCACCTCGTAAGAGAACTTGGACTTCTCAGCAAGTAAGTTGTACTTTTCAGTGACAATAGCAGCAAATGTAAACATGGCTTAAATGAGAAGGTGTCAGGACTTCTCACCAAGCGCATATAGCAACAAATAACAAAGTGGTGCCATTGTTAAACAATTTGCAAACGAAATGTGGATCAAGAAACAATGGTTAGACCTTATTAGGATTTTAAAGATCACTAGGCAGGGTGATTTGTGGCTCTTACACTAAGATCCCTCCTAGAAAATAAAATGCAGAATACTGATTTGAAATCACATTGGGTGAGGTGTATAGGCCAAAACATGATAAGCAATAGATTCCACTTTCAGTTCCAAGTCAAGTCTCTCTCTGTATAAAATTCTCATTTTGCTCCTAGAACTCCCTTTTACTTTCTCGGTTCTCTCCCAGTCTCCGAATCTCTGTCCTCTCTGCCTCTCTCAACCTTTTCCCCACTATCCCATTCTTTTGCTGCTTCATCTATCGTCCTATCCCTGTCTCTATTACTCCCCTCACTTGTTTTTTCTATTTACTCTCCTTTCTTTCTCTCAACCTTCTTCCCTTTTTTAGAACTTCTTCCCTCCATCTTTTCTTCAATCTTTCTCAATATTTGTGATTCTCTCTCTAGCCACCTTACCATTGGCCTATGTATGGCACTGGAATCTTTCTCTTGGATGTGCATGGCCATTAGCAGCACCTGCCACCTTTCTTTGACCACTGTGTTTTTCGCTGCTCCCGGTCTCAAAAGCCTCCCATTCTGGAACCCTCTGGAAACTGGTAAAGTCCCCTTCAATCGTGAACCAAAGAAAGTAATGCAATGTGGCCATCCTATCCCTACAGCTCATTGTCAAATCAGTACATCAGTACATCAGGCTGCATGGATATGGTGGGTCTTAACTACTTTACGGCAGACTATGAACCACTGATGTTCACCACACTACTTTCACAGGTCATTCACAGAAACGGAAAAGAAAATGCGTTTGGTAAAAAACACCAGAAACACTTTTTCTTTCCAAAATCAAAGTCAGCATGCGAGGGAAATGCTTCCCATAAGTCCAGAGTTTTATTTTTTATTTTTGCTGTGTTGCATGGCATGCTGTTCACACTGAGAGTACACAACTAAACAAAAGTGAAATCTGACCACACTAATGGAGTCTGCAGGAACTCACATGCCATACCACACAGCATTCCTACACTTCTCTGAGTAGGAATAGTACACCACTTGTGTGACTGAGCTATCACCTGTAAAAGGAGAGGCTCTCAAAGGCCCTTAGGACATAAGGAAACATCAAGATTTTGCATACTGACCAATTTTGGTTATGTGGGTAGCTGCGGTATTTAAGCAAGGGCTCATTTGGCACCCAGGGAATCCTGGTAAGCCCAGACAATTCTGAAAACAAGGTGCCTAGGGTAGTGTGGGCAAGTGTTGTTTGCATGGAGACCAATACATTTTCTTATGCTGAATGCATTGCAAACACCAAACCTTGTCTAAATCTTGGACTTTCCTTATATTTTTCTGAAGGAAAATTCTGGAATCTGTGAGAATCCACAAAATACCCAGCATTCCAACACGTTTCACATTAAAAGTGCTACCCCAAATGTTCACCAAATATTGTGGATTTAGTACATTACTTTTACAGAAACACAGCAATTTATGTGCTATGACCATAAATTAGCTAAAGGTAAAGCAGAATTTCAAATGAGTCAATACATAGCCAGATTCATACTACACAGTTCTTGAATATTACAATATACAAAACCCACAAGATGTTAGTCAATGGTCTGTGGAGATGTGTAGAGAGGTTAATTATAATACAAATGTTTTCAGCCTCAAATACCCTGATTATGGTTTCCACAATATTTGTTTCACAGAGGTGAATCCTCAGCTTTTTGAGACCTGGGCGGAGTTTATAGAGTTGCACTCTGCAGAATTCCGTGGAGTTGATTGAAAACTCCTTGGAATTCCACAGAGGTGGAGTTCTGTACCATGGAGTCCTCAATGTGCCCGATCTCGGAAGCACTAAGCAGAGTCGGGCCTGGTTAGCCAAGCCCGACCCTGCTTAGCGCTTCCAAAAATAGGGCACATTCAAGAGAGGGCCGTAGGCAGTGAAAGCTGCCGCTTCGGGCCTCTTGTGCACTGGTCTGTCCCATGTGCATTTCACACAGGACAGGCCAGTGCACAAGAGGCCTGAAACGGCTGCTTTCGTTTGCTACCTGCGGCCCTGGCCTGAATTCAGGCCAGGTTTGTAGGCTGCATAAGCTGCCAGGCCTCTTGTGCATCGGCCTGCCCAGTGTGCACAAGAAAGGGGAAAAAAAAAGAAAAGAGATGAAATGAGGACTTACCTGGGCCCTCCAGAGGGGCGTTGTTGTCCTTGCAGCCTGCCTCTCTGCCTCCCTCTACCCCCTGCTCCCGGGCTGCTATCAGAGGCAGGCTTGGCCCCGCGGTTGTTCCTGATGTTCACTGAAGTCCAGTTATGGGCTACACAGCGCAAGCACAGACTGTCTGCACTTGCGCTGTGTAGCCCATAACTGGGCTGCAGTACGCACCAGGTGAGCTCCGCTCCGCTGGTGGGGCTAGCAGCATTTTGGGGTGTTCTCCATGCTCCAAGCGGCGTGTGGAGTGCCAAAAACTCATTTAGCCCTGCCAGCAGAGCGGAGCTCCCTACCCACCCATAGCAGGCTCTGTTGGGTCATTTCAAATTCACACTACTCCTACTTAGAATATTTGCTGCCCTCTGCAGCTGACACATTAACCTAAAAAACTATCTGGTTCCTGCAAACAAAATAGATCACAAGAGCAGATAAACTATCTTTCCAGCTTATATTTCACAACAGCCCAGTGTAGGCTAAAGCAATGTCAGTCAGATGTCCTACCTGACTTGTGATTCTGGCCTCAGCATAATCGGCTAATCAAAGCAACATGCCATATTGGATTCTAGAGGTTCCTGATTGGACCTTGCATCTGAATGACTCGTAGGTTCAAGTAGTGACAAGAACTTATGTTTCAGAAATAGGAAATGTCATGAAAGTTACTGGCTGAAAAACAACATGACTTAGGCCCTCATTACGAGGCTGCTCGTCAGGACTGTCCCTGCTGTGGTGGTCTGACTGCCACATAAAGATTCTGTCGGTCAGACTGCCAGGGTTCCTCCAGCACCGCCAGGATCCATGATCCCAACAGCCTGGCAGTGGTGGAGATCATAATCCACTAGGGCAACACTGCATGCAGCACCTCCCTGCGGATTACGACCTCGTTCTCTGACAGCCTTTTCATGGTGGTTTCACCTGAAAAGGCTGGCAGAGAACAGGTGCAGGGGACCACAGAGGGGGCCCTGCACAGCCTATGCACTTGGATTGGACAGTGCAGGGGTCCCCCTTCCCAACACCCTCGTGATGTTCACTGTCAGCCCGCCGACCTAGCGGGAAACTCCTAAAACATCTGGCAGGGTGGTTGCTATGTAAGTGGCGCCCACCCTGTTGGGAGTTTGGCAGACGGGCCTTCCCATCCGCCAAACTCTTGATCGGGCTCTGAATGTCCTGTACAGTAGTGTAATCTCTTTATCCAGCAAACTCTTGTTTAACATACCATATGTGAAAAGTGAGAAGGGAGTTCAGCTAATGACCATTGAATTCTTGGCCTCTCAGCAGAGATTGTGAACTAGTGTTGGTAACATCTTTCATAGCAGGTCCTCACAGAGAACACTGTGACATCCCACAGGGATCTATCATATGCATTTCACATCTACCTAACCCACTGATGAATTCACTCAGCCTCAGTTGTTACAACCATGTATATGGCAACCATATCATTTTTAAAATGGTCTGGAAGACCCTTACAACTTGATGCCTGCCTTCGGGCCCTAAGCGGATGGATGATAAATAACCATTGAAAGCTAAATGCCACATAGACAGAGCTTATGCCTTAGGACAAAAATACCAGCCTACCGCTATGTGGCCTAAGGAATATGAGACCCCTCCAGCAATATCAAGAGAAGTAAGAAACTTTGTTGTAACCATGGATTCAGACCTATAGTTGATATATTTGATGCTACAAATGTAAAACAGAGTGCATTTCACACATGACAACACCATGATGCATTCTCCATACCTTGGATACCAAAGGAAACTGCAAGCCATCCTCACACTCATAATCCCCAAGCTTGACTATGCCAATAGCCTATGTATTAGCACACCTGCATTCATCATATGCAAAATAGAACTCATACAAAATGCTGCTGCATTACTTCTTCTCTATCTTCACCCAAGAGAACACATACCTCCAGTCTTGCAATCACTCCACAGGCCATATATATCAAGAAGGATAATGTTCAAGGCACTTTGCGTTGTACACAGAGCCTCCAACTAAAAAGACTGCTATGTATAAGTTAAATTCAAGCAATACATGCATATCAAGACATTGGATCCAAGCTTGCACCACTTATCATTACAACACCTTAACATAAGACATCTGTAAGATGCACTGTTTTCTCACAAGCTACCAAGCACTGGAACTCACCACCAGACAGCATTCAAAGCATCCAGAAGCCTATAAACTTCAGACAACAGTTGAAAACATGGATATTTCCAAAACAACTACATTACTCATATCCCAGCCACAGAATCTGGAAAGACAGTCGCTCCTTCAAGCTCAATGTTTAGCTTACACCCCACAGGTTGGAAACAAATCAACCAGCAAACTCCTTTCGATTAGCGAGTTAGGAAGCACTGACCGATGCTTTGCCAGGTCATTATATAATTATGTACGTTCATACATAACATATATGGCTACCACTTCATACTAATGTCATAACAGCCAACAGAGTGTAATTTATGCTCTTAGATTCACTTAAGGCATTTTATCTATGAGGGTTGTCCATCACTAGTGCTGTGCATCCAAGAAACCAACCATCACTAAATGACCTGACATAGAATCCCTGTAGAGATTTGTCACATACTGTTGGTCAATCAGAGGGCTTTAATCTCGTCCATCACTGCAGGTCCTAAATATCTATACACTATGGCCAACTCAATGCCAGCTCTGGCCCAGAGCTATTCGGTAGGGGCAGTTTTACAAAGCTTTTGCATCATGGTTGCATCACTTTTTAGCACAGCTGTTACGCAAAATCATTTTTGGTATTTACTAAGCTATGAAAAAGCACTTAGCATGGTTTTGCATGGTTTAGTAAAAACAAAGTAACGTAAGGCAGCGCATAGCGCTGTCTTGATTTACCATGCATTTGGATTATGTTCCATGGGTGGAGCATGGTCATTCCTTTGCAACCACCCATAGCTTTTGGTGCATTCTCAGATTTAGTAAAGCTAGTAAACCTATGCATTCGTCAAAATGCAATACCTTCCCCAGAGAGACGTAACAAGGAGAAATATCTTTAATTCTCCTCATTACTTGTTCCTTCTCTGTGTGCTGCATTCCATAGCACACCTAGAAAGAAGAACATGCCTCTAAGGATTGTTTTTATGCATGAAGATACTTCTTCCTGTCCAACAAGTGTCATGACCTTAATGCAGTTATTCTTGCACCATAGGGTAAGGGTGCCTGCATTGGACTAAGGAACCACACAGTGCCCTAGCGCTAGTAGATGGCAGAAATGCTCCCTATCTTTGTAAATTTGGTGCATTTCTGCTGCTTCCCTTTCAAGCAACGCAGTACAACAAGTTGTCTTGCTGTGTTGAGTTGTGTAAAATGTAAGTAAATCTGCTGCAAAATGTTTGATTGGGCAACCCAATGTAGTAACCATCTGGTAGACCACAATCAGATAAAAACCATAGACTTCATGTCTGTGTCTCATCATCCACCACACTGCTACAAGCTATGTCCTATAACACCATAACCGCACCTCGGTGGCCATCACACATGACATGGGATCACAAAATAAAGACAACACCCTTCCAGCCACACACCAACCTATGGGATGTAGCTATCTGCCTATATTGGTAAGCACTGCAGTGCCATACACAGAAGTGTGCACTATACAAAAACAATACAACACTTATCACAAAAATGTGTTGTGAGATTGTTTAAATCTTTGTTTTCATCACACTTCAGAATAATAAATCAAAAAGGGCTTCATTTGTCTTTAATAACTGCTGGTATATGTTGAATCATTTTTAAAGTTCATTTCAGGTATTTAATCTTTTTTGTGAATTAGAAACAGATTGACATGATGTGGTCCTTCCTTTTGGACTCCCTATAATAAATCTACTGGAATTATGTGATTGTGTGGCCTTTTCTGCATAAATATGAATGTGCTGCATTTGCCACATAATACGTCATCTGCAGTATAATCTCCAGATTTTAACAAAAGCAACTTTTGTTTCTAACTCAAACAGATCAAAAATGACTAAAAATGCTGCAACGCGTGCTGATTTGCAGTGAAAGGTTCTTCACAGATGTTGACTGGTTACCTTCCAATTACTTTTAACTGTATTTGGATGTGGAGCTGGTACTAATGAAGTGAAACTTTTGCCCAATAGTGTTAACGTGTAAAAATAGCAAAATATTGAAGTGAGACTATCCAACAATGTGCCACCATAAGCTGCACAATTTATGCTTTATTGCTACACACTTCAGTCAATATTGCACCACAATTTAGTCCCCACAACATATAATTCCAGTGGTTCTGTCTGTACCCAAGCACGATTGTTACATAGTTCACTTTACAAAATCCTCTCATTTAGCAGTCAAAGAAAAAAAAGTAAACAACATCTTCACTCAAAAGAATAGATAGCAACTTGTCAGCAGACATTGCCTGACATTTAACATGTCTTGGAACAGCAGCAAATGTAACAAGATAAAAACAAAATGTAAAGGCATTTTTATTGCTCAATTACCTACTGAGCTCCTACACTTCTGTCATTTAAGGGGGCCAAAGATTAATTTGGGCTGGCCCGGCCCTCAAATGCCTCCCCTATGGCTCAGCACTATGTGGACCTACCCAAGGCTGATGTAACAAGGAGAAATATTTTTTTTTCTTTGTTACTTCCTCTTAGTATGTGTGCTGCAGCAGTCTCTATGATTAGTTTTTGTGCTGGATGTTCTACAATGCAGACACAACTGCAGCGTTGTCATTGTGTTGCATGGAACATTAGAAGGAGTGAGCTGAGCTCAAATTCCGCAGAGTTCCATAAAAACTGTGCAAGATTCCACAGGGTTTCGCCAATGGACCGAAATGTGGATATGCAATTTAGTGCCAGTGGCATGAGCAGCACTGAAAAATCAGCACGAAGGTCACCATGCGGTGCACAAAAGTGCATGCACATTTTGAGTACAAAATCTACTAGAGCAGCAAATCTACTTGAGAAGCAGCCCTCGCAGTGTGACCACTCGCGACTGCCTGAGACTACCCTTGCTAGAAAATTGAACTGGGTGTGCAAAATCTCTCTCGCATTTCTGAAGAATCATGGGAAAAAAATCAATCACATGATTAGTAAATCCCGGCCCAGGTTTTTCTGTGTCACTGAAAGCACTCTTGATCTCACTGTGATTAGATAATTTTGACAGTTTTAGTTCACTGTACATCAAACAAAAAAATAAGTTTTTCTAATTCACCATCTTCTAAAACATTCCTAGATGGCTGGAGAACACACTTAATTGGTGTCTTTTAAGATGTTATCTGTAAATTCACGATTGGAATCTGTAGTACGTAATGCAGTTATGCCAAATTATAATCCTCATAATTTGGAGTATATGTAAAAACTGTACCTCAGCATTTAGGAGAAGTTGATTAAAAAGCAATGACTAGAATGCAAAAACCTTTTTCTGCACAAAAACAAGAAGTGAAAGCGCTCACGTCTGCGGATGAAGTGCGTTTACAGGCTTTCTCGATGGTCTGGTTAAAGGAAAGTTAGAATTAATGAGATCATCTAAGGGAAAGACAATTACAGTCATGCATCATCGAGCGGTGCTCCTTAATCACTCCAAAGTATATTTGTTTTTAAGCTCAGGGCCAGAACTGAAAGCCCTGCTAAAGCACATTCTCACATACTTGTGTGGCATACTGAATAAATATACAGCAACACACCAAAGGCAAGCACATTTACAATAGAAAATATATATTTTGCTCAGGGCTTGGTTTGATGATAAAAATGTTCTTCAGTGCTACACTGTACTGTTTCTTATGAATGCGCAATAATCATGCACGCTTTGTGTCAAGTTTGTGAGTTCGCAAGGAAAAGTAATTCTCTAAAATGAAAATCAGAGAGAGCCCTGGAGAGAAATTCATGAAGAAGGATGACGCTTGTGACGGGGAGAATGAGCAGCTCCTTGTCCATCATGGCGTCTCAAGGACCAAACCACCCAGTAAATTAATAGGGGGAGTTGACAAATGTGTTTATGCATACCGGAAATAGAACACCAGTGTTACTGTTTTACCTACTCTTAAAGAACTTTGTGAATTGGTCCCAGAACATCTAAGATTGAAATAAAATAAATATAATACTCATACACAAGTAGTAAACATAAAAATGAATGTGTCCTCTTTGAACTTCTGCTAATAGGAAGTTGGATGTTTCGGGAATGATTCACAAACGCATTTAGGAGGAGTAGTAGTGGGGTTTCAGCTGTATAACTTCTCCTACTCATAAATGCCTTTGTGAATCTGACCCACAGTATCAAGAATATCTTCCACTTTTCTAACAAGCAGCAGGGCCCTGGCATTATCAATATTAACATAAAGTCACTCATACATCAACAGCAAAAATATCCTGCTAAGCAACAGGTCTAGTGATACAAGGCATTGCATCTCACTGCTGCATCTCGTTAGTCAACACCCTTTAGTCAGAGGCACAACCTGATGGAAAAACTCACCATAAAGACTGTTTGGATATAAGGAATACAAATAGAGGTCAAGAAAAACAAATTCTGACTTGCATAACGTACTGAATGAATTTTGAAAAATAAATGGCCTCATTCTTGAAGTTAATGTTTGACACTAGGTGAGTGGAATGTCACCCTTTGTTATAGGAATACCAAGGTAAAGAGTCCCACACGGGTTGTACAACCAAATATCATGGACTAAAATGTAGCAATACAGTAATGTTGTGTCAAAATATTGTCAACAAAAATATTGAAGTTACATACTTACATACTATGCAAACTACAAAAAATATTGGGAAAAAATATTGTGGACCAGAATATTGTATACATTATCTGTCTATCTTTCTATCTATTTATCTATCTATCTATCTATCTATCTATCTATCTATCTATCTATCTATCTATCTACCTGTAATCACATTGTATTTTGTATGTAATTTCTTAAAAATATTAAAGTTTAAAATTAAATGATTAAAAATAAATCTAACACTGCTTTTAATTATTAATATATAATGAAGATAGTATATATGTAGCAATGAAAACAACATGCAAACAATTTACAAAACAACATTAAAACTTATTAACAATACAATTATTAAATTAACTATATGAATAACAATGAAAACGAATATCACTTTCATTTAAAACATAACATTCAGAAATAACCAATACAATTAAAATATAAATGAAACATGACAAATCGTGTATTTTTATAAATAATAAAAAAAAAAATTAAAAACACAATCCAAATGAAGCAACTGGAGAAGTGTTGTATTCCAAAGGATTCAAATTTACTATTCCAACTCCAATGTACCCAACAGTAGGGAAGTGTTGGACATCGGAGGAGTCGAATTTACTATTCCCATTCCAGTCTAGACAACAGTAGGGAAAGTGTTAAAATTTGTGAAATCAGATTTACAATGTCCACTCCAACGTAAGCAAATGCAGTCAAAGTATTGAACTTTGGAGGAGTTCGATTCACTATTCCCACCCCAATCTGAGCAAAAGCAGGTAAAGTGTTAGGCACTCGAGGATTTAGATTTCTCTGGAGAATTTAGATTTAGATGGCACTATAATCTGAGAAAGAGTGGGGAAAGTGTTGGACCTTGGAGTGGTCACACTTACTATTTCCACTCCAATGTAGCAAAAGCAGAGACTGTTGGACACTGGAGGGGTTAGATGTACTATTCCCACTCAAATCTGAGCAGTATTAGAGAAAATGTTAGCTTTTGAGAGGGTGTGATTTACTATTCCCACTCCAACGTGAGCAAAAAGCAGGTAAAGGCTTGGACTTTGGAGGGGTTATATGTTGCATTCCCACACCAATCTTCACAACAGTAGGGAAAGTGTTTAACATTGAAGGGTTCAAATGTACTATTCCACCTTCTAAACGTCTTTAAAAGTATTGAAATATAAAACAATATAAAAATATGAAAACATATTTAACATAAACAAAACATTAATTAAAGATAAATAAAATAACATTTAATTTAAAAAATACAACTGTTATATTGTAAATAAATAAAACATATAAAAAACTTGAAAATGTTTAAAATTATTACACTTCCCTCCCTGTGTGCTAAAACACCCAACAACAATTAAAATTAGTTACATTATTATAATTAAGCTAAACATTAGATAAAACAAGACAAAAATAAAACATTAAGAATATAAAACTCTTTTTAAAAGGCTTATACTGAAATAAATTGATCAACCAATTAACAATAAATTAAACACAACAAATAATTTAAAAACTAATTAATCCATTAAAACATTGCAAATTAATGATCAAATAATAATTTAATTAGTATAAAATAATTCAAATAAAAATCAATAATGTACATTTTAATTAATTTTCTCCCTCTAACCCCCTGCATACCCAACAACCCACTAATAAACAAAAAATTTCTAAAAACATTTATTTCACATAAAACATCCCATGTTATGCTACAAAAGTAAAAAACTAATATTTTAATATCAGTACCTTATAAATATGCAATAACTGATATATTTTAATTTAATTAAAGTATAATATTTTATACAACTACATAAAAGAAATTTGAATTATAAATTTAAAAATAGTTATTATAACCCAAAAGCAATGATATTCTTATCTGCTATACTCTGTCCCACAACATTTTGGACACAACATTCTTGCATTAGGATATTTTTGGTTCAATATTTGGTCACATCTCTCTCACCTGTGAGAGAAAACTACTAAACGAGGTCAGTAAATGACTGCTGGAGGGCAGGGGGATGTTTTTAGGTGACATCCTATTACAAGTACATTGGTGCCCAATACCAGTGCTAATTACTAGCACTGATTAGGCATAAACTTTGTTAACGGGGCTATAACCGTCAAAATTTAGGGTTATTTTTTGCCGGTTCCAATGTGCCTAATGTTAGAAATGGACAACAGCATTTCAACGTGATGTCACCTTTGTTGTTGTGCTCTCTCCATCAAACATAGTAAAACTGGCTTACACCTATTTGCCACAATTTACTTGTTTGTAAGTCCTTAATAAAGTGTTGTTACCTGTACCCAGGGCCTGTAAATTAAATGCTACTAGTCGGGCTTGTAGGACTCTTTATGACACCCACTGAAGTTGCCCTTTAAAACATGTCTCAGGCCTGCCACTGCAGCCCGTAGTGCAGTTTTAAACTGCTATTTAGATCTGGCTAAATAAACCTTTTGCCAGAACTAAACCGTGCTTTTTAATATTCATATGTTGTCCCTAAGATAGACCCTAAAGACCCATAGGCGGGGCGCAGAGTATTTTGCCAATTAGGACATGTGAACATGCATGTCCTGGTAGTGAAAATCTCCTAAAGTTGTTTTTCCCTGCTTCAGGACCTATCTCTTCAAGAAAGTTGACATTTTCTTGTTCTAACCATTTGTTCTTTCTGACAGAATCCTGGGCCACATGAGTGTGAATGGCTCTGCTGTTGGGGTTTGTGTATTCCTGCCAGACACAGACACAAAAGGGGCTTAGGTTGGATGGCTGGGGTGGAGATGTGGCCTGCCCCATTTACACTTCAAAGGTCTTGCCTCCAGCAAACACAGAGGACCCTGCCATCATTCTATTGCACCACAGACAGTTTGGAACCCTGATGGGAAGTGAAGAACTTTCTAAACCCATAGGATAGGATGTTCCCTCCCAAACATAGACTGTCACCATGTATAATTATTGGACCAACTGAGTACACTCCTGGACCTGTGGACATTACAGAAGAAGAATGACTGGCCTGCTACCAGAGGACTTCCCTGCTGCAACCAGAGGGTCACCCTGGTGATTGAGGACTTCCTTGCTCCCTAAAAAGGAAGATTGGACCTGCTCCCTTCATCCTAGGCTAACCTGAGTGACTCCGAGGTTCAGTTGACCATGAAGCGGCAAAACAACACAGTTACCTCCTCCTGCTTCCACACCCTCCGCATGCTCTGCAGAATCTTCAGATGGGTCCCAGTTAACATCAGGAAAAGTGCCACCCAGGCCCTTGTCACCAATCGCCTCAACTATAGAAACATCCTCTATGCTGGCATCTCCTCCCAGCTCCTAAAGAGACTCCGGACAATACATAACACCACAACCAGACTCATTCTGGACCTTCCCAGACACACCCACATGACCCCCCACCTCATTAACCTCCACTGGCTTCCCATTTAGAAGAGATGTCACTTCAAACTCCTCATGCATGCCTACAAAGTCCTACATGATCAAGGACTGGATTACATCACCCACGTTTGTGCTTCCACCAACTCACCAGACCCGTGCATCTTCTTTCTAGCTCTCGCACACACTGCCAGAATCCAGCAGAGCTGCAGGGGTGGCCACTCCTTTTCCTGCATCACCACAAAGGCCTGTAATGACCTATCCCTCTCCCTCCAAATTACACCCTCACTGGCACACTTCAGTAGGAGACAACTTCAGTAGGAGACTCAAGAACCTGGTTCTTCAACAGAGCCATTGCACTCCAGCACCCAGATACCCAGATACCCCCATGGGTGACAGCGCTGCCCTCTATAAATGATTCAGTGATTGATTGAGTTGGCTGAACTCCAGTCTAAGATACAGGGAAACAACAAGCTCCAGAGGTCTGCCTGCCACAGTCTCAACTGACCAGCTGCACTGGACGTGCTGAACTGGAAACTGGACTTGCCTTATCCCTGCTGGCCTCTTTTGGAGTGAGTTCCTGATCCCCAAGAAGTGAATTCCAAGGTCCTGGACCTTTGATTTGCACCAGTCAAGCTACTCCTGAGAGGTGAGGTAAGTAGCTGCTGTGTACTTTATTCTATTACCTATGATAAACACTGATTATAAAATACTGAGAGTGAAAATTACAGGAACAATATAAGACCAAACCTCCTACAAAGACAATTGCGCTTCATGGGAGTTTGCTTGCTCCCTGAGTTTCGAACTATACATTTTAACACAGACTTTCAATTTAAAGATGTGGAAACCCCAGGCTTTTATTTACTGCCCTGCGTGCTGGATTTGAAGCCCATTTCGTAACTAAAAAGGAGCTTCCGCCCAGTGAGTGAACAGTAAGGCCAATCAGCCAGACTGGTAAGTGCTCATTAAAATAACTTCAGAATACACTCTATAGGGCATAACCCCTCAAAAACAAGATAACTTCCAAGCCAACAGTAGGCGGTTTTGCCACACTTGATGTATATTTACTGAATGCCTACCCTGGGGCCGGTTAGAATTCCCGTTCCTTAGCCCGCATCAAGAACAGCTGTGCAGGCTCAGTGCGTGACCTGAGCTTCTGGTGTTTTTCGCATTTGCATTTTCAGAAGTGCATACATTTAACTTTGAATTTCTCCACATAATACATGAGCTGCAGACCACAAACATTGAGATGTCATTAATGGTTATTAAATGTGTCATGAGTGATGTAATATTTGAGTTGATAAGCAGTGCATAAATGTGAGAACTACCCGGATTCCCTATTGTTTTAATTGTGTGTAAATATATATGTATATACAGTATATATATATTTTGTATTTTTTTGTATTTTATTTTAAACACCTGTTCAGTCAATAAAAACCATTACACGAAGAAAAGAGAGAAACAGAAGAGAGAAGAAAAGAAGAAAAAGTAGGGAAAACAACAAAAAAACAAGGAGTCATAAATACAGTAATAAAATCGATTTGGGTTAAAATGTTTCAACTAAGTTACGGAGTGCAACGATGTTGCTTGCAGGCTGATTGTGCGCGTTTGTCTCGCTTGTTCAGTCTCTTGGAGAAGGTGCCCTAATTTATCCAATGATGTAGCCAGTCTGCAGCTGTGCTGTACGTCGTCCCCTCTAAAGCCTGCCAATATCGCCGGTCTGCATCTGCGCAGCCCCCTTTGAAGCCAAACTGGTCGTAGGAGGCTGTTACGATCTGTTGTGATGCTTTTGCATAGGCATATCTGATGGATCAGCATTTCTGGAGCCAGCCCGCATAATCAATAGGTGTCAGTCATGTTGACTCTCGTCCATCTTGGAAGGTGGGCATTTGTTGGAAGGCAGCCCATTCGATATTTCATAAAGGCTGCTTTAATCCGTGGATTCATACTGCTCCAAGATATAGTTGTGGGATTAGAGAGGCATATGATGATAGCACCAAACTGGCATGTCTGCGTTTCAATAAAGCTTCTTTATCCGGAAGTTGTGAGAGAGACGTGACGCTTACGTTCGTTGCACATTTGACAAGCTGCAGTGAGCTGAGTTGGGGTAGTTGATCTTCCAGGCCCAATGTTGTCAAGGAGGACTCGAGGTAGAGGCGGAAACCTGAAGTTGGATCCGAAGTGAATTCCACCCATATAAGGGAGCTTACTGAGCCTTCTTTTGCTGCCTCCAGTTTATGGCTTAGGTTGATAAATTCCTCTTTCCTTGCTAGAGACTGCCTTACCAAGCCAAGTTCTAGGCAAACTTGGGCCGCTAAAACATAATTTGGCAAGCTGAACAACCTCTTGAAAAGCTTAGTGATCATTTTGTCCAAGTGGTTGTCGCTACAGCCTCTTAGAACTTCGCTGCTATATGTGATTGTTGGTATTAATTTGGCTTGGATGACCTTTAATAATGGCAGATAGGTTGAAAAATCAGTTGCTTTTTTAACACTGTTGAACGCAAATGCAAGCGAGGTGGTTTTCTGGCTGAGGGACTCCAGATGGGGTTTGAAGGAGCCATTGCTGTCAAGAACCCCTAGGTATATATATTTTCATATTTATATAGTAAGGTCAGAGTTTAATAAGAAAGGCATATTGTTTTTTTAATATCTTTTACAGTTTCACGAATCTGCGTGCGATTTTGAAACATTTACATTGCCCCATTCAGGGAATGTTATGTGCTAATCCATTAAGTGGGGGCAAATAAAAAGGAGGAGTGCCCCAAAAGTGTAATTTCCCATTTTAGTTCACAGGTAGCAAACTTTGTTGTCCAATACAGAAAAAAGACAGCTGAATGGAGCTCCATCAAATTTGGCACAAAGTTAGATTTTTACTCAAAAGCGTGTTTTTTGTAATTTGGTGTAAATCGGTTTTATAGTTAGGTCAGAGTTCTTATGGAAAAGGCATTGCTTAATAACGTTGGTAGCAACTGAAGAATCTGTAAGAATATATATTAAGCTTCATACACACAATACACACACAGTTATATATTATATATATATGTATGTAGATAGATAGATAGATAGATAGATAGATAGATAGATAGATAGATAGATAGATAGATAGATAGATAGATATTCACTGAAAAAAACGAAGATTAAAGTGACTGGAATGGGGACCCCGTTACGGGCGTGTAGCCGACAGAGTGGGTTACAGAGGTAACCCTGAACACCGTTCCCAGGAAGTGCCCCTGCGGCACTTCTTAGAGTAATAACCCGACCGGGAACTAGCACTTACAGGTTTCAGAGGAGGGACTAGCGTGTCAATACAAAGAAACGCAAGCCGGGGAGGGGAGAGACAGGCAAGCTGGAGAGGAGCGAGAGGATGCCAAAACACAAGCAGAGAACGACGAAACGGGAGCGGAGGACGTCATTACACCAAAGGAGAGAGAGGAAGGAAAAAAGAACACAGAAGAGCAGCTGGGGTCTCCCAGGGGGGTCCAGAGACAGAGAGAGCGATGAGGAGGAGGAGAAGGAGGAAGAAAACAGAGGACCATGAGGAGGGAACCTATTATCAGGTGTTGGAGTGGACTAGTAGTGGACCAGGAGCCAGCCGAAAGGAGAACACCTTAAAAAGACACGCCACATTATTGGAGTAACGTGGCTGCACAAGGTACAGACATTTTTCACTTCAGGTGTAGCTATTGGGGCTAAGGGACACAAGGGGAAGTAAGGGAATCCTAGGAGGGGTGGCAACCTAGATAAAACACATCAGGTGGGAACAAAGTATACCAATTTTGCATGTAAAAACATACGTTCTTCACTTTGGAGTGACCCCTACCTAACTTCCCTCACTCACTCCCCTCCCTGGTGAAACCCCAACCACACATTAGTACACTTACCTGATAAATGGTTCTCCTTCATTCCAAAGTACAATAACGAAGAACGTGACCTGGGAACAGCTAATCTCCTCACCACACCATCTAACGGCGGAGGAACCAATCTAAAAAGGAGAGAGAAAGAACTTTAGTTAGACTACAAGAAGATGTCTTTATATACGTCACAAAATGAATAAATAAGCATAACCACCCATCCGAGACTGTGTTGCCATGAATAGTCATAATACTAACCTTTTACAGTGACTGTTAGAAATGGGGTTTTTGGTTGGCAGTCATGTTACCCTCTGACCAAGCAAAAGCCCTCACTCTAGTCAGGGTAAGTCACACACAATCCAAGATTATCCTGTGCCCACCCTCTGGTAGCTTGGCACGAGCAGTCAGGCTTAACTTAGAAGGCAATGTGTAAAGAATTTGTGCAATAAATCATACAATACCACCATATAGCACCACAAAAATACACCACACAGTGTTTAGAAAAATATATAGGGGGTCATTCTGACCCTGGCGTTCATTGACCGCCAGGGCCAACGACCACGGAAGCACCGCCAACAGGCTGGCGGTGCTTCCTGGCCAATTCTGACCGCGGCGGTAAAGCTGCGGTCAGAAAAGGGAAACCGGCGGTTTCCCGCCGGTTTTCCCCTGGCCAAAGGAATCCTCCATGGCGGCGCTGCAAGCAGCGCCGCCATGGGGATTCCGACCCTCTTCCCGCCAGCATGTTCCTGGCGGGGTAAAGGCTGGCGGGAACGGGTGTCGTGGGGCCTGGCATGGGCAGTGCAGGGGCCCCCTAACAGGGCCCCATTAAGATTTTCAGTGTCTGCTTGGCAGACACTGAAAATCGCGACGGGTGCAACTGCTCCCGTCGCACCCCAGCAAATCCGCCGGCTTCATCTTTGCTGGGGCTTTCCCGCTGGGCCAGCGGGCGATCTTTTGAAGATCGCCCGCCGGCCCAGCGGGAAAGTTAGAATGGTCCCCGCGGTCATTTGACCGCAGGGCGGTGTTTGGGTGGTTTCCGCCCAGCGGGCGGCGCCCGCCGCCTGCCGGGGTCGGAATGACCCCCATAATATTTATCAGGATAATTGTAGGTCAAAACTAATAAAGTTGCAATGTGAATTTGTAGAGATATCACTGAAAAGTGATATAAAGTGTCTTAAGTCTTTAAAAAGCAAAAAAAGTCTCTTTCAAGCACAAAGTACCTGGTTTGGAGTGGAAAATCTCCTCAGAGGGCCACAGAAGAAGAGATACGTGGAAAAATGGTGTGTGCGTTAATTTCTCCCCAGCACACACGGACTTGCGTCGTTATTTTTCACGCGGGGAAGTTGTGTGTCGTTTTCCGGCACGCGGGCAGTCTCTTTCTGTGGATCGCGGGGATTACCAGATGTCCCGGGTCTGTGCGTTTATTCTCCTGCTTGTTTTCCGGCTGCGCGTCGTTCTGCGGGGCTGCGTGTCGAAGTTTCGCTCTCACGGCAGGCGTCTCGTCGATTTCTCCTCTGGAGGTCGGGCGGCGTTGTCCTTGCGAGGCCGTGCGTCGAAGTTCCGGTCGTCCCGAAGGCGTCGCGTCATTCAGCATCGGTGTGCGGCGTTTTTCTCGCCACGGAACAAGCTGTGCATCGAAAATTTCGGCGCACGAAGCATCCAAGTGAAAAAGAGAAGTCTTTTTGGTCCTGAGACTTCAGGGAACAGGAGGCAAGCTCTATCCAAGCCCTTGGAGAGCACTTTCACAGCCAGACAAGAGTTCAGCAAGGCAGCAGGGCAACAGCAAGGCAGCAGTCCTTTGTAGAAAGCAGTCAGGTGAGTCCTTTAGGCAGCCAGGCAGTTCTTCTTGGCAGGATGCAGGTTCTGGTTCAGGTTTCTTCTCCAGCAAGTGTTTCATGAGGTAGGGCAGAGGCCCTGTTTTATACCCAAATGTGCCTTTAAAGTGGGGGAGACTTCAAAGAGTGGCTAAGAAGTGCACCAGGTCCCCTTTCCGTTCAATCCTGTCTGCCAGGGTCCCAGTAGGGGGTGTGGCAGTCCTTTGTGTGAGAGCAGGCCCTCCACCCTCCCAGCCCAGGAAGACCCATTCAAAATGCCGATGTATGCAAGTGAGGCTAAGTACCCTGTGTTTGGGGTGTGTCTGAGTGAATGCACAAGGAGCTGTCAACTAAGCCCAGCCAGACGTGGATTGTAAGGCACCGAAAGATTTAAGTGCAAAGAAATGCTCACTTTCTAAAAGTGGCATTTCTAGAATAGTAATATTAAATCCAACTTCACCAGTCCGCAGGATTTTATATTACCAATCTGGCCATACTAAATATGACCTTCCTACTCCTTTCAGATCAGCAGCTACCACTTCAATACTGTATGAGGGCAGCCCCAATGTTAGCCTATGAAGGGAGCAGGCCTCACAGTAGTGCAAAAACGAATTTAGGAGTTTTACACTACCAGGACATGTAAACTACACAGGTACATGTCCTGCCTTTCACCCACACAGCACCCTGCTCTAGGGGTCTCCTATGGCACACATTAGAGGTGACTTATATGTGGCGAAAGGGGAGGTTTAGGCTTGGCAAGTACTTTTAAATGCCAAGTCGAGGTGACAGTGAAACTGCACACACAGGCCTTGCAGTGGCAGGCCTGAGACAAGGAAAAGGGGCTACTTAAGTGGTTGGCACAACCAGTGCTGCAGGCCCACTAGTAGCATTTAATCTACAGGCCCTAGGCACATAGAGTGCACATTACTAGGGACTTATAAGTCAATTAAATAGTCCAATCAGGTATGATTCAAGGTTACCATGTTTTAAGGGAGAGAGCATATGCACTTTATCACTGGTTAGCAGTGGTAAAGTGCGAAGAGTCTAAAAGCCAGCAAAAACAGTGTCCAAAAAGTGGAGGGAGGCAGGCAAATAGTTAGGGGTGACCACCCTAAGGCTGTCAGGTCTAACAGTGACGTTATAGTTAGGTGTAAATTTCAGGGACAACATACCGTTTTAAATTTAAAAAGCACTGAAATTCACCAGCCATAGTTATCTCTAGTAACTATAACTTGTGCCATAAGGTAACTATAACTCTAGCCCCCACCATGCACAGTGTTGCCATCAATAATGTTATTTTCGATGTTGGAGCGGTTATTAGCGATGCCATAGAACATGTCAAGTGTGAAGTCATATATAGGATAAGTACCTGTGCATGGCAAGAGCACAAGTTATTGTTAGCTTAGGGCAAGAGTTATAATTACTACAAATAGCTATGACTGGTGAATTTCAGTGTTTTTTAGTTAAAAAATGTTATGCTGTCATTGAACGTTTCACTTAACTATGACATCACTTTAACCTTTGTTTTTTAGTGAATTGCGAGTGCACTGTGTGTGGCAGGGAGGTTGCCCACAGGGCCTACCTGCATCTAAGCCATGCATCCAACACCCTGCATGCCGCCAACCCTACACCCGCTTGGTCGATTGGCATGCACGTCGTGGGGTTTTGCGGAGGGCCTGGTAGCACTAATGTACACTTACTGGACTTGCCAGATAGACACAGCACCAAAATATAAAAAACTATTAAAAAAAACAATATTTTAATCTAATGTATATTTTAATTCAATGCTTATTAATAGTGATTAGTTTATAATGTTCAGTGAAGTTTTAAGGAAAAAATGTCTATGAGTCTTTTTTTAACATAGTTTTTATTATTGCATGTTGTGGATTGAAAATGTTAAAACAAAGAAAGACATATTGTTGTTTTAAAAAAAAATTATATAACCAACACGTCTCTCAGTCTTTTGAAATTAAAAAAAAGTATATTTATAGAGCGCAGCAGTACCTGCATTCCCACCTCCCTTCTATCTCTTCATTTTCAGACACTATAAATAAAAAAAACAAGAAGCAAAGCCAAACACTAAAATTTGTTTCTGGCTTATCTTGAAAGGCAGGAGGTAGGGATGTGGCCTAGTCTGGTACCCCTCGGCCGTGCACAATGGGATTAGGTGGCTATGGTGAGTTGAATTCAGATCCTGTCTGCAGGCCAGCATCTGCAGCCAGCTCCTGCTGTCCAAAGGCTGTGCATAGCTGGATGTGAACAGCCATGGTGGGTTGTATGCAGAGCCAGGACTCAGGCAAGGCCCTGTCCCTTTAGTCCCTGCTGTGCAGGGTCAAAGGCCATGTGAGGCATTAAGTTAAAAAATCATGACAACAACTGAGGTATATCTCCAGCTCAAACATGTAAGGCTACTGAAGTAGGCTGTACATGTTAATGACAGCTTATAACAAATCATAACTCACAGTTGACTTCCATTATGTAGTCATGGGTAGGTCAGAATTACCGTTAAAAAGCCTTTTTTGTTTTTCTACTCACTTTAGTGCCCTTCAACAGATCTGCAAAAAACTTTTCAGGAAAACGTTATCTGATCTGGGTTAGGGATGTCAGATCTAATGCAGACCCTTTGATGAAGGTAGGATGAAGGTAGGGAACTATGCAGAGGTTATATAAGTTGTGTTTCGCATTTTAACTCCCACAGAAAACTTTCCTTCAACTATCAATCAATCAAGTACTTGTAAAGCACGGCTGTTCACCCATTAGGGTCTCTAGGAGCTGGGGGGGAGCAGTAAGTGAAGGTCAGAGGGGATCAGGTGGAGCCAAGTTTTGAGGTCCTTTCTGAATTGTGAAAGTGTGGGAGATCTTCTGAGGTGGATAGGGAGGGAGTTCCAGGTCTTGGCAGCGTGGTGGGAGAAGGACCTTCCTCTGGCTGTGGCCTTCCGGATGCGTGGGATGTCAGAGATGGTGAGGTCGGCGGAGTGGAGGTGCCTGAACAGAAAAATGCTGAACAGAATTACACTAAATCTAGCATTAAACTAGAACTGCATTGACAGAAGTGCCTTTGCTTGGTTGGGTGAAAATCTGTTCAGTATTTTCTGAGAAATTAGCATCACAATGTTTCAGTTTGTCTTGAAATTATTAAAAGATATAGCTTCACAGTGGAAAAGATGTTTTTTCATTTGCCAATATCTTTGGCACAACTTAATGAATTTACATGAAATTTGTCAGGTGCCTATTAAGTTTGCCTACTTTTTAGTATTTTTAAATGTCAGAAGGGGAACTGTTAAAAAAGGTAGAGTGAAAAAGTATTCACTAGCTAATAACTGTGTCATCCACTGATGTATCCACATGACTAACGTTGCATATTTAGTCTTCTGTTGTTTTGTCAAGTTTTGTGCTGACCAATAAATGGGGGCAAGGGTTCAGCAAAGTTAAAAAGGTGTTTTTTTTTTTATCTGCGTGCTGATAACCTTGGGGCTATGCAATAAATCTGCATGATTTATGGCAACTGTTAGCAGGTCAAGCCTATTGAGGGAATCTCAGGATTCATGCAGATCTAAGCGGGCCTACATTTTAGGAGGGATTCAAATATCACTGATTTGTAATAATGTTGGCCCAGTTTCATGGATCTGCCTGTCACCCAGTATAAACTTACCATGTTTAGCTTACTCTTGATATTTTGAGTTTCATGCATTTTTAGCTATGCTAAATTTTGCAAGGTGTTAACATAGTTCAGATATTTCAGGTATAATTAGGCCTGGATTAAATTTTAAATATGCCGGAGTAATCAGAGTACTTCAGTAATTCTCATTACTCTGGTGATGCAGAATTACCCAAATTCTGTGATTATGTCAGTTTGAGTAATTAAGAGTAATTTGGGGCAAACTCCTACCGGAGGAGCACAGAAACAATGAACTAAGAGAGTGCCAGCAGCTGCTAACAAATGCTGTTTCTGTGCTGTAGCGTGTAATGCTATTTTTTATTGCACTCATTTTGGATGCAAGGGTGCATTTTACACTAAGAAAATAGCAGTAGATGCTAAATTAAGCTTCTCTCATAATTACACATATTTATGAGCAACTTTTCTGTAATTTTGAGCAATTATACTAGAGAGATTTACGACCACCTCTAGTATCAGTAACATCTAATAAGGAGTGGCAAAGTGAAATGGGGAAGGGTGAAAAATCTTCCATTTGCTAATAACATTGCTGCCATTTTATAGAGCTACATCAAATTTGGCAGACACTTGCTTACCTTCAATACGTCATGCGCGGCATTGTTGGTGAGTGAAAAAGTGTCCATTTGCTAATTACTTTGGCACACTTCCACGTAAAGTTCATAGAGAATTAACATATTTAGGGCCTGTTTTAGAGTTTGGCGGAGGGGGTTACTCTATTACAAATGTGACTGATATCCCGTCCACTATATTACGATCCCATTATAGCCTATAGAGATCATAATTAGGCAGATGGGATATCTGTCACGTTTGTGACGGAGTGTCATGTCCACCAAACTGTAAATCGGGACCCATGTTTTCTTTTGGTGCATCAAGTTACACACTACACAGTAAAAGTTTTACTAAACCTCTATCAATGGCAAAACATAGCGGATGTGAGTTTTGGTACGTTTATGAGGAGGTGGCATGAAGTTGTTCGGCCAACTACATTGACTATATTCATAGCACCCTTCACATGTTATCACCAGAGCATGCAGGAAGTTAGAAGATGTATGTAAGGAAGGAAATTTGAAGTCCTTTGGTGCATCTAAATAACTTCAGAATAAGAAAGGCTGAGCGGATGCGGCAATTCCATACATAGGGTCATGGGACCTGACAACCTTTCAAAAAATATAAACCTGAGAGTACTCACAATTGCTTAGGATGAAGAGGATCTCCCCAGTGAAATTGTGCAAGTGTTGAAGGGGCTGTGTGGGAAAGGGTGATCTTTAAATAAAGTGATAGCGCTCGCGACTAGTAAGTTATTGGGAGGGAGCAGGGACAAATTTAGTGTGGTTTTGGGACACACCATACCTTCGGATCCACTGTCAACACTACTGCGAGGTTACGATGAGGTGGAAGGAATAGCCAATATTGGATTTGGAGCTCAAACGCTCAGAGCATTTAAACTGGCCATTGCTATCATATGGGTGAGTTATCAAGTGCCAACTGCATAGAGTTAACACACACATATTGATTTATTGTAGCACTGATGCCGATAACACTGATTGATTTTTTTTGTCTGTCTCATAGTCATAATATTTCGTATTCTGAAGAATGGGTGCCATCTTTAGCATGTATAGACTGAGATGTATTAAATGGGGTGATTGAAATTTACATAGTTTGCTCTTGTATTATCTTTCAGAAAAGTATGCGGCTATACATGAAATGCAAATCTGACATTTAGCACTACATTTACTTGCTAAAGAAAGCACAAAAAACACAAGTGAAAACAACAACAGCCACTTGCGTTCTGGCTGGTTCCATTTTACATGCTTTCCAGTGCTATAATTTTGACATGAAAGACGGCATAACTACACAATGTGGCACAATTTCTCATAATAAACCGCAGTAATTTAAACTTTACCCGGGCTTAATTACAAAGTGCCAAGGCTCTGTTGCCAAATTTAATTCACCTCCAGGTTTTGGGACAGCTCCTTCACACGTTCAGGTGGTATGTATTCTACTGGTCCACTACTTACTATCTATGTGCCTTGTTTAACTCTCTCACTTAACTTTTCACTGTAAAGTGCTACTACAGGCAATCATACTGCTCAGAATCTAGTAATGTATTGTTACATTTCTGAGGATCTAGAAAAAGGGCTTCTTTAGGCATCAAAGAGTTCGAAGTATGGTAATGAGGATCCTTTCTCAGTTGAAAAAGGAGGACCAAAAGCAGAATCATGACTCCCAAAGAAGAAGTGAACATGACTGGCTGACGGTGGTCAAACAAAATTACTGAAGATGCCTATAGGATCTGAGAGGCTGTTGCAAATGGCCCGTTTCTGCAGGGTCATTCCCAGAATGTTTGCCTTCCTCTTTCTTGTTTCCTGACCCTGTTATTGTTGGCTTTAGGGCTCTGCACCTTTCCATGCTGACCAGTGCTAAAGTGCATGTGCTCTGTGTTTAAAGCATGGCAACATACCTTCTCCATGATTGGCTTATTTGATTTACTAGTAGGTCCCAAGTAAAGCACACTAGGGCCTGTAATTCAAATGCTACTAGTGGCCCTACAGCACTGGTTGTGCCACCCACTATGGTAGCCTTTCAAGCAGGTCTCAGGTCTGACATTGCATAGCCTGTGTGTGCAGTTTAAACTGCCATTTTGACCAGGCCGAAACCTCCCTTTTTATTACATGTAAGTCACACATAGAGTAGACCCTATGAGACCTACAGGGCAGGGTACAGTGTATTGTAAATGTAGGGCATGCACTTTGAGGGTTTACATGTCCTGTTAGTGACAAACAGCCTATTTCGTTTTTCACTACGGTGAGGGCTGCTCTTCTCTTAGATGAGCCTTGAAAATTCCCCTATATACCTTTAAGTGGTAATTTCTGATCTGAAAGGAATGGTGTTGTCATGTTTGGTATGTTCAGAATGGTAGTGAGAAATCCTGCATACTCGTGTAGTTGGATTTTACATTGCTATTTTTGAAATGCCACTTTTAGGATGAGGGCATTTCTCTGTGCTGCTTATAACTCTGTGAGCTTTGCAGCCTGTCTCCAATCCACATCTGGTTGGTGCTGTTTGACAGCTCCCCTTGTCCATTCCATCCAGACAGCCATGAGACATAGGACACTCAACTGCATCTGCATACTGATGGGTCTTCCGGGTCTAGAAGAGTAGAGGGGCTCTTGTTACACTTCAAAGGGTAGTGGCCTGACCCCACACAAAGGACTGATAACCCCCATAGATAGTCTGGAGCCATGGCTGGGTTGAAAGTGGTTTATTGTTCACTTGAAATGGTTCCTTTGAAGTCACCCCTTGATAAAAGACATTTTGGAGTATAAGTGCAGTGGCTCTGGCCCCATGTTTCCCCCCATGTTTTCAGAAAACTTTTGCGGACTTTCTACCAGGAAGAAGGACCACAAGGCGGTCAGGAGGGATTGCCACTTTGTTGTTTGCTCTGCTGTGCTGGCCTGCTGCCTGCTACTTCTTTCCTGGGACTGAGAGGACAGGATTTAACTCTCCAAGGACCTGAATGAGCTTGTCTCCTGTTCCTGAGGTTTCAGCGATAACAAAGACGTCACTTGCATATTGCCACCAGCACCTGGACTCCTCTGCCATGAGTCCTGCTCTTCCAAGAGGTGCCACCAGAAACTGCTATTTGAAAGATATGTTTTCTTACATCAGGAATTGTGATTTCCTAATTGCAATTCAGTATGAATTGTAATCAGGAAATTACAACTCCAGATTTTTCTACATGTGGCCCTCACTCTGTTAAAATGCTGGGAGCTCAGCTGAGTGTTCCCTAACTCAACTTCATTTAGAAAACTAGGTTAATTCTGTTGTTTTGGGTTTTTGTAGAGTTTATCTATTATGGTTTGACTGCCATTGGGAAGCTGAAGTTTGACTGCCATTAAGAAGATGTGTTTCTGTTATTATAGTGCTTTATGTCCTAAATTAAAATACTGCAACATATCATTCTATGGTTGTCTTAGGGTGATGTGTTTTTCATTATGTTGCAGTGTATGTATTTGAAAAGTTCACTATGACCCACAAGGATATCCTGGTGCTGATGATAGGTTGGTTAGCTGAAAAGCCAGGCCTATAGGTTCTTGCAGAATTTAAGGAGAGAAGATAAGGCTCTGATGAGGGGTGTCAAGTCGTTCCACACTTTAGGAGCAATGTAAGAGAATACCCATCCTCCTTATCTGATTCTGTGTATCTGAGGGATGTGTGTGAACAACAATCCTGTAGAGCGCAAATGTATTGGTGGTTAGAGGAAGGAGATGAGGCTGTTCAGGTAGTTTGGGCCTAAGTTGTGTACTACCTTGAATATGTGTATGTGAGAAGTTTGAAATTGGTGTGTTTGTGTTTCTTCAGCCAGTAAAGCTCCCTGAGGTGTGGTGCGATGTGAGTTCTGTATGGGAGGTTGAGGATGGGTCTGGCTGCCAAGTTCTTGATTGTTTGTAGCCTTCTGGTGAGTTGCTTTGCAATCCCGACATGTAGGATATTTCCATGTTCCAACTTGCTGGCAACTAAGCTGTGAGTGATAGCTTTTCCTGTGTTGCATGGGAGCCATTTGAAGACCTCCCTCAGCATATTAAGGGTATGGAAGCAGGGTGCAGTGGTGGGGTTGACTTATACAGTCATGTCCAGTTTTCTTTCAATGATAATTCAGAGATTCCTGGCCAGTGCTTAATTTGTAAATAAAAACATGCCGGTGCCCAAAGCTCTCCTCTGAATCTTGGGGCTGCAGTATTAAATGTGCAAGCACTGAATACTGAGGCAGCCTGATTCTAAAGCCATCTTAGGCCTCTTTAATTAATTTACAGCCACTCCCTGCCCCTTCAGTTCACTCTTGCAGCTTTCTGCTTTCTCTCTTAGTGACGCTTTTCCATCTTTCTCTTCCCCCATCTTTCCCATATGTGTCTTTTGCTTGCAGTAATTGCCTTATGCAGAAAAATAACTGCTGGCCCTCAGATATAAGTGCCAGTGCCCCCCACCGGCAACCACTGGCTCAAATTAAGCACTGTTCCTGGCGAGCATGTGTTCAGCTAGACCACCAGTTGGAGTGCCATGGTGAGGTGTTCAAGCTAAGGTCACTACTTCTGTCTTGCCAGTGCTGAGCTTGAGACAGTTGGCTTTCATCCAGTTAGCAAGTTCGGTCATGCAGGCCTTGAACTTATTTCTTTTCATTGGGGTCATTTTCCAAGCGGGAGAGAACGAGTTGGATGTTGTCGGCATAGAAGGATGTTGATGCCGTGTGCACATATGACGTTGTCCAGGGGGGTCATGCATTCTTTGAAGAGGGTGGGACTGAGCAATGAACCATTAGGCACTCAACAGATGGGTTTTTAGATTTCCAAAGAGTATAGTGCTATCCTGACAACTTGGGTTATATATGTTAAAAAGAAGCAGATACAGTGGAGTGCAAGTCCTTGGATGCCCATCTAGTGCAGGCTCCTAATACCTCGGTCAAACATCATTCAGATGTCATCTGTGGCAGCAAGAAGTGCTGTGTTAGTACTGCGGTTTTGCCTGAATTTTGACTCCATGGTGTCGAGGAGCTGGTGGCTGCTGGGAAAATCATTTGATTAATTTCTCTTAGACATGTCTGTTGTTGGAGAACGTGGCTGGGTCAGCAGATGGTTTCTTGAGCAGGTGCATGACCATGATATGTTCTAAGGCATCCAGGAATGTTAGTCAATGAAAGCACTGAGGATGAATGTTAGTGCTTTATTGATTGTTTTGGAGTTATATGGTGAAGGTGAGGTGGGGGCAAGGGTTAGATGGGGCACCTGAGTGGATGGTCTTCATGTTAGCGGTTTTAGATGGTGGTGATGCCAGCCGGATTTGTTCTGTGTATCAGCAGGCCTGTGGTTGAGCTCTTGCCATTGGTTTGCCCTTTTGAGTAGCCAGTGTGTTGGTGCATGTAGTGATCCCCCTGTTGAGGTTCTTGATTGCTTTTGGAAGTTGCTGGAGTGCTCAGGCTGGTGCATGGAGTGGGAGAGTTCCCAATCCTCTTCTGTGATGCTTTTCTCGCTACTTCTGATGGGTCCGGTGGTGGTCGGTCTGTGGTGGTGCAGGATAGCTATCCTGCACCTGATGAGGGCATGGTTTGTCCAGGTTACAATTGTTGGTTTGATTACTGTAAAGTTTCTGATTGAGGAGAAAAATAGGTCCAATAGGTGTGTGTGGGCTCAGTGATATGATGGTGAGGCTTAGGTTTCCAAGCTTTTCTAGCAGGGCCATAAAGTTTGGTTCTGTGCGGTGTTTTAGGATTAAAGTTAAGGACGATGAAGGTGCTGGTGTTGATGTTGAGGGGTGCAACTAAATCTGTGATGCCACTGACAAAATTGGTGCAGAGTCCTGGTGGTCTGTATATGAGGGTTCTGCCAAGGGAGAAGGTGGCTGTGATGTGTATCTTGAACTTGAGGTGTTCCCACTAGCTAGTAGGGGTTTCCGTGCAGATGGTGCAGTTGATGCTGTCTTTGAATATGATGTCCAATCCTCCTTAATCTTGTGTAGCCTGTGGGGATGATTTTAGTGATGTCTGGTGCATGGGTTGGATTTAGCATTTTTCTGTGAGGAAGAGCAGGATTGGAGCATGGTTATGCAGTAGGTCCCATATCTTTGTGACATGTTTGGTGAGAAAGCAGGTGTTGAGGACCATGAATGTGAATGTGGCATATTGTGTGGCGGTGATTGGTCTGTGTAAGTGTGAGCGGGTGGCTGATTTGTATGAGTGTGAATGAGTAGGGTGCTGTTAGTGTATTGGGAGTAGGGTAGAAAAGAGTGCATGAGAACTTGCAGTTGGGGAATGCAAATGCTTCCTCAGTGTAGTGTGGTGCAGTGTGGCAGCAATGTGATGAGTGATGGCCGGGCCTAATGGTGCAGAGGAATATGGCAGGGTAGTGTATTAGGTTTCTTGGTGCAATGCGTGGTCCAGGCATGGACAGGCTCAGACAGGCTTTCCCCTGACATGCCTGTGGGTGCGCCAGTGCTGTGCCTGCCGCATGTCCAAGATATGACCACCATTAAGTAGGTCCCGGAAGAGGGAGGAATGCTGGGGCGGGAGGCGGTATGCAGATAGATAATGTTAAAAACATTTGAATGGACTGCTATCAATTGTTTTCTTTTGCAAGCAATGGAAGACCTTGAATGAAATCTCATTTTGCTTTATCGCTGCTTTGCCCATGATCACGCTAATAGTGCAGGATTTGTTTATATAGCCACCAATTGATTGATAAATTGTCTTAATTTTGAAGCCCTTAGATTTGCTACATCCTGTTGTGGAGTAAGCCACCCAACACGGGCAAGGTAGCCCATAGATTTCCTAAGGACACATTCTGAAATTCTGCACACATGTGGTAAATGTCCACCAAACCAAGCTTGGTGCTTCTGATGGCCTATCAGGATTTCTAGGTTTTGGGAAGGCTGGTATTCAGCAGGTGTCTGGGCAGCTTTATATATATGAAATTGCTTAAAGGTTGGATCTACAGAATCAAACTCCACCCATGAGTAACACAGTGCTTAATTTGTGCTTGTTGTTTCCGGTGCTGAGCACCGACACTTATCGTTGAGGGCCGGGACTTATTCTTCTGCCTCAAGCATTTGCTGCGCGCAAAAGACACATATGGGAAAGATGGATGAAGGGAAAAACGAAAAAAAGCGTTACAAGGGAGAAAGTAGAAAGCTGCAAGAGTGGGCTGAAGAGGCAGGGAGGGGCTTTATATGGATTAAAGAGGCCCGAGATGGCTCCAGGATTATGCCGCCTCAGTATTTTGTGTTCACACATTTAATTGCAGCAGCCGCGTGTTTAAGAGGAGGGCTTTGAGCACCGGCACCTTTTTATTTACAAATTAAGCACTGGAGTAACATATTTGCAAAGGAAATGCAGCTTGAATACTTGTGACAAAAATCACTTCACCTACTGCCTCAGAGAAACCCCTTCTGGTGAAGTGCAGTGTCAATGGTGCTCTGAAGTGTACCCTTATCACAATAGATTGTGCTGCCAGGTTCAGAATGAGACTCAAAAGATGAGAGGGTGCCCCCATCCGGGCTGAGGGAAGACACCAATATTACAACGGATGTCTGTGCTATTAGTAATGATTGATAGAGTCTTGTGTGTGTGACCAGTGTTTTGGTCTTACATGTCCACAGTGTGAAACAAATGTACTGAGATTGTGATAAAAAACTAACCTTAATTGCTTTTGACGGGACTAAACTTTCTTAATGTTATTAAAAGGAGTATACATTTGGAAGCAGTGATGTTTAGTAATTTCTTCTAATCGCGAAGTGGAAACAAACCTATCAGGAAATCGATCTAGCATTTCAAAGTAGGAGGTTTGCCCCTGTTCTCCTTGTCTTAAACTGATAAAATAGCTTTACCCTACATAGCATGTCCTTACTTGCCAGAAACTAACACTGTGCCCCTACGTATTGTTACAAAACATACTTTCATCAACCGTAATACTGTACCACAGTATGACACACTTAAGACCCTTCACAAATGTATGACAAAATATTACCCTACATAAGAAGATCCTATGCAACATACCACAGCACTACATAGCATGATTCTACCGAATGTGACTCCAAAACCAACATGATGCTACCGAACATACCCCATCATAAAATAAATTTAACCTAAATAACGTGACCTTACATAACATACCACAAGCTAAAATGACCCTACAAAGTATACCAAAGCACAGCTTATCCCTACCCTATATACAATGTTACATTACAATGTATCTTCTTCTGTTGATGCATTTGTAAAGACACTGTAAATTGACATTTTATAACGCATGTCTCTAATATGCAAGACTTTTGATTTCCTTCCTAATAAATAGGATGGTGACGAATGCACATATGAGTACTGATCCAGTCTTCTGTGCCTTCCCAATGTACCAACCTGTGTTAATTGTCTCCCAAGACACCTCAAGGGGGCTGCACAGAACACAAGAACGCCAGAATGATTAACTTAAAATATTTAGATCCTTTATTATCTGTGGGTGTTGAGCTGAATCGGAGGCCAGGTGCACGCGACAACGGGAGGCAGAGCTTGTCTGATGCATTCGCTCGTCTCGGATGAAGACGACATTAATATGCAGATCCCAACGCCGTAAGAAGATCAGATACGGATGTTGATAGCGAAAATCACTGGATATTGACAGAATAAAAAATTAGGGTACAGCTTAGAATCTTACACGTTAATTAAGTGCTCGCAGGTAATACTCCGCGGATTGCAGACTTAATGCCTCTCTTCGTGGGTCAGAATTGTGCGCTTGGAATTTTAACATTTAATCATAATTCGTGTCACCTCGATTTGCTCCGACTTGTGACTGAGACTGGATCCTGAAATACTGCACGACGCGAATACTGCACGACGCGAATACTGCACGACGCAAACAGCCCCCCACACAGAGCCGCTTCTCTAAACTGGCGCAAGGGGACCATTGCCAGGTGTAATGTAGGCAAGGTAGGCGTACCCCTGCAAAAAGGATCACAAAAATGATGTTCCTTTACAGCATATTTTTTAACACGTGCTCAGGGCAGGCATTAAAGTGGCTCTGTGCTGTTTACAATGCCCCCCCCCCTAACATTGCTGGAATGGTGTAAACATTTTTGACGCTAGTCTAGCAATGCTAAGGTTTAGCATCACAACTGAGTCAGAATTTCTGATGCAGCTGTGGACACTGTGGCCCATATTTATACTTTTTTAGCGCAGCATTTGCATCGTTTTTTGACGCAAAATCGGTGCAAACTTACAAAGTACGATGGTATTTTGTAAGTTTGCGACGATTTTGCGTCACAAAACGACGCAAATGCGGCGCAAAAAAAGTATAAATATGGGCCTGTGTGCCATGGAGCAACATATTGTAAATACAGTGCTACCGAGGCATTGTTAGGGGAGTGCAGGGCGGCACAAGTAAACTAGTGCTTCGATCACGACACGCCGGGGTCATGTAAAGGACGCCCAACGTGTGCATACACACGGAGCTGCCATTGATGTGAGGGCCGGCTTTAGAGCGGTGCGAGCAGTGCGGCCTCTCTGGGTGCTGGCCTGGATTGGGGGGCGCTGACCTCAGGGAGGCACTGTGTTTAGCTATACCTTACGAAACCTGCGACGGAGACGCTGTGTGCCCTGTATTTCTCCCGAATGGACTCAGCATGCTTTGAGTTCATGCCCCATGTTGTTGAAGAGTAGCACAGCCACAGAATCAGCGCTGCACTATTGTGTACCCTCATATTGGACTCACACTCATGATAAAGGGTCGCTGTTGGTCCTTTATGCAAGTAGATGAGATGATTGTCATTTGGTATCAGCTAATTCCACATTTATCACACAAGCCTTTTTATCTGAACAATTTGAGGAAGGAGGACATACCTGCCTCGCCCCTGTAAGTGCTGTGTAGTCTCCCATAACCAGGATCTCTCCCTTCCTTCCCACAGTGTGAGGCATATTGTCTTCTGCCAGCGGTATGATACAAGTGTGTGGAACACCCTGCGAGTATGGTGAATGGTGGCCCGGCTCCAATCTCTCAATATTTCTTATTGGAGGAAACAGTGTTTGCTATGCAGCTGTTACCATGCAAAGTCTTTATCACGCAGCCTTTACCAAGCATGCATTTACTGTGCAGGTGCCTTTACAATGCATGCCTTTACCACGCATGGTAAGTATGTAAGGCTTAGTGCCCTAACTTAACTGTAACGTGCAATCCTACCATGCACAGTGTTGTCTTCAATGAAGTCAGTTCAATTGTCATCAGTAATGTTAAAAATGATGTCCAGAACATGTCATGAGTGATGCAATATGTGGGTCATAAACAGTGCATTGGAAGAGCGTGGCTTATAGTTACTTTGGGGCACAAGTTATAGTTGATTCAGATAACTATAACTGATAATGTTGGTGTTTTTGTTAGTTTTAACTGACATTTTTACCTAACTATAACATCCTTTGTTTTTATTTTTTCAGTGAACTTCTAAAACTTTCTTTCTTGTAAATTAAGATATTACTACAATTCCTAACTATAACATCACTTTACCCTTTATTTCAATTCAGTTCTAGGTTTTCTTTTAAATGGAAAGCAATATTTTATTACCATACTTGGCTGTGTGCCAAGCCCTGCTTCTAACTCCTTGTAGATTGCCAAACTGCCACTAAGTATTGCTCCTGACTCCGGTGTGTGATTGGGCTGCAGGAAGGCATCTCAGACACTTAGGCCCAGCCTCCCACAGGAGTCCAGGGTGTCTCAATATCTCCTGCGGGATACTTGTGGTATCGCAGAAAACTATTGTTTTTTTTAACTTGTGCTCTGAGACCCCCCCATCCCACATGGTTTAGTGTGTCAGGGAACCACTAGACTGCCCCCCTAAGCCTAATTTTATTTTTACTTTCAGGACATGTGGTCTGAGTCCCTAGGTCCTGACATGGGTGTGCACCATTACTCTTCATGTTGCAACCAGCTAATCACAGCATAAGCTCCCACAGGAGTTTGTGAGTGCTTTTCACTCCAGCAGGAGCGAGACAGTTGATGGGCAAAAAACCAGCCAATCGGATCACTCTATTTTAAAACGTTGCATGATCGTGGTACTCTCATGAGCTTTTCATGAAACTAACCATCCAGATATACAAGGTTCTTGAACCTTAATTTTTCAAAAACTAACGCGCGAATGTACACCAAAGGCCACATGTACAAAGCATTTTTCTAGTCGCAAACGGCCCAATTCGCAGAATCATCCCGTTTGCGACTAGAAAAATGCTTTTTGGTATGTAGAAAGCCCAAACTGCGATTCGGTAACTTGTAATTTGGGTTTTGCATTTCAGTATTAGAAAGGAGCGTGTCCAAGGCATCCCTTCCTAATACCGAATCTAAATGGTATGTATGATTGTTTTGTGACCATGAATGCGGTCACAAAACGATTGCAGTTAGCACCAATTTCAAATTGGTGAATGCAGGCAAAAACGTTTTTTAAGAGCAGGTAGTGGTCCCACAGACCACTGCCTACTCTTGAAAAATAAAACTGAAACATTTTATTTTTTCTTTCTAAACGCATCCTGTTTTCCTATAAGGAAAACGGGCTGCGTTTAAAAAAAAGGATTGACATCAGCAGGCCACCATCCCTGTGATTTTTGCGATTCCCAGTGGGTCGCGAATAGCGACCTGCCTCATTAATATTAATCAGTCAGGTCTATTTGCGACCCACCGGGAATCGTAAAAGAAACTCAATGGAGCTTCTTACATTTGGAATTGCAATTTCCTAATTGAGATTCGCATAGAATCGCAATTAGGGAATCGCAATTCCAAATATTCGTACATGTGGCCCCAAATCACAAAAAGTATGCTTTCTGGGCCAAGATATAGATTTGTACCAAAATTGGTGTAATTCCAATTAGCCATTTCCATACTACTGCTGTTCAATTGCCCTATCGCAAAATGAATGGGATCTTGTGTTTTGGGACTCCCCTTTTGCCTTGGCATTTGCTTGACGATCACTCCAAAACTCTCCCGATAGGTGCTGTGAAAAGTCATCAAACTTCCCTAAAGATAAAAGCAAATAAAAAAATCTATTTCCTATGAAAACTAGATTCCGACCACTGTTCCCGCTAATTTTATTCCTCTGTATGTGGCAATGATAAATCTATGTGTCCCACAGCTAAAGACATGTTTTAAAATCCAATTGTGTCAGTCACCTATAAGGCTAGGCCTCACACATCTAGCTGACCTGTGACTGATGTATCCAACCCATACTTATTGGCCTAAGTAAAGGCACTAACCTAACGCAAGGTCTCCATGATACCCAGTCCAACAGAACACCCTGTAGAAGAGAGCATGGACACAGGCCTCTCATTGTGCTTCCTTTTCATCACTTAAGACACCCCTTCTCTGTGGGCTTCTGATGTCTCTAGCACTAAGCTGAACCACATGTTTAGATAGCTTGACTACCCTCAGCAGACTGCAGTAGGCTAGCACTTTGTGATCTGATGCAGTGGTGGATGAGCCACTGAAAGCTCAAGCCAAGATCAGGTCAGATGACTGGCTTTAGTTCTGCTCAAGGTCCTCTTGGATCCTGGCACTCAAAATGGGCCAAGCTTTCATGTGAAAATTTGCCTGTCAATACACTCTAATCTCCTGCATTAAGAGTTAAAAACAAAGTGTTCTGATGTAAGGCAGGCAAGAGGAAGAGATACCCATGTTATGACTGAATGACTCAATGTAGATCTAGAAAACCTGTGCTCAACCTTAGCTTTCCTATTTCAGCAAACTGTGGGATTCTCAAATATGTGAGTCCAGGATGCACACTGTACACAATCCTGTTGTGTTTGATTTAATAGAGTATAAGGTTGCTTTAGAGGTGAGCAAGTGACTGGACGCTCAAACCAGATCCCTAGTTCTGGCTTAGCTTGAGGTCCTCTAGAACCCTCCATTCTAAAATGAGCAAAATTTTCTCAGGAGGCAATGTGCTTTAGCGCTATAGCCGCTGACCATGTAACATAGGAAAGGGTAAGGTTTGCGCACTGTGCTAGATGAAACTACCAAAAATAAAATGTGATTTATGTCACCTACTCTCTAATCTCATCTTCCAAGAATGAAAAATAAAGCATTGACCTTTGATGTCAGAGGTATTCATCAAGTGATCTAATTGCATTGC
The DNA here is from genome assembly GCF_031143425.1 of Pleurodeles waltl. NCBI lineage: Eukaryota > Metazoa > Chordata > Amphibia > Caudata > Salamandridae > Pleurodeles > Pleurodeles waltl. The sequence goes on along the minus strand of NC_090444.1, from coordinate 1,792,613,314 downwards.
GATATTGGAAAATCTGGGATCAATCCCAGCTTCCCTGTTTGACCAAATTGTATGATCAAAGGTAAATATTTTATTTCACCAAACCTGCTTTTTGTTCACTTTAACATAGGAGGCACCTTTGAATATGCCCATTCAGGGTGTGCTCAGTACAAACAACTCTATATACTTGCTTAAATAATCTAAAATGTTTCTCTATTTATAATAAGACTCTAGTCCAAGTATTAGGTACACATGACAACTGTGTACTAATACCATTGTGTTCATGGTGGGGGCAGGATGTTTCCCAGCACATGTTTTAAAACTCTCCTTTTTGAAAGATACTTTAAAAACAGTCTAAGCTGGAACGCTTCTGTGTGTTAAACACACACAATTTTTCATAGTTTAAGACACCGTCTCTTATTCTAACATAATATCTGTTTCGTGAGCCTACTCTGGGTTGGACTCTGCTATCCCTATAAATTTATTGACTCACCTACCATTGTGGTGCTTGAAGTATGATAAGAATGTAGGCCACATACTGGGTACACGTGACAACTGACTTGCGTCTTGCATTGTCCTTGGAGATGGAGGCTCAAGGGGTCGATGGGCAATTGAAGGAAAACATCAGAGAAATAGCCCCAGGCTCCTTGTGAATGAAGCAGCGTTAGAGAGCTAACCTTTCAATCTCTCAGAAGACCCCTGCATATTCACCTCCTCCAGGCTAATTACATGTCAATCTCCTTCCCAGCTGCGTTCCTTGATCCTTTTTGCAGTGCAGCCCACCTAGCAACATAATTGTTTGGATGCACTAGTCTAAAAGACGTGGCTACAAAAAAGGCTTGTCTGGTTTCTGAAGTGACGTGCGCACTCCATGAAAGACGTTGGAAGCATCAGGGTAGCAGGGTGCGTGCGCACTCAGGCTTGCATCCTAGAGGGAACTTAGGTCCTAACTATAACTACACAGCAGCGACCACCCTCAGTCCTATATATTTACTGAAAAAAACAAAGGTAACATTATAGTTAGGTGAAAATGTCCATGACAATGTAACATTTAAAATAAAATCCACTGTAATTCACCAGTTATAGTTGTCTCTAGTTATCAAAAGCTTGTGCCCTGTAGTGTGTGTGTGTGTGTGTACATATATATATATATATATATATATATATATATATATAGGTCAAACCCAGTGAAAAGGAAATCACCGGACGGCTGCACAGTGTCCTGGGGATCGCATTCGGCTGGGAGGAAAGAATCCAAGAAAGTCTCAAATAAAGATCTTCCGTCAGCAGTTTATTGTAGAAAAATCCATAATGATATATTCAAAACAAATTCACCATCACGCTGTCCTGACCAAATGTCTATGCGTTTCGGCAAACGCCTTCAACTGGACATTTCTATATACACACACACACACATATACATATAATACATATATGCGGTCGCCAGTAGGCAGTTCTAGTTAGGACTTAGGCCCTCATTCCGAGTTTGGCTGGCGGTGGTAGCCGCCAGCCAAACGGGAACCGCCACTTGGCCGCTCCGCGGTCAAAAGACCGCAGATGCCATTCTGGCTTTCCTGCTGGGCCGGCGGGCGCCCGCCAAAGGAGCGCCCGCCGGCCCAGCGGGAAAGGCCCTGCAGCAATGAAGCCGGCTCCGAATGGAGCCGGCGGAGTTGCAGGGGTGCGACGGGTGCAGTTGCACCCGTCGCGATTTTCACTGTCTGCAATGCAGACAGTGAAAATCTTTCGGGGGCCCTGTTAGGGGGCCCCTGCACTGCCCATGCCAGTGGCATGGGCAGTGCAGGGGCCCCCAGGGGCCCCACGACACCCGTTCCCGCCATCCTGGTTCTGACAGTGAAAGCCGCCAGAAACAGGCTGGCAGGAAAGGGGTCGGAATCCCCATGGCGGCGCTGCAAGCAGCGCCGCCATGGAGGATTCTCCCAGCCGGGGGTCTTCACAGCCGCGGTCGGAATACAAAAGGAAGCACCGCCAGCCTGTTGGCGGTGCTTCCGTGGTCGTCGACGGGTCAGAATGACCCCCTTAGTTTCCATAGGAAAAGTGTTTTTTGTTTTGCAAATAACTTTGGCCCTGTTTCATAAATCTTCAGAAAAGTTTCAAAACTAGTATGCACCTGAGTTCAGCTGCTGTGTGAAAGGTTTTGGGGTGATTCATCAAGCAGGGGCAGAGAGAAGGTAGGTCCCAAAGTGCTTTTTCCCCTTGCAACTTCCCAGTTATTTTAAACACAACCACAGCTCGAACCACTTGACGGAATTACTCCAAATTTGGCAGAAAGCTAGCTCTTGGTCCAGGAAGAGCCCTTTGTAATATGGTGTAAATAAGTTCAGTAGTTTTGGAGTTATTAAAGAAAAAAAATATATAGATATCTGGGCAGAGCCCATGCACAGCTCTCATGGCGAGATCGGATTGGCTGCCATCACTTCAAAGAGGAAGTGTTGGCAGCCATCTTGGGACTTGGGCTGAGTCCCAAGAGAACACATAGTGGGGAAATGAAATGATTTTTATGTCTTGCTCGCCTTCTTCGCTGGTCCTAAATGTTCTGACGGGTGCTTGGTATTAGAAGTAGCGGTGTGAATTGAGAAGCCACTGCTTAAAACTAGATCTAATAGATCGCTTCATTATGAAGCATCATGACAAGGGGAGTTCCGAAGAGAGTCGGTGAATGGAATACCTACATTTGGTAGGCCACCAAATATTATACAACCCTGGCTTCTAGTGGATTTCACAGGTTTCTGCTCACTGTGACACAGGGGGACCGGAGCCTGTGAGACCCGCTGTGGTAAACCTGCAGAGGGGAAACCCGAGAAGTACGGGACCTCCCCGGTTGAAGGTAATCTGTAGGGATTTCTTCATACCGCATGGGTGCAAGCTTTAGTTACCTTAGGCCGCGAATTATAGTTACTTGAAATAACTCTGGTCAATTTCTATGGTTTTGTGTGAGTAAATTCCGAACCTAACTATAACGTTCCTACACCCTTAGGTTTTTTTAAGTGATAGATAGATAGATAGATAGAGAGATAGATAGATAGATAGATAGATAGATAGATAGATAGATAGATTGTGCATTAAAAGTTATTAAAATTATTGTACTTAATTCATGTTCTATTATTTTTAATACAATTATTATATTTTTAAAATTAAAAAAGTTTATTAAAATACTTACAAATAAATGATGATGTTTTATTGATTGATTTATTAATCATCAAAGAAAATGTATTTATATTTTCAAATAGTTTAACTCACTTATTTTCTCATTAGTTCCTTTGTGGTTGTATTTCAATTCCCTACATCTATTGTTTTCAAAGGGAGTGTGTTGCAGTACCATTGGTTGGCCATGTGGGATACTGAACATAATCCAGATTGCACATTGCTCCCTAACACTCCCTCAACCCTTTTTTACCCCTCCCTTAACCCCGTCCCATTAGTCAGAGGAACCCTCCATTTCCCAGCACTTACACTGTGTCCCTCCCATATTTTCTATTAAAATGTAAAGATGCGTCTGTGGAGATCTCTGCTGTTGGGGTGTTGATCTCCACACAGAAAAGATAGGAGAGACAGAAGTGTAGACCACCACACGTCAGTATCTGAATATAATTATGTAGTACTTTAAGAAAACTATAGTAGTATTACCTAACATACTACCAAGTGAAGTTTGTGAATGAGCCCCTTTCTCTCTTTCTTTCGCAGGGTGATCTCTCATTTCATCCATCTCTAAACAGAGAAGAACCAAGGCTGCTGCAGAGATTTTGCATCCAGTAGATAAAATGACATTTTGCAGCCAATTCCCCTATAAATGAAAAGCCATATTTGGTGTTTGTGTAGCACTCTGTAATCCGTTTGCTGGCAGATCCCATGAAGGCTCTCTAGTAGAGCCTTACTTGTAGAACTCTCCACGAGCCGCCTAATAAGTGAGGGTTACCATCACTGTCCTAGGGAGGTGGAGAAAGGAATCCTTTCCCATGTCTGCACCTTAGGCTTCTAGTCCCCTTAGACTCCACATTTCAAACAATCCTCATGAATGAAATATTGATGGCTAAAAATAAGAAAAAGTGTGTTTAGACATCAGTGTAAATCATCATGTATAGTATTATAAATATATTTCAGATAAATACATAATTGTTGATACACAATAACAAATCTGAAACAAGGTAACTGTAGTACCACTTAGACAAATTAGAGACTATGAGCTGTGTTTGTACCCCACACTGAGTTCATGTTTTAATGTAGCAGTGACATAGCATATCATTGATCTGTCAACAGGCCCTACAATGGCCAACAAACTATCTTCCACAATCACTGCACTAAAAAGAGTCACTCTGGTCCACTGCCAGACAGAATAATGCTCTGTGGTTGAGAGGCTTTGATCCAATGCTTTAGGAACATAATGATTGCTGTCTTTCACAAGAAAAGAAATGCTCCTGATGTGATCCCTCGAGAAGCAATTCACTGGAAACAGTGACAACTTACATGACCTTGGTAATAAAGGTAGCATGGGGAGATTAATGTTGTGAAAACGGTGTATTCTTTAGAACTCTGCTTCTGGTGATGGATCTGGCAAGGAGGAGTTTGCAGACTGTAGTTAATTCGAGGAAAGAAAAGCATGGTTTTTAATACATCTACTCAACATGGAGAGGAGTAATAAAGGGCCACATGTACAAAGCATTTTGCTTTTGTCTATGTACCAAAGCAAAATGCGACTTGGTAACTTGTATACCGAATTGTATTTTGCTTTTGGGATTCGATATTATGAAGGGGTGTGTTTACGGCATCCCTTCCTAACCTAACCGCACTGACATGAAGGAATGTTTTGAGACTGTGAAAGAGGTCACAAAACATTCTTATTTACCACCAAGTTTAAGTTGGTAGTAACCCATTTGCAAACAGGAAGGTGTCCCAGGGGACCCTTTCCCCTTTGAGAGTGGTAGCAAAATCGTTTTTTAAGAGCAGGCAGTGGTCCCACAGACAACTGCCTGCTCTTAAAAACTGAAAAGAAAACTTTTCATTTTTCTTTTTTTAAATGCCTCCCGTTTCCCTTTAAAGAAAACCGGCTGCATTAGAAAAAAAGGTTGCTGTATTTGAAAGCAATTACAAATATGGTGGTCTGCTGCCCCCAGCAGGCCACCATCCCTGTGACTGTGGCCATTTCCAAATGGATTACAAACTGCGACCAGTCTCATGAATATTAATGAGGAAGGTCTCTTGTGTCCCATTTGGGAATCGCAAACAGTGTTAAATGCACTGTTGTACATCCCAGTTTGCAATTTCCTAATAGCAAATCACAAGGATTCATTATTAGGAAATTCAAAACCACTTTTTTGATACATGTGGCCCAAAGTAACCAGTGGATTTATGGCGTGTTTCAGATGAGGTGACTCAGACCCACCAGGATGGTCTTGTTCTGAAGATTACAGCTGGGAATAATGAATCCCAAACATCAACGAGACAGACTATTGTTATAACAATATTGAGGAACAAAATACCCAGAGAGAGTTAAGTATTTACTATTCCTAACTCCAATTGTGCGTACCTTTGAGATATGTAAATCACCAAGGTATGAATATGTGGAGTTAGGGTTAAAAATGCATAGAAACCTACCTTCCGATACTTTGTCCCTCGATTTGTTTGAACGATATTCTGTCCCACGGAATTCAGAATTCAAAATTCAATATTCCCAGCCTAAACCTCATCTAATTACTTACAAATATATCTTCTATTGAATACTTCCACTGAGGGCGCATTAGCATTCTAATTTACACTCCAGAAACCACTGACATTCACCAGTTATGGTTAGCAACAGCATCTTACATATGGATGGGCAAAGTTGCAAAGTTTTCTTCCATAACTTTCTTAATTCTCACGAAATCTAGGAGTTGCCCACCGGGTATGCAAGGGTGGTTGTCTGTGTGACAATCAGGTCTTTAGCAATTCTTTTCACAAGCTACCCATTTTTACCAACTGTATGTGAGAATGCATAGGTCTGCTTACCTTTCTACGCTGAGACAGTTCACTGATCAGTTGCTATAAGTATCACTGCGGATGTTGGTAGCTGGTGCATTTCCCACACAACTAGTTTCACAATTCTCTTGAGACATTTCTGCTTTAATTAAGGTCATGAAAGAGAAAGCTACACAGTCAGTGTAGATGAAAGTTACATTATGCAAGCTACAGGGAGACCATCAAGTGGCATCTACATGAGATCACGCTTATGTATTGAAAATTACTGAAATACCTAACCACGAGGCACCACATGCATTGCTCAGGGCCTCACACATATTGTCACAAATATTCAAATTAGAACATTATTGGCATGACTGGTGGCGTGAAATATCATCTCACTAGCGAAATCATGGTAGACATCACTTACAACATCACATATCATCTTTCCAGAGCACAGGCCCTGCACCCAGACCCAACCGCACATTGCCTTTGGCAGCAAAAGTTGAATGCAGAGCCTGGCCAAACCACTGTCCAGGTGTAACCCACGAAACACAGCCCTTGGCCAGGTAGCCATGGGATACACCTTGTATCCATGACCATTAACATTTTAATTGCCAGGTTCATTATTAGTCAAGATTTTAAAGAAATAGATTATTGAACAAATGAATGCTATCATGTTTATAGAACAGTAGAAATAAAAAATAAAAAGTAAAGAATGAAGTCTTCCATTTTTAGCAAAAATATGTTGCTCTGTGAAAATCATTTTTTATTTTTTTATTTTTTTGATTATGTGGTTCATTATTTCTATCACCAAATATTTTTGATGGCAAAAGGCCATTTTACACATGTAAGAAATACATGCAACACAGCATGGCAAATGTGAATCCAAAACATATTAATCACCTTTTTATTCTATGCTTAACACCAACCCTGTTTCGTTTTCCATGAAATACTGTTGAATTATTCGGATGTGTCGATATGAATCCATATTTTGTGCCACAACAACATTTTGTTGTAGTTCACATTGCTTAACCTGCACAATTGTAATGGCTTCTTGTGTTCTTTTGCCATTTCAACCGTTATCTTCAAAGCTCATTGGCAAGCATTACCGCAAAGTAAAATGCTTTCTGGTTGTCAGACGTGACAGCCATAGAGTGGTCACCCCTAACTTTTTGCCTGCCTCCCAGGCAAAAAGTTAGGGGTGACCACCCTAAGGCTGTCAGGTCTAACATGTGTCCCCCCGAGCTGAAAGTGGGGAGAGCTACCCAACCTCCTGGGAGCTCTCATCGCTAAGGTGGAAGTATCTGGAGAGACCATCAGCATTGGCGTGGTCAACCCCTGGGCGATACTCCACCGAAAAGTCCATCCCCTGTAGGGAAATGGACCACCTCAAGAGTTTGGGATTTTCACCCCTCATCGGCATGAGCCTTCTGAGGGGCCTGTGGTCTGCCTGAACCCGGAAGTGAGTCCCAAACAGGTATGGCCTCAGCTTCTTCAGTGCCCAGACCACAGCAAAAGCTTCTCTCTCAATAGCACTCCACCTCTGTTCCCGTGGTAATAGCCTTCTGCTAATATAGACTACTGGTTGGTCTAGGCCCTCCACATTTAGCTGTGCTAGGACCGCCCCTATGCCATGCTCTGAAGCATCTGTCTGCACAATAAATTCCTTGGAGTAGTCAGGGGCCTTGAGCACGGGGGCCGTGCATATGGCTTCCTTTAGAGAGTCAAAGGCTTTCTGACAAGCCTCTTTCCAATTCACCAACCTAGGTTGTTTCTTGGAAGTGAGTTCTGTCAAGGGTGATACAATGGTACCATAGCCCTTGACGAATCTGCGGTAGTATCCAGTGAGGCCTAAAAAGGCTCTCACCTCAGTCTGTGTTCTAGGTGGTTGCCAGGCCTTGATAGTTTCAATCTTGGCCTGGAGTGGCTGCACCTTGCCACCACCTACTAGGTGTCCCAAATACACCACGGAACCCGGCCCATCTGGCACTTACTAGCCTTAATGGTCAGGCCTGCCTGTTGTAGGGCCTGAAGCACCTCCTTGAGGTGGAGCAGGTGCTCTTCCCAGCTGGAACTGTAGACAGCTATGTCGTCCAGGTAGGCTGCAGAGAAGGCATCCTTGCCAGCTAGGACCCCATTAGCCAACTGTTGGAAAATAGCGGGGCATTTTTCAACCCAAATGGCATCACCCGGAACTGGTAATGGCCATCAGGTGTGGAAAATGCTGATCTCTCTTTAGCCCCCTCAGTCAGGGCAATCTGCCAGTACCCTGAAGTAAGATCAAACGTACTCAGGACTCAGGAACTTGGCAGCGCCTAGTCTGTCAACGAGCTCATCAGCTCGGGGGATGAGGTGAGCATCAGTCCGAGTGATTGAGTTGAGACCCCAGTAGTCCACACAGAACCTGAGTTCTGGCTTCGCGCGTGGGGCAGTAGCCGTAAGGACCAACACCAAAGGGCTAGCCCAGGGACTACTGGATTTCTCAATAACCCTTAAAGCTAACATCTTGGAGACCTCCTCCTTGATGCTGGCCTTCACCTTATCCGATAACCTGTAAATTTTGTTCTTCACAGGGAGACTGTCACCTGTGTCAATGTCATGAACACAGAGGTGGGTCAGTCCAGGAGTAAGGGAGAACAGGGGGGAGAACTGCTCCAACAGCTTATAGCAGTCTCCTCTCTGGTTTAGAGTCAGGGAGTCAGAGAGAATGACACCTCTCACTGACCGATCACCTTCTTGGGCAGAGAGGAGGTCGGGGAGAGCTTCAGTCTCCTCTTCCATTCCTTCATCTGTGACCAGAAGCATGTTGACTTCAGACCTCTCAAAATGAGGCTTCAGTCGGTTGACATGGAGCACCCTTAGGGGGTTCCTAGGGGATTGGAGGTCCACTAGGTAAGTGGCCTCCCCTTTCCGCTCCTTTACTTCAAATGGGCCAGACCAGTGGTCCTGGAGAGCTCTAGGCTCTACTGGCTCCATTACCCACACTTTATCTCCAGGTTGAAACTCTACCAGGGTGGCCTTCTGGTCATACCAGCGTTTCATTACCTCTTGACTGGCCTCAAGGTTACTTTTGGCCTCTTTCCAGAAGCGGTTCATCTGGTTGCGGAGGGCCAACATGTAGCTGACCACATCCTGAGGGGGTGCCTTTGGAGCTTTCTCCAACCCCTCCTTGACAATACTTAAGGGTCCCCTGACAGGGTAGCCATAGAGAAGCTCAAAGGGACTGAACCCCACCCCCTTCTGGGGTACCCCTCTGTAAGCAAAGAGAAGACATGGTACGAGGACGTCCCACTTACGCCTCAGGGCCTCAGGGAGGCCACCAATCATGCCTTTCAAGGTCTTGTTGGATCTCTCCACAAGACCATTAGATTGGGGGTGATAGGGTGTGGTGAACTTGTAGGTTACACCACACGCATCCCACATAGACTTCATGTATGCAGACATGAAGTTAGTGCCTCTGTCAGACACTATCTCCTTGGGGAATCCCACATGGGTAAATATCCCCATCAGAGTTCTGGTCACCACCGGTGCAGTTACGGTCCTCAGAGGGATTGCCTCTGGGTAACAGGTGGCATGGTCCACCAAAACCAGGATGAACCTGTTGCCTAGGGCAGTTTTGGGGTCCAATGGACTAACAATGTTGATGCCCACCCTTTCAAAGGGGGTGCCAACGACAGGAAGTGGAATCAGGGGGGCCTTAACCCTTTTTCCTGTTTTACCACTGGCCTGGCAGGTAGGACAAGATCTACAGAACGTATCTGAGTTTGTCTGTATTCTGGGCCAATAAAAGTGGGTGACAAGCCTGTCAAAGGTCGTGTTTTGCCCCAAATGTCCTGCCAGGGGAATGTCGTGAGCCAGACCCATTAGGAAGGTTCGGTAACACTGGGGGACCACCAGCGCACGCGCTGCCCCAGTGGCCGGAACCTTAGGCTCACTGTAATGGAGATCATTCTCCCAATACATCTGGTGATCGCCAGAGGCTTCACCTGCTGCCTGGGCTGAGGCTTGCTTCCTCATACCCTCTAGAGTGGGACATTCTTTCTGCGCCTTGCAGAGTTCCTCCCTGGTGGGCCCACCCTCAACTTGCCAGCCAGCAAGCTCAGGTAGATCACGTAGGGTGGCAATGTCTTCCCCAGTTGGCTCGGGGGCCTCCTCCTCAGGAACCCCGTCAACCACTGCGGGAACTTCTGGGGCCAGTTTCCCGCGCCCTTGCCCCTCCTCATGGCAGTTGTCTGGGCCATTGTTCCAGGCTCCAGATGCCCTTGACTTCCCTCTCAGTCAGCCATGGACCGTGTGGTCATGCAGACCCACTCAGGGAATCCTAACATTTCCAAGTGCGACCTTAGCTCTACCTCCTTCCAGGTAGTGTGCTCAAGGTCGTTGTCTAACAGACAATCTACAGGTATGGCAGGACTCACAGCTACTTTCAGAGTACCAGAGACCCCCCCCCCCCACTCAAAGGGAACCAGAGCTACCGGTAGGTGGCTCTCACAATTGTCAGCGACTATGACCTGGTGAAATGTATTTGGGATGACCTGCTCTGCTGACACCAGCTGACCCTTGACAGTAGTCATGCTGGCTCCTGTGTCACGCAGAGCCTCCACCCTTTGCCCATTGATGATGACCCACTGTCTATACTTGGAAGTATTGGCAGGCATGTGGGCTTTTGGCACCATCTCTGCATACCCCAGGGACACTAGGGTTACCTCTGTCTGCACCCCAAAACTGTCTGGGACCATCTCCTCCCCCAGCGCTACTCTAGCCAACCCAGGTGTCTGCCCTCCTTTGGGGGGCTGTGCCCTCTTGGGACACTTGGAGTCGCCCTCAGAGTGCCCATACTTATTGCACTCTGAACAGTGGGGTACAAACCTCCCTGTCTTATAGTCAGTGAAACCTTTCTTTTGAGAATCAGATCGGGACTGGTTACCATTACTCCCTTGGGAACTATTTTGGGGGCCTTTTGAGAACTCCTTGTTTTTAAGTTTTTCTCCCACCTCTTTCTTCTGATGGGAACCCTGACCATCTTTGTGGGTGTCCCCCCCCCAGATACCTTCTTGGACACTCTGGTACTAGTCCAGAGGTCCACCTCCTCAGCAAGGAGGGATCAGTTAGCTTACTGTCAACTAGGTGCTGGCGCAACTCTGTAAAACAAATATTGAGCATATGCTCTCTCAGAATCAGACTATACAATCCTGTGTAATCATATACTTTGCAGCCCGCACCCATCCATTCAGTGCCTTACTGGAAAAGTCAAAGAAATCTACCCATGTTTGTGTGGATAGTTTGGTGCTGTCCCTAAACCTCTGACGGTATTTCTCAGGGGTCAGCCCAGACTTGGCAAGTAAAATGGCTTTCTGAAGTGGGTATGTGTTTTGATCCGGTTTGTCCAATGTGAGAAGTGTGTCCCTCCCCAAAGGTGGCACATAACTCCACATAGCTGTACCCCATTGCCCTTCAGGAACCTCATGAGCCCACAGTGCAACTTCATAAGCAGCTAACCATTTATCTATGTCATCTCCCACCACAAAACTGGGCACCACATTTTTGGGTATACAAACCTTCTTTTCTCCAGCAGGTCCTGTCTGTATGCTGCCACCATTACTGCTGGATTCAGACTGCTTTGCCTTGAGATCCAGCTCCTTGTGACTCAGTTCATGAGCCAACAAAAGTTTATTTTCAGCCAAGGCTCTCTCTCAGCTGCTTGGGCTTCTCTCTCTGCCCTTCTTTCCTCCTGTTGAGCCTCAATTTTCAACCTTGCCATTTGTAATTGGAACTCCCTCTCTTCTCTCCTTTTCTCTGCGGCCAGGCCTTGCTCAGAGACACTGCTCCATGGTCTGGAAGGGGGCACAATTGCAGTGGTAACATCACCCACTGATGGCAACAAATCCTCTGAGGGGCCATTTTCTGGCTCCTCTTCCTCATCATCCTCCTCTAAATGGGCTTCTGCCCAGGCCCTCAGCGCCACTTGAAAGTTCTCCTTTCTGGAGGCCCCTTGGGTGGGTACTCCATCACCTTGGAGAACCCTTTTAGCTGTTTGACAGTATATGTCGCCAACAGGGCTAGGTCCAAATCTCCTGCTTGAGACCCAGCCAGAGACATGTTGAGTGAGGATTTAGATTTAGAAAATTGTCAGGAAAAAACAAATTTTCAAAAGAGATAAAAATCAAGTTGACCTTCAACTGTGGGTAGGTAGTGAAATACTTAGCTACTGTATGTCACTGCACAAATACAAGTCCTATCCTCACCGCTGTTCACCAATTTTAGAAATTGGGTTTTTGGTTGGCAGTCAGGTTACCCTCTGTCTAAGCAAGAACCCTCACTCTAGTCAGGGTAAGTCACACACAATCCAAATTATCCTGTGCCCACCCTCTGGTAGCTTGGCACGAGCAGTCAGGCTTAACTTAGAAGGCAATGTGTAAAGCATTTGTGCAATAAATCATACAATAAACCAATATAGCACCACAAAAATACACCACACAGTGTTTAGAAAAATATATAATATTTATCTGGGTATTTGCAGGTCAAAACTATAGAAGATGCAATATGAAATTGTAGAGATATCACTGAAAAGTGATATAAAGTGTCTTAAGTCTTTAAAAAGTAAACAAAGTCTCTTTCAAGCACAAAGTACCTGGTTTACAGTGGAAAATCTCCACAAAGGGGCCACAGAGGAGGTGATGTGTGGAAAAAATGGTGTGTGCGTTGGTTTCGCCCTTTAAAAACACGGACTTGCGTCGTTATTTTTCACGCGGGGAAGTTGTGCGTCGTTTTCCAGTGTGCAGACAGTCTCCTTCTGTGGTTCTCGGGATTACCAGATGTCACGCGGTCTGTGCGTGGAATCCTAGGCTTGTTTTCCAGCTGCGCGTCGTTCCGGTGGGCTGTGCGTGGAATCTTCTCCCTCACGGCAGGCGTCCCGTCGGTTTCCTCTCTGAAGTCGGGCAGCGTTGTCCAGACGAGGCCGTGCGTCGAAGTTCCGGTCGCACCGCAGGCGTCGCGTCGAGCAGCGTCTTTCCGGATCGGCGTGCAGTGAATTTTTTACCGCGGAGCAAGCTGTGCGTCAAATTTTTCGGCGCACCAGACGTCCAGTTGAAAAAGAGAAGTCTTTTTGGTCCTGAGACTTCAGGGAACAGGAGGCAAGCTCTATCCAAGCCTTCGGAGAACACTTCAGCAGCAAGGCAAGAGTTCAGCAAGGCAGCAGGGCAACAGCAAGGCAGCAGTCCTTTGTAGAAAGCAGTCAGGTGAGTCATTTAGGCAGCCAGGCAGTTCTTCTTGGCAGGATGCAGGTTCTGGTTCAGGTTTCTTCTCCAGCAAGTGTCTGAGGTGGTAGGGCAGAGGCCCTGTTTTATACCCAAATGTGCCTTTGAATTGGGGGAGACTTCAAAGAGTGGCTAAGAAGTGCAGCAGGTCCCCTTTCAGTTCAATCCTGTCTGCCAGGGTCCCTGTAGGGGGTGTGGCAGTCCTTTGTGTGAGAGCAGGCCCTCCACCCTCCCAGCCCAGGAAGACCCATTCAAAATGCAGATGTATGCAAGTGAGGCTGAGTACCCTGTGTTTGGGGTGTGTCTGAGTGAATGCACAAGGAGCTGTCAACTAAACCCAGCCAGACGTGGATTGTAAGGCACAGAAGGATGTAAGTGCAAAGAAATGCTCACTTTCTAAAAGTGGCATTTCTAGACTAGTAATATTAAATCCAACTTCACCAGTCAGCAGGATTTTGTATTACCATTCTGGCCATACTAAATATGACCTTCCTACCCCTTTCAGATCAGCAGCTACCACTTCAATAGTGTATGAGGGCAGCCCCAGGTCATAGTCGTTGACAATCGCAAGAGTCACCTACCAGTGGCACTGGTTCCTTGTGAGCGGGGGGTCTGTGGTACTATAAAGGTAGCTATGACTCCAGCCATGCCTGTAGATTGTCTGTTAGGCAATGATCTTGAGCATACTGCCTGGAAGGAGGTAGAGCTCAGATCCCACCTTGAGGTGTTAGGTTTGCCTGAGTGGGTCTGCATGACCACAAGGTCCATGGCTGCCGGGGAAGGGAGTCAAAGGGGTCTGGAGCCTGGAACTATGGCCCAGACAGCTGCACAGAGGAAGGGCAAGGAGCGTGGGAAACCCGCCTCAGATATTCCCACAGTGGTGGAAGGGGTCACACAGGAGGACGCCCCTGAGCCAACTGGAGAGGATATTGCCGACCTGGGTAACCTGCCTGAACTTGCTGGCTGGCAAGTAGAGGGTGGGCCCACCAGGGAGGAATTTTGCAAAGCCAGAAGGAGTGCCCCACTCTTGAGGGTCTGAGGCAACAGGCCTCAGCCCAAGCAGCAGGTGAAGCCTCTGGCGATCACCATATATACTGGGAGAATGATCTCCTCTACAGTGAGCCTAAGGATTTGGCAATTGAGGCAGCATGTGCGCTGGTGGTCTCCCAGTGTTACCGTTCCTTCCTACTGGGCCTGGCGCATGACATCCCCCAGGCAGGACATTTAGGCCAAGACAAGTCCTTTGCCAGGCTTGTCACCCACTTCAATTGGCCCAGAATGGAGATAGCCTCCAATAATTTCTGCAGGGCCTGCCCCACCTGCCAGGCTAGTGGGAAACCAGGGAAAAGGCTTAAGGCCCCCTGATCCCACTCCCCGTCGTTGGCACCCCCTTTGAAAGGGTGGGCATCAACATCATTGGTCCCTTGGATCCCAAAACCACCCTTGGCAACAGGTTTATCCGGGTTTTGGTAGACTATGCCACCTGTGACCCAAAGGCAACCCCTCAGAGGACAGTGGCTGCACTGGTGGTGACCAGAGCTCTGATGGGAGTATTTACCCGTGTGGGATTCCCAAAGGAAGTTGTGTCTGACAGAGGCACAAACTTCATGTCAGCGTACATGGAGTCCATGTGGGATGAGTGTGGGGTAACCTACCGGTTTACCACCCCTTTCCATCCTCAATCCAATGGGCTTGTTGAGAGATTCAACACGACCCTAAAAGTCATGATCACTGGCCTACCTGAGGCCGTGATGCGTATGTGTGATGTCCTCTTGCCATGCCTTCTCTTTGTGGGGTTCAGCCCCTTTGAACTTCCTTATGGTCACCCTATCAGGGGACGAATAAGCATAGTGAAAGAGGGATGGGAGAAAACTCCCAAGAAACCTCCCCAGGATGTGGTCAGTTACATGCTGGCACTCCGCAACCTGACACAGCGTTTCTGGAAGCAGGCCAAGAGCAACCAAGAGGCCAGTCAAGAGGTGATGAAGGAGTTGTATGACTGGAAGGCCACTCTGGATGAATTCTCACCTGGTGACAAAGTTTGGATGATGGAGCCAGTGGAGCATAGAGCTCTCCAGGACCGCTGGACTGGCCCGTTTGAGATCAAGGAGCGGAAGGGGGAGGCCACTTACCTAGTGGACCTCAAGACCCCTAGACACCCCCTAAGGGTTCTCCACCACAACCGACTAAAGCCTCATTTTGAGAGGTCAGAGGTCAGTATGCTCCTTGCGACAGATGAGGGCATGTAGAGGAGAGTGAGCCTCTCCCTGACCTCCTCTCTGCCAAAGAAGGTGATGGGTCAGTGGAGGGTGTCAATCTCTCTGACTCCCTGACTCTAGATCAGAGAGGAGACTGCTATGAGGTGTTGGAGCAGTTCTCTTCCCTGTTCTCCCTCACTCCTGGACTCACATACTTATGTGTCCATGACATTGACACAGGAGACAGTCCACCTGTAAAGAATAAAATGTATAGGGTGTCAGACAAAGTGAGGTCCAGTATCAAGGATGAGGTTTCGAAGATGCCGGCTCTTGAGGTGATAGAGAAGTCCAGCAGTCCCTGGTCCAGCCCAGTGGTATTAGTTCCCAAGGCTTCTGCTCCTGGTGCAAAGCCAGAACTAAGGTTCTGCGTGGACTACCGGGTTCTCAACTCTGTCACAAAGACAGATGCGCACCTCATACCCAGAGCTGATGAGCTCATGGACAGGCTCAGCGCCGCCAAGTTCCTTAGTACTTTTGACCTCATGTCAGGGTACTGGCAGATCTCTTTGACAAAAGGGGCTCAAGAGATATCCGCTTTCTCCACTCCTGAGGGACATTACCAGTTCAAAGTAACGCCCTTTGGATTGAAAAATGCCCCGCTACCTTCCAACGGTGGTTTATCAGGGTCCTAGCTGGCAAGGATGCCTTCGGCGCAGCCTCCCTAGACGACATAGCTGTCTAAAGTTCCAGCTGGGAGGAACACCTGCTCCACCTCAAGGAGGTGCTTCAGACTCTGCAACAGGCAGGCCTGACCATCAAGGTCAGTAAGTGCCAGATTGGGCAGGGTTCCGTGGTGTACTTAGGACACTTTGTAGGTGGTGGCAAGGTACAGCCACTCCAGGCCAAGATTAAAACTATTAATGCCTGGCAACAACCCAGAACACAGACAGAGGTGAGAGCCTTCTTAGGCCTCACTGGATACTACTGCAGATTTGTCAAGGGCTATGGATCCATTGTGTCACCCTTGACAGAACTTAACTTCCAAAAAGCAACCTAGGCTGGCGCATTAGACAGAGGCTTGTCAGAAAGCCTTTGACCCCCTGAAGGAAGCCATGAGCATGGCCCCCGTGCTCAAGGCCCCTGACTTTTCCCAGGATTTTATTGTGCAGACAGACGCTTCAGAGCATGGCATAGGGGCTGTTCTAGCACAGCGAAATGAGGAGGACCTAGATAAACCAGTAGTCTTTATTAGCAGAAGACTATTACCACAGGAACATATGTGGAGTGCTATTCAGAAAGAAGCATTTGCTGTGGTCTGGGCACTGATGAAGCTGAGACCATTCCTGTTTGGGACTCACTTCCGGGTTCAGACAGACCACAGGCCCCTCAGATGGCTCACTCAGATGAGGGGTGAGAATCCCAAACTCTTGAGGTGGTCCATTTCCCTACAGGGGATGGACTTTACGGTGGGGCATCGCCCGAAGATTGACCATGCCAACGGTGATGGTCTCTCCAGAAACTTCCACCTTAGCGATGAGAGCTCCAAGGAGGTTGGGTAGCTCTCCCCACTTTCAGCTTGGGGGGACACATGTTAGATCTGACAGCCTTAGGGTGGTCACCCCAAACTTTTTGCCTGCCACCCTCCACTTTTTGAACAATGTTTTTGCTGGTTTTAGGACTCTGAGCACTTTACCACTGCTAACCAGTGCTAAAGTGCATATGTTCTCTCCCTTAAAACATGATGACATTAGATCATACCCAACTGGCTTATTTAATTTACTTATAAGCCCCTAGTAATGTGCGCTTTATGTGCACAGGGCCTGTAGATTAAATGCTACTAGTGGGCCTGAGTTATGATGCATCTTTGCATCATAAATTCTAGAATGGAAGGCGGCAGGGTTCGGTAACTGGCAGTTGACCAGGAACCGGACTCACGCCAGGTTGTGTCTTTAGAGATTAAACCTGAGGCGTGTCAAAACTACTTGTTCGCGTGGTCTTTACCTCAACATTTTGGCGACGAGGGACCCTGGTGACAGACACAACCTGGGTCTTGCAGCCGGTGACGCAGACGAACTCTGATTCTTCTTTGTGTCGGCGCTGGATCAACTCTTGGCGAGCACTAACTCACCTGCGATTCGGTCGCGGTTGATTTTCCATCCGGGACGCGACTGGGGTGAGCCATGGGGAAGTGCTGGTGCTGTTACTTCATCGGAGGTGTAAAATCAAAAGGAACACGTGCATGCGCTTGAAATGGTCTGCCGGACATTTTCAGTTCACATCTAGACCGCTCGTGATCAGGGAGCGGCAGCCATTTTGAGTCCATCTGAAAGGGAAAAAACGGCGGCCATCTGTAGTGCATCGGAGGCATCAGACATCTTCTTTTTCATTGGAAGAATAGACTGCTCATGAGTGGGGAGCGGCGGCCATCTTATGTGTAATCTTCTCTGACTTTGTTACATCTGAACAGCCATACTTTGGTTTTTTTTTAAAACTAAAAACTAGTTTGTTCACCGGCAAGCGACTATTTTTGTATTTTGAAGTATTTGGCTGTCATATTGGTGTCTGAAAAAAGAAAAGGAAAAATAAACAACATTTATCTTCGCATTTTTCTGGATAAAACCTGTGTTTTGCATTGAGTGTAATATTTGTCATGGCTTCCTTGGGTAACATTATTACACCACCGTTTTTCCTATCACAAGCAGGGCAACCAGACATTTGTTGGGAAGATTGGATTGAAATATTAGAAAATTACATCATAGCACTTGATGGTCAGAATTTTTCTCCAGCCAGGAAAAAAGCAGTTTTATTGAGTGCTCTTGGCAATGAGGGTCAAAGAATTTTCAAGTATTTCCCAGTTGCATTGGGTCCTAATGGTCAACCTATGGACGATGTTTACAAAGAAGCTATAAAAAGGTTGGAGAACCGTTTTGCGAAAGAGGTAAATCTGGTTATGACCAGGTACAAATTTTACACTCAACCCCAGGCAGAACATGAGACCATTGATGAGTTTGTGGCTAGACTCAGAGAACTTTCCGTTAAGTGCTGTTTTGGTAATATGACGGAAGAATTAATTCATGACCAGTTGATCGTGCAGTGCAGGGAAAAGAAAATACAAGAAAGGTTATGGGCAGCAAAGGATCCATCACTCATGGAAGCTATTGGAATGGCTAAAGTAATCGAGGAATCGCAGAGGTGCATGAAGGAAATGAACAAAAGAGACAAGGCAACTGATGTGTCTGTGATCAATCCAGGTCAACATGACTATGTCGAAAATGAAGTATGTGCAACTGGGAGGAAAGAGAAGAAAGAGCAGGGTCTATCAACACTAAGGAATAATGGGGAACAAAGTTTTTCTGGGGTCAGGAGTAAGAGGGACTGCGCCCGTTGTGGTAGCATCTTCTATGAAACAGACTCAAAAAAATGTTTTGCTATGAACAAAATTTGCAGGAGGTGTGGGCGGAAGGGCCATTATGCTAGAGTGTGTAGAGAATCTTGTAAAGTGAACAAGGTTGGGAATTCTGGTGTGGGAGTGGTTGAAAGTAAGACGGAAAGCTTGTTTACTGACAGGGTTCTCGTAGTAAATGAGGGTCACAAATTTAAAAATGCAGTTGTTTCTCAGGAAAAGGGGAGGATGTCTAGACCTACAGCTGTATTCAAAGTATGTGAGGAGGATGTTGAACTCATGATTGACTCTGGGTCTATGTACACTATTATACCTGAACGTGTTTTCAAAATGCATTGGCAAGATGTCAATTTGATGCCTAAAGACATAAACCTGGCGGGGTATCAAGGAGAATCCATTGACATCTTGGGGTACATGGAAGGTAATATACAGTATGGCTCAAGATGTACTACGGGTAAGGTTTATGTGTCAATGGAAGGACCACCGATTTTGGGGTGGATGCACCAATTTGATCTAAATATCATGTTACATCCCAGAGCCCCTAATCAGGTGTTGGTCGTGGATGAACTCACCTTGGAGAGGGTGTTGTCAGGAGCAAAAAATGTTTTTTTACAAAGAATTGGGATGCCTCAAAGGTTATGTTCACAAAGTAAAAGTGAAATCCAATGCTACCCCTATTCAACATAAATTGAGAAGAGTGCTGCTGTCTGTTCGTGATGGGTTAAAAAAACTGTTAGGAGAGATGTTAGAGGATGGTGTGATTGAGCCTGTGGAAGCGTCAGAGTGGGTTTCACCAGTAGTAATCACCAAGAAATCTGATGGTGATCTGAGATTCTGTGTGGACTTACGCTCAGTGGACCAGAATATTGTAGTTGGTGTCTTTCCTCTTCCTAACATAAATGAGTTACTTACCTTTGTGAAGGACAAGAGATACTTCTCAAAGCTTGACTTAAGGAGTGCTTATCACCAAATTAGGTTGCATGAGAGCTCCAAGTCACTTACAACTTTTGTTACCCCAGAAGGAACCTTTCAATTCAATCGGTTACCATTTGGATTAGCATCGGCTGCTAGTGTTTTTCAGAGGGCAATGACAGAAGTTTTGGAAGGAGTAAATAATGTAATTTACGTCCAAGATGACATTCTGGTCATGGGGAAGACTAAGGGTGAACACAATGCCACTTTACATTTAGTGTTGAGGAAGTTGGAAGAGTTTGGCCTCACGCTAAATCAGGAGAAGTTCGTTCTTTTGGCCGAACAAGTTGGATATTTGAGCTATACCATTACTATGGGGTCGATTAAGCCTAAACGCTCTTTGTTGGATGCCATAAGCAAAGCACCGGTTCCGAGAGATAGAGATCAACTAAGGTCGTTCTTGGGGCTGGTTGAGTACTATTCCAAGTTTGTGGAAAAATTTGCAGAGAAGACAGAAGGGTTAAAAAAGATCTTACGCAAGGGAAATAAGTTCGAGTGGGAGGAAGAACAGCATCTTTGTTTTGACAACATCAGGAGTGAGATATGTCAAGCAGGCATATTGGCAGTGTTTGATAGGAGTTTAAAATCTACACTCACTGTAGATGCTAGTGCATCTGGTTTGGGAGTGGTTCTATCACAATTTCATGGAAGGGATGAGAGGACTGTGGCATTTGCCTCTCATACTTTGACTTCAGCTGAAAAAAATTATTCGGTCATAGAGCGAGAAGCTTTAGCGGCAGCTTGGGGTGCTGAGTATTTTCATGTATATCTGTGGGGTTTGCCGTTTGTTTTACGGACTGATCATAAGCCACTAATAAGAATCTTAGCTCCAGGTGGTGCAGGAAAAGGCTCAGCTAGGTTAGGCAGACTAGCGGCAAGGCTTCAGGAGTATACTTATATAGTTGAGTTTTTACAAGGCTGGAAGAATGTTCAGGCAGATTGTTTGTCTAGATTACCTTTGAATTGGGAAGAAGTTGATGGTGCTGGTGTGAGGGATGCAGACATGGAAGGGGAGGTTGCCTCTGTACGAGATGCTGTGGGTAGCGGCACAGGGTCCTTTTCGGTGTTACAGTGGAGAGAGGGAATGAAAGAAGATCCAGTAATGAGTGATGTACTTAAAATGATTAGGTGTGGAGAGGTGAGAGAGAGCACTCTTGCTCCAGCTGTAAGACCTTATTTGAAGGTTCTGGAAGAACTCTCTGTCTGCGATGATGGGGTGATTATGAAGGGGGACTGTTTTGTTCCTCCTGTGGGGTTGAGGTTCCGAATTTTCCAACTGGCACATGAGGGTCATCTCGGACAAGGATTGACCGTCAGAAGGGTGAGAGCAAATTTTTGGTGGCCAGGCTTGGATAATCAAATCAAGGAATGGGTGCGAAGTTGTAAACTGTGCAAAGAAAGCGAGAAGAGATTGGTTCTGGAGAAGTGTGAAGGTGGACATCTAGGAGATCCTGGGAACCCTTGGCATACGATCTGTTTAGATTTTGTTGGACCGTTGAGGGAGTTGTCTCTAGACATGAGATTTGCAGTGGTAGTAGTGGATATTCACTCAAAGTGGTTGGTAGTGCAATTTTTGAGAGATGTCACTACAAAGACTACCATTGGTGTCTTGGAGAAAATCATCAAAAAAAAAGAATCCCCAGTAATCCTTGTTACGGATAATGGCGCACAACTCACTTCACATGAGATGGAAAGATTCTTAAGGGGTTGGGGTGTTAGGCATTCGTGTACATCTTTACACAATCCAAGGGGGAATGGAGTGGCTGAGAGGGTTGTTAGACTTCTCAAAGGAACTATGCAGTTAGCCTTGGCAAACCAAGGCGATGTCAGAGAAACTATCTCGGATATGGTATGGGCGTTTTGCACCACTCCACATGGTGTTTCTGGAAGGGTTCCTTTTTTCGATATGAGGGGGCGATGGCCAGGCACTAAACTAGTGTCAGCTTGGTTGAAAGGAGTGTTGTGTGATGACGTGGGTGCCAATGATCTAGACAAGAGGGTTGCGAGGCAAGCTGGATTACGGGTGGAAGTAGGAGATTGGGTCAAAGTGAACTCGGGAAGGGTACAGGGAGGTTTGACCAAATTCAGGGGTCCTTTCCGTGTTCAGCGAGTTGGTACGTACTTTGTGATTTTGGAGAATGGTGAGAGGTGGAATTTTCGGAATGTGGCTCTATACCAAAAAAGTGGGATGTTTGAGGGGAATAGAGGTGAAGGTTGCTCAGGAATGATGTTCATGGGTGATGATGGTGAGGTGGTCAGTGAGAGGAGTGGTGTATCACTGGATGGTTGTATAGAACGACAGAATGGGGAGTTTGTTGGGAGTGAGAGTAGTGATGATTCTGTTCCAGGAAATGTTGGAAATGAGCGTGGTGTTGATCCTGTTCTCTCTGAGCATGGTGTTGATCCTGTCCTTGAGAAGAGAGTCAGGAGACCACCTTTCTATTTGAAGGATTTCATTAGATAAGAGATAAATTGAGAATGTATGAATGTCTCTATTTTTTGTTAGTATTTGTTATGAAATTTCTTGCTTTCATTTTCTGATTTCTGGTATATTGATTAATGATTTTTTTCTTTATTTGTTTTCATTAATGAACAAGAGGGGATGTGTTATGATGCATCTTTGCATCATAAATTCTAGAATGGAAGGCGGCAGGGTTCGGTAACTGGCAGTTGACCAGGAACCGGCCTGACGCCAGGTTGTGTCTTTAGAGATTAAACCTCAGGCGTGTCAAAACTGCTTGTTCGCGTGGTCTTTACCTCAACAGCCTGCAGCACTGATTGTGCCACCCACTTAAGTAGCCCCTTAACCATGTCTCAGTGTGCAGGTTCACTGCCAATTCGACTTGGCATTTAAAAGTATTTGGCAAGCCTAAAACTCCCCTTTTTCTACATACAAACTACCCCTAAGGTAGGCTCTAGGTAACCCATAGGGAAGGGTGCTGTGTAGAAAAAAGGCAGGACATGTACCTGTGTAGTTTACATGTCCCGGTAATGTACAACTCCTAAATTTGTTTTACACTGCTGTGAGGCCTGCTCCTTTCATAGGATAACATTAGGGCTACCCTCATATACAGTTTAAATGGTAGCTCCTGATCTGAAAGGAGTGACAAGTTCATATTTAATATGGCAGAATGGTAATACAAAATTCTGCTCACTGATGAAGCTGGTTTTAATATTACTATTTAAGAAATGCCACTTTTAGAAAGTGAGCATTTCTCTGCACTTAAATCCATCTGTGCCTAACAATCCACGTCTGGCTAGGTTTAGTTGACAGCTCCCTTGTGTATTCACCCAGACAAACCCCAAACACAGGATACTCAGTCACACTTGCACAAATCTGCATATTGAATAAGTCTTTCTGGGCTGGGAGGGTGGAGGGACTAACACTTACATGTCAAAGGACAGTAGGATGGAACTGAAAGGGGACCTTGTGCACTTCTAAGCCACTTCAAAGGCACACTTGGGTATTTAAACAGGGCCTCTCCCCCTAGCAACTCAGACACTTCCTGGAGAAGAACCTGAACCAGAACCTGCAACCTCCCAAGAAGAAGTGCCTGGCTGACCAAAGCACTCACCTGTCTGCTTTTCTGAGAGGGAATGCTGCCTTGCTGTTGCCCTGCTGCCTTGCTACTCTCTGGCTGTGCTGAAGAAGTGCTCTCCAAGGGCTTGGATAGAGGTTGCCTCCTGTTCCCTGAAGACTCAGAACCAAAAAGATTTCATTCCTGCAAGAAGAACTCCCTGTGCGGCGGAAATCGACGCAGAGCCTCCAGAAAACGATGCACAGCCTGCATCGTGGTGAGAAAATCACAGCACACCGAACCGGAACAACGCAGCCCGACTTCACAAGGAGAAGATCGACACAGCGCCAGCGCTGTGACTGGAAATTCGATGCACGGCCCACTGGATTGACGCAAAGCTGAGTCAGAACGACGCAACCCGACTTCCTGAGAGGAATCAACGCAGCGCCTTACATGCGGTAGAAATTTTCGTGCAACTCCCATCAGATCGACGCAGCCCCTGTGACTTCATCTGCAAGAGCTGGATTTCAATGCATCGTCCCCGGGGTGTCTGAAAACCCTGCAACCTGAAGAGGATCCAAGTCAGAGCACTGGAAATCGACTCAAAGCCTTTCCTGCATGAAGATTAAATGACGCAGTGTGCAGCCTGAGAAATCGACGCACACCTCCCTGTTTTCCACGCATCTCCTTCTCTGCAGTTCCTTGCGGAGAATTGGAACAGAAACCAGGTACTTTGTGCCTGCAAGAGACATTTATTGCTTTTAAGAGACTAAAGACACTTTTTACAGTCATATTTCAATATTTACTGATTGCAACTTAAATAGTTTTGACCTGCATCTTATCAGATAAATATTATTTATTTTTCTAAACACTGTGTGGTGTATTTTTATGGTGTTCTACTGTGTTATTACATGATTTATTGCACAAATACTTTACACATTGCCTTCTAAGTTAAGCCTGACTGCTCAGTGCCAAGCTACCAGAGGGTGGGCACAGGATAATTTGGATCGTGTGTGACTTACCCTGACTAGAGTGAGGGTCCTTGCTTGGACAGGGGGTAACCTGACTGCCAACCAGAGGCCCCATTTCTAACACTTGTGCTTAAGGTTGCAACATGTGCATGCCATGCATTCACTTTTTTCTCCTGTTGAGTCCATCAGATGTTGTAGTGCTTTGCCCAAAGTATCCTCAACAGCGGTCACATCTGTATCCTCTTGCTGGGCCACTGCACGCTGTGATGGTCCAGCAATATCCTACCTTCAATGAACACAGAATGATGCAGATTCTAAAGAGACTTAGGGGGTTATTCTAACTTTGGAGGAGTGTTAATCCGTCCCAAAAGTGACGGTAAAGTGACGGATATACCACCAGCCGTATTACGAGTTCCATAGGATATAATGGACTCGTAATACGGCTGGTGGTAAATCCGTCACTTTTCCGTCACTTTTGGGACGGATTAACACCTCCTCCAAAGTTAGAATAACCCCCTTAGACTTTTTACCAAGCACTCACTTTTTAAATGGAAGAATATTTAACCAATGAAATTACTTTTTTAAAACTACCTTCAGATTGTGTCAGTGATCAGCAAACATCTTGCATAGGCAGAGGTGGTACATGGGGGCGTCATGTATTTGGGGAATAATAGCAGTGTTTTTGTTAAAAAAAAATACAAAAGCATATAGCTTGATTGAAAATTCCTCCTGTGAAATGCTATTGGCTGTGCCAACTGCTGTTTTCCATCCACAGATTTTGTCAAATATGTTTGGATGGGAATTCCTGGTTGGGCTCCACAGACTTCCACTGTTCATAAATGAATAGTTCTGTTTTTAATCATTGGAAACACCAATTTAACCACAGAGACACAAACAATAGTAATTGTAAGGTAACAACACCACCTACACACACATTCAAAGTTGTTTTATTGCATTTAAGATCCACAGATCTGCCCTTAGTAACCATTACTACAACTGGAAGTGTAGCCCTTGATGAACGACAGGACGCAGACAAGAGCTAAGTATCTTCAACAATCTTTAAGAATACTTCCACTACAAATATAGTGTATTTGCTTTAATTTACAACAAATGAATAGTTCATAATATGTCAGCATTGTTTCTGTGAAAACAGATCTATGTCTCTTTTCCAGACTTTTTTTTGGCTTTTGCTGTTGTTTTTAAGTTGTAAATAGCATGGATACTTTTTGTGATGATAACCTTCCCAGCCTCGCTCACTATCAAGTATTTGTCTCTAATCACCATAATTTACTGTAGAAGAAGAAGATAATGGGATCAATAATTTTCCCTCAGAGTCCAATGTCTGGAATTGTTTTTCCATTCAAGGGAGAAAAGACATATAGGGCCACATTATGTGTGTGGCAGTCTTACGACGCCACACTAATGGTGGCGGTCTGACTGCCACATATCAACCCTGGCAGAGTACCGTCATCTCTGCCAGGATCGTGGATCCCGGTGGTCTGGCGGTGGCAGAAATCCTAATCCGCCAGGGCAATGCTGCAAGCGATGCTTCCCTGGGGATTACAACCTCGTTCTCCACTAGCCTTTTCATGGTGGTAACACTGCCTTGAAAAGGCTGGTAGAGAACAGGTGCAGGTGGCCATAGGAGGGCCCCTGCACTGCCCATGCCGTTGGCATGGGCAGTGCAGGGGCCCGTGCCCAGATTTGCAGAAAGTCAACATTGCAAGGGTGCTGGTGCACCCTGATGGCTACAGCATTGCCAATGTCTCAATTACCAGCCAGAGACAATGCTGTAGCCTGTTTCCCACTAGGCTGGTGGGCAGAAAGCAGTCCAGCCTAGCTGAAAACTCTTAATGGGCCGGGCAGGAAGATAGCCAGTGTGGCAGCAACCTCCTCGTCAGTAGTTCGGCGGACAGTGAAAATCGTCTGCCAAACTCCTAATCAGGCCCTAAATGTCAGTCATGTCACAAACCTGTGACCAACCCACCAGTTCAGTGGTGCTCGGAGGCCCCCTCCCCCACACTGCAGGGGGCAGCAGGGGCCTTTATTGCACTACTGCACCAGGCACAGAAAACTCTGCCACTACAGTTTTGTCTTGACAAACATGGACAGGCACTTCATTTCCAAGTGTGAACACACCATATTCTCAGACAGCAGAGATGAATAAGAGGAGGAGTTGCTGTCTACATCTTCTAAAGCATCACCACTCACTATATTTGTGGCTGGCCAATACAGTGCTGAAAGAGCATAACTTTGCTGTGCCATGATGTCCTTTAAAACATGAAATGAAGGGATGACTATTTTTCTGTGTACTATGAAAATGTTTTCCGTTTAAACATGGTGCAAAGAATTTCATACAAGTAAAGTGCACAGATGAATATAATGTTTTATGTATGCCTCATTTAATCATTGTTTTGAAAGGATGCTTATGCCAAAGTATTTTATAAATATTATTCTTTATAATCATTTCATATTCGACATGAAAGACGTATAGAAATCATTAAAACTGAAAGTATATACGTATTCATTTACCTTGGCCGGGGTGAAGGCCCACATTTTTCCTGTGTTCTAACACTCAATGTGAAGTTTGCTTTTTGCATGTTTCCCTAAAGGTGTCAGGGTTAGTAAGGAGCCTATTGTGGATGGAAGGAGTATCCTTAATTGGCAGTTATCACTTAGAAATTCCTGCAGGTGAGGGTGCACCAAGACCACATAGAAGAGACTTAAAGGGGATATTATTTTAATTAAATGTATGATTTACAATTTTGTTTTTCAGTGGAAGAGTTTGGAAATGATGTCATTTTGGAAAGATTGAGATTTTAATGTTGTCTAGTTACTGCAACACTCAGATTCCCCTGTTTGTTTATGCACAGTGAACGTGTCTGAGGTACAGATATCATTCTTTAATTTCTATGTGGTTTCATGCTGCCGCAGCTCTCTTGACAAAATCTTCTACAGAAGATTGGTTATGCTGTTAAGCTGACCTTTACTCTGAAAACCCCTTTAATATTAGAATAATTAGGAATCTAGGCACAAGTTTATACTTTTTGAAGCAAAACTGCACAAATGTTGTTTTGTGTCAAAAAGTATAGCATAGGCTTGTGCCATTCCACAGCGCCAGCTGGGTGCCATATTTAAGGAATGGCACAAGCCGGTGCTAAGAGTGGGCTAGCATCAAGGAAAATAGGAAAATTACGTTAGCCGGGTGGGGGTGGCGGTATGGGGTAAGGGTGTTTTGCACCAGAAAATGATGTTAGGGTGGTTATAATCAAAACAAATGACTCTAATCAGCCTAGCGTCATTTCTTGACGCTAAACCTACCATCCCACATGACTCATGTCTTAGAAAAGACAGGAGTCACACCCACCACCCCAGTGGCCAGCACAGGGGACATGAGTCCCCTGGGCATGGCCATTTTATCCAGTGCCATGTAGGGGGGGCCATTTCAGGTCCCCAAAGGCACTTTAAAAAATAATACAAAATGCTTACCTGTGCTTACCTAAACTTACCTGGGATGGGGTTCCCCATCCTTCTCTGTCCCTCTGGTGTGGGTGGGGGTGACCCAGGGGCCTGGGGAGGGCACCTGTGGACTTAATTCACAAAATGGGCCTACAGGTCCCCTAACGCCTCCCTGACCCAGGCGTTAACTAATGGTGCTAAGCATGCTTTGCGCTGAGAGGGAAGATGGCGGCTTCCTGAAATGAGAGCTCCGGGTCGGCCCGTCAAAATCTTGTCACTGCACTCCGGACAGAGCCCCTGCAGGATGGAAGTGGGGTCAGGGGCCGGCGGGCATGTGAGTGCAGCGAGTGATGTGGCCGAGCGCCGGGGGACCACCTGCCTGACTGACGTGGCTGGAGTGGCCTGCCCACGAGTGGACGAGGTTGGGCCTGTCCTGTTCCTGGCCGTCCCGGTGCTGAGCCGGCCTGACAGTGATGAGGAGAAGCAGAAGGCAGGCGGACTGACTGGGCATCCCCCCTTCTCCTTGGGGGTGCAGCGGGGTCTCCCTGAGGGGTGCACCAATGAGAGTGAGGGGACCAGGATCGAGGAGCGGGACATGTGTGCGGGCCCCCGCTTGCGGTGGGGGAGACGGTGAGATCTGGTGGAGGGGCCTGGGGACCCGGCTGGGTCTGAGCCGGCCACGGTTGAGGATGGACGGACGTGCCAGGAGAGGGCACCGGGAGTGCTGTCCTCTCCCTTGCCGTGGGCTGTTTGTGGTAGCTCGGATCTGATCCTCTGCTCGAGGGGCTGGTGACGCCTGGGAGGAAGGCAACCGTGGCTGGGGGCCCAGACATAGACTGAACCTCGCTGGAGCCGCGTCTGCCATGGCTCGACCAGCAGAGGGGGTGCCTGAAGAGATATGGGCCTTGCCCCAGCCACGGCGGGCTGGGGGTCCTGAAGCCCCATGGTGAGACTGAGAAACAGCTGGCTTGAACCTACCACGGCGGACTGCTCTCCCGCGCTGGATCTTTCACCTACCAGACGTTGGAGGGGGTGATGTTGAGGAGGGACCACTGAGTGGAATGCAGTTGCTGAGACCGACCCCCTTGGACTTCCTGTGGTGTGTCACTGGGGAAAGTGGGTGGCATACGCTCTGAGGTGGCTGCACACACTGTGGGGCCTCTATCGTTTACATCCGTTGAGCCACTGTTAGAACTGCGGCGCTGAGGGCCCTGCATGCTGTGGGGAGCTGGGGTCCGTGATGGGCCCCTTGGCGCCCTGGAATCTGCAGCGATACAAGGTGCTCTTGACCCTGCGCTTGGCGACTGGCACGCATTCACCATGGGGAAGGCCCGTCTTAAATCACAGGGTCAGGGCCAGACTATTTCTTACCCAGGCCGCCAGTGGCCAGCTAGTGAAATGGGGAAGAGCCCACGCCCCCCAACATGCAAGATACCCTGAATAAGATCCTGGGGGCCATAAGGACACTAAACCAACCCTGAGCCAAGAGATGGGCCAAGTATCGGCTGAGGCAAGCAACCTACGCACTGATCATCATAAGTTGTCTGATCGGGTGAAGGATACAGAAGAGGTGCTGACAGATCTGTGGCCTGCGCACCAGGCAATGAAATCCCTACTTGCCCAGCTCACAGTGCAAATTCAAAAAGTAGAATACAGAGCATAAGATGCTGAGTGCCGCAGCAGACATATTAATGTGCGTATCGTAGGACTACCTGACAATACAGAAGGATGCGATGCAGTGACTTACCTAGAGCAATGGCTGAGATTGATCATGGACGACCGACCCCTTATGCTGTTTTTTGCACTGGAGAGGGTGCACTGGGTGCTGGCCCACCTGCCGGTGCCGGGGAGGCCGCCAAGGCCGATTGTGGCCAAACTACTACACTACACTACAATGACCGTGACCTCCTGCTGCAGAAGGTGAGGGAGGAGGGACCGTTCGAAGTAGGGGGTGCTAGGGTCACCCTTTTCCCTGATTTCATGGCTGCAGTCCAGGCCAAATGAGCCAACTTCACTGCAGTGAAGCGAGTTCTGCTTGATGAGGGAATCAAATACCGAGTGACAAAACCGACTCAGCAGCATACAAGCCAAGGGTAGAAAGCAGCCCTGCAGGCGACGGCCTCCCTGTCGGAGGGGGGTCTCTCAGAAGGTGAACCCAGGCTTGACCAGGACTCCCCTGTGATGGGAGGGTCCACAGATGATGACTCTGTGTGACGAGTATCATAGAGGGGCTTCCCCGGGTGAACTCCGAGACTGCAGATGACATTGCTTGATGAGATGGGTCCCTGCCCTGGCCTTTGACTGTTACTGTTGTTGGACTGAGAGCATAGGCTGACCCGCTCTGTGGGAGGCGACCCTGATGTTTTGGACGATCTGCCCCGATCACCTGCTGGCTTCCACAGCGGGAACATGATAACGAATCGTTACACATTGGTTTGTTTGGTCAGCGGTTGCTCGACTGTTCTTGGGAGGGGAGTTGGGATGCATTTGTTTTACTTGCTTTAACCCGTGGCTATAGGAGACATGCTGTGATGGTGGGGTGTCCTGTGGAGGGACATGGGGGATTAGGGAACGTGATACAAACTGCACCTATTAATAAGCATGGTGAACACACACTCTCCGTTTAAAATGATATCCTGCAATATCAGGGGATTCGGCTCGGTGGCCAAATGTCATAAAGTTCTCTCGTACATAAAACGAAGACGGGTGCATATTGCTATGCTGCAGGAATTACATCTCACTCAGGTAGAGGTAGAACGCCTTCCCCCCCGGGGCATATATTTGCAACTAAATACCCCTCATATGCAAGGGGGTAGCAATCTGAGTGAGAGCAGGGGTACCCTTCGAGGCCTTCTCCGCGGAGGTGGATAAAGAAGGTTATGTGCTGGTGGGGGACACCTTTATGGCAAACCTGTAGTGTTGGGGAGTGCCTATGCACCAAACCAAGAACAGATTCCCTTTCTACACTCTGTGTCTGCCCATCTGACAAGATTCATTGACATCCCACTCATTATAGGTGGGCAATTTTAACAGGAAACTGGACCCCCTCATGTACCGCTCAACACCGCCACTGCAGGGTGTGGTGACTGTGAGAGTAGTGGTGGGCATGGCAAACTGGATAACATAGTGGGACATGGTGGATGTCTGGCGTCTCCAACACCCCTTGGACAGAGATTACTCATATTATTCCCACCTTTGCCACGTGCACAAAAGAATAGACCACATTCTATGTTCTTCCTCACTTAGCAGTATGGTAACACAGATGGAACACCTTGACCAGACCATTTCTGATCACAGCCCCCGCTTCTCTCCTTACAACCAAAGGAGGCCAGTACGCCAATCCCAACCTGGCGCTGCCCTCTAGTGCCATAGAGGATGAAGTCTTCCAGGAGTGATTGACGTCCAAACTGTCTGAATACCTGTCATCAAACCCAGGGACGGCATGTAGCCAGGGAATTG
This sequence comes from Pleurodeles waltl, assembly GCF_031143425.1. Taxonomy (NCBI): domain Eukaryota; kingdom Metazoa; phylum Chordata; class Amphibia; order Caudata; family Salamandridae; genus Pleurodeles; species Pleurodeles waltl. Next base: position 1,792,582,147 of record NC_090444.1, on the reverse strand, counting down.
AGTGGGAGACCTTAAAGGTGGTATTGGCAGGTCATTGCTTGGGAAAAACAGTGAGACTTGGAGGGGACCTTGAATGGGACATCTTACACCTGGAGTACCCCCTCCATCAGTGTGACAATGATCTTGATGACACCCCTTTTCCCGGATTTCTCACACATGAGATTGTTGGAGACCAGAGAATTATATAATACTGCATTGGAGCGCCTCCGATGCCATGATTACAAGAAATATATTGACAGGGTGCATGAAGAGGAGGGGCAAGCGGGGAGGTTACTGGCCTGGTTGACTCACCTGGGGACGGGGGGACTCCGATTACTAGACTGGTCACCGCAGAGAGCACTATACTCACCTATAGAAATAGACACAGAATTTATGACCTACTACACGTCCCCATACAGTGCATTACAAATAGGCAGGCCCAATGGTTTGGAGGACTTCCGGGCTGCCCTCCCTCAGGATGTGCTTGCAGAGATGGACAGGGATACATTGGGGGCAGCACTGACAGTGGACGAGGTCAAGGCAGCCATAATGTCCCTGGCGTCAGGAAAAACTCCGGGTTCAGACGGCCTGCCCCCAGAGTTCTACAAATTGTACAAAGGAACTCTAGCACTGCGGCTTGTGGAGCTGTACGCTGAGGCCTATACAGCTAAGGTGCTGCCAGCCTCAACCCAGGAAGCCATGGTGGTGCCACTGCCTAAATCCATGCAATCGGATGTGGGAGTCGCGGACTTTCGCCCACTGTCCATGCTAAATACAGATTTTAAAATACTAAGCAAAGCCCTTGCTTCTAGACTGCTGCCCCATATGTGCAATCTGATACATGGTGACCAAAATAGATTTATACCTACACGGGGCACCTCCCATAACCTTCGGAGGCTCTACTCTCTCCTCCATGACAGTAGGCATCCCCCAAGCCAGACAGATATGATTGTCTCTGTAGACGTGGAAAAGGCCTTTGATAGTGGGAGTTGGAAGTTCCTGGAGGACACCATGTTGTGGATGGGACTGGCGCACTCCTGGAGGGACTGGGTCAAGTTACTGTACTCGCACCCTACTGCAAGAATTAGGACGGGACGGATGATCTCCAGTAGCTATGAGATACATAGAGGGACCCGGCAGGGATGCCCGCTGTCGCTGCTGCTATTTGCTATAGCTATCGAACCATTAGCAGCAAAACTTTGAGTCGTGGGACAGGACTGGGGAATATACAGGAATGGGAAGTTTCATATTGTCTCCTTATATGCAGACACCTCCTCATATACCTCAGAGACGGGAGGAAAACGCTACTCCAGGTGTTTGACCTGCTAGACGACTTCGGTCTTTGCTTCAGCCTCCACCTGAGCCGCAGGAAAACATTTCTATTCCTGATGTGCCAAGGCCTAGCCCGTCCAGACTTTTGCCATGAGGATGTTACCTGGGTGCCCCACTCATTCCGCTACCTGGGTATACAGGTCTACCATAACCTTCAAGATCTCCGGGAGGGCAATGTGGGGAAGGCACTTCAAGCGCTGCAGTCAGCTGTCACCTTCTGGCGCTCCCTCCGCTTACCTATTATGGTGCACATTTCACTCATCAAGATGGTAATGCTCCCTAGGTTACTCTACTATTTTGTTAATCTGCCCATTTCTCTTCCAGCAACGTGGTTCAGGTCGCTAGACGTACTGGTTCGGGAATTGTTGTGGGATGGTGGATGTCAGCGGGTGGCCCTGACCACTCTTCGTCTGCCTCCAGAGGCAGGAGGGCTTGGGGTAGCTGATTTTGACCTCTACTTTTTGGCAGCACAACTGCAATGACCTGCTCATTAGCTAAATGGGGTGGACATCGCTGAGATAGCTCCAGCCGTATGGGACCCAGATCAGAGTAGACTTCTGGCCACAATACTGAAACCTAGCCTTCGGTGCCCCCACCCAGGGGTGCTTATGGCATCAGCCCTGGCTGGATGGAGGAGGACACTCAAGAGAACAAAGACCAGGACCCCATATGCGGCAGTGATTCCCTTGGTGGGAATCCCTCATGGGGAACCCTCCACCTGCTTTACGGAGAGACAGCTACTCCATTGGGTGGCAGCAGGGATACAAACGGTGGGCGAGATACACTGCCAGGGAATGTTGATTCCATTTGGCGACCTGGTGGAACATACTGGCTTACCCCAGGGGCATATTTTGACATACGAAGCTGTGGTGAGGGCTATTAGGCACCTCTGGGGAGTGACGCCAACAGAACCCAATACACGTGGTCCTTCAGACTATGCTGTCCATCAGAGATGGTTCTCATTTTGCCTCCTGGTTATATACCTGCTATATGGTTAGCATTGCTCGGAATGATGCACAATCCATTAGCTAACCTATGGACTAAGTGGGAGACTGACCTGAACAGGTCTTTCACTGATATAGAGTGGAAAAAGGTGTTAGCTTACGCTCCCACAGTATCCAGAAATACACGACTGAAATATATCCAATATAACTATACCCATAGGACGTATCTCACCCCATGTTGGATTATGCTTATATATGGGGGGGACGTGGTGAACTGTCCCCGATGCAGACACCAAGAAGCAGACTTTAGCCATATGACCTGGGGATGCCCATCTCTGCAAATATTTTGAGATGGGGTCATACACAAACTTAACCTGGTACTGCTTAGAAGCCTTGAAAACACCATGGTGACCTGCCTGTTGGGATTGTAAAGTAGGACCCTCACCAGGAAGGTCGGTAACAGGTTTGTGGACCTGGCCTTGATACTAGCGAAACGCAGGATAGTTCTGACTTGGAAGCAGAGTAGAGACCCCAATCTCACCACACGGGAAAGAGATGTAATACGTTGGTTAAGAGTGGAAGAGAGGGTCCTGGGACGGGAGGAGAGAAAAGGGATCAGGCATAGACCGTTAGCTCCTCAGTGGTCTGAAGTGATAGACAAGTGGGAAACCTTGGGTTCAGAAGAGAATTCAGGCTCCGGAGACACCTCGGAGAATGATGACGGGGCCAAGACCTGAGTTGGTAAACTTCCCAGGGATACAGCCGACAGCTGAGTCAGAGGCCGGGAGTCCGCAAGAGCATGCCCCCCCTTCCTTCCCCATGTTACCCCACACACACAGCTCCCCCCAGCGTCCCTACAGAGCTCTTACAATCCATGCTATGTCGTTGACATAGGATGCATAGATATGGCTACTTGTGATGCACAATAGCACCTCTTCCACAATTCAGTTTCTTAGTTTTCAGGTAATAACTTTTAAATTTACTTAGTTTCATACACCGGGCAAGACTCACTTAATCTAGACCACAACACGGTTCATCCTCCAGGAGCGTAGGAGCATCCCAACCCTACCCGGACCATAGATACCCATAAACCAATCTGAAACAAAAATAACAAAAACATACTCAGTATACAGTGGACAAGCATGATACCTACTGAGGCGCAACATCACTAAACTGGATGTTTAGGACAATATGATGTAGTTATGCATAGAAAAGTGTCATGTATATACATGTATCCCAAGCACATTTGAGAAGGTTGAACAATGTGTGGTATAATTGTAATGTAAATGACGAAATGGAATAAAACTGTTTAAAAAAGCATGCTTAGCGCCATTATTTAGGCCCGTCTCCCTCCCGTGCACCATTTTTGCACAGGAGGATAAATAAGGCGCTAGGGCCTTAGAGTCATTTTTTGAATGGGAAGCCTACCTTGCACTGTAACAAAGTCCATTGGAATATTAAGTTGATCTTCAATATTGAATGTTTGACCATTTGGTTACACTGTAAAAAAATAAAAATATTTGATGTGAGTCTCCTCACCCCTCGGAAAAGAGAAGAAAAAGATTCACCCAGGTCAAGACTTGGAGAAAGAGTCCAAGCTGTATCAGTGGCACTAAATATTTGGCAAAAAAGGTAAAAATAGACAAGCATTACTTATACCTATCACAGTATTGCATTTTATGTTTCAAAATTATAAATTGTGGGAAATAGAATAGCTGCAACTGTTCACAGCTCTGGTATCCACATACACAACTGTGCAATCATAATTATTTTTTAGACTCCTGGATTGTTTATTTCACTTACTTTTTCAGAGTTTTTTGTAGTCTCAGCCTGCAAGTTCTAACAACTTTGGTATTTTTGTGCTCTAAAAAGAAACAAAATAAATAAAATACATCTCTGACGGATGACTGTAGCTCACTGACAAAGTTAAAGTCTATGTGGGTGGCAAACTTCATAACACAGGTACAGTGACATGCAGTGGCTCCTTCCCCCTTTATCCTATCCAGGGTGTGCATCAGGACAGCCAAAATTAATGAAAATAATGTAATAATAAATGAACAGCAGGAGAGGCTCAATTATTATTCACTGGTCCTAGGCAGGAGTGTCCCATAATGACCTAGTACAGTGGTTCTTAATCTTTTGACTTCTTGTGATCTCCACTTAATCAGTGCTGGAATCCAGGGACCCTACTGATTCAACATGGGAATATGGGGAACCCGGCCTAAGCTATTTTGATGATTTGAACCACAAAACAATACACAAAAATATGAAAACATGCAGCCATCAAACAAAGACGCAAATTACATTTTAATGGGAAAGTTAGATGTTTCCTAAATGCAACTCAGGCCACATTTGTCCATACTATGGACCCCATTATGAGTTTGGCGGACAGAGAACTCAGTGTGCCAAAATCTCCTGACAGGGTGGCCACCGCCTAAGTGGCGACCTCCCAGCTGGAGCAATTATGGGTTTCCTGCTAGGTCGCCCGGCAGAAACTTAAGTTTTCGCCCTCTGGCCTAGTGGAAAACAGGCTACAGCATTGTCTCCGGCTCATAAACAAGCTGGCGGCAATGCTGTAGCCTGCAGCGGGCACCAGCACTTGCAATGTTCACTGTCTGCAAACAGACAGTGAACACTGAGATGGGGCTGGCCAGGGGGACCCCTGCACTGCCCATGCCTAGTGGGAAACAGGCTACAGCATTGTCTCCGGCTCATAAACAAGCTGGCGGCAATGCTGTAGCCTGCAGCGGGCACCAGCACTTGCAATGTGCACTGTCTGCAAACAGACAGTGAACACTGAGATGGGGCTGGCCAGGGGGACCCCTGCACTGCCCATGCCAAGTGCATGGGCAGTACAGGGGCTCCCCTGTGGACTCTGCACCCGTTCTCCACCAGCCTTTTCATGGCAGTGATACCACCATGAAACCGCTGGCAGAGAACGAGGTTGTAATCCCCAGGGCAGCACTGCTTGCAGCGCTGTCCTGGCAGATTAGGACCACTGGCACCACCAGAATCAAAGATCCTGGTGGAGCCGATGGTTCCCTGGCAGTCCGACCAGTTGTAATTCAGCAGTCGGACCGCCGCACTGGTGGCAGTCCAGACCGCCTCCACGAGTGTGGTAGTCTATAGATTGCTACACTCGTAATAAGGCCCTATATTCTTTTTGATGTACATTTGTACTGCTCCCACAAATCAATATGAGGATAATAAGTTAATTTTTAGTCTCTAATTTCAAATTGCTTGACTCTGCCAGAACGTTTTAAACTTTTTGCTTTTACATTGTGCTCCTTCATGTACATACATCTGTTACTGTTATTTAATTTTCTAGACAGTTGCGGGCCCCCTGTGTACTGGTTGCAGACCTCCTAGTGATCACCGGACCACAAGTTAAGATCCACTGGCGTAGTGCATTTAAATATACCATATTTGTATGCTTGTGGTGCCCTTATTAGAGGCGCTCACAGACATGTTGAATTTTTCTCCAATAACACTTTATTAAACGTTTTCATAATAATCACCATTATTAAATATTGCATCGTGGGATAACTGAAATATCCCTTTGATTAAAAACATTGGTGATTTTTGAAGAATAATGATAGATCTGCTTCACATATACAGATATGCTTACACCGCAATAGTTAGGAATTGTAATTATATCTTATTGTACATTAAAAAAGCCTTCGAAATTCACTGAAAAAGTAAAGATGAAAGTAATGTTACAGCTAGATGAAAATTACAGTGACAATGTAACATTTTAAACTAAAAAAAAAACACTGAAATTCACTGGTTATAGTTATCTCTAATAACTATAATTTGTACCCTAAAGTAACTTTAACTTCACCAGCATGCGCTGCTACTTACCTCACACATTACGTCGCTCATGAAATGTTCTACTACACCACTGATGATCTTGCTACAACATCTGAAATTACATAATTGATGACAGCTCTGCGCATGGTTGGGGCTATAGTTACTTTAGGGCACAAGTTAGAGGTTGGCCTAGCCTGTGCACCTGACTCCCCCAACCCCTAAGCACCCAACCCCATGCTGTGCACAGCCTTTGGCTTTTGCGCAGCAGACGTTTCCCACAGGGCCTGTCTATCTGGTTGTGAGAATAAGTGTGAGAGGGTGTCTCTGGGTGTGTAATTGTGCTCCATTAGATGAAAGATGCATTCACCGCCACAAAGAATTTCAGATTGTCTTTCAATTTGGAATCACTGAGAAAACACACTTGTTTTGCCTTCTCCAAGCCCAGGAGTTCGGATCATTTGTCCTTTCCAGAAGTGGAGCTTCAACTGGGGCACCTGCTAAGTTTATATTTGGAGGCGCTTCCTGTTGAGGTTTAATTTCTGTGAAATGAGCATTGTGGCCAGAACAGAAGCTCTCCAGCAGGAGTCAACAGTTTTGCACAAAATGTGTATTCAACTGGAGCACTTTCTACTAGTTAGTTAGTAAGTGCTACCTCTTTGGTTCTATGTCCAGACTGGGGGAGAGGGGCCACTTGACCCCCAACTTCCCTGGCCAATTTTGGCCCCGTGGATACCAGGGGCATAAATAAGCCCAGGAGCAGGGCTCCATGCATCCCCCGTCCTTTATTTTTAACATGCCCCAGGTCCTGGCAAACCTAACGGCTTTCCTAAAACAAGTGTGGGAGACCGTGCTTGGTTTTTGTTCTTTAATTTTTACAGTGGATTATTTTTTTGCTTTGGGGGTCCCTCGGGTACCCCAGTACTAGAGCTAAGGGGTCAGGGCGTCCCTAACCTAGTCCCTTTTCCTATTTTTTAGCTTCAGCCAGGTACCAAGAAGGCTGCCAACACTTCCTTGTTAAAGTGTTGGCAGGCAATCAGATTGCAGGACGAGATCAGGAGGGTTCACAGAGCCTTCGCATCCCTATATATTTACAAACTTGTTTTTTTCTTTACAATTTTGAAAACTATTGGACTGATTAACACCAAATCACAAAAAGATTCCATTTCAGGACCAAGAGATAGCTTTCATTTGGTGAAAATCTTTCCAGTGGTTCAGCCTCTATTCCTGTTCAAAATCCCTATAGAAATTAACATGAAGAAAGCACGTTTGGGACCCCCCTTTTTCTCTGCACCCCGTTTGGTGAGTCACCCCGAATCTTTCCAGACAGCAGCTGATGTGAGCGTCGTATTTACTTGGAAGATTTTGTGAAAATTTGATAACCTGCACCAAAGATACAGACAAAAAAACACTTTTTCTAATGAAACAAAGAAACTTGGTCCTAACTGTAGCTACCTAGTGGCGACCATATATATGTATATATCTATCTATATATATATATATATATATATATATATATATATATATAAATAAAACACTTTACCTCTTTTTTTCTTAATTTAAGGTTCAGAAAAATAATTTTGCTTTCATTTAATATGTTCAAAATAAGCACATTCTAAATGTAAAATTAAATGATTGACTCTATAACATGATTTACTAATGGCAAAATAGTGATGGTGGATTGCTTACATTAATCTCAGCCACTAGTAATACTCTAAGTCCATCATTGTTTTGCCCACCATGCCACTTCGGACAGGAACCAGACATATGCTAGGTAGTTTTAGTCCTGCTCCATAGGACCAGCCCAGCTCAGCCCAAACTGGCAGGCAAGGTACTCTCCGAGGAGGAAAGCAAGAAACCCCAGAATTGTTTTAGCACATTGGGGCCTCATCAGTAGGGTGCTGCCTGAGTCTTATGACAAATAAACACAGGACTAATGACTGGGCATACCCTTCACTCTTAGGGCTTCCCACCGAGGAAAAAAAACCATTGATGGGTGGATTGCTTGCATTAATCTCAGCCGCTGGTATTTACTTGGGAGTGCAAGTCAGTACATCATTTTTATGCAATCTCAGGGATTGCTTCTTTCTGCTCCTTCAGCAACAGATTGTACGGGTCTGAACCTGTTCTCCTTCCAGCCCAAGGATCCTTACAGCAGCACCCCGAGATCCACCAGACCAGATCAATCTGTACACATGGACTACCCAGACACTCATGCCTGCAGATACTGGAAGGGTGTCTGTGTGTACAGAAGAAGCCTGAAATGCTTAAAATACTAGGACACCCATAGCAAGACCGGCTTACAGACGTTCATGAGTACCACCTTCCTTCCGGGTTACGGGTTCCCCACATGTCTAATGTCTACTGGTTCTAAGAGGGAATCAAGAGCAACTGCCACGAGGCCACACAATCCAGGGATACATGCCCAGAGTGGAGGCATCCACATGCCACACAGTGTTTCAGCAGTAGCTCTGGTCCAGCTCCCTGGTCCTATTCCTCTTCTTCTCAGCTGTACTTTCTGTGCAGCAGTTTAAAATAAAGGTGGGAAGTCACCAACTCAAACCGGTGAGTGCACCTCATGCTTCTAGCCCTAACTGACTCATCTGCAGAATGACCCACTGGTTGCTCAAATCATTGCATAGTTTCCTGTGACAAAAAGATGTCTCCCTTCACAAGTACAGTGCATGTCTCCCCTGGGCCGCGCCTCACTCATCCAAGTCTTGTTTCTTTCGACTCAAACTTGCAAGAAGGCCTGTGAGGTGACTGGAGCCGAAGGTCTTCCTGTTCTCCCCTTTTGCCCCATTTGGAAGTATCAGGCAAGCTACTTTACAGAGAGATGCAGCTAATGTCTATGGACATTCCACTTCTGCCCTTCTAGGGGAAGCTTCATCTACCTGAGATGGACACACTGTGTGCAATGGGCATTGATCTGCCAGCTGAGGCAGCTGAGCAATTACCTCTGCCAGGAGGGTACGTCAAAGGGCAGCTCAAAGCGTGACTCCCAAGTAAGTCTGGCTTAGCTAAATAGCCACAACTTATAATCATATGCTAAAACCCATATTAAATTACACTGATTTTTTATATGAGCTTGTCATCCACAATTTAATATTCATGGACACATCAATGGCTCTTTTAGCTTTGTGCAAGTCAGAACGTACATTTTAGGTAAACTCCATCTAAACTGCAAATCAGCCAAAAAGGAATTAAACTTTTCATTTTGAATTACCAATTAAGTTACCGAGTCTTAGCAGGCCACAGCTGGTTTACACTGGATCTCCTTCTTGCGCCCAGGCGCTTTACAGTTACAGGGCTATCTGTGTGCACATTTCACTTTGAGGCAGTCAAGTAGCAGTTTCCCAGCATCTGTAGGCGCGCTAATGCACATGAGCACATATTCAGAACAACCTGCTTTGAATTCCCCCCCCAGATGTACACAACAGCTCACCTTACTTTAAGAGGCACTGCGGTTACTGCTGAAATCAGGAGCATCACGGTGAGTGACTCTCCATTCCAGAGGCTCATCCACAGCAGAGGTTCAAAAGCCAGAGATCCAGATGTGATGAAAAGAGCAGGTGTATGTGTCCTCTTCAGTGGGAATTAGGGCACAGCGTAGGTTAAAAACCCGAGATCGAACAAGTGAAGAAACTGCAGGAACGTCATAGACAAAATGAATTTCTCAAAGGGACGGTGTGACCTCAGGAAATGATGGAGATGACTGAAGGAGATGTCTGACGGAATCAAATTAATTGACAGTGAAGGGTGTACCGAATGCAGTTACAGGAAATTGTCAATGACACAGAAGGGTAGTATCACTGCAGGATTATGGCACACTTGTACGCGGTTCAGAAATTGCCACTTCTTGGCAGCATCACAAATGTAGGTGAGTGTGTCTTCAAGCACATCTGTGTTATGTTTAGATTAAAGTTTCCTATGATGTCTGTCACAAAGATTTTGCAGCACTGAAATAATTGAAACTGACAGACATAGTCTGCATTTTTTAATTCTGCCAAAGACTATATCACAGATCGATGACTGCCTCGGGTATTTCCGCATGTAAACTGGACATTAGAACTAGGCTGGCTGCTAGCAATGCCTTTCACATCTGCAAATAAGTGTTCTGTTACGTCGTAAGTTATTTCTTGCTGCCCCTTCCTTGTAATGTCTTCTCTACCCCACTTTCTTCCTTATAATCTATCTATCTATCTATCTATCTATCTATCTATCTATCTATCTATCTATCTATCTATCTATCTATCTATCTATCCATCCGTTCACTCATCTAGCTCCTTCTTATTGGACTACAAGGATCATCGGTTCCAATGCAGCTCCATTAAAATACGTTGTTCATTAATTTCACTTTATTATAAATTATTTAATTACAAGTACATTTTAGGCAATTTATTGCTACTAAAATATTGAGTTTGTATAACTCGTTCTTAGTAAAAAAATATATCCCCATTCTTAAATCGCCTTATTGACAGTATTTCTTTTAGTCTTTGCAACACACTCACAAGGCCTTCGTTCTGGTTCTTTTGCTTTTAGAGTAAAATTAAACCCCACCTTAGTGAGGGCAGCTCTTGATACCCTCCCTCTCAAGAGGCAATGCTATTGCTGTCAGAATTGAATCTCTCCTGCACGGATTCAGGATCTTTAGTCAGCAATAAACTCAGGCAACTCTGTCTCGGTGCCCTCGGGCCATCTCAACCCACGATCTGGCTAATTCAGCTGCATAACTCCCTGACAGTCCTGCAAAGGCAAATTCTTTATTATCCCAACCACCATCACAGAACAAGATGCTCTATACACTGGGCATCCCCTGTCTAGGTAACCTAATACCTGTACCTAAGTAAAGCATGTCTCTGACATCACTAGGCTGGGGATGGTTTTGCATGAATTATATGTTTCACTTTTTATGCAAAACGTCTTTGCACAATGAGCGCATGCATTTGATTCCAAAAAATAACGACTAGAGGCTTGATGCGAAATCAGGCAAGTGAGACAAAGCAAATTCATCAGCATTACAAACATGGTAAAGAAAATGCACAATTCAACCCTCTGGTATGCAGTTCTAGATGTTCTAGCAGTTCCTACCTAACCCTATATCTATGCTGAGAGCATACCGGGTGTACCCTCCTGCCTGGCCTGATCGAAGGGATTAGCTCCAACCCCATACCTGGAGACAATGCCAGGAGTCGGTCTGTGGTGTAGATGGCAATCCCCTCTGGAGGCTGGTAGATCAGCGGCAGTCAAACTGCATGTCACACACCATGCATCCCAGGATAGTTGTGTCCAAAATGCCCTCTACCCCATCTGGGTCAATGCACTGTTTATATAATAGGTAATACAGTACAAGCAGTGGTTACTGGACCCAATGCAACGCTGTGACTGGGTGTTAGAAGCTGTCTCCTGAATGGGCAACACAAACTAACATATTGCGTACAGTGTTCTGAGCCTTGGACAGAAAGTACTGATTACATGTCGTGCAAAGGCTAACTTAACAAGCAGCTTGTTCTCATACTCCTAGAAGGAAAGCAAGCTGGTGAAAGAGTGAGACCAACACTGTCAAAAGAAGCCTTACTAAAAAAAAAAAAAGATGAACTGTAAAGTAAAGCTAAAACATGGGTGACCAAGTCAGGCCCTAGAGGTCCTCACAACAAGAGTTTAGTCATATTGGATTGGAAATCACCTCATATCAACTAATATTAAGGTGCCATCTTGGAAGGGCCAGGATATATTCCAGAAATCCTCTCTAGAGGATTCTGGAAAAGAGATGGTAAAGCAATATGGAGACGTCAAGGGAATCTTCCACCAAGGTCCAGGAAAAGCATTTTGATGGAGAATAGTAAAACATTTCATCTTCTAATTCTGCAAGCAAAATTCTTATGGAGACATTTGAAAACAGAATGTAAGGAGAGAGTTGAGAAACATCCAGATATTAACTCTTAGCCAATATATGGTAAAGAGAGATATGAAAGGGAGGCACAAACACAGCAAGCAGCTCCATCTTAATCTCTGTTGTTCTTAACAGAGTAACTAATGTAATAATCACCGAGTGTGGCACCAACTAGATGATGCACAACATCCTCACTTGTCAGAGTGCTGTCTACTCTGTAGTGTAGACCTAGTGCGTATCTACACACCTAGTCTAGTGCTGACCACATCACAAGATGGTGTAGCCATCATATACCCTCTATCTGGGGACCTCGTGATTCCTGGCATTTAGAAAATGTTGGCACCATCTTTGAGCAGGTGTTGAAGTAAACAAAGCCAATGCTGCTTTAGTGTTAGGCAGATTCTCTGAAGTTGTAAAGATACTACACATAGAACTACATTTGTAGTTTGTGGATACCTAAAAAACTGCAACCTCACAGTGTAAGATTACCTTTGTGAGTAAGTCCCAGTATTTGTTGCATGCTATATGGCAAGTGATAGATTAACAAACACAAACATCCTAAGTCTACAGGATGCTAACACATACACAATGTCACTGATCAATTGATATAAACAATGTGTATTTCAAACTGGCACACATCACCAAAAATAAAGAGATCAAGAATTGTAAGAGTCATTTTGGAATAAACCACACACAATATTCCCAATGTGAAAAAAAACATTGTACTCAATGGGGCTAAAGAAGAAAGGCGAAAAGCCAGAGGCAACAGTGGAACTAAACCATTAGAAAGTAGTTTGTACTCTACAGGGTACTGAGGTTAAATGTATGAATAACACGTCATACTTGAGAAAAAAGGCACCTTCATCCACCATATGTCACCATGTTAAATCACAATGGAATTACTCCATTGGATGGCAACACTACATATGCCCAAAAGCCACTGTTTGCCATCAAAAGTTGTCAGGCATGGAAAACTGTAATACAGCTGCCATATGTTCCATATTAAGTCACTATTGGTAAAATCCAGTGGGTGGCAGCGATCCAAATACACAAACACCACTGTTATTTACTATCAGACCCCATTTCACACTGCCACAGAGCAAGTAGGGCTTGCTGGGCCCAACTGTGGGGCTTGAGGCATTTTACTCCTGATGTCCTGGGGCCTGACTCACTCTAGATGCTGAGCAAGTGTTCCAAGTACCCCTTCTGCACTTGACTCTCAGGGCAGTGTGGTCAGAGCAGTCAAAGGCTTCCTCAGGAGGGAGGTGTGAATACGAGGGAATTAACACAGGCTCTCAACTTAAAATGTGCACAGCAGCAGCAATAAATCATTATCCAGCCAAATACTCACTTTTATGAGAAAAGACTATTATTTTATTTCTACTGCTACCCACAGAAGGGAAAAATGCAACATTCACAAACAACTACACAATCCTCCAGAGGTCAAGGCTCTATTGTTTCATTGGCAGTTTTCTGTTCCACTTGCTCCTCGCTTTAGTGAGTTATTCCCCAGTCACTAATGTCAACATCCAGGGTATGCCCCACTAGCAGTCTGAGTTTCAAGAGTCCATTGTTACTCTATTCTTAAAGTCAACACTAGTCCAGCAGAACAGCGCTTATTAGAAGCCAGTTTCCACAGGGGGCAACTGGCCCAAAATCAATCTTACCTGCATCTCGCAGTGTCGCAGCAACCGGAGTTCCTGAGCGCATCCCTTCCATGGGCGCTGAAGCGACAGCCGACTATTCAGGTGAGTTCACTGTGCGTGGCCCAAATAGGTTGTACTGAGCAGTAGGACTCTTCACACATAGTCATGCCTCCGAATCAACTGGAGGTTCTCAACATCTCCTCCTCACAGGGAAAGTCCATGGCTACCCCTGAAATGTGTGGGGTGATGATATGTAGTTCCTGGTGCAAATTCTTCATCCTGGAACACAGTGGCCTCACTCTTCTTGGCTATGACTGCAACCAGGTCATATGACTTGCTGTCAGGTGACTCACTCTGGCATACAATGTCTTCACAGTACATGGGTTCCAGCCCTGGATGTCAGCCACAGTGATATGTGCAACTAACGGTTAGTCTCTTTAAGGTTCTCTTATCAAGCCCACTTCCTTCCTGATATGTGCCCAGGCCCCTTCCTTGTGACCTCTCACTGAATCAAAGATCACCCTTTTAAGTGTACAGGGGAAGCCTCACTCTCCTCCCCTCAGTGCGTGTCCTATCCAGCTCACTGGAATACAACAATATACAAATATGTCTAGCTGGAGTACTTCCTCCCCATATTTCAACTTATAGGCTTGGGTCTCCCAAAATAAAACTCAGGACTTCCATGCATTGTACAAGGCACAAATACACCCAATGCATGTATACAACCTACACACACTGAACAGCCCTGTATCCTTCATGAAATATACCACTCATAGGCACACATACATCCAGCTCATGTACTCACCATGCACACCCTTCATACCATGGCATCCTCCATATATTGTACCACACATAGGCACACATACACCCAGCACATGCACTCACCATGCATTCACACTGCTCAGTAATACATTATTGTACCTTGCCCAGGCACACATGAATACAGTGCAGATACACCAATCCTGCACTGAGCAACATCTCTCAACAAACCAATGTATGCCAAGGGTGAGTTTAGCACACAGCAGAGGAACCATAAAAAGGAGTGAGCATGTAGGTGGTCTCTGTCCAGTGACACCGATGAAAAAGGATTTGTTCTCCCCTACTGATCACTACACTTTACACTGCCACCACGGAACTCCTGCTTCTTAACTTCTAGGAAGGGTAATAGTCTCTCGCCATTATGAGGGTTGCACTTCGGGCACCCCTCTTGGTCCAACAAGACTGTAATCAGTGAGAAAGGCTTTGTCATGGGGCACACACATGATATATGTTGCCTATGACAACAAAAAGCAGCATTAGGGATCCCTACATCAGTACAGTTGGGCAATCAGGGCAGGGGTGCACAATCATAACCATGTAGAAGACTTTTCCATCCCAGCATCCACAAATTACCCAGTGGTGCAAATGGACCAATGATTGCAACTAAGACCAACCCCATAAGGTGCACTAAGCTGGCAAAATTAGCTACTGCAAAGAAAACTAAAACGTTTTACCCCACCATTATGCTGTGATGTCAAATATTCAGCAACATTCCAAAGTGACTGAAGGCCTAGGCTATGTACTGTAGCATATATCAGCAGAATCTAAGCAACTAAGCCACATAGTATAGCAGATGACAGTAGCATCAAATAAGAGTAATCCACCCAATCCAAGACATATCTTGTCTGCAAAATATCATGTGTATGATCCAGAAATACATCAACCCTCTCACATCCCATATACAGGGTAAGGTGTAGTTGTACCAGATATAGCAATAGAAACTTAACTTTGAACTTGTAACCAATTATAATGTAATACCTCACACTACATTTTAGTGAAGGATTATATTGTTGGCAGTAATAAGAGTCACAGAAAATAATGTACTTCTATGTCTGTCTACTGGACAAATATTCATAATTTTCATATTTATAATGCCTTTTTCTTCCTGGGTATATGTTCCCTATGACTTCCTCCTACATCTAAAGGAACATGCTCAATGCCATGGAATGAAATCAAGTTGTCTTCTTTATTTTGTTCTGCATAATGACATGCCATGAAATAGCAGGTGTTTCTATTCATAATGGCTTTAACATGCTCCTGTATCCTATGTTTCAAGGAACAGGTGATGCTTACTATGCATATTTGTTTTTGCAAGAATAACCAAGAACATAAATTACAAAGCAGGTACTACAATTTATAAACTTAAAAGTTTGATATTCCTTGGAAGAATCGTATGAGAATTTTAATTTTCTGTTTAGACCAAAGCAGCAGATGTTACATTCATTATATCTATAAAACCCTACTGGATTGTTACCTAGCCAGTTAGTGTTTTGGACATGACACAATGTGACTTGGACATAGATAGGTCTATATTGTTTTGGCCATTTTGTAATCTATTGTAGAACTTGTTACTGAGTTCATTTTGAATCACAGGTATGTCTAAAAGTGGACTCGTTTTTCTTGCATAGTTAAATAATTTTGTCACTCAACATGTTATACTGTGTTGTCAGTGCTTGGCTGAGTTTTGCCAGTATCCTTAAACTTTTTATTTTGTAAAGTTTTTTCTCTAGCCAGTCTTTTGATTTGCACTTCCACTTTTTCAAATATACTTGGCTGTAACATCTAGCTCTAAATCTATCCTTATTGCAAGGCACATTATGCCAAAAGTTCTCTTTAGTACTGCAATTTTATATCTCACACATACCATTTCTACTTATATGATGTTGTTAATCGCATAAGTAGGACAGGCAGTGGTCACATGTAGCATGTAGGTGTAGAGTGTAGGTGGGCTTCTTACAGACACAACTCTTTATGTTACCATCCAGAATGTACAACTCCAATGAAAAATTTTATACTGTTTCGATCATAATCCATCGTCAGGTGTAGGTTATATGGATTGGCATTTAGAAAATCACAATAGGCATGCTGCGTTTCAATTGTACTTGTCCATACCATAATGATATCATCAAATTACCACATCCCAAAAACACATGTTCTCTCTGGTCTGTGGCATAGCAGCCCAAGACATGCTCCCTTTCATACTAACCCATGAACAGGTTGGTATAAGAGGGAGCAAACCTGGAGCCCATCACTGCTGCCTGCAGTTGGTGATACCATTAGCCATTGTGCAAAAAAAACCATTTTCAGGTCACATGATAGCCACCATTTTGAGCATTGTGGCATCATATTCTAAGTAAGTAGCCTTTCTTGTATTAAGGAATGCCCCCAGCACCAACATTGAAGCCCTAGGGGTATCTGGGTGCTGAGGGTGTCAAGTCTGTTGAAAAGCCAGGTGTTGAGTTTCTTTTGGAAGTCTGCCAGGGAGCGTGCAGTTCAGAGGTGGAGGGGTCAGGTCGTTCCAGGTCTTGGCTGCGATGTAAGAGGCAGAGCAGCCCCGGCTGCAGCTGCAATGGCTGTGCGTGAGGGCAAGAGAGGAAGATCGCAGGTGTCTTGAGGGTAGACAGAAGTTCAGTTGATGGTTGATGTAGGACGGTCCTAGATTGTATTGAGCTTTGTAGGTATGCATGAGGAATTTGGACTGGCATCTGTTCTGGATGAGGAGCCAGTAGAGGTTTCTGAGGTGCAGGGTGATGTGGGTCCATTTGGGAAGGTTCAGGATGAGTCAGGCTGCTGCATTCTGTATGGTGTGGAGTCTTTTAAGGGGCTGAGAGGAGATGCCTGCGTAGAAAGCATTGCCGTAGTTGAGGCGGCTGATGATGAGGGCCTGGGTGACGGGTTTTCTGGTGTTGACTGGGATACATTTTAAGATTCTGCGGTGCATGAGAAGGGTGGGGAAGCAGGAGGAGGCGACTGCATTGACTTGTCATTTTGTGGTCAGTTTGTTATCCTGGGTGACACTGGGTGCATGGTTTGTAGGTGTGGGTGTTGGTCCCAGGTCTGATGGCCACCAACTGTGGTCGCAAGCAGAGGTGCTCTTCCCGAAGATCAGTACTTCTGTCTTGTGAGAGTTGAGTTTGAGGCAGTTGTCTCTCATCCAATTGGCTATGTTGGTCATAGTGTCACAAAAGTTGGTTTTGCTGTTGGAGGGGTCCTTGGTGAGTGATTGGATTAGTTGAGTGCCATTAGAATAGGAGATTATGTTGAGTCCGTGAGTTCTGACGACGTCTGCGAGGGGGGTCATGTAGGTGTTGAACAGGATGTGGCTGAGGGAAGAACCTTGGGGTACACTGCATTTGATGTCCTTGGGTTCAGAGGCGAAGGGAGGCAGCCGGATGCTCTGTGTGTGACCTGTAAGGAAAGAGGTGATCCACTTGAGGGCATTTTGCTGTATGCCGATGCTGTTGAGTCTGTGAATGAGGGTGTGGTTTTGGAGGTGGTGTTGAATGCTGAAGATTGGTAGAGGAGAGATCTGATGTCACCTGTGGCAGCGATCAGCACACATTCAGTGCTGTGGTTAGCACAGAAACTTGATTATGAGGTCTTAAGTAGGTGGTTTTGTTCCAGGTGTTCAGTGAGTTGTTGGTTGATGGCTTTCTCAAGTACTTTGGTTGGGTATGGAAAAAGGGAAATCGGTCAATCATGTTTTAGATCATTGGGGTCAGCGAAGGGTTTCTTAAGGAGGGGATTGTCCTCTGTGTCTTTACATCTGACAGGGAAGGCTGCTATGGAGTTAGAGGTGTTGATGATGCTAGTGAGTTTGGTGCTGATTGGGGTGGTTCCAACGTTGAAGAGTCGGTGGGGACAGGGGTCATTGGGTGTGCTGGAGTGGATGGAAGACTTGATGGCAGTAGTGGTCTGAGTGGTGACCCGAGACCAGGTAGTGATAATTTGACTGCTGTGCGTTGGTTGGTTGAGGTAGTTGAGATTGAGAGACATGGGTTGGGTGTCAAAGTTATTGTAGATGGAGGCGATCTTGGAGTGGAAGTATTCCGAAAGGGAGTCGCAGAGTTCTTGGGAGGGGTGGATGATCTTCTCTGTGGCTATCAGGTTGGAGAATTCCTTGACTATTTTGAAGAGTTCCTCCGTGTGATTGGCCACTGTGTTAATGCAGGCTATGATGGCTGTTTTCTTGGCTTTCTTCATGCATACGTGGTAGTTGCTGAGGGCTACTGTAGGAGGGGTCTTTATGATCGGCTCTGTCGAAGAGTTCCTTGTGGTGCGCCATTGTTTGTCAAGTCTATAGCAGTTGTGCTTAATGGTTCTGAGCTCTGCGGTGTACCATCTGGAGTGTTTTGAGGTTTTGCTGGTTTTTGCCTCGTTCAACTGGGTGTCTTTGTTGGCGCAGTTGGTGATCCATGTGGCAAAGTTTTGGATGGCTTGGTCAAGGTCTGATGACGCTGAGGGCCTGTGTCCATTGTGCCTTGGTTACCTTACTCCTGCTGAAATAGGAGGAGCTGTGATGCTTGGAGATGGCGCGTTGAGCATCAGAGATTGTGAAGTGGACGATGATGTGGTAGGTACATCACACACAAATTATTGCAATCTCTTTTCTACATATTCTGAAAGGTGCTTGGTAGGCAAGTTTATACAAGAGGCGATGGCTCTCACTAGTGAGAAATCAAATCGTTTATGCATCTTAGGTAATTTGTAGGTACAGGGAAAGTGGGGATTACTTACATACAAGTACTTATGCTTAGTATGTGAAATCAGACCTCTTTACCGTCAGTCAAATACGTTTCCATTGATGAAGGTAGTAAGCTCTTGGGGTTGTGGCATGCATAAAAGGAGCCAGACACTTATCTGTCTATTTCTGCCAAGTAATTGCATCTGCTCATAACAACAACGTTCCCCCTCCTTGTCAGCGTCCATGACAACAGCACTGGTGCAACTGTTTGATATTAGGACCAGTGCGACGAGATATTAGTTATTAATTAGATACATTTTTCACAAATTATGCATCATGGGAGAAGGTGTTCCGGAATGTGTTTTTATTCTTTCGGCAAATTCTTGTTACTTCCGTGAATGAGCCTTTAAATTGGGCGCTGAAGGTTATAGAACTATTCCAGTTCTGCGAGTAACAGATGGATAGATGAGAACTTCTTCTCACCTCTTATAACTCATAATTTACTGTTTACAGGTGGGACTTGATATATTAATTAATACCCGATAGACGTGTTTTCTTTATTTTGCGATGTTTTCAAACATGTTTAAAAAATGATGTGACTCTTTTGAGCACGCCACTCTGAGGGTTACACCCGTTCACATAGGAGCTTAAGGTTGCAGTTGTATTCCCACTTGGGCTTTTGTTTTCATAAGATTATCCACTGCTTTACTCATATCCTACTTTATTAGCATTATAGGATGTATATCTTTTGTATCTTTTTGTCTGTCACACTTCCTGTCTCCCGTGTCTGTATGGTTCATTCCCCATATAACAACACCACACTCATGTTAAAGGTGTGAGCCATCAGGCCACTATAGAATTATTACAGTGACAACCTGGAAGTCTTCCTTCTAATAGTGCAGTTTTTAATTCAGATTATTGTATATGGGAAATTGTTACTCTGCATACAGGACATCTCCCGCTGAGTTTTTCGTATCAATAGTTTTTGCATTTCCTTGCAATGCTATTACTGCATCACTATGTATACGTAATCCATCTTCCTTGGATGACATTACGGATTGCATGAAATACAGTGTAAGATCCCTGGTTGCTGTCTACAAAGAGAATCCTGTGATCTACTTGTCTCAATAAAAACTGCTATTCTCTAAGTGCTGTATAAAACAAGATGGAAATATTGATAGTAACTTCTCTACAATCACGGTAAATTTCAGGCACCACTTACATGTGACAATTCCCTCACTTAGGTACTGTACCGCTAGTCATTGTACGATGTTGCAAGGATTAATATATATTCCGACAAAACCTCAGGTACAGAGATAATTAGGGCTGGGAGGACAGGTAAACTGTGATTTATAATTCTGCTTGTTTGCTCTTTGTTGTAAAATGTGATTTGTTTTTTATTTAATGGCAGCCCTACAGTAACTTCCCTCATTATTGGGAAAAAGCGCCTTGGCTGTTCTGGTTTTGTTATTTGTGTACGAAGAATTAAGGAAGACTTGATCTGGGCACTTGTGTACATGACTGTACTTTGTGCTCTTCCGTCTGCTTCCCACAATATCGATGGGTTGTGTTAAATAATATAATACATGGTTAATCACCCCGCTCGATTGCATAGTTCACACTATAACAACCATCAAAACTAATCAGTGCACGTGTTATGGTGTTACTTAAAGGCAAGACACAGTGCTACACAAACCCCTTTTAAAATAAATAAATAAATAAATAAATACAATATATAAAGAAATAAGAAGTGATTGTAAACAGCCTCTGCACCCCCTCCCCCTAGCCCCCCCCCTCCCCGAGGGTACTTTATAATCAGCCCCTCGTCGTTAAATGAAGATACAACTTGCTCAGTTTGTAAAACTGTAGAAGAAAATCAGCTACTGTAAAGAAAACAAAAAACCTTTTTCCTGTTTCTAGGTTTCTAGCAATCCCAACCGGCCATGCAGGTGAAACTAAGGACACCCTGTCTGACAGGTGAGGTTTGACTTCCTAAAACAGTATTCTCAGTGGAATACATGCTAATTGTTTCATTTATATCTGCAATGTAAGCTGACTGTGCACGTGAGAAAGGAATTAGTTCGATCTGTTTACTAAATATGAAATAAAAATATAATGCACCTCACAGTAAATTGCAAAACCGATTAAGGAAAGCAAATGCTAGTATTACTCTGCAAACCTGTGGCTTTCTCTACGTCCTGTGCATCGGGAATATAATAACATGTTGCCTTTCGCTGCCGGGTGCATGAATTAGATGTGACAAAGTGCACGTGGTTAATGTTAAACAGTACGTCACACACCTATGAATGCTCCCGCGTGTTTGTAGCGCATTACTACATTTGCTGTTCACATGGATTGCATGAATGTGCCTGTTAATAGGCCCTGAGGCCTGCTGCCTCGGGATAATGACTAGGGCTGCCTGGCAGCTGTAATGATGCGGGCCCTGTGCAGCGCATACGGAAGCACTTGTTATGTGTTCACCTACCTTCTCGCGCTCATATCTCAACGGAGGGTCGATGTTTTCTCAAAACAATAAAGGATGAAACAGCACACACGTCACTGGCAGTGCCTACAAGCAGCAACACACAAGCAGGCAGCCCACGGGCATCCTAGTTCAAGGGCGAACTGGATTATCGTGAGGAAATAAACAGCAGTCTACCGGGGAAGCACAGGCCTCTGGGGAATGGGTTTATATAAAACTGGAGGTGCTTGTTATCCACACTGAAGGAACCATTCTGTGTTCCTTTATATTTCAAACATGTCTGCGCAAGCCCTCTGGCTGTATGTGTGCTAAGGGACTTCAAGTTCCCCCCTTCTGTGTGGTACCTGATATAGTCTTTGTGAATTGTTTTGATTTAGCAAATGTATTAGTTCGTCATATAATTTAAGGGGACTGAAGTAGTGTTAGAAGGTTAGGGAAGAGTGTAAGAAACTGGGCTATTAGTTGAAAGGGGTGGCAGCCCCCTTCAAATAATAAACGCAATCATTGCCAACCACAAAACCTCACTAAATGAACCTGCATTTAACCCTCTGGTAGCTTGGCACAAAATCAGGCTTAAATTAGATGCAATGGTTAAAGTATTTATGAAGCACATAATGATAAACTGAAAACACAACAAAAGTTAAATCCTTTACTAATTTAGAAAAATAAAGCAGATTTTAATGAATAATATGACATCAAAACTAATTATATTCAATTATTAGAACCAGAATTATCATTTTTTTTTCAAATGTTAGTAAAAATCATTGCGCCATATGTGGGTATCTGGTCACATGACAGGGGGTTATAGTCAAAAATGAAAGTGAACCGGGATGGAGCGTGGGTTGGATACAAGGGGTGAATTGGGCCGGTCTCAGCTTAACTTCAGATAACATTTCAGAAAAAGTCTTGAAGAAGGTAGAGCCTCACCAGGGCAAGGCAGCAGGCTGTGTCTGAGGATGTGTCATTATTGATGGGGAGCAACTGGACAAGGTCTGAGTGAAGCCATCACTGAAGGTGGGAAAAAGATGAGAGCAAGAAAAGCTGGATTTTCAAACCAAGGTGGTGATGGTCATCGTTGATGAGGTGCTAGTCATTGATAAGCCCGTTGAAGATTTGCACTTTGAAGTTTTTCTGGAGCTCAGATTCACCAAGCAGGACAAAATGGCAGGCTGTAGCCAAAGTGGGCTTCAGCTCACACTGAACAGGATTTAGTGCTGCAGAGAAAAACATAGTGGGAGCTACTTAAAAAGGCCAACCAGAGATGCACCTTGGGCGGATCGAATGGAAGGTAGGTTTTGGTCGTCTGTTGGTTTCCCAGGCATTTTGTGGTAAAAACCTTTCTAAGTTCTAGATTTTGGATTCTGGTAGGAGGAAGCGTTCAAACAACTTGAAGGGTTCAAGACCTGGGGGCACCACTTGCAGTGTAAGGACTCACTACAGCAGAGGTTAGGAGCAGGGTTCAAGGCCTCAGGAGCTTATTTGCCTGTAGATCACACAGGAGGCCAGCCAACTAGCCCACAAAGTCACTCTGGTGGTCCTGGGTTCAGGAGAAGGTCCAGCCATCTTCCTCATACAGCAGGACAGCTAAGCAAAACTTTCAGCAGTAGGGCAGCAGGATAGTCCTTCCGGCAGTACTTCTTCTGAATCTTCCGGAGGTCCAAGAGTGTGCTGACAAGTGGTTCTGGGCTCCCACATTTATATTTGGTACCAGCCTATGTTAGTGGGTGGATATCCCGTCCTAATACCACCTCTAGTTCTGTCTGGGGTGGCAAAAGCCTGGTGGCATGTTCCTTTGTGTATGCTGGAGGCAGCCCTTTTGAAGTGTACATGGGGTAGGTACAGCTCCACCCCAGGCATCCTGGCAGGATTTCTCACCCTGCCCACACCTAGTCCCCTTTGAGTCACTTTATGGGAGGAACACAGAGACCCCAACAGCAGAGCTGTTCACAGCCAGGTGACCCAAGATAATGCAGAACGCACAAATGGTGAGGGCAAGAAAATCACAACTTTCTAAAAGTGGCATGTTCAGAATTGTGACTTAAAATCAGACTTTACTATTAAAGAGGCTTTTAAATCACAACTCATTTGAGTCCAAACAGTAAGGGGGTCATTACGACCTTGGTGGTAAAAGGCGCTTACCGCCATGCAGAAGACCGCCAACATACCGCCGCGGCCACGGTAAACTGCCACGGTCATTCTGACCCACAACAGGCAAACCGCCAAAATACAGACATCCACAAAAGTCCGCCACACCAAAGGGCAGCGAGAAACTGGCGATAACCAAACCTCCACCGTCACGCCAACAGAAATACGCCCACACTATCACGACACACGAATCCACGGGGCGGTCTTTCAACCGCGGTATTCTATTGGCGGTACACACCGCCGCGCTCAAAATACACATACATTTGCGAAACACAGCCACATTGGACAATTCAAAATACACACACCTGATACACATACAAACAACACTCCCACACACCCAATTAAATATAAAACACACACCCACATCACCCTCAAACACCCACTCCTACAGAATCGGGACCACGCACAGAGAAATAGAGATCCGAGCACCCAGACGCGCATTTTACTTTCACCCAACAATATTACCACGCACTTCACACAACACACCAATACACATCACCACACTTAGCACCACACAATCCACCCCACACATCACCCACACCACCCCATGGCACCGCAAAGACACCCCAGGTTTTCTGAGGATGAACTCAGGGTCATGGTGGAGGAAATTGTACGGGTAGAGCCACAGCTCTTCGGAACACAGGTGCAGCACACCACCATTGCCAGGAAGATGGAGCTATGGAGCAGAATAGTCGATAGGGTCAACGCTGTGGGACAGAACCCAAGAAATAGGGACGACATCAGGAAGCGGTGGAACGACCTACGGGGGAAGGTGCGTTCAATGGTATCCAGGCACAACATCGCGGTGCAGAGGACTGGCGGTCGACCCCCACCGCCTCCCCCAGAATTTACAACATGGGAGGAGCAGGTCTTGGCGATCCTGCATCCTGAGGGCCCGCAGGAGTATCTGGAGGAATGGACTCTGGTAAGTCTCATCTTCACTACTTCATCCCCCCCACCCCACCAGCATGCCAACTCATACCCCCACCCTCACCCTCACCCCCATCACACCTACTCCTTGCAAATGTCTCACCATCACAACCCACCCATCCCAACCCCAAGCCCTGCATGCGACCACAAAGCATTGACACCCATCACCAAAGCATGCCCACTGCACATCCCCATCCCCTTCAAACCACCGTCACAAAAGCCCCCACACAGGAATGCAAGCACTGGGGTACACGGGCACCCACCCATTGCACACTATGGCACACACAGATGCAATAACCATGCTTTTATACCCCTGCAGGACCCGAACGCCACGTCACCGCGCAGGAGGGTCCACAAATGTCCACTCCACCCCAGAAGAGTCCCACAGTGAGGACAGCACCTCTGTCGACCTGGATCTAGATGACCAGCCCGGCCCATCGGGGACCTCGGGACAGTCGGTTCCCCTCAGACAGCCACATGCCACAGAACACCTTCTCCCCTCTGGGAACACCAGCACAGCACCCACCCAGCGGGCCCATCCCTCTGTCCCCAGGACACGTCAATCAGCAGTGTGTCCACCACTACAGGGCACCCAGGTTAACACACCACCCCAACAACAACAGGGACCTGGGGGCAGTGGTAGTGGGCACACGGTCCAGGGGACAGAGGCCCAGGGAAACAGGGGAACTGGGAGGGCTGCTGTGCGACAGGGGGCGGACAGGCCAAGGGAACCCACTCTCCACGAGGCCCTCTCCTCCATCATGGGAGTATACAACCACTCCCAGGAGACGATGGACACGGTCCTGGCCAGGTTTCAGGAGATCCAGCTTTTGCAGGAGGAACAGTATTTGGGCTTCAGGGAGGAACTACGAACCATCAGTTCCGCCCTGGGCACCATTGTAGGGGCTCTGAATCAGGTAGTCACCACATTGCAGGACACTGTGGCACCACAAAGGGCCCCTGACACTAGGATGGACCAAGAACTGCCTCCCACCTCTGCCGGCGCTAGTGGACAGGAGGCCCCGCCACAGGACCAACAGACCACCAGCACCCCACCCCCTGCAGAAGGAGAACCACCCCACAAGCGGGCCCTCAGATCCAGGAAGAAGACAGAGTAAGATGCCAAGACCCCCGCCAGGAAAGGATACCTGTCCCACTGTCCCACATTGTCACCCTCTCCATCCTTAAACTGCCCATGCTACACTTTCCACAGGCATTTGGACAATTCACCTGTGATAATAATAGTCTGGACTCTGCCATGGACAATCCTCCACCATCACCCCTCACCGATTTGCAACCACCCACCAATATAGAGCTATGAAATAAACACAGTTATTGCACAAAACATTCAGGAGTCTGGCTGTGATTTTGTACAAATGTATTAGACATTACCGTGCCAAAATGCTTATTTACATTGTGATGCCAACATACCACTGTCACACAGCTGGAGTCCATGGGGAAACAAAGCAGATGTCACGCAGTGGGGCCCACATCTCTGAAATCGGAAGGGAAAGTCACAACTCAGTTACCATACACTGGGGGAAAAGGACAGACAGTAGAGACGTAGTAGTGGTTAAGTATATGTAATATGCCGGTGTGGATTCTTACCTGTGTGTCATTGAAAATACTGCTGTATTACTGTGTTCCTGTTGTCTATGTCGTCCTCTTCGGCTTCCTCGTCTTTACTCTCCACAGGCTCCACAGCTGCTACAATACCACCATCTGGACCATCCTCCTGCAGAAAAGGCACCTGGCGTCGCAAAGCCAGGTTGTGAAGCATACAGCAGGCCACGATGATCTGGCACACCTTCTTTGGTGAGTACAATAGGGATCCACCTGTCATATGGAGGCAGCGGAACCTGGCCTTCAGGAGGCCGAAGGTCCGCTCGATCACCCTCCTAGTTCGCCCATGGGCCTCATTGTACCGTTCCTCTGCCCTTGTCCTGGGATTCCTCACTGGGGTCAGCAGCCATGACAGGTTGGGGTAACCAGAGTCACCAATTAGCCACACACGGTGCCTCTGGAGTTGACCCATCACGTAAGGAATGCTGATCTTCCGCATGATGTACGTGTCATGCACTGAGCCAGGGAACTTGGCATTAACATGGGAGATGTACTGGTCTGCCAAACACACCATCTGTACATTCATCGAATGATAACTCTTCCTGTTTCTGTACACCTGTTCACTCCTGCTGGGGGGTACCAAAGCCACATGTGTCCCATCAATGGCACCTATGATGTTGGGGATATTTCCAAAGGCATAGAAATCACCCTTCACTGTAGGCAAATCCCCCACCTCAGGGAAAACGATGTAGCTGCGCATGTGTTTGAGCAGGGCAGACAACACTCTGGATAACACCTTGGAAAACATAGGCTGAGACATCCCTGATGATATGGCCACTGTTGTTTGAAATGACCCACTTGCAAAGAAATGGAGTACTGACAGCACCTGCACTAGAGGGGGGATCCCTGTGGGTTGGCGGATTGGTGACGTCAGGTCTGGCTCCAGCTGGGCACACAGTTCATGAATAGTGGCTCGGTCAAGCCTGTATATCAGTATGACATGTCCTTCCTCCATTGTCGACAGGTCCACCAGCGGTCTGTACACGGGAAGATTCCTCCATCTCCTCGCATGTCCCAGCGGACGGTGCCTATGAAGGACAACAGCGAGCACAGAGTCAATCAACCCACAGGTACGTTACCACAGCTTGCACATAACACGATTCCCAATACATTGAATGGCTTGTATGAGTGTTGATGCAAGGCCTAGGTATGTGTGACGCAGTAGAAAGAAAGCCATGTGGGCCCCTGAAATGGCGGCTGCCTGACCTGTGAAGTGCGACAATGGGATGTGAGGTAAATGCGCTGGCGTGGCACACTGTGGCGGTAGGCGGTCGAAGACCGTGGCGCTAAGCAGCATTGGTTAACATTGAACCCTATGGGTCTCAGGAGCCAATGACGACGTGCGCCGGCGGTCGCGGTACGCACCGCCGCGGTACGCACCGCTGCAGACGTGACCGCCATTTTCTATCAGCTTAATCACTCGATACCTGATCTTCGACAGGAGAGGACCTACACTGCAAGTGCTGCTGTGACCTCGGTCTGGAAGAGACAATGGCTCATGCGACTGGGAAAAGGGCCCCTGCCTTCACTGCTCAGGAATTGGAGAAACTTGTGGATGGGGTCCTCCCCCAGTATGCGCTACTCTACTGTCCTCCAGACCAACAGGTGAGTACACTGGGACCATGCTTTGTGGGCAATGTCTGTGTTGAGTGGGGTGGATGAAAGATGGTGGGGAGGGGAGAGATTGAGGCATGCATCAAACGACGGATGAGAGCATGGGCCACATGGCAAGGGTAGGGATGGGGGGCCACTCACATTGAGCATGCAGAAGGTGATGACTATTTTTCTCTCCCTGTACATTTCACATAGGTCAGCGCCCACCAGAAGATCGATATTTGGCGTGCCATCACCAAGGACGTCCGGACCCTGGGGGTCCACCACAGACGGGGCAACCACTGCCGGAAGAGATGGGAGGACATCCGACGCTGGAGCAGGAAGACGGCGGAGGCTCAGCTGGGGATGGCCTCCCAACGTGGGAGGGGTGCCAGTCGGACTTTGACCCCCCTGATGTCCCGGATCCTGGCGGTGGCCTACCCCGATTTGGATGGGCACGTGAGGACATCACAGCAGACACAAGGGGGTGAGTACACTCTCATCCTGGTGACTTTGCGTGCAGTGGAGGTGTCTGGGTGGGGGAGGAGGGCTGTGGGTATCCCTAGGCCAGGGTGATTTCTGTAGGCTAGGCCCCTCCATAAGGCATAGCCCTGTGCCCCCGCCCCCCACCTCTGTAGGGTGCCAAGTACAGCTAATCATGCCCCTGTGTCATCTATGTGTGCAGATGTCGTCCATAGGCTTGTAGGCCATGTCCCACGGATTGAGTAGTCAACCCCAAGTGCGCAGCGTAGTGCAGGGGGCTTCTGTGTCTGTCCTGTCCTCCAACGGTGTCGCCAATGCATGCACTCAACATGTCTTTATTTTCTCCCCCCCCCTTTTTTGTGGTCTTCCTGTTCATGTGTGCATTAGCATCATCAGGCGGAGGAGAAGTGGCATCGGAGCACAAGGGAGCTGCATCCCACATGGCCATGGATGGCCATGCAACGGACTCCGAATTCACCAGTGGGACAGAGGGCGAGGGGAGCTCCACAGTGGGGACTCGGGCAGACATCAGCAACACGGACTCGTACTCTGAAGGTAGCTCCCTTGTGGTGGCGGCAACATCTGTGCCCCCTGCAACAACAGGTACAGCTGCCACCCACCGCACTGTCCTCCCAGCAGCCCCTCAGCCTTTGCCCCGTGCCCGCTCACCCAGGAAGGTGGGCATCTCCTTCGCCCCAGGCACCTCAGGCCCTGCCCCAGTCACCCCTGCTGCCCTCAGTGAGGAGGTCATTGACCTCCTGAGGACGCTCACTGTTGGGCAGTCTACCATTTTGAATGCCATCCAGGGTGTCGAAAGAGAGGTGCACCAGAGTAATGCATACCTGGAGGGCATTCATTCTGGTCAAGCTGCCCTTCAGTGATCGTTCAACACTCTGGCCTCAGCACTGATGGCAGCCATTGTCTAGCCTCCCCCCTCCAACTTCCTCCACCCAGACCCTATCACCTGTACCTCTGCCTATCCCTGACACACCATCAGACCAGCCTGCACACACCTCAACACCCAAGGGAAGCTCAGCCAGACATAAGCACCACACATCACACAGGCATTCACACAAGCAACATCCACATACCAACAGGCACTGCCTCCACTGTGTCCCCCTCCTCTTCGTCTCCCTCCTCCCTCCCTGTCACGTCTCCACTCACACCTGCATGCACTACATCTTCAGCCACTACGTCCATCACCAGCACACACACCAGAACCCCCCGCACACGTGCAGTCACCACCCCCACTTCCATTTACACGTCCCCTGTGTCCTCTCCCAGTGTGTCTGTGACCCCCTCTTCCAAGATACACAAACGCAGGCAGCCACCCACCCAACAGCCATCCACCTCATGACAGCCTCCAGGCCAAGAACCTGCACCCAAAGACACCAGACTTCAAACTCCTACAACCACAACCTCTTCCTCCACTCCCATACCCACTACACCTACCCGTCCCACTGCTCCTAAAAAGCTTTTCCTGTCCAAACTTAACCTCTTTCCACCAACTCCCCCACCCCGTTCATGTCATAGGACTACAGTCAGCACCTCAGCCACGACAAAACCGGGCCCTGTCATGACAGTCTGCCATGGACTGTGGAGTCCCCCACCCTCCAGGGCAGCAAGTTCAGTACGGAGCCAAGGCACGGGCAGCCCACCCCCGGAGAAACATCCAAAGATAGGCAGTGGCCGGCGCGAGAGGGCGAAAACACCAGGGACTAAAACCCCTACCATGGCTCCGGCAGGAAGTGTGGAGACAGCTGGCACACCGGCCAAGGTGGGGAAGGGTCACAGGCGATCAGGGAAGGCTGGGAAGGGCAGCACGCTCGACAACACCGCCATCAGCCCAGCTGGCCAGGAGGGCCCCGCCAACCCCATCCCAGGCAGACAGGAGGACACCAATAGGCCCGGCACTGCAGCCCAGGAGGGCCCCGCCAGCCACAGGACAGATGGGCAGGAAGGCCCCCCCAGCCACAGGACAGATGTGCAGGAAAGCTCCGCCAGCCACAGGACAGGTGGCAAATGACCTCCACGCCATGGCCAGATCCGCTGAACTGGGCCCTTCATCCCAAGCAGCGCTGAACTGGGCACCGCCGTCTCAAGCACTGCTGAACTGGGCCCTTCATCCCAAGCACCGCTGCACTGGGCCCTTCAACTCAAGCACCGCTGAACCGGGCGCCGCTGTCTCAAGCACCGCTGAACTGGGCACCGCCGTCTCAAGCACCGCTGAACTGGGCACCGCCGTCTCAAGCACCGCTGCACTGGGCCCTTCATCCCAAGCACTGCTGAACTGGGCACCGCCGTCTCAAGCACCGCTGAACTGGGCCCTTCATCTCAAGCACCGCTGAACTGGGCACCGCCGTCTCAAGCACCGCTGAACTGGGCCCTTCATCTCAAGCACCGCTGAACTGGGCCCTTCATCCCAAGCACCGCTGAACTGGGCACCGCAGTCTCAAGCACCGCTGAACTGGGCCCTTCATCTCAAGCACCGCTGAACTGGGCCCTTCATCCCAAGCACCGCTGAACTGGGCACCGCCGTCTCAAGCACCGCTGAACTGGGCACCGCCGTCTCAAGCACCGCTGCACTGACCCCTTCAACTCAAGCACCGCTGAACTGGGCACCACCGTCTCAAGCACCGCTGAACTGGGCCCTTCATCTCAAGCACCACTGAACTGGGCCCTTCATCCCAGGCACCGCTGAACTGGGCACCGCCGTCTCAAGCACCGCTGAACTGGGCCCTTCATCTCAAGCACCGCTGAACTGGGCCCTTCATCCCAAGCACCGCTGCACTGGGCCCTTCAACTCAAGCACCGCTGAACTGGGCACCGCCGTCTCAAGCACCGCTGCCCCATGAGTGGCAGGGGCTGGCCCGCATCTGTGTCGGGCAGGGCTGCACGAAGCACTCTGGGCACCAGGCCTCCTCCAGAACCAGTGGAGACTGTTATCCACTTGAGAGACTGTGGCTTTGCACTCCCCAGGATGGTCCAGTGGGCAAGCCACCCACTGTAGAGACTTGTGAGACTGTGGCTTTGCACTCCCCAGGATTGAACAGTGGGCAGCCCACCCACTGTAGAGACTTGTGAGACTGTGGCTTTGCACTCCCCAGGATTGAACAGTGGCCATGGGGCCCCTCGTGGATCTGACGTTGTTCAGTCATCTGGCTGAGGTGCCCCCCCTTCCATTCCCCCTGAGGTGCCTGTAGTTTTGCTATCTGATGCCCCTGCAGTGTTCTCTCCGTTGGAGTCAGGCATCTTGTGTGGGCTTTGCCCATGTGATTTGGGCCCAGTGGTCCACGGACAATGCCTGCTACAATGCTCGGACTTGTACATTTATGTATATAAGAGTTTTTGATGTGTAGATATATTTTTAAGCCAGTAATACAATATATTCCAATGTTTAGAATCATTTCCTTTTGTATTTGCATTCTTCCGGGGGGTTTGGGGGGTGTAACTCTGAGTTGTTGCTATGCATTGATGTGTGTGTTGTAGTGGGTGAGGGTGAGGGTGGGTGTGTCGCGTATGTGTGTACCCGTAATATGTTCTTCTCCCCCCTCCCCTGTGTCGTAGGTGCAGTACTCACCGTTGTCTTCTGCGCCGGCGTTCGTGCTCCTGGTAGAGGAGTAGGAACACTATCGCTGGGAGTATGTGGAGTTCGGGTTCCATGCTGTCCTGATTCCTCGTGGGGTGTATGGAGGTGAGCGTTTTCCCTTCGGAATGGCTGTTTCCGTCGTGTTTTTATCGGCGGGGCTACCGGAAAAGGTGGCGGATTGGTAGGTTGTGATACAGTGGGCGGTACATTGTCTCACGCCTGTCTGTTGGCGGTGACCGCCGCGCTGTTTGTTTGTGCTGCCGTGGCGGGCGGTGTGGTAATGTGGCGGTCTCTGTTGGCGGTTTCCGCCAGGGTCGGAATTCCATTTTTTTTCCCGCCAGCCTGTTTGCGGTTTGGCCGCAGGTTTAACACCGACCGCCAGGGTTGGAATGACCCCCTAAATGTCTATCTACTTCCAATTCAAAGTTAGCACTTATTACATGTAATAAGGTATGTAGCCTAGTGTTAGTCAATGGGAGAGGTAGACCTTACTACAGTGAAAAATGACATTTGGCATGTACATGTCCTTCATATTAGATACTATGAATCCAGCAGCAGGATAGTTCTTCTGGCAGTCCTTTTTCTGAATCTTTCACAGGTCCAGGAGTGTATGGAAGAGTGATTCCTTGGGGTCCCATATTTATACTTGGTGCCAGCCCTTGTGAGTGGGGGGATATCCTGTCCTAACCCCATCTCTACTTCTGTCTGGGGTGACAAAAGCTTGGTGTCATGTTTCTTTGACTGTGCTAGAGGCAAGCATTTTGAAATGTAATTGGGGTAGGTACAGCTCCGCCTCCAGCCATCCTGACAGTATTGCCCATCCTGCCCACAGCTAGTCCCCTGTGAGTCACTGTCTGGGTGGAATACAAAAAACACAACAGCAGAGTTATTCACAGTCATCTGACCTGGGACCCTGCCTTCTATTGCAGAAAGCACAAATGGTTAGGACAAGAAAATGACAACTATGAAAAAGTGGCATGTTCACAATTGAGACTTAAATTCCAACTTTACGATTAAAGAGGATTGTTTGAGTCCAAACAGCATATCCCTATCTGCTCTTTATCCAAGGTTAGGACTTATTAAACATAATAAGGTAGGTAACTCAGTGTTAGTTAATGGGAGAGGGAGGGCTTACCCCAGTAGAAAAGTACATTAGGAGTCCATATGTCCTACATTTTAAATAACATGAATCCTGCCCTAGGGGCTGTTAGGGCCTACCTAATGGGTGATTTGTGAATTTTAAAAAGGATGCTTTGACCAGGTAAAAGGTCTATTTTGCCAGGTCCATATAGCAGTTTTAAAAATGCACCACAGGCTGCAGTGGCATGCCTGAGATATGCTTTAAAGGGATACTGGAGTGGGTGGCACAATGAGTGCTGAATATCCTCTAGTAGCATTTCACTTTCAGGCATTGGGTATATGTAGTACCATATAATAGGGATTTAAAAGTACATTAAATATGCCAATAAGGTGTTGGCCAATTTTACCATGTTTTTTAGGGAGAGAGCACAAGCAGTGGTTTAATTCAGCAAAAATAGGAGGGATGTGGGCAAAAATTTTGGGGGACTAATACCCAAGGGTGTCAGCTCTATCAAAGATGGTTTTTCCACCATTTTCACCCAAAAATATTGTCTCACCTAGTGCCAACCATTTTCTCATTTAAAATAAACAAACACATTTTGATCGCTAGTGTTTTACATGGACTGGATATCATGAGACTCTCTACTGATGTCTTGCAGGTCAACCATTCATTATAGAAGTTCTGTCCCTGTTAGTACACCAGCACACAGTGAAATGGATGTGGCAGGCATGAAACAGTGCATCCTATTCAAGTTAATGAACTGCCCTAGCGCCACTGCAAACTTCTGTTTGCCCTGGAGCAGGCCTTAAGTGAAGGAGGACCAGTGGTGTAGCAACACAACCTGCATTTTAAAATGGGTGGAGATCCCCCTCAGGTGGGTGGAGGGAGTCACTGCAGCTGCCCAGAGGGAGATGTCTGGTTGGAACCTCTTTTGAAAGGACACTTTTGTGGGATACACTGACTGTGTGCCACCTTTTTGAGGTGCAGTCAGTAGCCCCCGACAGTGCCCCCATCTGCTATATGGCACAGAGGCATGGGTAAACAGATACTCTCCTAATTAGGTTCATGCAGTGCTCCTCTAACATAACTGAACCTTAAGTGAGGTGAATAATGCCCTAACTTTGAGAACAAATGTGTTTTCCAATGCTTCCTGAAATTCATGTAGTAGAAAAGGTTCTAATGGGCAGAGACAGGGCAAGCAACTGAAGTGCACATGCAACAGACAATGAATGGGCTCCAGGTTGCTCCCCCTGAATTATGTTGACTCAAAGCAGATGGTCTAGACGGAGTTATATTCCTGAAATATTGGAGAAATGAGAGGACCAGGTTGAAAAAGTCTAGACAAAAACATGGTTAACATATACCTGACTTCCAGTGACTACTAGATGTAAGTGGCATACATGCAATATTGATAAAGCTGCATAGAAATAGTGCGAGACACTAAAAAGTGTATAAACTTATTTTATTTATTTTCTTGTTACAGGTGCTTTCTGATGTCATGATGCGTCTGTAGTGAGACAAAAATGTTACTGCTCACTTGTAATAGTCCTAGAAAGTAGTGATGCCTGTGCACCTCCTCTCACTTCTGGCAGCCATCTTGTTTCAGGGCTCATCTCTTCCCTGACACTGCACCACAACTGCAGAAGGAAGTTTTCCTACCAGGAAAAATCATCTTAATATTACAGACAAACCATACAAATAACTGCAAGGCTGATAAACTGCCTGCCACATCATCTGCTGACTGTATTGATATCTTTCTCACACACAGGAAATGTCAAAACGATCAGCCACCCAGAGAGAGTCAACAGGCAGTCACAGTTGGTTTATTTTTATACATGGTGTGTGGGCATTTAAAAGCCTGATACTACTGCCCACTACAACCCAAGACAAAGAACCATAAGTGAAGAACACAGAAGGCATTTATGGGAAAGTCCTTCTTTTTGGCTTTTGGGCCAGACTTAAGAAAAGTGGCACTGCACCCAGTGCAACGCCACTTTTCTTGCACCCCTTAGAGCCCTCCCCTTTAACGCCAGCATGTGTGCGCTTTATCTAAGATACGGCGCACCATGGCGGTAGTTAGGAAACTAGGATCAAAAGTTTTGACACTAATTCGAAGGTTTGCAGGATAAGCGTAAAAAAAGCTAATTGAGTCCCATTATGAAAAATGGTGTGCCACCTTTTAATGCCTGCTCTGAGCACACGTTAAAAGTGTAAAGACAATGACACAAAGAAATGTCTTAGATTTCTTTGCTCCAATTTTTCGCACCACCCCTAACGGGGGCACACCCCCTCTGCAGACATTATGCATGGCGCAGGTATGGTGGAGTGCAAAGGGTTACAAAGTGGTGCAATGCATGCATTGCTCCACTTTTAAATCTGGTGCAGTGTTTTTGGCAATCTAACGCCACATTAGTGTAAACAAAATGACACTAATGTGTCATTAGATGCCACAAGGGGCTGTTAAGTGTGCCCCTTTGTTTTTAAATGCCTTCTTAAATGCCATCCTGTGCACTGTTATAACACCTTTTCTATGTGGTATTTTACAGACTTGTAATGTTGACCTGATCTCCTACTTTCTTCAGCCAGGTGTGTGAAAGACACTGTGGCCTTGTTCTTGCAGGAAATTCTGGAATTTTACTTTTTCAAAAGAGGCAGTGATACGTAGCATAATGGTAACAAAAACGTGTCTGAATGAATCACTACTTGGTGAGATTTGTTAGAGATGCCATTAAACCATAAAATACACGAGTACATGGAATATGGTGCCCTCAACTGTATTTTGAAAGCATTTTATAAGTCCTTTTTTTATTCCAGAATGTATCAAACTCCATAAAAAATCATATATAAATACAGATTAAAAAATACCAACATTACATTATCATTTCACAATAAATTCTGATAAATTGATAGATTAATACCATTCACCCCTAAATTAGCCACTCCTCAAGTGATGTGTGACCCCGTGCCTATACTGTATTGGAGCTTCTTTGCATACAGTGAGCAATTCAAGGCAAGTGTCTAGAAACTAATGGGCAATCTATCAAGATGCAAATGTCTTACTTTAACTGCATCTGCAAGGAAACTTGTGACAGAGAAACAGATAAAGACGTCCCCCAGTGACTATAATAACATTAGAGCCGGACAAACTTGATTAAAAAACATGTATTTTTGTTAAGTTGTTGGATAAAAGCTCTGCGTGTGCCGTGTGTCATGGGCAGAGACAGAACCACAACCACGGAGACTAAGTCCCTCATTATGAGTCTGGCGGTCTCCGGGCAAGACCACTATGTGAAATGCTGCCACCGTACCGGCAGTGGTGGTGGTAAAGCAACTGCCGTATTACAAGTCACAAAACAACATCCGCCCAAATACAGACACAAAACCAACACAGCCAGGTCAACCCACGGCAACAGAGTGACTAATCAACCGCCATCCCGGCCAGGCCGACACCACTCCAACCGTCATATTATGAGGCAACCTCCAGCACAGTGGAATATGCACGGAGGAAAACATTAGCGGCATGCACCACGGCGCTAGAAAATGGCACTGCGGAAAGTACACAACACCACATTGGCAAGTTCAAATAACCCACACCTGATAACCATACACACACCACGCACACCTGACCACACCACCATATGACCCCACCCCACCTACAATCCCTTGCATCCGATCCGAGCAGCCACAGCCAAATACTAGAAGAAGCATACCCCAAACACAGGTAACAAACATCACACAGGACACATTTCACAAATCAACACCAGCACACACAGCCAAATACCCCCACATCAGCACACACCCCAGAACGGCACACAACATGCACTACACATAGCCACCCTGCAGCATTTCACGCCAGAAGCACCCACGGTTCACCGACAATAAGTTGCAGGTCATGGTGGACGAGATCATCAGAGTAGAGCCACAGCTCATGAGAGTCCACGTTCAACAAACATCAATAGCCAAACAGACAGGGTTATGGCAGAAGATTGTCGACAGGATCAACGCAGTCTACACATACCCACGCACAAGAGAGGACATCAGACAGAGTTGGGACAACCTTAGGGGAAAGGTCCGGTCCATGGCATCCAGGCAGAGGATAGCAAGTAAAAGACCGGTGGTGGGCCCCACCTTCTCCCCTCCAGCTGTCAACCTGTGAGGAGAAGGTCCTGGACATCATGTATCCTGAGGGCCTGACTGGCATCAGCGGAGGGCTTGACACTGGAAAGTCAGAAATACCCCCCAAGCACCAACCTCCCATGTCCAGCATGCCTCCCCACCACTCACCAAACCACAGCAACCCACCCCACTGACCCCATGCCAAACATCCCTTGCCCCTCCCCTGCATGCCACACCACCCGACTCCCACCATCCTTACTCACACACCCCGAATGCATGGATGTCAAGAACAATGTGGAAGAACCACAGCTCCCACAATCCAATCCAAACCAATGTATGCACTGCAGCAGTTGTTATTGCGATCACTGTGTAACAAGTCGAGTTACTGCATGCATCACAACAGGGACACAACAACAACAGTCACACAACTAACATCTACTGCATCCATCCACAGGTACCCCTGGCACTGACAACCTGTAGAGGATGCCAGGCTCAGACAGCCCTCCCAGGATGAAGGCCCCACTGGATGTCTGGAGGAGGACAACTTGCCTGGGCCATCTGGGGCCACTGGCGAGTCCACCAATGACACACCCACCCTGGACACACCGAAAGACCCTACTAATGTGGCAACAACACCACATCCAGACCCGAACCCCAAACCTGTGCCCCAGGGACCCAACAATCAGAGGTATGCCCCTTAGTACAGCGGCCAGGGTCAAGGGCACCCACCCAAGACAATGATGGCCCTGCTGATACTGGGAGTGGGCACACTGTGCCAGTGGCACAGGCACAGGGGGCCAGGAGTAGTGGGAGGGGAACCGTGACCCAAGGGTCTGCACAACCACATCGACTGACTGCCCAGGAGGGCCTCAACCAAATCCTGGGTGTATACCAGCACACGCAGGACACAGTGGCCCAGATCCTCGCCACTGTGCAGGAGACCCAACGGCTGCAGGGGCAATACCATCAGGAGGCCATGCAACAGTGGCAGGCCCACAATACCACCATGGCCTCCATTGAAGGGGTGATTAAGGACCTGACCACACGTGAGCCACCACACACCAGCAGTCCCCTAGCACTGGCCACATCCCATCACAGACCTCCACATCAGCCTCAGCCAGTGGTTTGGAGGCTCCAGCACAGGTCTCACAGGGCACCACCACCCCTAACCCTGTAGCTGAGGAACCCCCACACATGCGAGGACCTCCAACTAGACATCCAGCCAGACATGATGCCCAGACCAAGACCACCGCCAGGAAGTGGCCCTCTCCTGAACATTCTCCCTTGTGTGTGACACTCTGTCGACTGTCCACTCACATATCACCGTCTATCCATGGCCAGCAGACAGGGCCTGGACTACTTACAGCTAGCCTTACCATTCCAATGATCTTCGCAGCCATGATCCCACTCATCACCCCTTGCACCTGTACATCACAAATAAACAACAACTGAGCGCAGTCCATGTTTATCTGTTTATTTCCCATTAGTATGTATGGAACAGCCAATACATGTACAAGTGGTAAAACACAGCCAGCACATTCATGGGATGGTGACAGCGTGGGGAGCAAAATGCAGAGAGGTCGTTCGTGGAGCAGGCAGTGGCAAGACATATGTTTCAATGGAGGCAACAGCCCAGGCAGGGAGCACAGAACAGCACTACATTGTCCTAAAAGGAGACCAAGACAGGGACAACAATCACTGTAGGAGTCCCTTATGCCAATTCCACACAAATGTAGGAACAGGAATCCAGGGCAGATATGCCAGGCAGGTCCAAAACCATACGGCCGTTACCAAAACACATACACAACACATACCAACCAAATGGTCCCACCATTACAACACCCAGCATCAGACCTGGCCACACTGACACCAACAACAATGTTGCACTGCCACCCAATGTCAACTTCCAGGAGGGATGATGCACACATGCAACAACCCTGTGTGGCACACACATAGCACTTGAATTAGCAAATCAGGGAACATTCCACATACACATAGATGGCAGCAGTGCACCAGCACAACACCTGCCTGACTATAGGCCTGACCTGTACACTGTGAATAACTCAGTCCTGGCCACACGTGACCCCCCCCCCAAAACCCACCCTGAGTCAGAGCTGCAACCAATACCGTCAGTGGCAGCAGGGACATGACAGACAGACAGTTGTAGAGGACACATACCACACAGTTTGCACATACCTGCATCTCAGCTGAAGAAATATTGAATCAGCTCCGCCCTGGAGTCAGCTGCAGCCTCATCATCCTCCTCATCACTCCCCATGTCCCCTTCATCAGCCACTGGCACAGCTACCCCCTCATCTGCATCCAGCAATGGGATGTGATGCCTCAGGGCCAGATTGTGTAGCATGCGGCAGGCCACAATGATCTGGAACACCTTCTGTGGCTTGTAGAGCAGGCCACCCCCGGAGACACACAAACACCGGAACCTGGCCTTCAGCAGACCAAAGCATCTCTCAATGACCCGTCCGGTACAACCGTAAGCCACATTGTAATGGTTCTTTGCATGAGAGAGGTGGTAACATGTCATGCAGCATAGACGTATTGTAATTGTAAAATGGTTGCCGCCTGTCTGCATGCACGGCGCAGGTGGAAGTGAGATCATTCCACAGTCATAGCACGTCATGGCAATAGGCGGTCACGACCGCCGTGCAACTCACCATTGGCTCACACTGTTGACTATGGGAGGCAGGAGCCAATGGTGATTGCCGCTGGTGGTGTGGTGATGTCTGTGGCAGCCGTGACCTCCATTTCATGTGCCCATGCTCACTTGACTCCAGAACCTCGTGCACTGAAGACCTCCACTGTGTGTGCTGCTGTGTACTGACTCTGGTAGCCAAGATGCCGTGTCCTGCAGAAGACAGAACCCCAGCCTTCACTAATAAGAGTTGGTGCAGCTTGTGGACGGGGTCCTGCCCCTGTATGGACAGTTGTATACGGCACCAGAGCAGCAGGTGAGCCTCTTCTCTTTGTCCTGTATGTGAGTTGCCTGCATGGGGATGGGGGCCTCTGTAGGTGGCAGTGTGAATGAGGCATGGACATGGGTGAGGGGCCGAGGACTAGGTTGGCTGACGACGTGTGGGTGTGGATGTGTAATGTGTGCTATCCACTATTGTCCCAGGGATGCCATCCTACATGACTGTGTTCTCCTGTCTGTGTCACCCATGCAGCTCAGGGCTGATCAGAAGAAGAGGATTTGGCGTGCCATCGCCAAGCAAGTGCGGACCCTGGGGGTCCATGTCCAGCGGAGCACCCACTGCAGAAAGCAGTGGGAGGATCTGAGACGCTGGGCCTGGAAGACCTCGGAGGCCCAGCTGGGGACGTCCTCCCAATGAGGGAGAGGTGTCCTTCAGACCCTGACCCCCTAATGGCCCGCATTTTGGCGGGGGCCTACTCTGAGGTGGATGGGTGCTTGAGGACAGCACGTCAGCCACATGGGGGTGAGTACTCACTCACACTTGTGACATGTGTTGGCATGGTGGCTCTGGGTGGGCACCATTGGGTAGCAGTAGCGTGGATGCTTGGCACACTGATCTCCACTATGGGTTTTGTCTTATGGCCAGGATTGACATCAGAGGTGTGAGTAATGCCATGCAGTTAGTGGTATCAGGGCAGACTCTTCAATGAAGTACTGTGTGGCCACCTACTAGCTGGATCTGCCTGGCAGCACATGGCAACTGGGTCTTCAGTGCTGGGGTGTCAGGGCATTGTGATAGGTCCTGGCCAACCACTGTGCCATGGGTGTATCCATGAACTCAATCAGCTGCCAGGCACTGCATGCATGGTGGTGTGGGTGCACCAAGTGGTGACAGTGATTCTTGACATTTGCCAAGGAGGGCATCCAACTAGTCTTGCAGGATCCTCTTGGGTGTTCAGTACCTTGCATGCATGTCACGACAGCCATGCGTAGTGGGCAGGTACCGGACAGGTGTGGCAGGTATGACACTCCTTATGTTGAGATATGCCTCAGTTGGACCATCAGCAGTTGACATGTGCATTGTTTATCTTTACCCCATGGTGTCACCAAGTAGTAGGATGTTCAAAGGTGGGCAAAGTGTATCATGGCATGGCATCAAATTCAGATGTACTACCCTGCGTGACTGTTGTGCTAGTATTGACTGATTGCACCCTGTCTCTATCTCTCTCCCTCCCTGTTCTCCTCTATCTTTGTGTGCATCAGCAAGGAGAAGGGGCACCAGCGACTGGGCACTGCAGACCCTGGGACCCTGTAGGCTGACACCAGCAGAGCCAAGTGAACCAGTGGGACAGAAGGCGAGGGAGTGCCATGTGGGAGAAGGGATCGACCACTACATCTTCTGATTCCTCCTCCGATGTCAGCTCCCTGGCTGTGGCTGACCCATCTGGGACCACCCCAGCACCATTCTTGTCCACCACCGCCGTACTACCACTGCCCTCCCTGTAGCTTCCCACCCAGTTGCCTGTGGGGCACCTCCTTTGCCACAGGCACCTCTGGCACTGACCGAGTCAGCACTGCTGCCCTCAATGAGGAGGCTATTGACCTCCTGAGGTCCATCTCTGTGGAGCAGACAACTATTATGAATGCCTTCCAGGGGCTGGCATCCCAGATGCAACAGACTAATGAGTTCCTGGAAGGCATTCACGGTGCTTTGTCTGGCCTACAGAGATCGTTTCAGGCTCTGGCCTCCTCGTTGATGGCAGCCAGTATCCCTTCTTCTTCCGTCCTGCCTCCAGCTACCTGTTTCCAATCCCACATCCCTCTCCCCTCACCCATCCAAGGCACACCTACTGATCCACATGCATCCACACCAACAGACACGGTAGGCAAGGACAAACATAGGCACCTCAGACGACGCCACTGCCATGCACACACTCAACACACCCATGCAGACATGTCAACATCCACACCCTGCACCAACTCCCCAACCACCTCCCCCTCATAATCGACACTACACTCACACCTGCAATCAGCATCACATCTGTCCCTGTTCCTGGCACATGTCCCCTCACTGCCACTGTCACCATATCTTCTGACCCCCATTCATGCACCCAATACACCACTGGCGCAGACCCCACAACTATCAATACTCCCACATGCAGCACATCCACCCTTCCTGCAGACACCACTACAACATTCACTCACACTTCCCCTCTGCCATCTCCCTGCATCTCCTCCCCACCTCCTCCCAGTACATCTAAACGCACACACTCACTCACGCAAGTCCCCCATCACACACGTTTCATCCACCCACGTACCGGTACCCATGGCGCCCCCACGTACACACCTCACAACCATACCCACTCCCTCTACTCCCAAACGTCTTTCCAGTGACCTCCCATATGTTCCCAAAAAATGATTCCTGCGCGAGTTTTTCCTGTTCCCACCACTGACCCAGTCCCTGTCCCCCCCAAGCACCCTGCTACCCTTCCTCTGGCCCAGCCTTCCGCATCCCAGTCTGCCACTGCCCCTGCCCTTCCACCACCTGCCACTTCTGCCCTTGTGACGTCTACTGATCCTGCTGCCAAGCCCATGCCCACCCCCCCTTGCTAAGCCCCCACCATCCAAGGGCACGCCCAAACCGCAGCCCCTTGCTAAGCCTCCACCATTCAAGGTCAAGCCCAAACCGCAACCCCTTGTTAAGCCCCCACCATCCAAGGGCAAGCCCAGGGACCTCCCATCTAATGGCACCCCTAAGGGGCCTCCCTCCAGGCCCAGATGGAAGGACCCCCCCTCCAACCCAATGGACCCCCTTTGCCCCCACTCCCCTTACCCCTGAGGTGCCTGCATTCCTCATTGATACCCCTGCCCTGTGGAGGTCTGCACTTTGCAGTCAGGAGTCAAGTTGGGGCGCCATCTTTTGCACAGTGTGCTCCAGGCACTATGGTTTGTAGACTGGCCCTTGGGACTGTATGTAAATATGTTTTAACTCCTTTTCAATATATGGTTATCATGTGGCCTTACACCGTTGGTGTTGTTGTTACTTACTTAGTCCTGGCTTTCATTCTCCATGTATGTGTGGTGGTTGTGAGTATTGGTGTGTGTGTGTTGGTACGGGTGTTTGTGTGTGTGTGTGGGCATGGCTTCCCGTGTTGTGTGTGTGTGTTGTCTGTGTGTGAACTAACTTTTTTCCCTCCAGTGTGTGCTAGGCTGGTGTACTTACGGTTGTTTTTGTGGTTGCGTCGCTGGTCCGGGAGTTGCAGGGCCAGGTAGAGGATTGGAAGGAGTTGCCTTTCACGTGCCATGGTGCCTACTGACGTGCCTGTGTTCCTGAAGGTAGGTGTTCCCTTTATCTTGTTCGTTTCTGCCAGGGTTTTAGTGGGGGTGGATCCGCCCCGGAAATCCTGGCAGTGTGCAACCTCGTAATATGGTCGTGGGATGCTGCCTGACTGCCAGGCTGGAGATGGCTGCTGCTTGGCTTGCCAGCACTTCCACTATGGCGGCCCGGACGGTAACTTGCCTGTGTTCTGCAGGTACCTTTCCGGGACCTGTAATGTGGCGGTCTTCATCACCGGGCCCGCCGCGGTGCAGCCGCCAACTCCACCGCAGTGGTACGCTGACTGCCAGACTCATAATGAGGGCCTAAAATTCCACCCAGAGTTGGTAAGGCTAAAAGCCAGTGCAATTGATTCATCCTGAACCTTGTCAGCAGGAAGCGGTAGTTTGGTATACTGACCCTGATGAGATAGAGTTCCATTTGTTGAACTGTTTTTACCAATGATTTCAAAAGGTCCACCAACTCTCTGTTCTGATGTTGCGCTGCGGCAAACGTTTCCCCATCTAGATCATAACCAACTTTACTATCATCTCAGGGTTTCTAAACAATTCTGGGCAGCCCAGGGACGTAAAAAATGGATTTCACGTAATTAAACTAGGGAATTCTCAAAGCATAATCAGCGGATAAGTGATTCCTTATAATTTCCTGATTTAGTTTAGTCTTCGGCTGCAGTCAAACTACAATCCATCTCATTAAAGATCAGAGAGCTAGTGTGTCAGCTGTGCACTGGACCCCTAGCTCTTGGTGGACAACAAAGACAGGTGTGCATTAAGCAACACAGAGAAGTTGTCTCATATATTTGTTTTTGGCCAACTGAAGAGCTGGGAAGTCAGTGTAGCCTTATACATCACTACCATATGACCCATTTAGCTTGTA
Organism: Pleurodeles waltl; assembly: GCF_031143425.1. Lineage (NCBI taxonomy): Eukaryota > Metazoa > Chordata > Amphibia > Caudata > Salamandridae > Pleurodeles > Pleurodeles waltl. The sequence goes on along the minus strand of NC_090444.1, from coordinate 1,792,537,856 downwards.
TATCATGAGAAGGGCCTGCAGTGGTTTCTTGCCCATTTTTTTCACAAAGTTTGAGATTGTTGGAATGGTTCTTGTAAATGAATTTCTCTTGGAAGCAACTAAGGGAAGCTAAGACTGAGCATCCTTAAACTGGACCGCGAAGTAAGAGAAAGAATGGACTTTCACCAACAAGTGGCCTGGGCATAAAAGGTTTTAGCTCTTGAATGCCCAGCTCCTCTGACCATCACAAATCACTTACTATAAATTGTTGACCAATCCAGAGCACTCATAAAAGAAAAAAAGGAGTAAATTAACTTTTCCAGTCCCACACTTGTGGCTAAAAAAAGGCATCATCTGCTTATAACAGGGTGGGGGGATGTGCCCATCGCTGGAAGATTCTGATAATCTTTTAATAATTGACATTCCAGGCCATTAATATTTAACATGAACAGGAAAGGTGGCAAAATCTAGGGTCAGAGCAGGAGCCATCAATATAATAACAAACTATGGCTGACATGTCTTTGTGCAGGTCTCTGAGAAGGACAACGAAGTAAGGATCAACCCCCACAGTTAAGTGCATGACCTATAATTTATCACGGTGAACTCCATTAAAAGCTTGTGTTAAATCCATGAAGATGCCTAGTTTAGCAACTTTATATTTAGGGATTACAAGATGCAAATTAAAAATGTTGATCAATTGTACTCACGCCCAACCTAAATCCATACTGCAGGTCTGATAAAATGTGATTCTCTTCTGCCCAAGTCAGTTGCCTATTAACAACCATTCGCTAGAGCAACTTCACTAAGACATCTATTAAAGAGATGGGTGAATAACATTTAAGGTCCTTTTTGTCCCCTTTCTTGAAACTCTGGATCTTACAAGTCACCCAGGAGTTTCATGACCTCCTACTGTCATGGGCCAGACACCTAGTAAGAAGCCTTTGTCTGCAGGGAGGCCAGGAACCCCATGTCCTTACAGCCTTTGTATGCCAGACGAAAGAGAGGCCCCATCTAGTAGCTACAATGCTGCCAACACATGAAAGTGCCTGGTTGACAGCAAGGCTGCAGGTAGTGAGAAACCCAAGGACTGGAGGCTGGATACCAAGGAGGCTTCAATATATACAGGAATGAATTACATGGCTGATGAATCAGAAAATCCTAAAACTGATCGGGAGTGAGGAAACACAACAACAAGGAGGAATAAGTGTTGCAAAGCAAGGAAAAATAGATCACCTGACTTTTATACCCTTAAGGCAAGAAATACCTCACAGGAAGAGAGCTTAGCCATATTGGATTGGGAATCACCTCATAGCAACTAATGTTATAGTGGCCCTCTTGGAAAAGGCAGGATATATAGCTCAGAAATCCTCCTAGAAGATTCTGGAAAAGAGAAGTTAAAGCAATATGGAAATGTTGAAAGAGTTTTCCACAAAGGCCCAGGAGAAGGATTTTGATGCAGATTAATGGAAGATGTCATCTTCTTCTTAGTGTCTTGTCTAGCCTAACTTTCTAGCAGCTGCAGGAATCAGTTTGAGGACATGAAGGAAAGACTCAAGGTTGAAGACAATAAAGACAAAAAAGGTGAAGATATGGTGGCACTATGGACAGAATAACTGAAAGAAAAGTCAGCCTGAGTTAGAAAGGTAGACCAAACACTGTAGAATTACAAAAGCACTGGAGATACTGTTCGAGGCTTCCCATTTGGCTGTTAGTCAGAGGATGAAAACCAAAGGACAAGTCAACCTTGATCTGTTGATATTTACCAAAAGATTCCCAAAAACAGGAGACATACTGAGGAGCACAGTCAGAGATAATAACTTGAGGTAGCCCATGAAGACAGAAGATTTATTTGAAAAAAACTTGTGGGAAACCTTAGCAGAGGGCGACTGTTTCAAAGCAATACAATAAGTCATTTCGAAAAATGCATCAACAGTAACCATGATAACATGATTACCAGCAGACAAAGGTAATGCTGTAATGAAAACAGAAGAAACAGTGTGCCAGAACCCAGGTGGTACTGGAATATAAGTAATGAAAAAGTTGTATTGGTTGAAAATATAGGCATAACATGCCTGATGTCACTGCGAATTCTGGAGAGACTGAAGATTTTGATGGTCAGTTCGAATTTCAAAAGGTTCCCTTGTTCCAATCAAAAAACGTCTCCACTCAGAGCCAGCCATCTTCATGTCTAGATGTTCTTGTTCCAAGACAGAGTATTTTTTTTCAGTCAGATATGATGTGAGAAAAAAAAATGGGACATTCACAGCCATCATCTTTCTGCACAGCTCCAATGGCACGGTCAGAGGCATCACTCTCCATGATTAACTTTTTAGTGGGATCTGGATGAAGCAAGATCGAGACGTAAGGAAAAGCTTGTTTTAACTAACTAAAAGCTTTCTCAGCTTGAGTGTCCCACTGAACACCATGATGGGCCTCAGGTTATATTACTGGTTTGTAGAGAAAAATATCCAAGAAATTCCTGAAAGAAATTGGTGAATCCAAGGAAACACTGAGGGGGTCATTACGATCTCAGTGGGGAAACCCGCCAAGATCGGCGCTGACGGTCAACAGAAGACCGCCAGTGCGCAGAATCCCATGCTGGCCACATAATAAATATCCAGCTGGGCAAGTGGGCAGAAACAGTGTTTCCTCCAGCCGGCCAAGCTGGATGCAGGGCCTGAACATCGACGCTGGCTCCAAATGGAGCCGGCGGCAATGTAGCAGTGCGGTGGGTGCAGCAGCACCCGTTGCGTATGTCACTGCCCGTAAATCGGGAGGTGAAATGCGCGATGGGGCTGTGCACGGGGGGCCCTGCACTGCCCATGCCAAGTGCATGGGCAGTGCAGGGGCCCCAGAGTCACTCATTCCGCCAGCCTTTCACCGGTGTAAACCGCCAGTGAAAGGCTGGTGGAATCCGACTCATTATCCGTCGCTGCCAAGTCGGATTAGAAACGCCTCCAGGCTGCCTGGTGGTGGGAGCCTGACGGTGTCAGCGGTTCAAACTTGGCGGTTCAGCCATGTTCACTATGTGACGTTCTGGACCGCCATGCCGTTGGCTGCAATTACCACCACCTCCGGCATGGCAGTCCAGACAGCCATGTTCATAATGAGGGCCTGAGTGTCTTTAATGTTATAAGGAGTCAGATAATTTAAAATAGCAAAAAACATTTGATGATCCATTGAGATTCCAGTGCTGTTAAAGCAGAAACCTTGATACTCTACTTGAGACTGGTCAAATTCCCATTTTTTCAGTTTACAAAATAACTGATTTTGGCAAAGTCTGTTTAGCACTTGCCTGCCATGTTGCTGATAAAGAAGCAAATCCATAGAAAAAAACAAGATTGTCAAGGAGACCAGATCCTCAGGGCTTCCACATGTTCCCAACATGTCCACCTCTTGGCAGCTCCATACTCCACTAGTTATTATAGCACAGAGTTAAAGAATGGCCAAGTGGGGGAATGGGTTTTCGGGTTTGGAACAGCGGGGAAGGAGACCTGTGGAATCAAGAGTTAAACAACACAAATGCAAGCTTAATCACAATGACTTTCAATAAGCTTTGTTTCAAATAACACTTATACTGAAAACATGAATGGCCTAAAGCTTCACTATGACTAGGCCTCAGGAACGTAGGTACCTGGAAATCAAGAAAGGTTATGCAATGATTCATATGAACATTCCAGAATTAATATATCAAATTTTGAACAATGAACGCTCTCCAAATAGTTCTTAGAAAAATCACTGCATTACAACAAAAATCAAAGAGCACTTGGTTTTCTCTGCATGAATGAACTGTACTAGAATCATGAATAGCACTGCTACGTCACACTCTGATTAAGAATTCCAAGACTCAAATGTTCAGTAATTATTATGCACCTTAATCAAACTGCACATCAAGATTTCAATGTCTAGAAATGATCGCGCCCTCTGCCGATCTGTATTTCAAAAGTTAAAATGCCAGGAATGAATTGCGCACACTGTTGCCGATTCGAACATCTGGATTCAAATACAATGAAACGATTGCGCGCACTGCCGATCTGTAATTCAAGAGTTAAATGCCTGGAATGAATCATGCACACTGTTGCTGATTCGAATATCAAGAACCAAATGCCATGAAATGATCGCGCACACTGCCCATCTATACTTCAAGAGTTAAATGCCAGAAATGAATTGCGCACAGTGTTGCCGATTCGAACATCAAGAATCAAAGGCCATGAAATGATCACGCACACTGCCGATCGGAATGCCAAGAGTTAAATGCCAGGAATGAATCGCACACACTGTTGCCGATTCGAACTTCACAATGCAAATGGCATGAAATGATCGTGCACACTGCCGATCTGAATGCCAAGAATTAACTGCCAGGAATGAATTGCAAACACTGTTGCCGATTCGAACTTCACAATGCAAATGCCATGAAATGATCGCGCACACTGCTGCCCTGAATGTCAAGAGCCAAATGCCAGGAATGAATTGCGCACACTGTTGTCGATTCGAACATCATGATGCAATTGTCATGAAATGATCGCGTACACTGCGACCTGAATTCCAAGAGCCAAATGCCAGGAATGAATCACACACACTGTTGCCGATTCGAACATCATGATGCAATTGCCATGAAATGATCGCGCACACTGTCGCTGATTCGAACATCATGATGCAATTGCCATGAAATGATCGCGCACACTGTCGACCTGAATGCCAAGAGCCAAATGACAGGAAAACAATCGCACACGTGGTTTTATGTTTAGGCCCAAAACTCGAATGTCACTGGAAACAGAGTCGAGGGCCTAACCCGACCTGCGCCTTACCGCCCTGCTTGAAGATCACCAAATAAATGAGGGAAGACCTGGAAATGACTTGATAGGCCTCCGGGACAGGAGCTCAGGAAAATGCTGCTGCTCTGCACCGGGACCTCTGAATAGTGAGCACGTGGAGCTGGGCTGGCTCCCTTATATAGAGCCCAGCCCTGCCCATGAGCCACACCCAACCATGTTGCAGGGAAGGCTTCTAGAATGTCTTAGAATAAGGACCACACCCTGTAATCCTGCAAACAAGCTTTGCAAATGAACAATGTATTACAAACAGCATTAATGACTTTTCAAGGTAAAAGCTCTGCAATGCATAGAAACACAATGCATGAAATATGCCCTTGCATAAGGACTGGGTTTTGCGTTTACGTCGCCGGTAGAGCGCGCACTGACCTGATGTTGACAAAGATCTCATTTAGATTTAAAAAAAACAAATTGGTTAAGCATGTTAGTAAAAACATTATCCATAAAGCGTTGAGAAATCGCTGGGGAATTACTCAACCCAAGGGGCATAACACAGTATTCATATTGTGCAAAAGGGATCCTAAAAGAAGTCTTCCTTTCATCTCCTTCTTATTTTCAAAACATTATGGCCCTCATTACAACCCTGGCGGTCGGTGTTAAAGCGGCCATAATACCACCAACAGGCCGGCGGTAAAAAAAAATTTATCACGACCACGGCGGAAACCGCCAACACAGACAAACACTTTAACACACCGACCGCCAAGATGGTCACCGCCAACAGACAGGCGGTAGACAATGTACCACCCACCCCATTCCAACCCGCCAAGGCGCCAGCTTTTCTGGGGCAGTACCAAGGCCCCCAAAAGCACGGCAGAAACAGGATTTGGAAGGGAAACCACTCACCTTCCGACAATCAATGAAAAACCAGGACTCCATGGAGCCCGACCTGCAGGTCCTACACATGCTGGTCTACCTCCTCATACACGAGGAATATCACAGGAGGCAGCGGCGATGACCACGGTGAGTACTGCACCTAGCACACAGGAGAGGGGTGGAGGAAAAAGAGAGTGATACACACACACAAAACACAACACCCCCACCCTCACCCACAACACCATACACACAAAAACATGCATCAACATTACATTTACACCCCGTAACCCCCCTGGAAGAACGCAAGAAACAAAGGAATGGAGTCAAATCTGTGATATAATAGAAATATGCAGAGATACTAACTGATTCGAAAAACAGTATATACAATTATTTACAATATGTACAGAAGGCCGTACACTGTCCTTTGTAAATGTCCGTGGCCCACGCTTGACTCCTGCCTCAATACGGAGAGAACACTGCAGGGGCATCAGGTAGAAAACACACAGGCACCTCAGGGGTACGGGGAAGGGGAGGGCACCTCAGCCAGAAGATGGTACTACGCCACCGCTCCTCGAGGGGGCTCCATACCCACAGCGATGTCCTGGGGAGTGCAAAGCCACAGTCTCTCAAGTGGGTGGGTTGCCGACTGCTTGGTCCTGGGGAGTGCAAAGCCACAGTCTCTCAAGTCTCTCAAGTGGGTGGCATCTCCACTGGTTCTGGAGGGGGCTTTGTGCCCAGTATGCTTCATCCTGCCAAGGATAGGTTGAGTGGATGCATTTCTCCACTGGTTCTGGAAGGGGCTTTGTGCCCAGTCTGCTTCACCTGCAAAGGATAGGGTGAGTGGATGCATTTCTCCACTGGTTCTGGAGGGGGCTTTGTGCCCAGTCTGCTTCATTCTGCCAAGGATAGGGGGAGTGGATGCATTTCTCCACTGGTTCTGGAGGGGGCTTTGTGTCCAGTGATGCTGCACATGGGGTGTGGCAGTTCACATTCCCTCACCTGGGTGTCTGAGGCACAAGATTTGCAGGGAACAAGTAGCATGATACTCCATGGAGGCACGGCCCAACTCCATCCTGCGGCGACTAAGGCTGCATACTGGTGGTAGTGCCGGTTCTGGTGGAGGTGCTTTCAGTGGTGGAGGGAGGCATCAGCCCGTCTCCTGCAGCCTCGGACGGCTGCCCACTAGGGATGCTGCTGCTGACAGTAGCTGGTGCCGCCGAAGCCTGAAGTGCCTTGCCTTGGCTTTTCTGCCCCTTCCTCACCTTGCCAGATGATGCTGGGACCTTGGCACTGGCAGCTTGAGTTTTGGAGGAGGCCTTGCTGTGTGGGTCTTGCTCCTTGGTCGTGCTGCATGCTGGTCCCTTCTTCACCTTGGCAGGAGGCGGAATGGGTTGCTCCTTTGCAGGGGTCAGTGGCACACTGCCTGGCCTGACGGGTGCCCCCTTTGATCCTCTGAGAGTTGCAGTGACCACAGCAGACGCCAACCTGGTGGCTGAGGTGCTGGCCTGGGATCTGGACACCCTGGCCCGAGGGGAAGGATGGGGAGGGGTAGGGAAGAGGTCAACGTTAGCCAGGAAAAGTTTTTTAGACACACTGGGATGGGAAGAAGGAGAGGGTTTGGGAGTGGAGGAAGAGGGAGTGGTTGTAGGAGGTGTCTGTCTGCTGAGTTTGGGTGAAGGTGCATGGGCTGGATGCTGTTGTAAGGTGGATGCCTGTTGGGTGGGTCGGTGCTTACATTTGTGTACTTTGAGAGGAGGGGTCACAGACACACTGGAAGAGGACACAGGGGATGTGTGCATGGTTGAGGGGGTGGTGACTGCCAGTGAGGGGTGTGTTGTGATGGGCGTGCTGGTGATGGAGGTAGTGGATGAGGATGTAGGGCATGCCGATGTGAGTGGAGACAATACTGGGAGGAAGGTGGGTGAAGAGGAGGAGGGGGACACAGTGGAGGCAGTGGATGTTGGTGTGTGTGTATGGGCATGGTGCTTGTGTGAGTGCCTGTGAGATTAGGGGGCATATTTATACTCCGTTTGCGCCGAATGTGCGTCAAAAATTTTGACACACAATCAGCGCAAACGTTGCCCCATATTTAAACCCTGACGCCCGAGGCCGCGCACGATAAAAATCCGCAGTGTGCGTCATTTTCTGGAAGCGGCAACCCGCGCTGCGTTAATGATATGCAGGGTAGGCGTTCCCGTCCAAAAAACGACGCACACACCCGTGCGCCGTATTTATGCTTCTGGGCAAAAATGACTCTCGGGCGGTAGGCGGAGCAAAAAAATGACGCAAAGCCCGATGTGCGTCAAAATTTAACGCCTGGGTCAGGGCAGGCGTTAAAATGGGGCAAACACACCTGTATTTAATCAGAACACACAGAACAAACAGTAGAGCAGCAGAGCAGCAGAGCAGCAACAGGGAGACATGGAGGTGATTTTTATTCAGCGTGCACGTAGACGCAGAGCCCTGCAGCAACAACAGCAGCTACAACAACAACAGCAGGGACCACAAAGGCAGCGCAGAAGGCAGGAGAGGATATTCCGCCCAAGAACAACCCTGCATGGCCTCAGGGAACACGACATCATCCAGAGGTACCGGTTGAACTGGCAGGCCATTCAGCAGCTGCTGGGAAATATTGAACAGCAGTTGGCCCCCACTTTGGTGACACCCCACACCATACCAACAGAAACAAAGCTGCTTGCCGTACTTCACCTGCTGGCAAGTGGCTCGTTTCAGACAACTGGTGCCCTGGTTGGTGGAATATCACAACCATCATTCTCTGCATTCCTGCCAAAAGTACTGGATGCCATCATTCGCCTGACACCCCGCCACATCTGCTTCCCTAACACACTGCAGAAGCAGCAGTAAACTAAACAGGGGTTCTACGCCATCAGTGGCTTCCCACACGTCCTTGGTGCAATCGACTGCACACACGTACGCCTTGTGCCACCTGCTGCAACAGAACACCTCTACCGCAACAGGAAGCACACACATTCAATCAACGTGCAGGCCATAGTCGATCACCAAGGATTGATCAGCAACATCGTGGCTAAATATCGTGGGAGTGTACATGACGCATTCATCTTCCGTCACAGCACCATCAACCAACACTTCCAGGATGGACGGTATGGCAATGGACTACTTGTTGGTAAGTACAAAAATCCAACTTATATACACACTGCACAGCAACCCTCTAGGACAAACAACACCTACACCACAATAGCAACACCTAGCCAGGAACACACTGAGGTCCTCACATCACTAGCCATGTTTCTGAAGTCACCATTGAACCTGTCACACATTGGAATTTACTCCACAGCTTAATGTGAAGACATTAATGAGTGTGGTTGCCTAAATGTCACCTTGCAAATTGGAAGTGTCACAATAACCTGTACATTAACACATTGCATAAGTCTTAAGGTATGGGATGTCCAGGGTACTTTCATATGAACGTGTTAACTACACTTTCATGTTTTAACTCTGCATGGAACTATCATCTCACCCCCAGTGAAGACACACGGACACGTGTATCACAAGTCACAATGCAAGGGAGGGCACACTGTTCTGAAAATCCAAATACATACTGCTGACAAACGGTTAGCTAACAAACACTTGCTCAGCCAAGGAAAAAACTCAATGCAAAACTTTTCTCCTACAAGTATAGGTTGTCACATTAGTACACAAAAGAGTCACAGACAACACAAGACAACTACTGCCATCAAAGGTCTGTACAAGAGTGCCTCCTACATCTAATTGATCCCATTCTGTGTTTCTCTTTCAGCTGATCAGGGGTATGGCATCCAGCCTTGGCTAATTACACCATTTGGGAACCCGACTACTGCTGCAGAGCGGGAATACAACGACGCCCATAAGAGGACACGCAGCATTGTTGAGCTGACCTTTGGGATCCTAAAGTCAAGGTTCCGCTGCCTTGACATCACTGGCGGTAGCCTACTATATTCCCCAGAGATGGTCTGTAGGATCATACTCACTTGTGCCATATTGCACAATATTTGTGTAAAAAGGAACATTCCCCTCCTTGAACCAGACCCAGACATGCCTGAAGATGACGAAGAGGAGGATGCTGGCCTGCAACAGGAGGGGGAACAACCAAACACGGCTGCTGGAGTGCGTAGGCGCCAACAGCTTGTAAATAATTTATTTTCATAATTTCTTATATCAACACTTATTGCACAATTGTAAATAAACACAGATAACAAACACCACATCATGCTTTGGCCTATTCATTTCTGCCCACCTTTAGTTTGAATTTGCTGAAGAAGAATGTCGTCTCATTGAGCAATAATGACATAACACTCATCACACAAAAAATATACACCACAAATGTCTGCACAGAGGCTATGATGTTTCATGATACATTACCATCCACAGAGGCCAACAGGAATACAAATGTGGCAATGACACATGCCTGATCCAGACACCTGAGACAGTCTCTCACTCAGCACAAAAATGTAGCTCATTTGAAAGTCTCATTACACGTGTTCAGTGACAGGGTGGGACCATCCATGTGTACGTGACCATGTCCTCAATGGCTTCTATCAATTTTTTATATAAACAATACCCAATTGGAACAAGATTAGCTGCCACTAACTCATGAGGAGACCTAGAAGTTACAGTGACAACATACACCCAGACAGTTGATAGTGGATCCACATTCGCCCACACATATAAACATATGTCATCAATCAACCAAATATTTGCAAGCAGCCGATCACAGTAGTGTCCCAGTTCAAACCTAGCAGGAAGAATGTAACATGCCACTAAACCAGGTAATGCATAAAGGGCCACATACATCAACAACCTATTTGTCATCAGCACATGAGGAACGCTGAGAGTTTGCAAACATAGTCATTGGAAAATGGTATGTCAGATTGCTCCAAATCAACAATAGTGCAAACGTCAAATGGGCAAATGAGATGAATGAATGGCTAACAGTGATTCATACCCTATGGCCTTCCATTAGCCTGCTGCTGCGGGTTTAGCATAACAGAATAAATGAAAGCCATGGATAAATTAGCAAATCTGGAAGGGCAAACCCTAGGGTGCTGGGGGCCTAAGTCCACCTCTACCGCCCCCCAAATATACAATAATTATGTACATGTGAAGTAAACACATGCATAAGGCGCATGTGTGGCCTACATGTCAAAAGTCAAACACAAATCAGATACACAAAATCATTATTAGGACATGGTTAGCCCCATAAAAAGTGTAAGTGACTATTGCACTCCCTGTTTGGACTATAGATAAATGCATTACCGTGATAAATGTGGACACATTTTTGAGAAGGAATACATCCTGGTATCCCATTCATCATTTCAAAATAGCCATCAGCAATTACCCAAAATATGTGTACAAATATGGTTAATAAACATTTTGAGCAATCATAAATATTACAGTGTGAATACCTTCTATACATCCAATAAGGGACATGTGTCATAGCTAACCACAAATGTGTATCACATAGCACCGTTTGGTCATGACAAAGTTCATTTCACAACTTGAAAAAATGAAGAAATTTTTGTCAAAATGCATCATATTTCCACACATACAGCATGGGCGTCATAATTTTTTAAAATTTTTTGACGTACAGGAGTGCACAGAATGCAGAGTCAAAAAATATTATATGAAAAATAATAAATTAATAAGCTACATTACATGTCCACCATATTGTCTATGAAGCGTCATATTTCCATGCATACAGCATGGGCGTCATAATTTTTTGACGTACAGGAGTGCACAGAATGCAGAGTCAAAAAATATTATATGAAAAATAATAAATTAATAAGCTACATTACATGTCCACCATATTGTCTATGAAGCGTCATATTTCCACGCATACAGCATGGGCGTCATAATGTTTTGACGTACAGGAGTGCACAGAATGCAGAGTCAAATATAATTTTCATATTTGGTTCTAATATTTGCCAGCAAATTACAATTCTACTCTAGAACTGTAAACTCAGCATCACACAAATGTAAGGGAACAATGAAGAAATTAGTTTTGACTCTGCATTATGTGCAATGTTATGCGTCAAAAAATATGACGCACAATCTGTATGCGTGAAAATATGACGCATAACGGAAAAATAAAAACGGCGGCCATTTTATGCAGGAAGTGATGTAATAGGATATCCTGTTTACATAATCTGTACTGTGAGTTTACTTTCACTTTCACTTTGCAGTCTCAGATTCTTCTAGACTGTGTGGCTGTGTGAAAAGTGTTGTCCTGTGTTTTACTGCTTTTGTGTCCTGTGTACCTTGTATATTGTGCTTTTGTGATCATAGTCTTGTTGTCTAATATTGTCTTAGTATGCTTTTTATACTTTTGTCAAATCCAGTGTTTGTTTGTTTTGTCTGTGGGAGTCTGTTCTGGGTAGTTTAAATTTGGGGTTAGTTGGGCTATTTTTCATAAGTTTTCTTTTTCCTTCACTACTCTACCTTTCCCCATTTCCCACTTTTACTTTTTGTCTAATTTCTCACCTTTCAAATTGTTAATATGTCAGGTAGGCCTCAGCTTGCCAGGATGGGTGAGGAGGAATTGGGGGGATTCATTTGGCTTGTTTGCCATTTCCTCCCACTCATGCTGGAGGCTGGGGGCCGTGTGATACAGGGGTATCACACGGAGGCACGTAAAGTCCGGTGGGGGAAGGTGCGGCATCACCTGGTCCGGGTCTACGGTAGCATTCGGAATGAGCATCAACTCAAGCACCGCTGGGCTGATCTGATATCCAGGGAGCAGGATCTGCTGGACCACCTGGGAATCAGGATTGGTGGCCATGTTGGTGAGTACAAATCAATTACATGTGAATAATTGAAAGCTCTGTGGGGACATGTGATGATTGTTACCCAATCTGCTAGATAAGTAGCTGACTGTGTGTAATGCTAGGGAAACCTAATGTGTATTTGTTGCACAATGTGTAGGAAGACCAATGCTAGCAGTCAGATGGCTCATGTTTTCAACACATACCGACTGCCTGTAGCTGTATGTAATGAGTTGTTGCCTTTGTGTCAGACAAGCGACACGTTAATGCCTCTATTTGAACTCTACAGGTCATAATTGCCAGTGAAAAAGTGATGTTGAAACATCATACCTACATATGTAGACACCATAGCTAGACAGAAATTTTTAAAACCATGATGATGCTATGAATCTGTGGTGCCTTCACGTCACATGAAGTTAGCTATGTTGTCCACACATATGTCACATGTGTGTCTGGTTGGTGTGTGTTGAAAATGTCCACATAGCCTGTTTGAGTTTGAGGGGTCATGCAGTCCTCAAGTAACCAGCTTTTGGATGTCTCTCTGGGATGCACATGATGAGATGAATGCAACCCAATATTGTTGGGGCATACTAATGGAGGTGTATCTTTGACACCACATGACTGTCCTGGCCACTGCATGTGTGTAGTAGGGTGTGTAACTGTAGCAGGAGACTCATCCAATGTAAATTTTGATTAAAAATTCATCCATGCAGTATGAGCATGTGTGAAAGTGTATCATTACGCATGTCATATTCACACAGTGTCATAGTAACAGCAATTATTTGTCAGTGCACGGAGTCTGAGTATATTCTTCCTTCCATGCTTTGCAGGTGGACCTGCACCGTACACCGTGGGAGAGGTGGCACATTTTGAGGACCCCGATACCTACAGTGAGTGTGGCCTGAGTGCTATTTTTATTGTTTGCTAGTGATGCATGATGGACTACTGTGTGTTCAACAGAATTCAAGATTTGATGCGCTGCCCGTTCATTGGCATTGTTGCTTTAGTGGGATTTCAAATATCACTTCTGTTTCTGTAGACCAATACTGAGCCATCTCTCAGATTTAGGGGCTTTTGGTCATTCCAGTCGGCCCGCTATGGGGAGTGGGATGAGTCATGTGGAATACACTGGTTAATGTAAGGGTTGCTCTGGGACTTGGCTTGGACTGAGTCTGCATATCAGACTGACATTCTCCCAGATAACTTCGGAAAAAGGCTTGTATTAAATATGCAGCTTCCTAGTTGAGGATGGACTGTGTACACTGTAGGTTGGATCTTCCGGGGCATGTACTTCCACAAGTTGAACTAGAAGTGTGTGTGACTAGAGTGCAATGGCCTAGGTGTTCAGTCGACTCATGATCATGGGTGTTCTTGCTCCTCTGTGTGTGTGGTAAAACATGCCTCACTGGTAGTATGTGATGTTGGCCTGAGTCAGTGCATTTTGACATGTGTGGACCTTGGATAGGACAATGTTTGGCTGACTCCAAAGTGTTGCTAGCCCTTCATTGGTGTTGTGTGTGGAGCCAAATACTTGTTGACCTTTCTATACACTCCTGGGTGTGCATTGAATCTGGGATTGTTGGTTGTTCTTCCCACCCCACCCTCAAAGACTGCCATGTGATTGGGAAGAGGGTACCTAGGACTGTAGCAACCAGTATGTTACACATACTTGTGACCTTTTGCAACTTTGTTTAGAACCTAGTGTACACATTCGGTTATGGCCCATGGGTTCAATATTTTCGAACAACAATTTACAAATGGCATTGAGTGAGGGTTGTGATAGTTAACACATAGAGTGACATATGTAGTGAAGTCAGTATGCGGAAGAGGTTCAGCCATAATGTTAGCTGCATTAGGCATTATTTGGATGAGAAGTTTAGGCTGATGTCACCCATCAGGTAGAGACACGGATATGCTAGGCGTGAGATGGCCTTATGTATGCAGGCTTCACATGTACTTCCTCTGAGACTTTCAATGAACTATGTTGTGACAATTGCTGTAACAAATACCGTACAAGTAATGTGCAAATGACCCATTGTGCTATTCCACCCAATGCATTTCCCATGGTAAATATTTGCCATATCTCTTCACAGCTGCAAACATGAGTGCCGCAGATAGACACCAGTTTGAGAGGCGTGCCATGCGATACCGGCACATCCTGCAGGTGCAGTCGGGGTACAGGAGGATGGCCCGCAAATACCAAGCAGATCGGGCCTCCGGGGCATGGTGGGCCTCACCACAGGGTGGCCCTAAATTGCCCACAACAGCCACCACCACCACATCCACCAGGTCTCCCCAAGTGGCCCCAGCAACGGCGGGGACAGTTGACCCTGCCTCGTCATAAAGACCTGGACCCAGCCATTTTCAACACCCAGGACAGTCCAGTGGGCATTCAACTACTGGCACAAGGTCAACCTCGGCCAGCACACAGACTGCAGCAGCCGCTCCTGTGGACCCAGCCGCATTCCTGGCATTAAGCTGTAAATTGGACAACGTTTTTACAAAGGTGGACAAGCTAAGCCAGGATGTGGCATATATCAAGAAAAGGGTTCAGTCCATCTGGCGGACCCTACGGAGGGCCAACCTCTAGGACTTTTGCCATGTTTTACTTTTACCCCTCCCCTCTCTCCTCTTTCCTATTTTGTACTGATAGTTGGGTTTTGGGGATTAGTATTAGGTTGGTATAGGTTGTTAGCTTAGTTAGTGTTAGGGAAGAGGGTGGGGGGTCCTTATTCTTTCTATTTTTCTTTTTTGTGTGGGTGGGTGGGGGTCAATGTTGGGATTCCTGTTTGTTTAAAAAAAAAAAAAAAAAAAAAAAGATTGTTTAGGATAGTATAGTATGTGTGTAGGTTAGTATGTGTTGTCCTGCATGTGTCCTGTCTCATAATGGTGGGTGGGGGGTTGATGTTTAGATCGTTTCGTTATATGTGTAGAGTAAGTTTAGCTTAGGTTAGTTAGGGACAGTTGTGGGTTAGTAGTAGTCAGGTTAGATTAGTGTAGGTATTACTTTTCCCTTAGTTGCCTCTTGTGTGAATAAATAGTAATAAATATATAGTTAACCCTTTGCATGATGCGTTAGGTGCTACTTTATCATGGCCTTGACATCAGTGTAGGTGAATGTTTTTCTGACATTAGTGTCCTATGCTACCCACCACAGAAAGTTGAGGTTTAACATGCCAGCTACCCGTGTGCCAACTTGGTAAGTATCCACCATTTGGGAGACCCACCATTGGTAGTTTGCATCGATCACCAAGGTTTTGTGTTGATGAGTAGGTATTCTACATCACAAAGTGTGCTTCCAGACTTGTTATTGTGGGTAATTTAATAGGTCGGACTGCAGTGTGATGTTCAGGGAGATCTTTGTAGATGAGGTGTTGTTCACACTCTTGTCTTGTTGCCTTCATTGCTGACCTAGATCATGTGTGTAATAATTCAGCATGACTTTCCTTCATGGAAGTATACTCAGAAAGGGTGATTGATGCAGTGTTTTCTTTTTTTGTTTGCTTAGATTTTGCTGCATAATTTCATGTTTTAGTATTGCATGGTGCCTACATTTCTCAGCCACCATTAGTTGACTAGAATTGCTATAGATGGAGCATTATTCTGTCCAACACAGCATGATTGTGTGTGGTTTGTCCCTTTATCAGTTATTCTCCTCAGGATGGTAAGGCTATGATGCAATCCTGGCTACTGCACAGATGTATCAGACTACATGATGTCAGGACAGTTGTATTGACAAGCTACATGGTTGCCACACAGGCAGTTATGTACTGCACAGTTGATGTGTGAAATAACACGGAGACATATTAGGTGTGCAAGTGTTATTTATTGATAGGTGCTGTAGTGCAAAATGTCCATTGTCCATGTTTGCTGAGTCCGTTCTGGTGCATTCTTACATGGTGATCCTACAGAAGGGGTGTGGATGATGCTCCTGACATGCTGGGGTGATGTCACAGACAGTGCAGAGGGACAGGAATTGGCAAATAGTAGGAGAGAGACATTCACTGGCAATGGTGACAAGTCATACAGTGGATTGCAGAACAGTCATTGAGTGTAGTTGTAGTGAGACTGGCATTTGACAAAACGTAGGACCTTGGTCAAAGTAGGCCATGGTGCAGGGACTAGTACTTCCGGGTACTCTTCCGTGAGAATGTGATCTGTTCCATGTCTTCTTCTTCTGATGTGTGTGGTGCCTGGTTTGTCCTTGTTGTTGTTGGTTGTGAAGGGGCAACACACACCTCAGTGTTAGAAGACGTGGAGGCAGACATCCCGGGGGCTGCTCTCTGTGAAGTTCTTAAGGGCAGTACTGCTGCAAGGAGGGCCTGCTGGTTTTTGAGAATAGCAGCCACATCACGATGGTAGGCAGCCAGGTCGGCCCTGAGGGGTTCAATGTTGCATTTGTGCACACGTTGACTGGATTGCAGTTGTAGGTGTTGTGTCAACTGGATTACAGCTGTGCTGATTTCCTTCTGTGTTTTCGCAAGTTCCTGCAAGAGAGATGTTAGGGCTTGCATAGCAGCTGCCTGATCTGCAAATGACGTCATGCACGAACGCACCCCCTCAAGGCTGGCTGCCATGTTTTGCATCCCCACCCGCACCTCCTTGGTCAGCTCCCGCTGTACACCAACTACAGTTCTTTCAAAGCTGGTGCCAGTGTCGTCAGAGTCCTCAGCTGTGTTGGAGCTGGCAGGTCTTACAATTGGGGTGGTGGGTGGTTCTTCTGTGATGGCTGCTTGTTCTGTGCTCCTCCTTGTGACTGAAGGTGGGGTCTGGAGGGTTTCAAGGACCTTTTGGATGGTCTCCTGGGAAATATTTATGGGCTCGTCATCCATATCATCAGGGAAATCAGGGACAGGCATATCGGCAGGAGTTCCATGTTCCTCTGCAATGAAACAGGGTACAATTAGTGTGTCTGTGTTGTGACAATTTTGCCATAACATGCAAGCCTTTTGATGACTTAACTTTGTGCTCTGGTTTGGTATTGATATCTGCTGTCCTTCACATGGGCATTGTTATAGGCCTATGGCCCACCTGTGTGTCACATGTATGATACTGAGTTATCAGACTTGTCTGCCTAATCACCTCTAGGTGTTGCTTTGTACCAATTTGGGAAGAGCCATCTTTTCGTCCTACTCGTCCCTCCGTGTATATCTATTCTTATGGAGAGACATTTTTTCGCGTGGGCTCTCATTATCCTAAATGAGACTACTGGATTTCTAGGCAGCAGGATAGCTAATGGTGTGGGGGACTGAGTCTGACACACTTGTAAATAACTCTGTCACCCTAATTCTTTCTTTTTGCTCTGGCTAACTAGCAGTGCCTCATGTCTCCCACGGCAAAGAAATGATTAGTCAGCCGAGCGCATGACATCTTTGGAACTTCTCAGGGAAGTCGTGGTCACTCAGATCCAAACCAATTCTCTCTTTTCCAGTATGATCTCACATACAAATGACAAAGACAGTATTTGTTTTATTTGATGATTTCATAAAACAACTGACTTTTAGATAATTAGGTGTGAGCCTCAATAACCCAAACAATAAAACATGGTAGAATTGAAATAGTCACCAGGAGAGTAAAACATTCAAACAAAGCTATCATGGTGCCTAACAGTTTCTACTCTCCCTCTGCTTATTCTATTTAGAGCACAGCATGTTAAGCTTCTAGCTTGCCTGTCTGAATCACTGGGGAGACTTCAGCCCTCATACCTGAGCAATGGCCTGTGATCTGGTTCAGCATCTGCAGCAAGGCAGGCAGCGTCTAGTTGTGGTTCTCTGTTCGGAAACTCCCTCTTGCGTGTATTGGGACAAGGAAGTGATTTTATAACTAACATGTCATCGTGATCACAAAATGTCCCTATGCAGGAATGCCAAATCTAAACTCCTACACGTCTATCGGCAATGTACCAGACTGTATCCTTGACTGGAGCACAGGGTGAATATGTTATGGAGAACTCCAGTGCTGAAGTAGGCAAAACAGTGTGAAATGAATAAAAAACAACACCGTAGAACTGGCTATTTGCAAAATAACTGATACGAAGCCTAATAAAAAGCATTTAGTGCAAAGTGCACAGAGGCTCTAAGCTGTTAGCAAATGAATAAAATACATTCAGGGCAAAGTGCACAAAGGCCTAAAGCCTGAAGCTAATGCGCAAAGTATATGTAAAACTTAGCACACTACACTTTCACTGGCTGTGGGTGTTGTGATTGCCCTGCCAGCACACTTGCCTCTCAGGACCTGCCCCAAACACTTTTTATTCACATTGACCTAAATGTAATTGTTATGTGGCATATCCTACGCATGCCAATGTTAGGATGTGGTATGGATGTAAACATTGTTGATGTTTCTAGATGATGTTGGGTAATGTGTGTTTAATTGGATTGCCCTGTTTATCGTATCAAAGTCCTATTTGGTTCTCAGACTGTGCAGGTGTGTTTCAGTGACCAGTTGCATGTGTCCCCTCCTCAATGTTGTTGTCTGAGCAGTATGACATTAGTGATGTTGCCTTGTTAGCCAGGCACGTGAGGGACCCTGACGTATGCAGCATGTGTGTGTCCTTAGTGCTGTGTGGCTCCTATTGCTGTTTACTTTGGCTGATGTATGTGTCAACTATGGGCATTGGCATTTGAGTGTACTGGTGCCTTTGTCTTATTTCTAGAAATAGTTGCAGATGTCATCCTCACCCCCTAATTTAGGTATGTATGTTCCATGGGGAGGTTCCTGCCATTTGCTACTATAGCTGCACAGAGATCAGAGGTGTTATTGTCAACTGTTGTCGCAGTTACATTGCAGTTGTTGTTTTGGCTACTGGATTACTGATAGGGACCTAGTTGATGTAGGATACATTTTGACTGACGAGTGCCTGGATGTAAGTTTGACGTAGTGGCCTTCCCACCTGTCGCTGCTTTCCCTTGGCTCCATTGTTGTCATTACAGGATGGCCCCATGGGACTGTTGTTGGTGCTGTATTTTGTCGTGCCCCAGCTTCTGTCTGTGCTGGCCATGCCCCCCTGCCGTGCCCCTTTACCCATGCCACTCCATGTATATGCTGACTTACATGCATTGTGTAGTAGGTATTCCCCCCCAGGTTGCAGTTATCATTATTGTATTATAATTCCCCATGCGACTTACCCTCCATGTGCGTTGTGTCGTGGTAGTCTGCGCTGTCCTGTCCTTGAATCACTGTGACGATCTCCTCAGGGATGACGGCTGCAACCATCTCCTCCATGTGGTCCAGGGCCTCCTGGTGTGCTGGACTCCCCCCTCCAGTTTGCAGTGCTGCCTTCCTGTTCCTGGCCATTTTTTCTTTTGTCCTACGTTTGCAGTCATGCCAGCGTTTCTTACACTCGGTGACTGTTCTGCGTTCTTCAGCCACACTGTTGATCTTGTCCACAATTTTTTGCCATATGGCCTCTCTCCTAATGATTGGCAACTTAGAGGTGATGAACAGTTGGTGCTGGTGTTCCGTCACCTCTTTAACCAGGATTTCCTGCTCCTCTGCACTGAAGCGACACTTTCTTTTTTTCGATAAATGTCCTGGTTCCTGTATGGATATTCCTGGCTGGTTCCTGGTCTGCTGTCATCTTCCTGGGGTCTGTTGTGGCATCTGGGATCCATTTTGGCTCTCCTCTGCTGAAAGGGCAGTGTTCGCGGGTGAATTTGACGCTATTGCGTAAAAAAAAACGGCGCTTTCCGGGTTGCGCTGTCGTAAATCGACCCACAGTCATTTGCGTCGCGTTAACGTTGTTTTCCTTTACGACTTGACGCCGCTGTGTGCGTCACAAAATAATGACTCCCACCTGTTGGTTGCACCGCCGTGCTTCAAAGTATAAATTTGACGCCCGCACGGCACATCGAACTGGTGTTAGCCGGCGTTAAAAGTTTTGGAGCAAAGCTGCGCCGGCGCAGCTTTGCGTCAAAAAGTATAAATATGGCCCTAGGTGTGGTGCTTATGTTTGCCTGACCCACTTTTGTGTGTTGATTTGGGTGAATGCTGGTCTGAAGGTGTGCTTTGGATAGGCTGGGGTTGAGGGGATTGGGACTGGGTAGAGGAAGTTGGAGGGGGGAGGCTAGACACAGGGACAATGGCTGCCATCAGTGCTGAGGCCAGAGCTTGAAATGCTCTCTGTTGGGCTGCCACTCCAGAGTAAATGCCCTCTAGGTATGCATTTGTTTGTTGCAAATGCCTTTCGACACCCTGAATGGCATTCAGAATGGTTGACTGCCCAACACAGAGGGATCTCAGGAGGTCAATAGCCTCCTCACTGAGGGCAGCAGGGCTGACTGAGGGAGGGCCTGAGGTGCGTGGGGAGAAGGCGATTTCCACCCTCCTGGGTGAGCAGGCACGAGAAACACGCTGAGGGGCTGCTGGGAGGGCGGTGCTGGTAGGGGGGTGTCGGCTGAACCTGTTGTTGGAGTGGGGACAGAGATGTCCACCACCACCAGGGAGCTTCCATCGGAGGAGGAGTCGCTCTCTGTGGTCTACCCTCCCATCCCTGTCGTGGTGCTCCCCTCGCCCTCCGTCCCACTGGTACCTTCACCCTTCGTGGATTCAGCCTCCAGGCCGATGTGGGATGCAGCTCCCTCCGTCGCCGGTGCCTCTGCTCCTCCGCGAAATGATGCTAATGCACACAAGGACAGGGTGACAAAACAAAAAGGGGAGGGAAGACAGAGGATACACTTGGTCAATGCCAGCAACAACACCACCGTTGGCATACACTACACACAGAGATCAGCCCTATGCACTAGGCCATGCACTACCAGTTACACAGCTAGTAGCCAGCCCATGGGGTACAATGCCTAACACCAGCATCTGCACACCAGAAACCCACAGGACCCTGCCTTGTAGTAGATGGCCACTTTAACCATTGGGGTAGGCGTGCTCCAGAGCATGCCCAACAAGGGACCTACACTGCCATGTTCGCCCTGGCCTAGTGGCACCCACAGCCCACATCCCCCACCCAGGTAACACCTTAACGCGCACAAAGTCATGACTCTGAATCTGTACTCACCCCCTTGTGGCTGCTGTGATGCCCTCAAGCGCCCATCCAACTCCAGATAGGCCACCGCCAGGATGCAGAACATTAGGGGGGTCATGGTGCAACGGGCACCCCTTCCACGTTGGGAGGCCAGCCCGAGCTGGACCTCCGCCGTCTTCTTTGACCAACGGCGCAGGTCCTCCCATCTCTTGCGGGAGTGGGTGCCCCGCCTGTGAAAGACCCCCAGGGTCCGCACCTCCTTGGCCATGGCACGCTAAATACCCTTTTTCTGGTGGGCACTGATCTGGAGGGAAAAGACAGCAGAAATGGAAATCACTCACCCGTCCGGACCGTCATACCCATTGCCCACCAGTTGCCACCCATTCCCTGACGCACATACACCGACCACCTTACATGCTGCACTCTGGCTAGGATGCCTCAGCACCCCCCAACATGTGGCTTACATCCACAGCACTTCAGACATTCATGGCCCACGCATCATGCTCACAGTGTACTCACCTGTTTGTCTGGAGGACCGTAGAGTAATGTGTACTGGGGAGGGACCCCATCCACCAGTTTCTCCAACTCCTCCACAGAGAGGCAGGGGCCCTTTCCCCAGACACATGAGCCATTGTCCCTTCCAGACACAGGTCACAGCAGCACTTGCAGTGTAGGTCCTCTCCTGTTGAAGGTCAGGTAGCAAGTGAGTGAATAGTTAGAAAATGGTGTCACGTCCGCGGTGGTGCATACCGTCACCACCGGCGTACATCGCCATTGGCTCCTGGAACCCATAGTGTCCAATAATAACCAATGCGAAGTTGTATGGCGGTCATCAACCGCCTACCGTGACGGCGCACAACGCCAGCGCAATTACCACATTTCCACCTGCCCCTCCTCACAGGTCAGGCAGCCGCCATTTCAGGAGGGCACAGGGCATGGCACCTAACTGCGTCACAGCAGACATTGGCACATCAACTGACTCTCGAGTTCACATACTGCTTCTGTAAAGTAAAAAAATCAACATTAGTGCAAAAGATGTAGAATTATGACCCTCTGCTCACCGTTCTCTTCCATAGGCGTCAACCGCTGAGGCAGCATATAAGATGGCGGCATCCTCCAGTGTACAGACCCCTGGTGGACCTTGCGACAATGGAGGACAGACACATTATCATCACATACAGACTTGATTGTGCCACAATCCTAGAACTGTGTGCCCAATTGGAGCCAGACCTGATGTCAGCTATCCGCCAGCCCACAGGAATCCCTCCTCTAGTGCAGGTCCTGTCAGTGCTCCATTTACTGGCAAGTGGTTCCTTCCAAACAACAGTGGCAATTGCATCGGGATGTCTCAGCCAATGTTCTCCAACGTGTTGATCAGAGTGTTGTCAGCCCTGCTGAAACACATGCACAGCTACATTGTAGTCCCCCCGGTGGAGGATCTGGCCACAGTGAAAGCTGACTTTTATGCCCTGGGACATATCCCCAACATCATTGGTGCCATTGATGGTACACATGTAGCATTTGTCCGCCCCCCCGGAGAAATGAACAGGTTTACAGGAATAGAAAAAGCTATCACTCTATGAATGTGCAGATGGTGTGTTTGGCGGACCAGTACATCTCCCATGTGAATGCCAAATATCCTGGCTCTGTGCATGACGCCTATATATTGAGGAATAGCAGCATCCCATATGTGATGGGCCAATTCCAGAGGCACCGGTGTGACTAATAGGTGAGCCAAAGGTCCCCATCCGAGTATATGTTGATGTCTGGGTATGGGATTGCCCCTAAGGGTTAGTGTGTGTCTAACAGCTGTCACCCTATATTTACAGGTGACTCTGGTTACCCCAACCTCTCATGGCTACTGACCCCAGTGAGGAATGCCAGGACAAGGGTAGAGGAACGTTACAATGAGGGACATGGGTGTACAAGGAGGATTATAGAAAGGATCTTCTGCCACCAAAGGCCAGGTTCTGGTGCCTCCATCTGACAGGTGGATCCCTGTACTACTCACCCAAGAAGGTGTGCCAGATCATCGTGGCATGCTGTATGTTGCACAACCTGGCCTTGAGACGCCCGGTGCCTTTTCTGTGGGAGGATGTGCCTGGAGATGGTCTTGTTGCAGCGGTGGAGCCTGTGGACAGTGATGAAGAAGAGGCAGAGGAAGAAGATGTGGACAACAGAACAAACATAATACAGCAGTACTTCCAGTGACACACAGGTAAGACACTGTAAGTTCACTTTACATTTCAGTTTTCTGCTGGACATTGTACATGGCAGCTTGTTTCCCTATGTCTATGGACAGTGACTGTTCCCTTTGAAATCTCTATTTTCAGATCACCGTGCCCCTTTCTGGCTCCTGCTATATGTATTGCAGCCCACCAAAGGTCATCCTGTAGTATATTTCACTGTACATATACGTTGCAATGCTTTGATAATGTTGTTTGTTTCAAGGGTATTTATTTAGGTGCTAAGAAGTATAGGGGCATGTGCAAGGGGTTGGGGTGATGGTGGAGGAATGTCCATGGTAAAGTCCAGTCTCTTGGTATCACAGGTGCATTGTCCAAGGGGGCATGGGAAGGGGAGCGTTGGCAGTTAAAGGTGGACAGGGTAACAGAGTGGGACAGAAGGGTGACAATCTGGAGAGTCCTATTCCCTCGCAGGGGTCTTGGCAATGTTCTTTGTCTTCTGCCTGGATCGTAGGGACCATTTGTGGGGTGGTTCTCCTTCTGCAGTGGGTGGGGTGCTGGTGCCCTGTTGGTCCTGTGGCGGGGCCTCCTGACCACTAGCACCAGTAGAGGTGGAAGGCTGTTCCTCGGTTTGGCTAGTGTCAGGCACCCTTTGTTGTGCCACTGCCTCCCTCATGGTGTTGCCCATGTCAGCCAGCACCCCTGCAATGGTGACCAGTATGGTGTAGATTTTTGTTAGGTCATCCTTGATCCCCAAGTACTGTCCCTCCTGCAGCGGCTGGGTCTCCTACAACTTGGCCAGTATCTGGCCCATGGTCTCCTGGGAATGGTGGTATGCTCCCAGGATGTTGGAGAGTGCCTCATGGAGAGTGGGTTCCCTGGGCCTGTCCTCCCCCTGTTGCACAGCAGTAGTCCCAGCTTCCCTGTTGTCCTGTGCCTCTGTCCCCTGAACTGTGTGCCCACTGCCACTGACCCCAGGTCCCTGATCGTCCTGTGTTTGTGGGGTTGCCTGGAGTCCCTGTAATGGTGGACACACTGCTGATTGACGTGTCCTGGGGACAGAGGCATGGGCCCGCTGGGTGGGTCCTGTGCTGGTGTTTCCTGAGGGGGGAGGCTCTGTGGTGGGTTGGGATTGTGGCAGGGGAACTGACTGTCCAGAGGCCCCTGATGGGCCAGGTTGGTCATTGTGATCCAGGCGTGCAGAGCTGCTGCTGTCACTGTGGGACTCTTCAGGGGGGGGGGGCTGGATGTAGCTGGCACCTCCTCTCCGGTGACATTGAGTAGGGGTCCTGTTGGGATGCAAATGTATTGTTAATGTATCTGCGTGGGCCATATTGTGAATGGCTGTGTTTCCAACTCTGATTGTGATTTCCCTGTCAGCTTTGCCTTGTGTGAGTGGTCATTTTGTGGGCTGGGTGAGTCTCTCTACTGGGCATGCTGTGGTGATGGGTGTCCATACAGGTCTGTGATGGGTGTCCATGTACTGGCGTGGCATGCAGCGCTTGGTATTGTGATGGGTGGGTTGTGATAGTGGGGTATATGTGAGTTGGTGGAGTGATGGGGGTGAGGGTAGGGGTAGGAATTTGTGATGGCATGCAGGTAGGGTGGGGGATATAGTAGTATAGATTTGGCTTACCAGAGTCCAGTCCTCCTGCTACTCCTGCGAGGGTCCAGGATGCATGATCGCCAAGACTTGCTCCTCCAATGTTGTTAGTTGTGGGGAGGAGGTGGGGGTCCACCGCCAGTCCTCTGTACAGCAATCTGGTGTCTTGATACCACGGAACGCACCTTCCCCCGTAGGTCGTTCCACCTCTTCCTGATGTCATCCCTGGTTCTTGGGTGCTGTCCCACGCCATTGACCCTGTCCACGATCCTCCGCCATAGCTCCATCTTCCTTGCAATGGACGTCTGCTGCACCTGTGATCCGAAAAGCTGTGGCTCTACCCGGGTGATTTCCTCTACCATTACCCTTAGCTCCTCTTCAGAAACCTTGGTGTGTCTTTGGGGTGCCATGGATGTGGTATGCATGATATGTGTGAGAATGTGTGGGGTGATGTGTTGTGGTGTATGCTGTGATGTGCGTGAATGGTGTATGGGTGATGGTGGGCTGTGCCTCTGATTGAGTGGGTGCTCCTTGCTTGTCTCTCTGTGCTTGGTCTCTTTTTTTTTATGTAAGGGGTTGTGGGTATTGTGGGTGGGTGTTTTATAGTGGTTTGGATGTGTGGGTGTGGTGTATGTATGTGTGTCATGTGTGTGTATTCTGAATTGTCCAATGTGGTGTTGTTTTGTTTGAGTGTGTGTATTTTTAGCACAGCAGTGTGTTTCGCCAATGGTTTACCGCATTTGAAAGACCGCTGTGGTGATTTGTGGGTCGTGATACTGTGGGCGTATTCCTGTTGGCATAACGGTGTGGGTTTTGCTATCAACAGTTTCTCAGTGACCTTTGGTGTGGTGGACTTGTGTGGGTGTCTGTATAGTGGCGGAGTTCTCTGTGTGGGTCATAATACCCGTGACGGATTACCGCCGCACTCACGTTATGTTGGCAGCCGTCAGCACGGCGGTAGGCGGCATTTACAGCCAGGGTTGTAATGAGGGCCTATATGCCCCACAAAGGTCTCTCTTAGTAAACATTTAAGACCCTCCTGACTGATTCCATAATATCCTTAACTAGAAGAAAAGATACCTGCCCTTGACCGTAATCTTATTTAAAACTCTGACGTCGATACATGGTCTCAATTTGTTACACTTTTTTGGAACAAAAAACTTTGAGGCTACAGCAGGGGAAGTGCATCGAGTTATAAGACCATTTAATAAATTCTCTTTCAAGTATTGTCTCAAGGCTTCCTCTTTTAATTCCAACAGTGTGTAAATTCCTACAAAAAGAACAGTAATTCCTGGTTCTATAGGAAAGGCACAGTCAAATTCTGAATAAGGCAATGTTAGATCTGTCAGCTTAATTGGTGGTTTTTCCCAAATCCTTTTGCGTTGTGTAGCCTAGCCTGTAAATTAAACGCTACTAGTGGGCCTGCAAGACTAATCATGCAACCAACTTAAGTAGCCATGTTAAACATTTCTCAGACCTGCCATTGCAGCTTCTGTGTACAGTTTTAAACTGCTATTTTGATCTGGCAAAATAAACCTTTTGCCAAGCCTGAACCTTCCTTTTTAATACATATAAGCCATCCCTAATGTAGGCCCTGAGCATCCCAGAGGGCAGAGTGCAGTGTATTTAAAACATTGGATATGTACTTTTAAGTTTTCTAGTCCTGGCAATAAAACCCACTTACATTTGTTTTTTCACTGCTGCAAGGCCTACCTCTCCCCTTGGATGCAATTGGTTTTCTTTATTACATTTAATAAGTGATAACATTCAACTGGGAAAAGTTGACATGTTAAGTTTGGTGTCTAAAGACTTGTAAGTAAAAGTCTTATTTTATGGTAAAGTCAGATTTTAAGTCACAATTTTGAAAATCCCACTTTTAGAAAGTGTGTCCTAAACATTTGGTGACTGCAGCCTGTTCATGGGTTGCATGTCTTGCTGGCAGGGAGGCAGGAAATTCCAAACACCTCTCTAGTGGAAACCTCCAGAACTATATCCTACTTTGAAGTGGGCATCAAGTATAAATTCTTGACCCTTAGGCCCAGCTCTTTAGTACACACCAGGACCTTTGGAAGGACTGTTGTACTGCCTTGGTGCAAGAAAGACTGCTATTCTGTAGCCCTGCTGCCCTCCTGCCTGAGTTAGAAAGACTGGAGCCGCATCTTGGACCCAGGTCTACCAGAGTGACTCTAGCATCTAAATGGCTGGTTTACTGATCAAAGCCTCAGGGACAGAACAAGCTCCAACAACCTTGAACCCAGCACCTGGACTCTGCCAGCTCTGAGTTCTGTCCTCCCAAATGGTGCCATCCCATTACTGGTCCTTTAGAAGCGGGCCTGAAGGTGCTCTGCCAGCTCATCTGTGGTCCCCGTGGAACGCATAGTGATGGATCGCCTCGCAAGACTCTGTATTGGAGTAGCTATGTGACTCATCTCCAATGCAAGACTTCACATTGCAGCCCACAGCTCACCAGAATTGCTGCTGCATAATGCATCTCATTGCAAGGACCTCACATGGCCCACTGCAGCTCATCGGAACCAGCACTGCATGATTCATCTCCAAACCAGGACCTTACAACACCTCTACTGCGTGACACATCCTCCACACAGGACTCCCCATTGCTCTGTAACCAGGATTCAAGGTACTTTGTTTAACTGGCCTAACTGGGCCCCAGTAGCCGGCCCATGCTCCATTGCAGTGGGCTGGAATTTGTGACATTGTTCCAGCCTAGCGCAACCAGATAACCACAGTTGCCACTTTGTGGTTTTTGGCACAATTTTCACTTAAATCTTAAAAATTGCACACCTCTGGTTCTAGTGATAGGATTTTTGTTGTTTTCGTCATGCATTATTTATTAAATTGTATTCTATTTTTCTAAATTAGCGATTTTGCTTGGGTTGTGTTTCACTTTATTACTGTTTGAATTGTTGCATAAATATTTTACATATTGCCTGTAAGTTAAGCCTGACAGCTCTGTGCAAGCTACCAGAGGGTTGAGCACAGGTTAATTTGGGGTTTGCTTGTGACTTCTCTCTGACAGGGGTTGTGGTTGCTTCTTGAGTAGGCTTTCACTCCCTCAACCAGTAACCCAATTTCTTATACAAGGCAA
Organism: Pleurodeles waltl; assembly: GCF_031143425.1. Taxonomy (NCBI): domain Eukaryota; kingdom Metazoa; phylum Chordata; class Amphibia; order Caudata; family Salamandridae; genus Pleurodeles; species Pleurodeles waltl. Next base: position 1,792,509,584 of record NC_090444.1, on the reverse strand, counting down.
TAACAATTCTTAGGGCTTCATAAAAGGTCAAGATAATCATGATAATAAACTGGAACTACCTGAAGGAAATTGATAGTACTAAGGTCCGTCACAGGGTTTTAGTAACCTACTTTGGGGTCTGATTATTTTCAGTCACATACCAATACTTAATACAAACCTGGGAAGACAGAGAAATGGTTCTAGTTTCCCAGTTTATGTACAGATTGTAACAAACCAACCATAACACTCTTAGGACCAAAAGAAGCAATCTAATGATGATGTTCTCCAAATCGCAACTTAAAAGGAGCCATCATCTCCTTAACCTGTCCAGAAACCAGAGGTGTTCCTTCCACTGAAAATATTCCCGAATCTCCTTAGAAAACAGGGGAATACTATTTTTCTGAGTCCAACTTTCATCCAGATATAAACATCGGCCCCCTATCTAGCAGCACCAGGATCTTCTCTGTTTTCCCATTAGAAAGCCCCAACTGCATCACCAAGAAGAAAAGAGATGTTTGTAACTCTCCAGACATACCAATAAAAGGGTTGGGAGACATGCCGGTTCTTTTCCCCTTTTGAAAAAGGTCAGGATCTTGTGTTTTGTGAAGTGACAAATATGGCAGACACAAATCAGGTGCCCAGGTGACCCACAAACCAAACATACCCCATGCTCATGAGCTACACCAATATGCACTGGCTTTTTGCTAGGACAAGCAGAAGGTTCCTCAGCAGCAGCTTGAGATGGGTAATTAGGTGTTTCCCAAGGTAGAAGATGACCGAACCCTACATCTCTCAGGCATACATGCAGTCGATGTTCATTAATGCCTAATAGATAAGCATAGAGATACACTCAGCTCTTGCTCAGTGAATTAGTTCATCTTACATCTCTTCTCTGAGACCTTATGATACAAGGTAACAAGGGTCCATTCTATCCACTTGTTTTCTGGTGAAAACAGGTGATGTAGGAAAAGACATCCTGACTACCTTGCTGGATGTCACAGAAAGCTTCCTCGGCAGAGAACTCAAGGTTTTGTCATTCAAACATTTGCTTGAATGTTATAAGAAAATCTAAATAATTTGACAGGCAAGGATGGTGTGTGGCTAATAAAGAGGTTGCCCAATCTAAGGCTGGACTAGACAAGGCACTAATTAGGTAACCAACAGTAGCTCTATTTTGAGAAAATCAAGCAGGATGGAAGGAAAAAAAATAGTCAGGGAATTCAAATATTCCATCAACTTTTTTAGGTCTCTAGAATAGCATAGAGTCACCAAGGAAACAATAGGAATATAAAAAAAAAAACTTGACATGGGGCTTGTTTTTCATCCCAAAACTGTTGTAACTGTTGGGTTGCTGGACTATCTGAAACAAAGCTTGGACTTAATCAGCCAATGCCACCTGAGCTAAGGCTTGAGTTGGATCCATGGTATTTGAATCAGGACAAATGTTTTGGCAAGGCAATCTGTCATGGACCAGACTCCTAGTAAGAAGCCTCTAACTGTGGGGAGGTTGAGAAGCCCAGGTCTTTACACTGTTGTTCTGCCAAACATAAGGAAAACCCCTTCCAGTAGCCACAATCCCACCGACAAATGAAAGTGCCTAAGCAAATGGTGCCTTCCAGAGGGAACCTTGAGTAAAGGAAAAAGCCTGAAGTAAAAAAAACTCCTAATTGACAGCAAGGCTTCAGGTAGTGAAAGAAACCCAAAGATAGGAGGCAGGATTCCGAGGAGCAGAAGACTTCAGGATATTCAGGAATGTCAGGAGCTGAAACTATATGGTTGAAGGACCACCTTGGAAAGGACCGGACATATTCTAGAAATCATCAATGGAGGAACCTGCAAAACAGAAACTAAAGCAGTATGGAGAATCTAAAGGCATTTTCTACTAAGGCTCGCCAAGGCGAAGAGTGGGAGCGCAGGAAATCGTACCTCAAGTTGGCTACCATGAGGTAAGTTTAACAACATGTGGCGGCCTTCCATATAGCAGTCAGGTCCAAAATGATCTTGTGATTCTGCGTTTCCCAATCATCTGAAATCAACTCAGGAACTGCCATTAAATGAGACACACATGCAACAGATAAAGGCCCTCAGCTTGAGAACTTGTACCTCTATATGGCCAGAGAACATCTTGGTGACTTTAAACATTATTTTAATGTATAGTTGGAATGTGTCATCATATACATAATGTTTCATACCACAATTGTGCTATTTTGAAGTACTGTAAATATGGGATGCAGCAATTACCCAAATTAATGTTACTGAATTTACTGACTATAGAAGGATGGATGTCTGAGCTAGCTTTCATGGGTTTTGAACTTGTGCTCTTCTGATCACAGGGGATACAAGTGACAAGCATTGACTCAACGGTCCACCTTGCCAGCTGTGACATTAAGGTAAAATCAAAACTCCGATTCATTGCACTATCTACAGTTTTCCAAAGGTGTAGTTCAGAAGTGCAAAGGAGACATCACATGGTCAGCACCAAATGAATAAAGAAATCTGATACCAATCTGGTAGCCACAAAGAAGCAAGGGGAGAGTAGGTTAAAATAGTGCCTTGTTGTCTATGACAAAACAAATATTTTATTTGACCCAGCTAGGAAAGTTTCAATTGAGAGGTAAGACAATGAGGTGTACCACATGTGCATGTTCAAACCTTTTAATTTCACAATCTGCTGTTCATTCAATAGGTCTGGTGAAAAAGCAGCTCTAGGACACTGGATCTGACCATCCAGTTAGCTTCAAGGCCACAACTATACATATGAGCCTTAAAGTCAGCAAAAAACCTTGTAGAGTGAGGCCTAAATCTGACAGTATCACGTTTTGGGTCTTCCTACACAGGATCAAGTGATGGGCAACTGGAGGGATTCTAAGGAGAAATTCATTCTTTCATATTTCTTGTAGCAACTTGCGAGACAAAGGATGGGATGGCCAGTAAAGTATGCATAGAAGACAGAGGCACAACCAGTTCTAGTCTTCACAGTTATACTAAAAATTGCCATCACTGAAAGAATTGTAATGCTAGGAACTGCCTTTATAGAAATAAAACAGAGCATCATAGAGAGATTAGTGAGTTCTGCCCCAGAGAAAGTCAAAAGATCAAAATACATATCGGTAATTGAGTAATGGGTGGGAGGGCACAGTGGATTACACCTTCTCCCAACCAACCCCTATTGCCCGCTTTAGCTTGAAGACCATGGTGTTTTTCCTTAAAGAGTGTGGGACATAGAAGAGAGGACCTGAGGACACTTCTAATTGGAAGCTAGAGATTGGTGCTGACCACAAGACATCCCATGCATACCTCATCATTTGGAGTTCAATACTGACCAAACAACCATATTGGACGAAATTCCAATAAGAACGGATTGTGGTAGTTATGCCAATGACATTGAAGATTTTCTGGTTAGAAGTAAAGCACCACCATCACATATAGAATAATGACAAAATGTGGGAAGCCAGTGAAGATTGTTTTGTTCAATTGCAAGTTATGCACAAACTGAGTAAAACACCACCTCACACACAAATAAAATTGCCTTTTGTTGTAAAAGCAATCTCACTCCAACTAACACTAGAGGTTTTGAAGCAAAAGAAACACTTGGTGATTCAGCAAGCAGCAATGGAGTCATGGAGGTCTCTTAAACCCTTAGATACTCTGTTCTGATCATCAGGTTCATAGGCAGACAGAGATCCAAAGGATTTATGGCCAGGATCACTCAATTCTAGGACTTGGTTCCCCCTTTGGTTTATGTACTATCATGTGGAGAATTTCTGTGTAGCTGTGGAACATAATGAGATGAAAAAAATGGAACTCTTAAGTTTTAATGCCTTCACTAGCGCCTTCAGACAGTTGATGTGGAGAGATGTTTCATGTCATGTCACTCTGGGAATAACCTCCCCCATCAAGACTGCTTGCATCTCACTAGATGAGGATGAATTCAAGTATGGACTGAAAAACATCCTAGTTTGTAATGGGTATACAGAAGCACTATCCAAATTGTCATGCCTATCACCATCCTGGACCAGTGTCTATGATTCTGTGAGCATGGCCAAATTCAGTAATTAATTCAATCTTGTAAAACAATTGTGCTTGGAATTATTTGGGGCATACACAAATCCAATGACAAAGGTACTGTTCTGCACTGAAGCACCTTCTATAGTTGGCAAGTGAGTCTTTTTTGTAGCAATATTGCTGCTCTCTTTTAATTGGCAGTCATGATTTGAGGGTGATCATCGGGATATCTATTGTTCTTGCTTGGTGAGACAATCACTTTGCCTACCCCATCCCTTTAATAGTTTTCCATATTCCACTACAGACAGTTGGGTAATAGAGCACTGTGCATTTTTAATTGCCAAATATGACAGAACCTTGTTATATAATGGGTGAGTCTATTTACGTTGAGTGACCATATCGCTAGTTCCTTGAGTAATGGCTGCCTTCTGCTATGTCCGCTACAAAGCTTGATCCTAGTTACATTGTCTGATATGAGCATGTTAAGTGGGTGAAGATTATGACAAGAAGCTAATACAGCTATAAGACTAAGGGTGGCGATTGGACTGCCAGGCTCCTGGTGGTCCGGCCACCACATTACGATCCGGGCGGTCAGACTGCCAGGGCACCGCTGTCCCCACCAGGAACATGATTCCTGATGGGCTGACGGCAGTTGGACTCATGGTCAGCCACAGGTGTGCTGAGTCCCCTTTCTGGCAGCCTTTTTTATGGCTGTTTATCTGCCATGAAATGGCTGTCCGAAAGGAAGTGCTGTGGGGTGGGGGCCTACACTGCCCATGACCATGTCGTGGGTAGTGCAGGACCACCCCACCAACCAGCACCCTTGGAATGTGCACTGTCTGCTTTGAAGACAGTGCGCATTCAGAGGGTGCTGCTGTGCTACAGTATTGGTCTGGGCTCCCTTAGGGAAGTCGGGACCAATGCCGTAGCACTGTAACCGCCAGGCTGACCGATGGGAACATCATAATACGATGTTCACACCAGTGAGCCCAGTGGGAACATTGTAATACTACTGGAGGTGATGTCACCGGGCTGACAGTGGTCTCATCCCTGCAAGTTTGGCGGTTGGCTCATCCGACCCCCAAACTCGTAATGATTGCCTAAGTATTACTCTTTTGGTATTGGAGCCTATATTGTATTGCAGATTGGTAAATGTATCTTTGTTCAAATGGTGATTTGTTTGCAATTTTGTTGAGGCTATCAACTAGAAGTACTTTGTACATGTAAGTGGGTGTACCACAAGCAAGGAGAGTGCTCTCGAAAATCCAAGATTTTTGTCTTTCTGTGGTTTCCGTGGCGCTTATTTGCAAGCCCTGTGTGCTGCCCATGCATCATTTTTTGTGACGCACTGACAACGCAATGTGGAGGCACATATTTACAAGACCACACAAAGCAACTTTACCTGGCTTTTCATGGCCTTGTAGATATGGTGTAAGGCAATGCAGTGGAAGTTGCTGCATTGCCTTACACTGCATCTGAGAGGTGTTTCATGTGCGTTGCGGTAGGTTTTCCCATGAAACACTAATGAATTTTGATGCATTCCCAGATTTACAAGAATCTGTAAACCTGGGAATGCCCCAGGAGGCACAAAGAAGAAAATACCTTTATTTCTCAGCACACATAGAGAGAGGAAAAAGCCTCCATGTGTCCCCTCCTGCACAAAAACAATCCATGGTGCAAGAATGTCTACTTTGGCACTATTCAGCCTATTGTGTACCAGTGCAGGGGGAGAGGACAGAAATTCTCTGTATCTTATAGATATGATGCAATTCTGCCATTTCCCTGTGGCTCAGCATTTGTGGTAGTCCTTTACTTCTCTATTGAATTCCACATTCCCTCCAATTTTAGTCATGTCTATCCTTACCTCCAGTATGTCCAGGCATTCCAGTACTCTTTCCAATATCCGAGTGACGTAAATCACAAGTTTTCCCTTCTATGGTTACATCAACAAGACACTTCGGCCTAGATTTCTGAGATTCCCATGCAACAAAATGCAGCATCCAAAAAAATCTGTGTTGTACTGCGTGAGAAGGAGGGAGCAGGAGAGCACCATATTTACAGAAATATGGCTCTCTCCTTCCCTCTCCCTAGCGCCGGTGCTGATTTTATCTTCCGAGCACCATGCACACACCTTAGTATTATAGTGCTAGGGTGTGTGTGAGAGTCTAGCATAGGTTTTGTACTGGAAGGATTCCTTTTCAGTACGAAATCCTATGTTTAGACTTACTTTAAAACTTTTTTACTATGATGTTTGTGTGCTGTACAGTGCAGCACACATGTAAAGTCAGGAAAGAAAGAAGAAATGAAAACATTTCTCCTTTTAACGCCTGCTTTTCAGAGGCATTAATTATTGATGCTAAACCCTGCCTATTAATGTTAGTAGATGGGGTTCAGGGTCAAAAAGCATAGGTGGTTGCATGGGAATGTCTATGTACCACCCATGTAAAGTCCCCCTGGTGCTAAGCCAGGTAAAGCAGTGCTTTGCACTGCTTTGAGTTATTTTTAGGGTACTTACTAGTGCAAACCAAGTTTTCGCTGGAAAGTAAATAGGTGAAAAAAGAAATTGCTTCAATTTGTGTGACTTTTGTGATCCAAACACAGGGTAAAATCTTAGAAAATATACCTCTTCTTGTTTGGGTAAAAAGCCTGTATGTGCCGTTCACAAACAGCGCCCACCCAGGGAGCAGCCATGCTCTCTGTGGCTTGTCTCCAACCCCAGACACATTTACGAGGCTGGCCTGTATAGTTAATACTTTGCATTTTTGGGCAGCAAACCACCTGTTACATAAATTGTTTATCCCTAGAGGTTTTCACTCGTTCTGAATTGCAAGCACATTCTGTGTTCAAAGTCCATCCTTTAGAAACTTAGCCCATATTTACAAAAACATTATGCAGCGTGGTGGTGCAAGCCATCTTGCCGTGCTGCACTGTGCTGCAGCATTGCAGGGATCATTGTTTATGTGCAGGAAGGGACACCTTCCTGCACATAAACAATCCTTAATGGTGTTTTCCTCCTGCTATGTGTTCTGCAGAATGCTAATTGCAGCAATGTATATTTCTGTATGTACTCCTGGGTCTCCTCAAATATGTTAATTTGCCTTAATGGTACACCAGTAATATATATTGTGTATATATTGTGCATTTCTGTCAAATACAATTTTATGGTCCTGATTGCATGGAGGGTGGTAAATTCTGATCCTTGTAAATGCAGACATTTACACTCAGGCAAAATTTCAGAATTGCATGATTATTATTATTATTATATTAATGCTGGTTTCCCCTGACCACTTTCTACAGACTAACCCTGCCGAAAGTTATAGGGGAAAATACCCAGAATAAAAGGCAATACATGCAGAACTTGGTGCTTTAAACACTGATTCTAAATGTTAGGCCTTATTTCCAATGGAAACACAGATTAGGTGGTAACTACCAGATCCAGTAATACTTGGGCCTCATTACGAATTTGGCGGTCCATGGACCACCATGGCAGATTTGGTGGTCTGACTGCCGTCGGGTTGGCGGTCGATCCGTCATGTTACGAGTCATGCTGGCCTATGGAGCAAAGACTGCTGCGGTCCCGCAGGAATCGCCAGGCAGCACAGACCTCTGCGGTCACGAGTCTGCACATACAGGCTAGCGGAGCCTTTGTTGCCATCGGACACAATCGGAGGTTGCACACTGTCAATGTGACTGTGACGGTCCAACCACCATGTCTCAGCAGGTGGAAACAGAGAGTATAAAGGGAGACACTCACCTGCAGGCATCCTTACATGTCTGGTGCTGCCATGGAGCCTATCACGCATGTCCTGCTGCTGGTGATCATCGAAGTTGCTCAAAATCCACGGAGCCATTGACACAACCGACAGCAAGTAAACACACCTAGCTGACTCATTATGCTCAACAATAGATTGTCGTGCCGTCATCCACATCATATGGGGTGGTCATGCTACGGGCACCAAGTATACTTGTCATTGTGTCCCGGGTCAGAATCAGACACAAATATGGACACATTCCAAGTCACAATACAACCCCTTTGGGCAGGTCACTCACACTGCACAGCAACACTACACAAAAACACGTCTGCTCATCTCAGGCACAAGGACAGTGAAGTGTACACAGCTTTGTCTCACACAAAGCAATCAACACATCAACATCACATCTACAAACACAACTCAATAACTCACATTACACAAATGCCATGGACTGTCATCACATTTAACACATATATGTATGGATATGCAATGGAACACAAACACCACTACCATCAAACAGCCCTACAATGGACACACACATCACCCACATTGCAACTCAATAGAAGGGCAATGAGAAAACCAATAGACAAATATTCAAAGCTCATTATGCAAACAATACCTTCACAATAAGGATAAGGACATCAGGAGAACTCAGAGAAGGAGGCACTTTGCACATGCCCCTTAAGCAACATTTGCACAGGAACTGTCCCTACACATATCTCAGGGACAAACAATACTAGAGCCAAATTACATGCCTATCTGAACAATAGGAAGTGCAAGTCAACAAAGCACATACAACTCTAACTGCATGGGACATACATGTAAATGAAGTGGATGAAAGGGATACTCAGCTGAATGGACACAAGCACAATCAAATATTAAGGAAGCTAGCACAATTGAACACACTCCATGTCTGTACAACCAAAACTCAAGCTGCCGCACAGTAGATGAACTCACAATCCATATCAGGGGGACTAGTCAAACACCACACATGCTCACGTTGGATAGTACAAGATGAAATACTTCCCATACCAAACAGTACACAATGCTGTGACACCACCATTGCATTTACACCCACATATCCATACAGTCAACATATACCCTTGTCTTGGGGGACACAAGCTCTGCCCACAAAGTCAGATACTGCAAACAAACAAGCAGGCTGAAACACACACTACTGTAGGCACACAACACAAATTACTCAGGAACAACATAAACATAGAAATGGAATTGCAGGACAAATGTGTACCCAAAAAACAACTGTTTTGCATCAAACTTGAAAGTTACAAGGCCACTGACCAGTCCATCGAAATGTCCAGGCACATCACTCTTCTGTCACTTGACTCCTAACTGCCAGGGAACCACCACAGAAATGATCATCAAGTGTGAAGGCAGGCACCTCAGGGATCATCTTGGGGCGGGTTGTATTTGGGATGGGTCGATTTGGGTTTGGGCGGAGTGGACTGTTCTTAGGATGGGGGCTTCTTTTTGGGGGGAGAGGTATGGGTGCTAGCGGGTGAGCAGGTGTGACAGGGGAGGACATGGAGGTAGAAGGGATGGGTTGGGAGGTGGGTCGGGGCCTCTTGGGTTTGGGACGGGGGTGGAGGAAACAGGAGAAATGGCAAACTCAAACAAAACATCAGACTTAGGAACACAGGATGGTCATCAAAAGTGAGGGGGTTTTGGAGGTCGAGGGAGTGGTTGTCTACTGTGTCATGGTGGAGGGCTTGGGTTTGGGTGGTGTTTGTTGTGGGTGTGAGTGTGGGCGTTTGCATGTTGTGGGGGCTGGCAGGTGGAGGTGCTCGGTGATGTAAGCATAGTGGATGTGTGTGTGTCTGTTGGTGTGGTGCCTGCAGGTATGTTGGTAGTGGTGGATGTCTGTGTGTCTGTTGGGGTGGTGTCTGCGGGTCTGCTGGGTGTGTCACTGATTGTTTTGGTGGTGCCTGTGGGTATGCTTGATGTCCTGTGTGTTACAGTGGGGGTGGTGGAGGTGTTTGGGGAAGTGATGACTGATATTGTGTGTGTGGGTGTCTGTTTGCTTGCGTGCCGATGTGTTTTGTGGTGCTATGTATGCTGCTCTGGTGTGTTGAGGTAGGCTCATGCAGAGTGGTCTGTGTACAAAGGGTAGGTAGGGGAATGGGAGATTTGGTTTGAGAAGAGGGAGGTAGAGGGGGTACGGAAGGTAAGGGGTGACTGGCTGCCGTGTGGAAGCCTGAAAAGATCTCCGTAAGCCAGACATTGTACCATGAATGCATTCCAGGAATGCATTGGTCTGCTGCAGTTGGGTTGCCAATCCCTGAATGGCATTCACAATGGCTGTCGGATCCACAGAGATACTCCTCAGGAGGGTAATAGCCTCCTCATTGAGGGCAGCAGGGGTAACAGGGGCAGAGGTGCTTACGGCAAAGGAGATGCCCACTTTTTTTTTGTAAGCGGACATGGCCAACTGAGTGGAGAGCAACAGGGAGAGTGACGATCGAACTAGTGGTGGCGGACAAAGATGGTACAGGGGTAAGCCCCGATAGGTTCGCCACTACTAGGTAGTATCTACTTGAGAAAGATTCAGATGACAAAGATGATATTGATCTGGTCTCTCCCATGGGACTCAAATCAAATGAAATCAGTATTTATAGAGCACAACTACTTACCTGTAAGGGTCTCAAGGTGCTGAGGAGGTTTATCGTCTGTGATTCAGTTGAAGAGCCAGGTCTTATGGTCCTTCCTGAATTGAGGTAACAATGGTGACTGTCTGAGGTGCAGGGGCAGGGTGTTCCAGCTCTTTGCCACATGCTAGGCGAAGGATCTTCCTCCAGCCGAGGTCTTCTGTATGCGGAGTATGGTGGCTAGTGCTTGTTGAGCGGAGCAGAGCGGTCTTGTGGGGGAGTAGAAGGTGATGCGGTAGTTGAGGTAGGTGGGTACTAGGTCATGGAGGGCCTTGTATGCGTGGAGGAGGAGTTTGAAGTTAAGTCTTTTCTCAATAGGTAGCCAGTGGAGGTCTCTTAGGTGATTGGAGATGTGTTTGTGGCAGGAATGTCCAGGATGAGCCTGGCGGAGGCGTTTTGGATGTGCTGTAAGTTTCTTTAGGTTCTTCTGGGTGGTGCCGGCGCAAAGGGCTTTGCCATAGTTAAGTCTGCTGGTAACCAGGGCATGAGTTACAGTTCTGCAGCAGTCCTTTGAGATCCATTTGTAGATCATCCGGAGAAGTCAGAGTGTGTGAAAACAGGAGGATGCGACTGAGTTGACTTGGCGGGTCATGTGAGTGATGAATCCAGGATGAAACCAGTATTACATGCGTGGTTTGTAGGGGGGGTGCCGAGGATGGATTGCAACTGGGAGTTGTCCCAGGCTGATGTGGAGGGTCCCAGGATGAAGGTCTCGGTTTTGTCAGAGTTGAGCTTGAGGCCGCTGTCCTTCATCCAGGCGGCGACGGCTTCTGTCCCATTGTGAAAATTCTTCTTGGCAGTTGTGGGGGTTTCGGTCAGTGAGATGATCAACTGTGTATCGTCAGAGGAGGAGACGATGTTCAGCCAGTGGTTCCTGACAATGGATGCTTGCCAGGCCATGCAGATGTTGAAGAGTGTGGGGCTCAGGAAGGAGCCCTTTGGAACTCCGCAGCTGATCTCTGTAGTTTCTGACAGGAAAGGCAGGAGTCTTACTCGCTGTGTTCTGCCAGACAGGAAGGAGCTTGTTCATTGTAGGGCCTTTTTGCAGATGCCAGCTGCGTGGAGTCTGGAGCAAAGGGTGAGGAGTGAAACCGAGTTGAAGACGGCTGGTAGGTCCAGTGAGATGAGGGCTGCAGTATGGCCGTGGTCGAGGAGCGAGTGGATACCATCTGTGGTGGTGAGGAGGGCGGTCTACGTGCTGTGGTTGCTCCTGAAATCTGATTGGGAGATGTCCAGGATGTTGTTGTCCTCAATGAGCTTACAGAGCTGTATGATGATGGCCTTTTTGAAGACTTTGGCTGGAAAAGGCTGCTGACAGATGGAGCGGTAATTCTTGAGGTCCAGGGGGTCGGCTATGGGTTTCTTCAGGAGCAGGCAGATCTCAGCGTGTTTCCAGTCCTCAGGGAAGGTAGTTGTATCTATGGAACAGTTGAGGGTGTGGCAGAGCTCGGGTGCAATGAAGGTGTTGGCTTTGTTGAAAATGTGGTGAGGACAGGGGTCCATAGGGGCTCCGGAGTGGATGCTGCCCATGATGGAGAGGGTCCCGTCTGAGTGAGGGTGGTCCAGCGGTGCACGATCTGTGACAGTTCAGAGGGACGGAGCTCGAGGGTTGTTGGAGGTCTCGAAGAGTCTTAGGGTCCGAGGCCGTCATATTTGTCTTTGATTTTTCAGTGGAAGAAGTTGGATAGTCTGTCGCAGAAGTCTTGAGATGGAGGGATGTTTGCTGGGGTTTGGCATGGCAAAGAGCTCTTTGGTGTTGTGAGTGGTGGTGCTGATATGGTCCTGTAGGGTGGCTTTTCTGATGACTCTGATGAGGTGGTGGTGGGATCTGATGGCATCTTTGAAGGCCTCGAAGTCTTCTGGGGACTTACAGTTTCTCCATCTTTTCTCTAGCAGTCTGCAGGTGCGGCTGGAGTCCTGGAGTGAAGGGGAGAGCTGGTCTTCTTGAGATGGTGTTTGGCTGACGTCTTACAGAGAGGTGCGATGGTGTTGTTGCATGCGGAGATCCATTGGTGGAAGTTCTGTACTGAAAGTTAGCGTCTGATGTGAGGGTCAGGAGAGACTTGCTGAAGGTGTTGGTGAGCTGTTCCTTGGTGCTCTGCTTCCATTTTCTGCTTGGGGCCCGAGTTTCTGGGGGTGGATGGTCGATGCGGTGATGGTGAAGTGAATGCAGTGGTGGTCAGTCCAGCGAAGCATGGTGGTGTTGTCAACAGTGATGTTGTTGCTTGTGGAAAAGATGGTGTCTGGCGTGTGCCCAGTAAAGTGTGTTGGGGAAGTGACCAGTTGCTTTAGTTTTATAGTGGCGAGGTTAATGAGTAGGGAAGCGGTGTTGGTGTCATTTCCATTGTCAATGTGCCGAGGAGGACGTATTTTGAGGAAGTGAGAGCGTGAAGAGGAATTATGTCGACAATGGAGTTGCTGAAGGCTGGGAGGGGGCAGAGGTGGCCTGTAGAGGAGAGTGCCATGGGAGGTAGACTTGGGGGTACCGTGTATCTGGAAGTGGAGGTGCTCCACAGGGGGGAGTGTTCTTCTGCATTGGTTGGCAGGTGGGGGGTGGATTTTTACATGATGGCCAGGCCACCACCTGGGCGAGAAGGCCGGTCTTTGCGGAGCAGTTTGTAGTCACTGGGGATGGTGATGTCCCGTGCAGATGCTGGGTTTGTCCATGTTTCAGTGAGAAAGGGGATGTCCAGGTGTGGGGAGTCCAGAAGTTCCCAGAGTTCTATGTTGTTTTTGTGGAGGGAGCGAATGTTGAAGAGGATGCAGTTGAGGCGCTCTTGGTTGGCATTCGATGGCTCAGTGGCGGGGGGTCAAGTGCTTGGTGTAGTATGAGGGTACGGTGGCAGTGGAGGGATGAAAACCGTCAATGGGTGTCTCTGAGTGATGCGAAATGGCAGGTGGTGGAGCGTCCTGTGTTCAGCATGTGGAGGGCCTCTGTGTTGTAGCGATGGTCAGCGGACCAGGGTTCGTTGCACTAAGTGCAGTGCAGGCGCGGACGGATGTACATTGCCTTGCCCCTAGTGCCCCTTTGGCGTGCCCACTGCACGTGCCCACACAGCGGCTGCCATTAGGAAGGGAAGGGAGGTGGTGGGACCGCTCATCTGGGAGGTGGTAGGGTGGAAAAACGCTTCGCAGGGAGGGAGGGAGGTGGCCCGCAGTGGCAGAACGCAGGGAGAGTGAAAGGTTGAAAGGAGAAAGAAAGAGACAAGAAAGAAAAGGAATAGAAAAAATAAAGATGACAGAAAAATAAGCAAAAGTAAGACAGCAAGCTACTTACACACAGATGGCCACTAGGCCACCAAGGAGGAGGCGCAGGTGGGAGCCTGCAGGTGGAGGTGGGCCTCGAACTAAAAGTCAGGCAGGCTCTCAGTTCAAATGCAGCAGAGGCTGCAGCAACAGCAACAGGTGGAGCTGCGCAGAGGAGAGCAAGCAGATGCTGACCAGGAGGTTAGAGGAGTCGCCCTCTCAGTGCACACCAGCTGCCATTAAGAACGTGAGGGAGGTGGGGAGTCCAGTCAGCTGGGAGGTGGAAGGGTGGGAAAGCGCTTTGTAGGGAGTGAGGGGGGCAAGTACCTGTTGAAGGCCCTCAACATATTGCCCAATTGAAAGCTACATGATGCATGCTAACAGTCCGGTTACAAACCTTAACCGTTTCACATGTGCTAAGCACTTTGCTACATGATTCCACCTCAATGACATAGAATTTCACATTGAGACTAAAAACTCTAAGCCTACCTGTCTTGTCCCTCATTGCTACTGCAGTTGTACATGGAAAATCACATGCTATGATGCGTGACATATGGCTGAGGACAGTGATCCATCATTTCCTTACCTTTGGCCTGTAACATCGAGGAATAGTGGTCTGTTTCATAGAATTTACACCCACTACAACAACAAACAGTACTTGATTGATCATTGTACACAGCCATATGTTGTCCCTGGAGAGCAAGTTGTTTGTGGATTGTACACAGTTTTGTCCTATGCCCCTGGGCCAACAGCCAAGGCATGTCAGTCTGCAACACATGACATCTCCACACAAACAATCTCTCATCTACTGTGTTACGCATGGCTCATCCCTAATCATCAAGGGGAGCTGACAGAACATTCACTTGGCAATGTGACAAGCAGGAATATGCCCTGTACTCATCCCCTTGTGGCTACTGTACTGTCCTCAAACGCCCATCAAGGTCTGGGTAGGCGTTCGCCAGAATGTGGGCTATTATTGCGGTCATGGTCCGACGGGCACCTCACCCACGTTGGGAGGACATCCCCAGCTAGACCTCTGCGATCTACTGGGACCAGCGTCTCAGGGCCTCCCACCTTTTCCAACAGTGGGTGCTCTGCTGGCTGTGGACCCCCAGGGTCTGCACCTTCTTGGTGATGGCTCTCCAGAGCTCCTTTTTCTGATGGGTATTGACCTGCATGGATGTAAAAGACAAATCGAGAGGTTACAATCAGAAGTTTTATTACAAATGGTTGAGTCACATATATGTCAGTAACACCAAGCTAGGAAACTTCCTAACAGTTAATTATCCCCAACTGTGAAACACACAAGCCAATAAGTACCGGGACCTGACTACAGACATATGTGTTTGCATTTGCAGACTAACCTACTACTCTGCTCATGGCCGACAATGACTAAGTAAGCTTACTGACATCAGAGAGCTCATGCTCTAGCAACCTGTATTGTGATATGAGCCATAATGAAACATTACAGAACTATGTGGCTTCTGAAGGATAAACTCCTTAGGAATTAATGGACCAACACATTCACACTCTGTGACTCGCTGCATACAGTCCCCACAGGCAACTGCCAGACTACAAACTTCAACATTGCACATGAGTAACAATCAATGGACTGGCTTGATTGGTACAGAGAGTGTCTTCCTTGTCCATGTGTGGACATGTGGAATAACAAATGCAGACTCTTGCCACTTCAAGGGGTGGGGTTCTGTGATATGTACCTGTACCAAAGAACACTCCCTTCGACACATGTGTCTATCCTACAGAGATGGCATCCAACAAACAAAGGCATGCATTGTACAGATTGTGCTATGTGATCAAGCTATTGAGTCACATTTCATGGCCTCCAAGGAATAAGCATATTGTCTGCACTGTGGATCTGTCAGTTATGCAATACAATTATGACCTGTGTGAAGGAGCCAACAGAGCTGTGTGAGTGAGGGACGTGTCATGAGTCTAAGACACACATTGACAATGATGCTAAATGAACATATGGACTAGATTAATGATTTACTTCTGTACCCTTTCCTAATCTAGTCAAAGGAATGAGGTGTTCAGGGCAGGTTTTCCCCACTAAAGACTTGGATTGTCCACATGCCAGGATCTGCTGGGCTACATGGAATGGCCACAGTATCACAGTTGCATAGCAGGAGTGACTCTCCCACACCGTAGACTGTGAACCCGTACTGGGAGATAAATTTGACAGGCCCTGGTTTCTGCAAGCTGAGGACACTGAACCTACATGACACTCCATTTCCATCACTTCCATACATGACAGTACATCATGTAGCCAACAGCAATTTGGCATGTGGTGTGTGTGGCTACCTGAGGGGCAGAGTTAGTCATGATATGCCTTCCACACAACAGTTTAGCATGGCCAGATGTGGTTGGAAAGATTTGTGGCAGTATAAACATTGCTCACATGATTCTCAAATGACCCATACAACATGCTTACACAGCACATGCTGTCATGCACATACATGTTGCCTGACATATACAACAATCATGAGGAAAGAGATGTCTGTGGGTGGCAGTGATGTCTCCTTACCTAGTTATGTGCATCCAACACAAGGATGATCTAAGACTCCAAAAACCTCACACAACACAATGTGACTGAACTTAACATGGTACTAGCCATTAATACCTGCAAACTCCCCATCCCATTAATGCCACACAGACTGCAACAACAGGCACACATGAAGTCTAACTGGCATACATGGGCGTATTCTATCCTGTGAGGAGAGAAAGGATTGTGAAGAACAGAGAAAATTGTGCACCACGTGAGGTACTTACCTGCCCCTCTGGTGAGCCATAGAGCTGTTCATACAGGGGGAGGACCTCAGTCACCAGCCTCTCCAGCTCCTCTGGTGAGAAGGCAGTTGCCCTATCACCTGGACTTGGCATGATTTCTCCCGGAGGCAGCACACAGCATCTCAGGTCATGGAAGTGTTGCTGGAAGCAGTGTTAGGATTCAAGAAATTCAATCTGCAGAACATGGCAGTCACATCCCCACATACGCAGTCATCACTGCTGGTGAACACAGCCATTGGCCTGCGACCACCACTGGCAACAACGTTAGCCTATAGCTGTGTTCACCGCGATTGAAACTGCCTACCGCCATGATGACTCCCGCTGGTAGTCGTCGGCAGTTCCTAATGTCCAGTAGCGTATATCAGGCAACTGCCATTTTGGTGGCCTAAAATGCTGTATTGGGCTTTAGAAACTGCGTCACACCTGCAAAAAAAATGTTGGGACCTCACAAACATCCTTATCCTGTCTTGTCATGTAGGACCAACTGCTCAAACACCACTGTAGTATGTTGCAGGGTAAAGATGGCATTTAACAGTGGGGCAGAGTCCACTACCGCTGACAATCATTTTGGTGGTCGAGATATATGATAAACTTTTGAGGGCTAATTATGTTGCACATCTTTGAGCCATGTTGTGGACAAGTGTTGAAAAGCATAGGGGGGCACATGTGACCCTTGTGTTATTAGCAGCTGTGAGGTATACTGGGTGCCATGTCTATCCAGTCTGAAATGCTTGTCACATGATACCATTGACATGCATCATGTATGTTGCTGTGGACACAGTGACTAATGTTAGAAGTCTTATCATACATAGCTACCCAGGGAGAGGGAGGGTGTGAAATTCTCCTGTCTTCTGTCCACTGCCAGACCTTCAGAACATGGAGCAAAGGCACATAATAACATATTACCACCAGGGTAGGCAAACAATAGTGGACTTATGTTGTCAGTTGGAGCCAGAACTTCCTAGCCGTAGGATTCTTCCAACATATAGTGGCCCTATCTTTTGGTATGTCCCAACCTATGTTCAGTCTGGTGTTGAAGGATGTCCTCTCATCAATGCTGAAATACCTTGACAGCTATATCTGGTTTCTCCTACGTGAGGATTTAGCCCATGTGAAGGCTGACTTTTATGGTTTTGCACCCATCGCACATGTTGGGGGGCCATTGATGGCACACATGTTGGCTTGGTCCCACCGCAGACCAATGAACAGGTTTATTGCAATAGAAAGAACTTCCATTCCATCAATGTGCAAGTTGTCTGTTTGGAGGATCTCTACATTTCACATGCGTGTGCCCTTTATACGTTTTCATCCCATGATACCTTCATAATGCAGAACATCACAATACCCCAGCTGATGTCACAACTGTACCCAGAGAGGACCTGGCTGGTTGGTAAGTCACATCTGTCCTGTTTGTGTGTGTGCAATGTCAGGTGCTACAATCATGAAGTGAGTGACTTGTTACACATATGTCCAATTCCTTAACAGGAGACTCCGAATATCCAAACTGTCCTTGGTTGTGGACGCCACTAAAGAATCCAACTACGAAAGGGGAAGTCTGCTTTAATGAGGCCCATGTAAGAACAAGGTGTGTAGTGGAGCAGGCCTTTGGGCTCCTGAAGGTCAGATCTAGGTGTCTGGATAGGACTGGTGGAGCCCTCCTCTATTTACCCAGAAAAGTGTATCAGATCATTGTGGTATGCTGCATGCTTCACAACATCGGCCTGCAGAGGAATTTCCCGTACATCCCAGAGAAGGAGCTTGCGGTGCCACCGGGTGAAATTCCTGAAATGCTAAGTGAGGATGACAGTTGTGAAGAGGAAGGAGCTTACTTGTGGGAAGATCTCATCAACAGCTACTTTTCATGAGTTTAAGTATGTCATGTGATATAATGACTGTGGCTGTACAATGAAGTGCAGTTGTGATAATGTGTGGAGTTGAGTGTTTTGGCAACAACTAGGGAGCTGATACTCTGCAATATTCAGCCAAAGGCTGCTTGAAGAGTTACCCTTTGACATATCCCCAACTTGATGATGTTGCTTTGTTAGTGTCAATTCCCTTGCAATGTAATTACATTTCCAGTTGCTGGCTATACGATTTGTGTTATAGGTATGTCTCCAAGCCTATACTCCTTGTTTTGTGTTTGTATAGGTACCTTCAACATGACATCCTCATGTGGGCATTTCAGAATTGTGACATTGGCAAGTATCTGATGCTGTTCTGATATACAAAGTGGACATGGATTGTTCCAGGTAATGTATGTCATAGATTTGGGGTATATGAGGCCTGTACCAATGCAGCTTGTACAGTGTTTGGGTGGAAGGTCAAAAATGCACATTGGACTTGTTTTGTGTGCTACATTGGGACGATTGCATCATGCATGTCATCATGTGTGCATGAAATATGTAGTCATGGATTGCAACCAAGTCATTCATCCTTCACTTTGGCTAAACACTATTCTTGTATGACCTATATGTAGCTGTAGATGTGTTTCATCATTGCAGGCCACAGTACCTGTGCCACAACACTGACATATGTTTGTGACATACCACCAGATTCATGGTCATTGGATTATGATGGGCGTGTGATCAGGGACTGTTGTACTGCCATCTGTCTGTATCTTGGATTATGTGATGTTGGATTACTTTGGTGTGGTATGTGGTAAGGCCCAAGCTGCTGACATCATCCACTTTAATGTTTGCCTTTTCTACAGGACAATGTCTGACAAATCTCTTCCTTCCAAAGTCTGGGGGGCTGTGCCCTGGAATATGTACTTTGATTTAGTATGAGTCACACATTCTTGTGTCAAAAAGGTCCAAACATATGGACAGCCTATGTGCTGTACCCTGGTATAAATGTTTGTTGGAGTAGATGCCACATCATTGGGAGTACAAAGTCCAGAGTACTCCCTCCATTGGAACTGGTAGGTAATTCAGGATCAGTCAACAGAGTGAATGTGTGGCACACAAAGGAGGTCCTTTAGGGAGAGGTCACTTGCTGGCAGTCGTGGGTGTCTTGCTGTTGCACCTCCTGTATTCCTTGCTGAACATCCCCACTTGCGTGGTGGGGGGGTCTGCTGCTCAGAAGCAGGGCTGTCTAGGGCACGTTCTTCCCCTGGCAGGGCCTCCCTTCCAGTGGCTGGCACCGATGTAGATGTGCCTGGTGTTGATGAGCCAAAGGAAGGGGAAGATTAGTTTTGATAAGCCCTGCTGAGGACTGTGTGAATGTCCATCTTTACCCCTATTATGGAGGCCATGTTGGTATTGTGGGCCTCCATCTGTCTTGCATGTCCCTATGCATGTTCCTCTGTAGCAGCTTGATTTCCTGGAGTTCAGTCAAGACTTGGCCAATCATGCCTTCATGTCTCCTGACAGACCCCCAAAATGTGGCTGATGGTTTCCTGGCCAGGAGCAACCCCAGTGGCATCACCTCGCTGGCTCACAGTATCCCTCCCATGCACCCTACCCCCACAGCCCTGTGCCCTTCACACAAGGGGCCCTCTCCCACTGGGTCCTGGAACCTCATTGTCCGAAGTGTTGTGCTGCAACTCAGGATCCAGGACTAGGGGGCACAAGATGGTAGACACTGTGCCTAGTACACAGGTTGGGTGGGTGAATGGTTGCCTGTGATGTTGAGGCAACCGAGTTGGGAGGTGTTGATGTGGCCACAGTAAGACTCACTTTTGGTGTCTTACCAGGTTGCCCATTTGGGCCAGAACTATCTCCCACATTGTTGGACTTTTTTGCTTATGGAGGGTCATCCCCAATCTTTTTGCCTCCTGCCTCCTATTTTTTTCTGCCCTTTTGCTGTTGGCTTTTGAACTCTGAGCACTTTACCACTGCTAACCAGTGCTAAAGTGCATATGCTCTCTGTGTAAATTGTGTAAATTGTATGTAATTGGTTTATCCATTATTGGCAAATTTGTTTTACTGTTAAGTCCCTAGTAAAGTGCACTAGAGGTGCCTAGGGCCTGTAAATCAAATGTTACTAGTGGGCCTGCAGCACTGGATGTGCCACCCACACAAGTAACCCTGTAATCATGTCTCAGACCTGCCGCTGCAGTGTCTGTAAGCGTATTTTTACACTGTAAATTCGACTTGGCAAGTGTACCCACTTCCCAGGCCTAAACCTTCCCTTTTCTTACATGTGAGGCACCCCTAAGGTAGGCCCTAGGTAGCCCCAAGGGCAGGGTGTAGTGTATGGATAAGGTAGGACATATAGTAATGTGGTTTATATGTCCTGACAGTGAAATACTGCCAATTTAGTTTTTCACTGTTGCAAGGCCTGTCTCTCTCATAGGATAATATGGGGGCTACCTTTAAATATGATTAAAGTGTAGATTCCCCTAGAGAGTAGATGGACATGTGGAGTTTGGGGTCCCGTGCGCATCCCATGTTGCCTTCTGAGGGGGCCACTCCTAGTTGGGGGGTGCAGGACCCCAGAAGGGAGGGCAGGGGGAGGGAAGCCTCACCCCTGGCCCTGGTTCAAACTGAAGGTACAGACCCCAGGTTGGCGGACCAGTTGCAGGTTACCAGCCCTACACTGGTGGAAGAATTGTGCAGGACTGCTTCTACAAGCACCTTAACAGTTTTTGACTCTGGGGGTGCCGCTTCTGCAGGGAGGGTACAGAGCCCCAGAGGGGAGGACTAGGGTCAGGTTGTCATCCCTGACCTGGTGGAAGAGAGAGTGGTCAAAGGGTGCCAGGCACCTGGGGCTACCACCCCACACTCTCCGCAGTCACAGTGGTTGGAGAGGCCTGAGGTCCGGCTCTCATCCCTGACAGTTGTCTGGAGCCACCATGGCTTGCTGTCCTGGTGGACAGAGTTGCCCCTGGAGGGGGGACGAGAGTCACACCCCGGGGGTGGAGTGGGCAACACCACTGTGTTGGCCCTGGTGGTACTATCTGCCCATTGGAATACATCTGTGAACAAAGTAAAGTTAGGTGATGCACAGATGGTGTCTGCAGATGTGGAGAAGGGTTCCCCATGGGTTAGCTTAGTGGGCCCTAAGAGTATGGACAGAGGGATCCAACTGGAGTCAGGAAGGCGTAGAACTGGAACATGCCCCTGCTGTTGTGGGCCTGGGTCCTTGTTCTATTGCCCCAATCAGGGAAGTACATCAAGGTATTGATTGTTCTCTCCTGGCTTTAGGCTGGTAGGGGGTCGTGTTGGACTTTTTTGCTTATGCAGGGTCATCCCCAATCTTTTTGCCTCCTGCCTCCTATTTTTTTCTCACCTGTTGCTGTTGGCTTTTGAACTCTGAGCACTTTACCACTGCAAACCAGTGCTAAAGTGCATATGCTCTCTGTGTAAATTTTATGTAATTGGTTTATCCATGATTGGCATATTTGTTTTACTGTTAAGTCCCTAGTAAAGTGCACTAGAGGTGCCTAGGGCCTGTAAATCAAATGTTACTTGTGGGCCTGCAGCACTGGTTGTGCCACCCACACGTGTAACCCTGTAATCATGTCTCAGACCTGCCGCTGCAGTGTCTGTAAGCGTATTTTTACACTGTAAATTCGACTTGGCAAGTGTACCCACTTGCCAGGCCTAAACCTTCCTTTTTCTTACATGTAAGGCACCCCTAAGGTAGGCCCTAGGTAGCCCCAAGGGCAGGGTGCAGTGTATGGATAAGGTAGGACATATAGTAATTTGGTTTATATGTCCTGACAGTGAAATACTGCCAATTTCGTTTTTCACTGTTGCAAGGCCTGTCTCTCTTATAGGATAATATGGGGGCTACCTTTAAATATGATTAAAGTGTAGATTCCCTTAGAGAGTAGATGGACATGTGGAGTTTGGGGTCCCTGAACTCACAATTAAAAAATACATCTTTTAGTAAAGTTGATTTTAAGATTGTGCGTTTGAAAAAGCCACTTTTAGAAAGTGAGCATTTTCTTGCTTAAACCATTCTGTGACTCTGCCTTGTTTGTGGATTCCCTGTCTGGGTCAGTTTGACAGTTGGGTTGTTTTTCACCTCGCACTAGACAGTGACACAAAGGGGGCTGGGGTGTAACCTGCATTTCCTGATTAGCCATCTCTGCTAGGAGGGAGGGGTGGAGTGGTCACTCTCATCTGAAAGGACTGTGCCTGCCTCTGACAATGCCGGCTCCAACCCCCTGCTGTGTGTCTGATGCCTTGCCTGGGCAGCGCAGGATTTCACAAGTAGGTGTGAGTCCCCTTTGAAGAAAGGTGACTTCAAAGACTAAAATAGGTATAAGAAGGGCACCCAAATCTACAGACTTGAGAAACACTTCTGGAAACAAGAGGAACCTCTGCCTGGAGAAGAGCTGATAGCTGAGGAAGAAGTGCTGCCCTGCCTGTGACTGTGCTTTGTGGAGCTTTCCTGAAGTGCTGCTTCTGCCAGAGTAAGAGGGCAAAGACTAGACTTTGTGTGCCTTCCATCTTGTGAAGAAATCTCCAAGGGCTTGAGTTAGAGCTTGCCTCCTGTTGTTTGAAGTCTCAGAGACAGCAAAGACTTCTCAGTGCCAGCACCTGGGGTTTCTGGAGAGACTCCTGCTCTGACAAGTGATGCCCTATCCAGTCCCTGGGCCCTTGAAAGGAAGGCTGGTGGAAATCCAAAGAAATCGACTTCGGACGACTCCGGACCGACACCGCTGCTGAATCCGGTAACGCCGCCTGCACCTGACGCCTTGACCTTTGCTGGAACGCGACGCTCTTTGCAGGCCCAACGCCGCAGCAGCCCCGCTGAAGTCTGCGACTCCGTGGAAGTCGCCGCACCACGTCGTGACCAACGCCACTCGAACTGCACAGATTCAACGTTTCGCACAGACGCCGCGATCCCCGACTTCGCCCATCGGCTTGTTTTCACTCTTCAACTAGACGACTCCGTGTCCGGTGCCGCTGGTGTCGGCTTGTTGGGAACGACTGCGTCACGACACCGTGTTAACATCTTCTTCACTCAGGGCTTCATCCAGGAGTGTAGTGACAGTCTTTTCTGTGGCCTCTGTGTGCCCAGTGGAAGCTCAACCTGTTGATGTGAAAGATTCAATGTTATTAGTTGTATTGTAACATCTACTTCCAACAATGTATTGCTAGATTAAGCATTGACCTTGTACAAAGTTCATTTGCAGTTAATCCTATTGTGGCAAGAACCCATGGTATTTGTTTATTGACCTGACATTTGTGAAGCATGCCAATTCCATAAGTAAAGCAGCTGCTGAGAATCTGCAGATCATTAGCACTTAAGAGGATGATCTGAGAATGATATCTTGCCACCAGTGCGGGCAAAACAGTGTCTAGGAAAGATATTGCTTTGGCCATTTTGAGGCCTAGTTGATTGTTATGCAGGTAGACCCAGGAGTTTGTTGTATATGTGACTGGAGTGATCATTTGGTCAGTGCCTTGTCTGGCTATGCATCTGAGGCCTTTGGCATCATTGTTTTGCACACTGGAGAAGGTGTCATTCCTGTCCTCAATAGTTTCATCCGGGTTTGCAAGTCAAGATGGAATTGAGCATGATCTGTATCTTGGTCACTCCCAGGTGAGTAAACTTTAATTGAGAGTTAGCAAGAAAGGGTATTTGGACAAGTGACCACTGTTCTGGTGTTTGGAATTAAAGAAACAGTGCCTCCTGGGAGTTGCAGACATGTCACTCTCTATACTACTAACACTTAGTGAATGGTATTCTCCCAGGTGAGGTGAGTACACCTCAAATGAGAGTTCATAAATAGATGGATTTGGCCAAGTGTATATTGGTTTTGTGGTTGGAGTTAGATACACAGGGCCTATTGGGCTTTGCACTCAGATCACTCCCTCTACTTCCCACCACCGGACGAATGCTATCTTCCCAGATGAGTCAACTTAATTTGAGAGTTAAGACACAGTGGTATTTGGGCATGAGAAAACTGGGCTTGTGTTTGAAGTTAGACATACAAAGCCTTCTGGTATTGGCAGTCATGTCACTCCCTCTACTTCATACACTTGATAAATGTCATCCCCATTTGTGAGTTTCCAAAGAAGGGCATTTGGAGAACTGAATACTGGACTGGTGTTTGGACTTAGTGAAACAGTGCCTCCTGGGAGTTGCAGTCATGTAACTCCCTATAATACACAAACTATACAAATATTATCCTCCCAGGTGAGTACCCTTCAATTGAGAGTTAACGCACAGGGGTCTTTGGACAAGAGAACATTGGGGTGGTGTTTGGAGTTACAGAAACAAGGCCTGCTGGGAGTTGCAGTCATGTCACTCTCTCTAGAACACACATTATACAAATGTTCTCCCCCCAGGTGCGTACACTTCATTTGTGAATTACCAGGAGTCTTTAGAGTTGAGGCTGGTGAGTGAGGTAATGGTGACAGACCCTCCTGGTCTTAGCAGCTATGCCAATAATTCTACTACACACACTATAGAAATGGTATCCTCCCAGATGAGTTAATTTACAATGAGAGTTGCCAAACAGGGGGTTTCAATGAATGAGCACTGTTCTGGTGTTTGAGTTGCTGAAACAGTGCTTCCTGTGAGTCACAGTCAGGTTATTCCATCTAGTTCACACATTTTTCCAATATTATCCCCCAGGTGAGTACACTTCATTTGGAAGTTGACATACAGGGGTAGATGGGCAAGTGACCATTGTGCTGGTGTTTGGAGTTACAGATACAGGGCCTGCTGTGAGTTGCAGTCATTTCACTTACTCTAGTACACACACTTGACAACTGTTCGACCTTTACTGAGCAAACTTCAATTGGGAGTTCACTAACAGATGTTTTTGTGCAAGTGACCACGGGTCTTGTTTTTAGAGTTCCAGAAAGAGTGCCTGCTGTGACTTGTAGTCATGTCAGTCTCTGTACTACACCCACTAGGCAAATGTTATCCTCCCAGGTGAGTACACTTCAATTAGGAGTTGACCTACAGGGGTCAGATCCTCCTTGCCTTAGCAGTCCTGTCAGTCCCTTTACTACATCCACTGTACAAATGTTATCCTCCCAGGTGAGTACACTTCAATAGAGAGTTAGGACACAGGGGTCTTTGGACAAGAGAACACTGTGTTGGTGTTTGCTTTTATAGGAACAGTGCCTGCTGGGAGCTGTAGTACAGTTAGTCCCTATAACACCCTGCTCTAGTGATCTTATCCTCCCAGGCGAGTACACTTCATTTGGGAGTTGACAAACAGGGCTCTTTGGAGCAGAAGACACTGGGCTGGTGAGCGGAGTGGAGTAACAGTGAAGGTGGCACAAGTTGGGCAGTGAGTATGCATGATGTTACATTTCAGTGCCATTTTTCTTTTTGTGACTTACCAGACGTGACTCCCCCAGGTACTCCTGCCAAACCCTCAGGATGCAGGATGGCCAAGACCTCCTCTCAGGGAAAGAGTTGTAATGGAGCACTGGGAGGGCCACCAACAGTCTTCTTTTTTAAAAATTATTTTTTGAAAATTTATTTTGGCATTTATTACGAGCAACATCAAACAAACACATTCGAGAGGTCATAGGCATGTATCATGAACAAATTCAAAATAGGAAACATTAGAGTCTTATATCTAACAGAGTCATAATGCGCTGAGGAGGCAGTCAACGTCATAAATCACAATTATTATCCAAAACGCATCAATGCGACCCCCTGATGTGTAGAAGAAACAACATAAAAAAAGCAACCATTCATAACAAGAGGGAGTCCGCTGCCTCCCCCAGCACATCACAACCCTACGTTTTGCCAGCAGCAGCAACAGTTCAATCAATCTCTTGTGCGCGGCGGGGAGCACTTCAACACACCCCAAAAGGGCAAGCCTATGGGTTTGCGGTAGCTGAGTCTTAATCTTCTCCTCAATCGCCTGCAGCACCTCTGACCAGTATACATGCAGCATCTGGCAGCTCCATGCCAGATGCATGTAATCTGCATCAGGGGTCATACATCTCTCACAATGAGCTTCAGCCTGGAGGCCCATATTCTTCAGCCTAAGGGGCGTATAATATAAACGATGTAGAAAATTGAAGTGAATGAGGTGCAGTCTGTAATTAGGGGACAACTCACGCATATGCGCACAGCAGCGTCACCACTCTTCATCGGAAATGGGTTCAACCAAATCCACCTCCCAGTGGGCCTTGGCTTTAACCTCCATCCCATCCGCCTCGTGCTGCATACATAAATACATACAACTTAGTTATAGGCCTGCGCGAGGACTGCACCTGGTACGTAAGCTCCAGCGCTCTACACTCCATAGGCATTTCAGGAAAGCAAGGGTAACGTGCATGCAGCATAGCACGGATTCTAAGAAAGACTAGTCGGTGCAGCGCAGTATTGCGTGCGTCACCAAGCCCAGCTTCCGGTGTAATAAATCACTCATCATGGAACCAAGACCCTGGGGTAAGAGATCCGGACTCACAGATGATCTCACAGACCCTAGCATCCCCGCCAGCTGCATATCACCCATGTCCAAGATCGGTACCGAAGGGGCAAAGATCTCCCCCTGGCCGCACGCTTCAGCAGCGCCGTCCAGGCTCTCGCTGCGCACGCCACTGTGTCGAACCCAAGCGGTTTGGGTCTGGGCGGCCCAACCAACAACTTCGGTAATCTGTCTGGCCACACAGTATCGCTCTCAGGTGCCAAGTGGGGTAGGTATCCAATAGGATGTAGATAAAAATGCATAAAATGTGCCTGAGCGCCCTGATAGTATAGTGCAAGATCAGGGGCCACCAGCCCACCACGTTCAAACTAAAAGTGTCAGTTTTTCCCATGATAGTCTAGGTCACCAGCCCGCCCAGGCCAGTCGCGAGGGCGGATTTAAGCCGTTTAAAAAAACTAGCAGTAAGAAAAAGAGTTAGATTAATAAAAAGGTATGAAAACTTTGGCAGAATAAACGTTTTCGCTATTGCAGTGTGCCCCGTCAGCGAAAGCGGCAGCGAACGCCACCCCTCTACCTTTTCTTCCAGCCACATAGTGGTTTTACCATAATTAGCTGACCACAGCGTTTCAACATCGCTGCTTAGCCATATACCTAGATGTCGCACCGGTCCATCAGCCCAGCAAAGGGGGTACCTAGAGGGGAACTGTATTGTTACCTCAGAGAGGGGCAGCACCACCGATTTGGACCAGCTGATGTTGATCCCGGAAACCTGACCAAAGCCCACTATCTCATCCAGCAAAACATCAAGGTGCAGCCACGGTTACAGAACATAGAGGGCGACATGGTCCGTATACATGGAGACCAATACTGGGCGCTGCCGGAATGCCAAGCCTCTATGATTATGATACTGATGCAAGTGAGCCACAAACGGCTCTATCGCAATGACAAAAAGTAACTGAGAGAGCGGGCGAGTACCCCTACCAATTGGAATTGGGTCAGAAATGACACCGTTGACCCTCAACCGGGCAGACCGCTGCGAGTACAGCAAACAAATCAGCTGAATAAACCTAAAGCTCAACCCCACCTGAGCCAGCAGTGCGAACATGTAGTGCCATGCCAGAGAGTCGAAGGCCTTGGTGGCATCTAGAAACACCGCCGCCGCACAGTCTTCAGGTCTAATCATACTTGATATCGCAAATCAAGTTTGGAGGTTATATAGGGTGGAGTGATCCGGAACAAAGCCTGATTGATCCAGCAGTACCAGTGAAGGGAGCAGAGGCTACAAACGAGCTGCAATAGGCTTTGCCAGGATCTTATTATCAATATTGATCAACGAGTGAGGCCTATAGGAATCGCAGCAGAACGGATCTTTCCCGAGCTTCAAAATTGTCACAAGGAGAGCCTCTCGCAGTGAGGGCGGAAGGAACCCAGTCTCTAGAGCCTTCACATAAACCTCTAAGAGGTGAGGAGCTAAAATATCAGCATATTCCATTTAGAAAGCCGGCCTAAGACCATCCAGCCCCAGTGCCTTATCCCTATGTAAGCTGCGTATTGACTGGACAACATCGTCTACTGAGAAGGGAACATCTAAATACTGCCTATGTGCATTCTCAAACCACAGGAAGCTAATATCCTCTAAATAGTCAGCGGCAGCCTCCAGGTTCAACCCCGGGGGTTCAGCGTATAGAGCTGAATAAAAGTCAGTGAGGATACACTTGATCTCACCCATGCCAGTGTGTCGTGCTCCAACCGCGTCATTCAGCTCCACAACATAATTACTTGCCCACGGCTTGCGAAGCATTGCGGCCAGAGTTCGGCAAGCTCAGTCACCCTCACCGTATCGCTGTAGCATTCTTCCCTGAGAAGCAGACCTCGCACAGGGCAGCCTCCTCAAACTGTGTCATCTTCCCCCCCAAGGCCGCCAACAGGTCCCCCAACCAGTTCAAAGCAAAGCGTTTTTCAAGATCACCAATCTG
The DNA here is from genome assembly GCF_031143425.1 of Pleurodeles waltl. Classification (NCBI taxonomy): domain Eukaryota; kingdom Metazoa; phylum Chordata; class Amphibia; order Caudata; family Salamandridae; genus Pleurodeles; species Pleurodeles waltl. Next base: position 1,792,480,852 of record NC_090444.1, on the reverse strand, counting down.
GGCCTCTTCTTGTAAGCTCGCGTACCACTCAGCATAACACAGCACCTATAGGGATCTACAAGTGCCCTCTCAGTACGCCACGGAAGACCATTCCTGATCAGAATCGCCACACCGCTCTCATAGCGTGAGCACAACGCAGCATGCCACTAACCAATCCAGTCAGCCTTCAACCAGTGCTTAGTAGCCTCCACCAGGTGAGTCTCTTGCAACATGCAAATGTCTACTGCATGTTGTTGCATATAAGCAGATACCAAACGCATGTTGCGCCTGTCATTCAACCAGCAAACATTCCAGGTAAGACTACGCACAGGTGTCACATTTTCTTGTGCCACAACAACGCCTTATCCAAACATACATCGCCCCATAGCGTCACAAACAAGGCTACCATGGCTTGCAGGGGAAGGAATAGGAACAGAAGAGGAGAAGCAGAGGAAGTAAACCAACCATAAAACAGTCCCAGCCCCTATCCACGCTGACCCCCCAAACAGGTCGGAGCTACTACCCCGCCCATCCCCCAATACATTTCCCACAACAAAATAGCAAACTGTGAAAATGGACTTATCCAATGGGGCATCAGTGAGGCCATCTGGACCTCATCCCAGGCAGGATGAAAGGGCAGGGAGACCAACAAATAAAAGAACATACAGCAGATCAGCCTGCCCCAGCAGTAAAGCATCAATGAATTTACAGACCGCGCGGCTCCGGATACGGTCACAGGGGCCTGAGTTGAAAAAGAATAGATTCAGTCATTGTCACTCAGACAGCCGTCCTCAACACCAGTTGCCAGCGGACTCCCCGACTGCACCTTCTTAGGGTCAGATTTAGCAAGTTTTGCAGCCAGTTCGGGTCAGTAAAGAAATGTAACTTACCCCTATGTTGTACCAGCAGCTTAGCCGGGTAAATGAGGGAGAATTTCGCATTAGTCTGGCTAAGCGTGAGCTTAACTGGCAGAAAGGCTTTTCGAGCCACCCGCACCCCAGGAGTATAGTCAGGGAAATGTTCAGTTCCACACCATTGTATATCACAGGCCTGCGCTCCCTAACCAAATGAAGAACGGTGTCCCTATCTCTGTAATTCAGCGACCGCACAATAATAGGGTGTGCAGGGGCCCACGGAGGAGGCCGCGGTCCCAGAGATCTATGGGCCCTCTCCACCACCAACATCTGAGAGAGCTCACCCAGGAAGAGCTCAGAGAGCATGGTCTTGACATAATCCTCTATGCGCCCCATAGCCGTCGACTCCGGGAGGCCCAAGATGCAAATGTTATTACGACAAGACCGGGCCTCAAGATCCTCGTTTTTATTCTGGATCACCTCCAGCACGCGTTCCATGCGCAGCAGCTGCTCACCATCACCACGCCGACCATCTTCCAAATCCGCAGTGTGGGACACCAGCTGTTCAAAACGTGAGTCATGACCATCCACCCATTCCTTTAAGTGATCAATCTGCTCCGTCAAATGGTCATGCTTAGCGTCGATGCCAGCCAGGCTGTGCTTAAGGTCCAAAAACATAGCCTTCACGAGGGACGCAGAGAACTCCTCCTCAGGCAACGAGTCATCCATCGGCAGGCTGAGTAGCTTTTCTTTTTCCCACTCTCAAATGGGAGCTTAGCCTGCTTTTGGTCAGCCTTCCCCATCCTCTTCACAGCCAACCAAACAGGCAACCAGCAGGACACCACCGCACCTCACCAGCAGGCAACCATCCAGCAAAGGGCCAACAGAAAACAGAAGGCTCGACCAGGAGACCTCTCCCACAGGCCACCTACCTCGGGCGGGGGGAATGAGAGGGAATGTCGGGCTCCGAAGCCAGGCCAGCAGCCGGCACCGCGCAGCCGGTCACAATCTCAGAAGCCAGCCTAGGCCAGCCTCCAGAGGCAGCACCTCCACTCCTTATATGGACGTGGCCCCAGGCCCACACGGTGCTGCCAGCAGGCCCCACAGGGCAGCAACGATGGGGTCCTAGGGGGGGCGCAGAAGTATCAGCCAGAAGGGGGTGCGCGGACGAGAGAAAGCGCCTCCCCATATGTCCCACAGAGCCCCCACCTTGGAGAGTGTCAATAGTCACCTTAGGATGCCGGCATGATGTAGAAAAATGAGAGGAGGCCCCCAGCCCCCAAACCGTGATGATCCAAAGCCTCATCGGGAGCCCGTGGCCCGATCAAGCCACCGAGCGGGCCCCACAGGGGCAACACCGCGGCACCTCTGTCCAGAAGGCCAGGGGTCTGCTCCAAGTCCCAGGCACTAGAGTGATGTAGCCAAGAAGGGGGAAGACTGCCTGTAGCAAGAGGGGAGATGCCCCCCCGCACTGACACAAACCTGCAGCCTCACGGGAGCACACGGCCCGAGCCAGCCGCCGGAAGGCCCTGTGGGTGCCCGGACAACGCACCACAGAGCAGGTCGCAGAGTCCCACAAGGAAGACTTCACGCCTCAGCTCCCCGAACTCAGGGGCAAGGCAAATACAGCAAGGAAGAGCTGCCCCCAGTGGCTCCAATCCTGGCAGCCCCCGACCAGAGAGTCGGCTGGAGCAGCAGAGGCCAGCGCGCCCCAAGTGCACCACCTAGGCCCCACCACGAGACCAGCAGGAGTGTCCTCCAGCACATGTCTGAGAGCAAACGCAGGCCGGCAGCCTCCCCGAGTCCTCTGACACCATCTCAGGTGGTATGAGCAGGGTGGGAGGCTGCAGAAAAGGATACATACTGCATTCTTAGTCCCGTGCCGGCAGAGCCTCACGGTGTGGCAGCCATCTTGTGGGACGGCCAAGCCACGCCCTCTCCACTGACAGTCTTCTTGGCCTGCAGATAGTGCCAGGAGACCAGGGTACAGACCTTGCACATGAGGTCGTTCCACCTCTTTCTGATGTCCTCCTTTGTGCACAGAGTGCTGCCTACAGAACCTATTGCTGCAACTATCCTGTCCCACATTTACATTTTCCTTCTGAGAGTGGTGTGCTGGACTTGTGCTCCAAATAGTTGTGGCTCTACTCTTATAATTTCATCCACCATGACTCTTAACTCATCATCTGTGAAATGGGGATTTTTGGAATGTGACATGGTGAAAATAAATATTGAGGAGTGACTTACTAAGAGGGGTAGTGCCAAAGTGTGTGACTGGACAAAGCTGTGGGGGGTGTTCAATGGATTGGTGATGAAAAGGAGTGCCTAATCTACATAATCAACAGAAAAGAGTCTCTCTGGCTTCTGTGATTGGCGATAGTGATCAGAGGATTGTGGTGTGTGAAGGGGTGTGTTTTATACTGTGATTTTGGACTTGTAATACGGTCAGAGGTTGGTCGTCGGGACGTGCAGGATGTGGGACTACCTATTTCCAAGCCTCCGTGGCGGTTCCAGTCTGCCTTTTTTGGTTTGAGGTCAGCAGTCCTGCCTGTGTAACTCGTAATAGGGCGGTATGGGTGACTGCCAACATGACAGTCTTTTCAGGACCACCATCATGGGGGTCGGGCGGTCCGACTGTCAAACTTATAATGAGGCCTGTAATGTCCCAAACTTCTCTCAAATAGTTAGTTGTGTGTTTGTGATCAATGATATTATTTATTGCATGTTTTGTCTAATAAAGACGTCACACTTTTTTATTTTTATTTATAGTTTCAATTTTTTACTGACTGTATATTTTTTACATTTTTACATAATTCAAGTAAATATCTATAAATTTATGTCAATAACACAAGTTTTCCTTATTTAAACAAACAAAAATGTAATTTATACTTATATACATTTGAATGTTTTACATTTTCAACTTTTATTTTCCATTGTTTAACAATTGTTTACATATTTTCATCATTATTTTAATTTATGTTCTATTAGTATGTATTAAATAATTGTATAGATTTTATAATAATATTTCATTAATACTTTATTTTGTTTCATTTTTTTAAATAAAATTGTTTTAAATGTTTTACATGTTTAACCATTTTTTCAAACATTGACTCAACACTTTTACAATATTTCTATTTATTCATGTGGGATATAGGGCCTCGTTATGAGTTTGGAGGTCGGACGAACCAACCTCCAAACTCACGGGGAGGAAGCTACTGCCATGGTGGTGGCATCCCCCCAAGCGTATTACAATGTTCCTGCCAGGCTGACCAGCGAGGGCACTGTATTATGCCATTCCCACCCGGCTGACCAGCAAGAACAGTGGTCAGGTATTGGTCTTGGCTCCCTTAAGGGAGCCAAGGCCAACACAGTAGCGCACCAGCACCATCTCAATGTGTACTATTCGCAAAGCAGACATGTCACATTCTGATGGTGCTGGACAGGGGGCCCCCCATCACTGGTGTTCCGCCAGCCTTTCCATGGCGGGGTGACCATCATGGAAAGGCTGGAGGAAAGTTGAGTTGTAATCAGCACCGTAGTGCTGAGTGCAGCGCCGCCATGACTGAGTACAACTCAGACCACTGTCAGCCCGTTGGGAATGATGTTCCTGGCAGGGATGGCTGTCCCCAGGTGGGTCTGCCTGCCAAGGTTGTAATATCGCAGTCAGACCACCTGGAGTGCCGTGGTCTGACTGTCACTGCGAGTTTGGTGGTCCCCAGACTGCCACACTTGTAATGAGGCCCATAGTATTTTCCTTAGTTTCATTTAGCAGCATTTTTTACCCCTACCTTCTATTTTAGAATCTATTTGTCTTATTTTTAGTCTATTCACCTGGAAGCAGGTCACCATGAGATTCTGCTGTTCGTCAGAAAAGATAAGTCCTTTTTTGAGGTTTTTAAAGCATTTTGATGGTAGGGAGAGTTTGGGAGGGAGATTCAGAAATTAGTTATAGGGTTGTGTGTTGTTTTTGTGTATCTAGATGTATTAATATAATTTTTTTTCACTAGTTTGTAACTTTGCTTTTTTGTACACAATTTTAGTAATGTATCACTATGTTGTGCTACATTGTGGGTTGTTAGTTATATTTCCATTATTAACTGTTATGTACATATAGTTTTGGGGGGGAATGTTATATGTTTTGCTTGTGATATTTTTATTTACCTTACAAGTTTTTGCCTACAAAGTTGTAATAGGAGCATTTGGTGGGTTTTGTTTTTATTTTTAAAGGAAATCAGTTTTGGTTTATAATAAATCAATGATTTTACTTTGATTTCATTTTTTGACAGGTTTCCTAGAGCATTTCTTTTTGTAAAACACTTTTTCAGGGTTTTTATAGAACCAAGATACTTTGGTTTGCTTTGAGGGACTTCTATTGGATTTGTAATTTTTGTTGTTTTTAGGGGATTTTTAGATATTATTTACCAAATTTTTGAAGGATTACTATTTTTATTGCATGGCGATAGAGAAAGATCTGCAGCTACATAAAATTACGTTTTATTTCTTTGATTTATTTTGAGTAAGATGTTGTGATTATTATGTGTAGTTTTTTGGTGTATGTGTTCTAATTAATTTATGTGATGTACTGAGTGTGTTACCTATCTTGGTTTGTGATGGGTACATTAGAAAAAATTCTATATCATTTTATTCTATCAGTCTTTATTAACATTGGGATTTTAAATAATTGTTTATATGTATTATTTAAAAAAGGTTTTGGTATGTTGGTTTAGAGTTTGTCATAGTTTTTAAGGACTTTGGTACGTTAACACTTATTAAAATGCTTTTGACTGTGATGTCTAAGTAATCTACTTTTTTGTCATTTGTGTAGAGTTTGACTTTAAATTATAGCCTTTTGTACATTCTTTTCGGTTGTTTGCTATACTTAGTGGCAACTTGGCTAACAGACAGCTTCATTCATATTTTTTGGCAGCTTTGCTATTTTTATCATGCTTCTATACATTTGTATAGTATAGGTTGAGTTCTGTCTAGTGTGGATTGGAAGGCTTTGTGCCTTCTTTCCATTGCATTTTGTATTTTGGCTTCCTGTGGCCACAATGCTGTCACAGACATATCACCATGGTGCTTCAGATTTCAGCTGGAGTATGTGCCCAGAGTGGTGCAGTCTGCCAACCTAAGCGTCTTCGAAGTAGTGCAATAGGAAACCAAGTTTGTCTTTATTTAGTTGGTAGAAAAGGCTTTCTATTACCAAATTGTATTGGTTGGCTACCTCTGTGACAGGACCATAGGCTAATGCTCTAATGCTTTGTATTTCAAAGGCAAATTGGCTGTTTGTAGACTGTTCTGTACTTAGTGCACATTTATGCAGTGTCTCCATATTCTTTGATTGAAATGGTAGTAACAGCCTTGAATGGCTATGTGGAGTCATTTTTTAGAATATGTTTGAATCATAGCTTGCTCAAAGTCTATGACTATTTTGTAGTGTGTAGTAGTTACTTGTTTTATATTTTATATGGTTTAAGAGGTTGTAGTAAGTGCTGTTTTGTTCATTTGTTAGTAGGGCATAAACAAAGGAGATATTTGGGTTTTGATATTCACCATGTATGGTGTATATCTGAGTGAATGATTTGGGCACATTTTGAAGGTTCCATTCATCATCCAGGTTTGACATTGGCTAAGTTTTATTAAGTTTCCACTGTAGAGAATATTCAGATTCATTTCTCATTATTTATGTTGTCGTGTAAAAAGAACGATTCTTCACTATGTGCAATTTTTTAATGTTCAGGTATGTATATGTCTTGGTATCTTCTAGGGACAGGTGGGAATTGCTGGTGGATTTTTTAGTTCATACAACTAAACATTTTAAAGTAAGAACAGGTGGTAGTTGGCCTATTATGTTTTCAGGGACTTTAGGTAATAAATCTTTTAGGTTTTTGCTTGTTGGTTCCTGGGAGCTAGTGCTTGCCTCTCTTATATCATGCAATATCTCTCTTCTATTTGGGGGCGGTTGTGCTCTCTCACATTAATTACAACATCATCTTTTGAAGTTGCCTTCCCATAGCATGCATTAGATTAATATTTAGTATATTTCCAGGTTATATTTTCTGATGATGCACTTTCTTGTCTGTAGGTGTATCCCATGTAATTTAGTGACTACTTCCCTTTACGTGAAGTGATAAATTTGCATCCTCTGTCATTGTATCTGAAAGTAGTATAATGGTATAAACAAATATCGTATTTTACCTTTTGCACGTTTGTTATTAACATGCTAAATAAATGCAGCTACCTCTATTTTGTATACTTGATATACTTGGATGTATGTTCTGTTTAGATGTTTTGCAGCTTCTATGTTGGGGGTGTTCTAATATAGAGAAGGTGCTCTCTTTTCTATTGGATGAAAAAAAACGAATTTTAATTTCAAATGGTAACTTTTTGCTAGGTTGTGGTAAGAGGCTGAAGTCATTGAGTTTTTGCTCGCCAATTGGGTGAATTTATAATGTTATATTCATTTATATATACTTAATTTCTAATATCTCTTTGCTGGCTTGTGACAGTTGTTCTTTTCTGACATTTTATTGGTATTCAGATCATAGATTTTTTCTTTTAAAAGTCTATGTAAAGAGACAGAAGTTGGAGAGTGTGTTAATATTTATTTGCTATTATAAGTTTATTAAAAGTTTTGTTGTAGTTTAAATATAAGATTTACTCACTTGATTAGGTAGTTGTTGAGGTGTCTATATTTCTTCTTTATTAGTTTTGTTGGGAGAAACTGGCAGAAGTTCCTCAAATTGCAGTGTTTGTTGTTTTTGAAGTATTTAAGGCCCCACCACGGGACCACCAAACTCACAGGGTGGACGCCACTGCCATGGTGGTGATATTCCTCCGAGCATATTACAATGTTCCCGCCGGGCTGACCGGTAGGAATATTGCAATACATGTTCCCGCCAGGATGCCCGGCTGAAACAGTGTTAGGATATTGGTCTCAGCTCCCTTAAGGGAGCCCAGGCCAATACACTAACACTCCAGCACCCTCGAACGGTGCTGGGCACGGGGTCCCCTGCACTGGCCATGCAATTAGCATAGGCAATACAGGGGTCCTCTGTGGCCCTCGGCACTGGCTTTCCACCAGCCTTTCCATGAAAAGGCTGGCGGAAAGAGGGGTTGTAATCAGTCAGGTGGCACTGATTTCAGCACTGGCATGGTTGATTACAAGCCCAACCGCCATCACCCTATCGGGATCTATGATCCTGGTGGTGACAGCGGGCTTCAAGCGGGTCCACCTGCCAAAGTCGTAATTTGGCAGTCGGACCACCACAGCCGCCGTGGTCCGACCACCACCACGAGTTTCATGGTCTTATGACCGCCAAACTCGTAATAAGGCCCTTAGTTGTTGAAATTAGTGTGACATTTATATTGTTGTTTTAATTGTTTGTTTGATATTAGTGAATGTTGTTTATAGTTTATTTTTATTGATTGGTTTAGTCTAGGTTGAATTTTTCTATCAGTTGAGTCCTTTTATGGTAAAGGATAATTTAGTTTTTTTTATGTATGATACATAACTTTATATTTTTGGCCATACATTTGTGTGTGTGTGTGTGTGTGTGTGTGTGTGTGTATATATATATATATTTATATATATATACATCTGTATATTTTTTTGTATTTAGGTTGCTGTTTGAATGTTTGTAGTTAATGATAATTTTTGGAAGAGTTTATTGTTTATATTTTAGCTATATAGACTTTCGGGTGCATGGTATTTTGTTGGTGGAATATATTTTTATTTAATTTAAATATGTGTATAACACGTTTTGGGTTTACTTGAAGTAGTTTTTTTATTGTGAAAAGTGTTTTTATCTATTTATTAATGATTATTTCATTATTTAGGTGATATAATTGTAGTAGATATTGTGTGAATTAATATTTTTTACATACTGTATGTTTAATTAAAGGTAATAATATTTTTGTTTCCAATATTTTTGTTTTTGATATAGGTAAAAATTGATATTTTTAACAGCATTTCTGATCTCAATATTTGTGGTCATCATAGTTAAGTTTAGGAAGTTTTAATTTTTTATTGATTTTTAATTTCCAATAATTTTGTTTTCGATATTTTATGCATCAATATTATGTCAGTGATCTGTTGTGGGTCCACAACCCTTGCAATACTACGATAGACCTCATAGAGTCAGGAACTGGGAATTACTCTTCGAGTCCATGTCCACTTTGCCCTCCAAGTTGATGTTGTGGTAAGGGTAAAAATAGGTTCGCTCACTCATATACACCCAGCGCAGAATGCATCTGGCAAGTGCCCTTATCTAGTCATGCCAGACTAATAAGGGCCTCATTATGAGATTGGCTGGCCAACCGTTGGTCCACCAGCCCCATGGAGAGGAGACTGCCACAGAGGTAGTGGTCTCCCTGTCGGTCCAATTACAAGGTTTCCTCTGGGCTGACTGGCAGAAACCTCCAAAATCAGTCAGCCCATTGGGAACTGTGCAGTGGCATTGGTCTTGGCTCCTCATGGAGCAGAGGTCAGTGGTGTCGCACATAGGGTGCACCCAGCACCCTCAAAATATGCACTGTCTGCCGTAGCAGACAGTTTGCAATCTGAGGGTGCTGGGCAGGGGGGCCCCTGCACTGCCCATGCCATAGACATGGGTAATGCAGGTACCCCTTGGTGGCCACCAGCACTGGTTTCCACCAGTCTTTTCATGGAAAGTCCCTACCATGAAAAGGCTGGCGGTAACTGGATTTGTGATCAGCTCAGTGGCGCTGACCACCACTCTGACTGCCTCCACTCCATCACAAACCATGCTTCTGGCGGTGGTGGCAGTCCCCAGGTGGCCTGACCACCAGGGTCCTAATTTGGCGGTCGGACCACCAGGAGTGCGGCATTCAGGCCACCACTATGAGACTGCCAGACTTGTGATGAGGCCCTGAGACTTCAAAAGTAAACATTGAAGATGTGTCATAGTCAGAAAGAAAAATACAATTAAACCTGTTTTTGAAGCCCTTTGGCCTCCGAGCTGGTTATTAGCAAACACTAAGATTAGATTCCATGTCCTGGTCACCATTCCACCATCCCAAATATATTACAAAGGTACTGCATACTTGCAGAAACTGACACCTCACTACATGCCAACTAAAGACCATTACTTGGACGTAAAGATCATAAGGCCAGACTCCATCATAATCATGCTGAGACTCCATTTGCTCTATTTGTGCAGAATCATTGATATGTCTGCCTTTGACACAGGTTTCATCTGTCCTTATCCTTCCAAGAACCTGTGAAAGTGTTTTTTCATTTAGACAACAACATTAATAAGACACTTGAAGCGCAGACAATGACCTCGCTAGAACACCTGATGTGGTATCAGTTTGGGACATATGCCTTTCTGTCTCTATTTCAAGGTCAGATAATAACAACATAAACTGTGTAGTCTGAATTGCTGTGTTTTCAACTTATTTGTTTATAGTAATGTGTCAAAGACTTGAAGCTCACAGGCTCTGTCAGACATTCCTAAGTTTATATCTGAACTTCAAATCTCAGGTAAGATATGGTAGAAAAGGCTCTTCAATCGACCCCTTTAGAGAAGAGGTCTTTCATCCCAGTTTTATGTGCAAGATACTGCCAGGGACGATCTTGACTGTCAGATTACCATGATGCTGCTGCACATGCTGAAAGCTGATATCGAGCAAAGACCGAGAGGAGAAGAGCTAATGGGGTGCATGTTTTCCTTTCGAGGAATACACTCTTCCAGATTGCTGATAACTAAAGTGTTTTGCTATAAAAGTATTTTGCAGTGCATTAAATCTTCCTGAGAAACTCTAGATGCAAGTTCATCTGCTTCATGCTCTACTAATGTAGCACATAGAAGTAGGTCTTAAGGTGATAGGTTGCTAGATAACGTTTTAACTATGGTAGAAATGTTCTTTCTATTCTTGTTGTTCACAAGTATTCGTGCTGTTTTAATAATATTCTGTGAGGTTATTTAAAATGCACTAAGCAAGAATATGGGACTATTTAAATAAACACTTTTTAGTTAAAGTGTCTTGTTTTTAGTGCAGTTTGTGTTTGAGATATTGTAAAGAGTGAAAATTGGTTTCTCAAAGTACCACTGCATTCTTGAATCCTTGTGAAGGGGCTGTTAGTAACCCAAAAGCACTGACACTACTTCAAGTATGTATTGGGTGATGTTTTACGGGGCTGCAATAACCTGTCTTTCACATTCAGTCGCTGGTGCATTGACCTAAGTTCACTGATGTTACCTGTGGGTTTGAAAACAAACCTGATAGAGCTAGGCCAAGGTCTTACTTTACGCACAAAATCAACTTCCCTCCACCATATCAACCAACAATCCTTTAAAGGGATAAAACACGGTGGCAGATCCCTGGACTTGGAAGGACTGAACAGTCAAACAGCTGGTCCATCCACATAAAGTTGAGAAAACTCCTGAAGGCAGAAAGGAGAACTTTCACCATCATCCAGGGTGATTGGAGGATACCTTCACACTCTAGCAATCAAACTGCGCTTCCTCAGTGCTAGTGCTTTGGTGTTACTGAAAGGCAACACAGAGTATTACACAAACCCCCTTATTAAGTAAATTAATGAATCAATTAATTGAAACAACTTAAACAATGGTAGCAAACAACCTCTAGCCCTCAGCCTTGTGGTCTGGCTGTGGTGGTTAAGTATGGCTACAGCTGGCTCAGTTTGCAAATACCTAAAACAAATTCAGCTACTGTAAAGAAAACTAAAAATACTCTGCCTGCTTCTTGGTCTATAGCAAACCCACCTGGTTCGCATCCTGGCTGACAAATTAGTCCTGACTTCTTAAAAACAGTATTTTATTTTGAGTAGGTGCCGATTATATTAGTCAAACCTGCATTTCAAGCTCACTGTGGGCTCCAAAAGAAGGGAATTATTAGTTCAACCTCCTCACTGAATACGAAATCGAAAAGTAATGCTGCTCATGGCAAATTGAAGAGTCGATTAAGAAAAGCAAATGCCAGTATTACTCCGAAACATGACTTTCTCCACGTGCTGCTGCATCGGGGATATAATAACATGCTGCCTTTCGCTGCCGGGTGCATGAATTAGATGTGACAAAGTGCACGTGGTTAATGTTAAACAGTACGTCACACACCTGGATTTGTGCATATGAATGCTCCCGCGTGTTTGTAGCGCATTACTACATTTGCTGTTCACATGGATTGCATGAATGTGCCTGTTAATAGGCCCTGAGGCCTGCTGCCTCGGGATAATGACTAGGGCTGCCTGGCAGCTGTAATGATGCGGGCCCTGTGCAGCGCATACAGAAGCACTTGCTATGTGTTCACCTGCCTTCTCGCGCTCATATCTCAACGGAGGGTCGATGTTTTCTCAAAACAATAAAGGATGAAACAGCACACGCGTCACTGGCAGTGCCTACAAGCAGCAACACACAAGCAGGCAGCACACAGGCATCCTAGTTCAAGGGCGAACTGGATAATCCTGAGGTAATAAAACAGCAGTCTACCGGGGAAGCACAGGCCTCTGGGGAATGGGTTTATATAATAAAACTCGATGTGTCTGTCATGCACACTGCAGCGTGTCTGTGGACGCCCTCTGAGTCTGCATGTGCGCAGAGAAACATCGAGTGTCCCCTTCTGTGGTGTTCTTGATATTGTATATGAATTGTTTTGATTCATCAAATGTGTGAGTTCATCATATAATTTAAGGGGAGGAGGCACTGGCATTCTTCACCGTTCAAATATTGTCCGACCAAGTTCCAAACAATTTCTAATTTAAAATAAACATATATTTTGACCACTCATGCTTTATATAGGCTGCATATCATGAAGCTCTCTACAAATTCCTTGCAGGTCATCCTTTCTTCAGCAGAATATATTCCTGGGCTCCATTTTCTGACCTTCCGATTTCCGTCTTCACCCCATTTATCCATCTTATTAGCATTAGTGCCATTGTAGGCTACTCTGACAGGTCCAACGTTCCATGGATGTCTGCTTGGGACATATTACCCTTCTCAGGTGAGTCCCACTGCTCCTTGTCGTCTTAATTTTCCTTTCGATTTTGGGCCATGACAGTTCTTTTTGCTAGTTTTCGTTGTTTTTCTTCTTCCCTATTCTACAGACTCTTCAAAAATACTCTTTCAGTCTCATGATTAGTTTAGAGCTCTGATGATGATCCCCTAATTTTAAGAGGGATCGAAACGTGTTTGGCTGACAAAGTCGCAGACCCGTTTTTGAGTTTATGATTTATTGTGAAAAGCTGTGTTTTTCTCTTTACTTTGATGTATGAGAGGATCATATTTACCACATGTGTGTATCTGTCACAACCTCCATAGTAGCTTCTGTACGCAGCACTATACCTCATCATGGGCCAGATGTAGCAAAGGGTTTTACCCATTCTGTGTCTATGGGAAAATTCGTTGGTACATATGGCTCCATATTCCCCCGCAGATTGGACTACAAGAGTTCAGGCCTCAAGAAGAACCTAGAAGCATAGATGTGTTGTAGACTTTTGATGTACTATGGCCCATATTTATACTGTTTTAGCGCCGCATTTTCTTCATTTTTTTATGCAGAAGCAGCGCAAACTTCCAAAGTACAATTATATGTTGTAATTTTTTGCCGCTTTTGCATCACAAAATGATGTAAATGCGGTGCTGAAAAAGTATAAATATGGGCCTAAGTCTTTTGTGAAGAGCGCTTACCGCACCACATATGTCATAAGAGGAGTGTTGTGCTCCACATAAAGAAAGCCCAAAGAAAGCCCAAAAAGAGCCCAAAAAACCCAAAGAAAGTCCAATCAGTCATGAAGTGGCCAGTTTGAAATCAACTGTATAAAGGCTACATCCTGTGGACTTCTCCTTGCTTGGAAACAGTCTCCACTCTTTCAGCAGCTGCTAACAAGAGCCCCCACAGTTACCTGTGAGGATCCAAGGGATCTAGGTTCCGGTTCTTGATCTGTGGCATCGGCCCACCTTAGTCCAGAACGGACTCTATTCCAACATAACTTTATACAAGCTGGAAGACAAAGAAAGAGCATTTTAGCGCTCATTTATTAGTTGTTAGCAAGAACTTAGAAGACATTTTTGACACATTTAGTACTCAGTAAGCAAAGGAGACATTTTTGTTGAACACACGCTTTGAAGACACATAGCAAAAATAACATTATGTTTCAAAAGAAAGACAAACTCAGTGCTTAGGAACTTAAAGAGAATGCAATTTTTGCAAAGTTGACTCTGAATGTTAGACATCTACTGGCCTGTAAGTGTAAGCCCAAGGCTAACCAAAAGAACTGACAAAGACAATCAGGCTTGCAAGGCAATGGGCTCCTCCTTAACCCCTTCGCTGCCAGGCCTTTCCCCCCTCAGGTGCCAAGCCTTTTTTCGGCTCTTTGGGGCAGTTTACGCTTAGGCCCTCATAACTTTTTGTCCACATAAGCTACCCACGCCAAATTTGCATCCTTTTTTTCCAGCATCCTAGGGATTCTGCAGCTACCCAGAGTTTGTGGGTTACCCTGGGGGAGACCAAGTAATTAGCCAAAGTACAGCGAAAATATTGTTTTTATTAAATCAGAAAAACACATTTTTCCACACAATTTTGGCATTTTACTGGGACAGACCCCATTTTTACTATATTTTGTGCTTTTAGCCTCCATCCAGTTAGTGACAGAAATGGGTGTGAAACCAATGCTGGATCCCAGAAAGCTAAAAATTTCTGAAAAGAAGAAAAATGTCTGAATTCAGCAAGGGGCCATTTGCGTAAATCCTACAAGGTTTTCCTAGAGAAAATAATAGCTGAATTAAAAAAATATAATGAAATTGAAGTGAAAAAACCCAGCCATTTTCTCCACGTTTTACTCTGTAACTTTTTCCTGCCATGTCAGATTTTCAAAAGCAATATCCTGTTACATCTGCTGGACTCTTCTGGATTCTGGATATAGGGCTTTTAGGTTAATCAAGATCCCTAGGTACCCAGAGCCAATAAATGAACTACACCTTGCAATGGGTTTTCATTGTATACCGTGAATGCAGAAATTAATTTGCTGAAATATAAAGAGTGAAAAATAGGTATCAAAGAAACCCTTGTATTTCCAAGATGGGCACAAGATAAGGAGTTGAGAAGCAGTGGTTGTTTGCACATCTCCGAATTCTGGGGACCCCATATTAGCATGTGAATTACAGAGCATTTCTCATATAGATGTCTTTTTTACACACTCTCTTACACTTGGAAGGTAAACAGTGTAGAGAAAGACAAGGGGCAATAATACTTATTCTATTCTGTGTTCCCACCAGTCTCTTGATAAAAATGATACCTCACTTCTGTGGGTAGGCCTACTGCCCGTGACAGAAAACACAACATGGACACATCACATTTTCCCCAAGAAAACAGACCTGTTTTTAGCAAAGTGCCTAGCTGTGGATTTTGGCCTCTAGCTCAGCTGGCACCTAAGGAAACCTACCAAACCTGTGTATTTTTTAAAAGTAGACACCTATGGAAATCCAAGATGGGGTGATTTGTGGGGCTCGCACCAGGTTCTGTTACCCAGAATCCTTTACAAACCTCAAAATTTGGCAAAAAAAACACTTTTTCTTACATTTTGGTGATAGAATGTTCTGGAATCTGAGAGGAGCCACACATTTCCTTCCACCCAGCATTCCCCCAAGTCTCCTGATAAAAATGGTACATCACTTGTGTGTGTAGGCCTATGGTCCGCAAAAGAAAATGCCCCAAAACACTATGTGGACACATCAAAATTATCAAATACAAAACTACCTGTTTTTGCAGGGGGGGCGCCTGCGTTTTTGGTCCTGGGCTCAGTAGCCATGAAGGGAAACCTACCAAACCTAAACATTTATGAAAACTAGACACCCACAGGGAGTCCAGGGGGGTGTGACGTGCGTGGATCCACCAGTGTTTTCTTACCCAGAATCCTTAGCAAACTTCAAATTTAGCTAAAAAAATCACATTTTTCCGACATTCGTGTGTGGAATCTCTGCACCGGCACAAGTTTCCTACCACCCAACCATCCTCTCAGTCTCCCTTTTAAAACAATACCTCACTTGTGTAGGCCTGTGATGGGGAAGAGCCAAAAACATGTTGAAATTGAGGGGAACCGAAGAGGGTCCAAAATATCAGTTTGAAAAAAAAACGTTTTTAGGCTGACAAGTGGGGCACAATTGTTTGTATAGATTTGACAATGCTGGGTGGTAGGAATTTTGTGGACTCCTGCAGATTCCAGAAGGTTCTACCACAAAAAAGTGGGGGAAATGTGTGATTTCCAACAAAGTTAGAGGTTTGCAGGGCATTGTGGGTAAGAAAATGGTGCTGGGTGCATGTGAAGCACACCACCCTGGACTCACCCAGATGTTTAGTTTTCAGATGTGTCTAGGTCTTGTGGATTTTTCTACATGGTAGCGTCCCCAGGTCCAAAAAGTGCAGCCCTCACCATTCCAAGTGGGACGCTTTTGAGAGTTAGACAAGCTCTCCTGGCCCAAATGTAAAACCAAAACCCAAAATAATCAAACATCCTCTTGCTTGCCGTGGGATAAGATGTTTTAGTGTGCAGGGTGAGATCTGAAAGACTGTTACCACATTCAGTTGGGGTGGGGGCATAACCTTGTCCATACTGGTTGGTCTCAAAATCCAAAAGAAAAGAGAGAGGGCCCTCCAAGTCCTAGCACCCAAAGGGGACAGGACACTGTGATACAGTAAAAAAAGGAAATTCCCCATTGGGATAAACTAAACTCAGCTCCACACGACACACAGGCTCAACCACTCAATGCCTAAAATGATCAATCTAAATAAAGGAATCAATGATAAACAATATAATTTTAATTAATATAAACCCGTAAAATTATTTTAAAAACCCACTTTACACACTAAGAACAATGATAAAACCATCACATATAAAAATCAGGCATAAGGGAGACAAAACAAAAAGACATCCACTCTGGTCTATTATGTATGCGCTGTCCCAATTTTGGTGTTTTGGTATTGGCCTATTGATTTCTGTCCACAGTCTCTGTTCAATTTTAGGCCCGTTCCAATGGGTCCAGCAATCCAATTTGCGTCAACGGTTTTCAGTGGTTTTTCAAAAGTCCTTCCACCACCTTCTTCAGGACATTAAGATATACTCCCCACATATATCTTTCAAATCTATTTTAGCAAAAACAGACAAACATGCATCATTTCCCACCTTAATGACTAAACCTAAAAATTTAAAATGCCACCAATGTGGCTAACACCACCCAAAATTATTCAAATCAGTTGCTAATATGCCCCACAGATTCCTATATAAACCAGATATAAAGGTAGGACCAATATTGAGGCGGGTTTATTCGATCGTGTGAAGAGGACGAGGACGGAGCTTTGCCCCTCAGGTAGATCAAAGTGATAGTTAACTGTATTAATTTTAAAAAGGGATATCTTAAGAGGGGAGATATATATTTAAATAAATATAATTAATGTTAATTTTGTATCTCATATAATACATAGAGTAATTTTGAACCATTGTAAACTGGGAGTGAATGTATATATAATGAGTAAGCTGGCTGGATTTTCTTTTATAGAGGAAATGATCATCTTCCTGTTTTTAAGGATATCATAAGATTTTTTTAATGGGATATTTGGGCAATAATTTGAATGAAATGGGGATTATTTATAAAAAAATCTTTTTTGGGGGGAGACTTTTACATTAGATAAAGATACTACTGAATTTGGAAGTTGGACTCCAAAAAAATAAAGGATAGGGTTGTATTTATTGCAGGACATTTTGAGAAAAATTAGGTTATTGTTTATAAAAGGTTTTCATTACATCCAAGAATGCCAATTTGCAAAACATCACATAGGTATGCACATGCTTTCTGGGTACATGTAGAGCTAAGCAATATCCACTAATATAAGTGAACTTTAAGTGAGGTAAGTAGAGCCCCAACTCAGAGAACAGATGTGTTTTCAGGTGCTTCCTGAAACTCATGTTTGTAGAAAGGTTTTTACGGGACAGAGGCAGGGGCGGCTCCTCCTCTAAGGCGGAGGAGCGTCGCCCCACTGGATTATCCAAAAAGGAAAAATAAAATGATAATAACGTGCATTACGTTATTATCATTTTAGTTTTCCTTGTAGGGCAGGGCTGGGCTGGAGGGAGGGGGCCCAAGGAGGGCTATGTGCACACAGTGCGCATGTCTTTTTGGCCGCGCATGTTCTCTAACCAGTGGTACAGCACAGCTGGGTAGAGAATATGCACAGTCTTCTACTCCCAGTCTGAGTGGCGAAGCAAGCCACTCATCCCAATCACAATGCTGCTTTCAGCAGTGTCGTGATTGGCTGGAAGCTTGTGCAGCCAGGAAGGGGAAGAGGAAGAGGACGGAGGGGAAACAAACGCATCTCCCCTCAAAGGTAAGTGTTTTTTTTTTTAAATGTATTTATCCCCCCACTCGTTTGCGCTCTGTCCTGCCCCGCCACCCCTGTTCAGTGGCAGCCACCACTGGACAGAGGTAGGGCAATCTACAGAGTGCACATGTAACAGATAACGAGTGGTCTCCTGCTCGCTGCCCCTGAGTTATGTTTACTCAAAGTAGGTGGTTTACCTGTGATTATATTTTGGAAATATTAGTGAAATTGGAGGACCAGGTTAGAAAAGGCTAGATAAAGCATGCACAGGCTGTAAATCTCACTGCCAGTGACTAGTAGCTATGAGTGGTAAAAGGACAATAATAATGTTCTTTATTTTTTTGTTACAGATACTTTCTGACATCTGGTGTGTCTGCAGGGAGATAACAATGCTACTGGTGGCCTGTATTAGTTTATTACAAGAAAGTAGTGACATCAGCACACCTCCTCTCATCTCTGGCAGCCGTCTGGTTTCAGGGTTTGTCTGTTCCCTCATACTACACCTCAACCGGGGAAGGAAGTAACCCTACAAGGACGAATTGTCACAGAGAAGCTACACAGAAAGCTGCAAGCTGACAAATTACCTGCCCCATCACATGCTGGCCCAGATTTACAAAAAGGGCATGGATCGCAGCTCAGCAGCCAAAAATGCTGTGCTGCGTTGCTTGACAGAGAGGGAGCAGGAGAGCACCATATCCACAGAGATATGTCACTCACCTCCAGTCTCTCTCGCGCCAATGCTGATTTTAGATGCCGTGGTGCACCACACAGTCAGCCATAGTGCAAAGGCGTGTGCCAGTGGCGTAACAATACCTGAAGGGGATCCCCTGCAAAGTGCCTGGAGGGGGTCCCTTACTTCCAGGCCCAGTCAGTAGCCTACCGCCTGTGCACATTTTACTGTGCTGAGGGTGCTCCCTGGAGCTCGGGGGTCCCCCACACCATGGGATTGCTGGGGCCTTTGTTACTCCACTAGTGTGTGTGTGTGAGTCTATCATAGGCTTTGTACTAGAAGGGACCTCTTCCAGTACAAAATACTATGCTTAGACATTTTTTAACTTTTCTTGCTTTGTGTGTGTGCTGCACAGTGCAGCACGCATGCAAAGTCAGAAAAGAAAGGAGAAATGAAGAGATTTCTCCTTTTAAAGCCTCTTTTCAAATGGTGTTATATTTTGGCACAAAACCCAGTCTACTATTGTTAGTAGATAGGGTTTTGCGTCAAAAGGCATGGGTGGTTGCATGGGAATGCCCATGTACCATCTATGTAATGCACCCTTGACGCTAAGTAGCACAAAGCAGTACTTTGTGCTGCTTTGCGTTACTTTCAGGGTACTTTCCAGCACTAAACCAGCTTTTGCACTGGAAAGCAAATATGTCTGTAAATCTTCCCCGCTGTCTTTCTCACAAACAGAAAACAGCAAAGCAATCAGCCATGTACAGTCAGCCAACTGGTATCCTCAGTTGCATTGTTTGTACACATGGCATGGGCATCTTTACTACATCTTGGAGGACCTCAAAGCCTGTCACTTGTGTCCACTCCAATCCTAACCCAGTAACAAAGAGCCATCAGTAAAGAACACAAGTTGGCCTTTATAGGAAAGCTCTACTTCTTTGGCTTTTGTACTTAAAATGTCATCCTGTGGATTCTTAAATCAACTTTTCATTGTGGTGAATTTCGGGCTTGTAGAACATGTCTGAATGAAGGACTACTTGATGAGCCTTGTTAAGGCCCCCATGGACGTAAAGAATCCATGATTATATATAACAATGACCCTCAACTGTACCTTAGAGAGAATCTTATAAGTCACCTCAGGCTTTAATGACTCCATAAAGGCACTCGTCTTGTGCCTCTGCATGGACAGATAACTCCTTGGTGACTTTCAACATCTTTATACTATACAGTTAGGGTCCATTAACCCAAATATAACCTTTCATACCACAATTCTTCTATTTCTTAGTACTATAAATAGGAGATGTTGTGATTATCCAAACTAATGTTACTTAATTTACTGACTATGGAAGAGTGGAAGTCTGAGTTGGCTCTCATGGGATTTGAACTTCTGCTCTTTCGATCACTGAGGACACCAACAACCAACAGGAACTCAATGATCCATCTCGCCAGCTATGATGTTAAGGTAAAAGCAAAACTTCTGTTAATTGCACCTATGTACTATGGTTTTCTTAGAGTGTAGGTCAGAAGTGCAAAGGAGATATCACATGGTCAGCACCACCTAAGTGAAGAAATCTGTCAGCAATTTGGTAGCCACAGAGAGGGAAAGAGAGAGTTGATTATAATAGTGTCTTCTTGTCCTTGACACAACTTATATTTTCTTTTCCCAGCTAGGAACATTTCCATTGTTAGCTAGGGCAATGAGGTGCACCACATGTGCATGTTTAACGTATTTCAAGCACACAATCAGCCGCCAACTCAATAGGTCTGAAATAAAAGGAACTCTAAGACATTGGATCAGACCATCCCGTAGTCTTCAACATCTCAATTAAACAACAACCCTGCACATCAGTCTTAGAGTCATTAGAGAAGTGGATACACAGGGCCCCAAAAATAGAAGTATCACTTTTTGAGGCTTCATGAAGAGGACCAAGAGTTGGGCACCTAGAGGAAATATAAGGGGAAGTTCTTCCTTTCATATTTCGTAAAACAACTTATTAGACACTGGCTGGGATGGCCTTGAATGTAAGCATAGAAGACAGAGGCAAAACCAGTTTTCTTCTTCTCAGTTGTGTTAAAAAGACTATACTCGAAAGAGCTGCACTGCCAGTAGCTGTCTTTAGTGGTCAGAGAAGGATAGTGAGAATAGTAAGTCCTGTCACAGAGTGACCTAAAAGGACAACATAAATAGCTCAGGTAATTTTTAAATGGGTGAGTGCACAGTACACTAGCCCCTACTTGTCTTGGGCCTGAAGACCATGGTGTCTTTGCATAAAGAATGTGAGCCATATTGAGAAATGGAAGATATAGACGGGAAGGGGAGACAATTGTTGAAGAGATCAAAAGGAATATTTCCTGAGGTGGTGGGAGGTGCAGGCTACCACAGCTCATTCTACCAATGTACCCGTGTTGATCACAAGACGTTCTATGCACACCACATCATTTGAAGTGCAACACTGATTAAACATATTGAAGTAGATACCTATATATTGAAGCAAATCTGGTACAGAGAAGCATAGGATCATCACTTATAGAACCATGACAAAATGTGTGACTTGTGCAGTAGCAAGTTATGCATAAAGCATGATGCAGAGTCAAAACACCACCTCACAACCATATCTAATTTCACTTTGAGGTAAAAGCAGTCTCACTGCAATTAACCCCAGAGGTTCTGAATCAATAGAAACACCTGTCAATTCGGCATGCACAATGGAGTCATGGAGACATCTTGATTTATTAGGATACTCTGCTTTGATCATTGAGTTTGTATGCAGAAGGAAATCTTAAACAGTCATGATCAGGATCACAAAAATCTTGGCCTTGGTTATCCCCTTTGGTTGATGAACTCTTATGCAGAGACTTTGTCTATGTAGCTGTGGAGCATAGTGAGATGAAGCAATGTGATTCCTTATTGTTAATTCCTACACTATTAGCTTTGGACAGTTGATGTGGTGGGATGTTTTCTGCCCTGTCACTCTAGAGACTGGGTCCCCAGTCAAGACTGTTTGTGCGTGACTAAATTATGATAATAGGTGTGGTCTGAAAAACACCCCAGTTTGTAATGATTGCTTTAGTGCTGGTGGCGCCTGGTGTGACAATCTTTTTTAGCCCCCCCACATGACCTTCTCCATGAATTCCCTCACTACCACTCTCCATCAGTGCCCCTCATCCCTCCATAGTCCCTCTCTGTCATACGCTTCATTTTTTATAGCGCTACTCATAGTGCACTCACACTCAGTTCTGTGATCTGCATGGTACATGTTCTTGGCAGCAGGCACCTTAACCCCCTGCCCTACTGAAGGATGAGTCAAAGCTGCCACTAGATAAAATACCAATATCTCACTAGCAGTAACATTAATCACCAGATTTATCTTGCCATTTTTAGTGTTGCCTGAAAACTGCTGGATGCACAAGGAAAGAATTGTATGTGCTTTTAGACCTACAAGTTATTCAAGTTATTTTTAAACAGAGTGTCCCACACCAAAGTTAGTGCCAGGTGCAGCTGCACCAGTCTCAACACCCTAAAGCTGGCCCTGGTCTTGGGTAGGTGTCAATAGTACTTCCTATGTTCTAACTTCCAGAGTGGCATGCCCAGGGCTAAATGAGCCATGGTCAGGGAACTTTAATGCCAACAAATGCTTTTGAAATATACCTTTACACAGCAATTGTGTGCATATTTAATTGTTGCTTTACAATGTGAATATTGGTGCTTTAAATAGGGTGTTGATGTAGAAACTGTCATTGGTACTTTACATACTGGGAATCAATGTGCATCCTGGCTAAACCACAATTATGTATATGTTAGGGGGTAATGTTAAAAGTGTCAGTGGTTCATTACATACCGGCAGCAATGTTGATAGCATCAATGGAGCAATATATGTTGGGGGTGATGTGGATAATATCAATGGTGCTTTACATATGAGAGATTGAGTTGCATAATAATGGATCTTAACACATTGAGAGAAATATGGGTACTTGCACATTGTAATTTTATTTATATAGCGCTTACTACCCCTGATGAGGCATTGAAGCACTTTTCTGCAAGTAGTACGCTACTCCGGAACCCAAAATGGATTAGTGGTGGACTAGCGTAGGGAAATATAAGTTGTTCATTCAAGGGGTGGACATATAAGTATCTGTACGTTGGATGTAATAGGATAAAAGAGGGAAGAGTCCAGAATGTGTTATTTGGAAGTTCATAGTAGTAAAATGAGGTTTGGAATGAGTCAAAGGAAGGATAGAGGAGGGAAGAGTCTACTCTAGAAGCTAGTCTAGATGAGCTTACATGGCAGTGTTTTTTATTTTGGGGGACTTTTGTTACTGGAATGGCAATGATGCTTTACATGCTTGAGAGAATGCAGAAACATTTAGTGATGCTTTGCATAATGGAGACCACAATGACACTGTCATGGCCATGGTCCATTAAATACAGAGGACACTGTGTATTCTGTCAATGGTACATTTCATTTAGGAGCCCTGTGAATACTATTAATGGTGCCTTACATAATCCATGGCAATACAGAATCAATGTGCATAATGTTCATGATTATTTTAATACTAGGGGGAAGTGGATACTTGTTTAGAATGCAAGCTTTGCATATTTTGAGGCAAACCAGACACTGGCACAGAAATAGTGTTTTTCTTACGTGGATTAAAAAAGCTGTCCAGGGAATAAATGATTTTCAGATTGGGACAATTAAAAAAACAGGAAGGTAATGAATGCCATTCATGTTGGGGAAATGTGAAAATTGTAAGGGCAGTGTGTGATCTATGTACTAGGGCGATGCAGATACTACATTAAGTGGGACTTGATGCACAACTCTTCTGTCTGAGATCTAAGCTTGTAAATTCACTGACCAGAGGTTAATAGTGATAGGTGGTTCGGTTCTTCCTCTGACTAGATGTATTGTGTACTTTAATTTTGTTGTTTGGGGAAGCTGGTGGGTCATCAAATAAGTAACTGGTAAATAAATTATCAGAGCTAACTCCAGGCTCGTGCCCTACGGAAATTAGCAGCTAGCTATTATGTTCAGAAATTCAGGTCTAATGGGCTGATTTAGATTTTGGCGAATGGGGCTACTCTTTCACAAACATCACAGATATCCCTTGTGATGTATTACGATTCCATTATATCCTATGGAAATTGTAATACGGCGGACAGAATATCAGGCACTTGTTTGACGGAGCAACCCATCCTCCAATCTCTAAATCAAGCCCTTAGAATTCAGAACTTTTCTAGATCCATACGAGCATGCTGTGACCTATGAAAATTGAACTAACATTATTTTTTTATTATTATTATTATTACTTGTACGTGGTATAGCGCACAACTGGCTCCCAATGAGTATCTCAGTGCTTTGCTATTCAGGGCAAGTACACTTTAGAACGTCCATGTTTTTAGCAGTTTCTTGAACTCACACAACAGGTACCACTATGCAAGTGACATTTTTTCCAATGAAATAGGGCCAAGTCGGAGAAACTGTGGACTTGGAATTATGAACAGGCCAGTCTATAAATTATTGCTTCTCCAATAAATTGAGTTTTTTGTGTGATTTTTTTGGTGTAGCTGTGGTTGAATGGATGACTGAGTATATAGGTCTGTGGCATTTCTAAAGCACAGGCCGAGACAAAAAACAGCAAGACGCTGTGCACGGTCAAAGATATGGCAACGAACGGTGAATATATGACTGACAGGAGGACATTACATGACAAGAGAAAAACGCATGGGGAAGAAATATGAGGAGTCATGGAAAGAAAAAAAAACATAATAATTGTGACAAGACTTTGGTTAAAGGTGGCCAAACATGGACAAGAAACAAGTTCAAAATGGTGGAATAAATTAGGCAAAATAGTAGGAGAGGTGTGTAGGAAAGTACCATCTTGCCTGGCATGTTACCCCCATTCTTACTTGTGTGTCAGTTTGTTTTGGCCTGTGCCACTGGGATCCTGCTAGCCAGGACCCCAGTGCTCATAGTTTGTGGCCTATATGTGTTCCCTGTGTGGTGCCTAACTGTATCACTGAGGCTCTGCTAACCAGAACCTCAGTGTTTTTACTCTCTCTGCTTTTAAAATTGTCATTGCAGGCTAGTGACCATTTTCACCAATTCTGATTGGCACAATGGAACACACTTATAATTCCCTAGTATATGGTACTTAGGTACCAGGGTATTGGGGTTCCAGGAGATCCCTATGGGCTGCAGCATTTCTTTTGCCACCCATAGGGAGCTCAGACAATTCTTACACAGGACTCCCACTGCAGCTTGAGTGAAATAACGTCCACGTTATTTCACAGCCATTTTACATTGCACTTAAGTAACTTATAAGTCACCTATATGTTTAACCCTCACTTAGTGAAGGTTAGGTACAAAGTTACTAAGTGTGAGGGCACCCTGGCACTAGCCAAGGTGCCCCCATTCTGTTCAGGGAAATTTCCCCGAACTTTGTGAGTGCGGAGACAACATTACACGTGTGCACTACAAATAGGTCAATACCTATATGTAGCTTCACAGTGGTAACTTCAAATATGGCCATGTAACATGTCTAAGATCATGGAATGGGCCCCCCATGCCAAATATGGCATTGGGTGCCGATCCCATGCATCCCCAGGGCTCCAGCATGGACCCTGGGTACTGCCAAACTAGCTCTCTGGGGTTTTCTCTGCAGCTACCGCTGCTGCCAACCCTCAGACAGGTTTCTGCCATCCTGAGGTCTGGGCATCCCAGTCCCAGGAAGGTAGAACAAAGGATTTCCTCTGAGAGAGGGTGTTACACCCTCTCCCTTTGGAAATAGGTGTTACGTGCTGGGAGGAGTAGCCTCCCCCAGCCTCTGTAAATGCTTTGAAGGGCACAGATGGTTCCCTCCTTGCATAAGCCAGTCTACACCGGTTCAGGGATCCCCCAGCCCCTGCTCTGGCGCGAAACTGCCCAGAGCTCCTCCAGTGTGTCCCAGATCTCTGCCATCTTGAATGCAGAGGTGTGAGGGCACAATGGAGACCTCTGAGTGGCCAGTGCCAGCAGGTGACGTCAGAGACCCCTCCTGATTGGCTCTTACCTGGTTAGATAGCCAATCCTCCTCTGAGGGCTATTTAGGGTCTCTCCTGTGGGTTTCTCTTCAGATAACGAATGCAAGAGCTCACCAGAGTTCCTCTGCATCTCCCTCTTTGACTTCTGCCAAGGATCGACAGCTGACTGCTCCAGGAAGCCTGCAAAACCGCAACAAAGTAGCAAGACGACTACCAGCAACATTGTAGCGCCTAAACTTGCCGGCTTTCTCAACTGTTTCCTGGTGGTGCATGCTCTGAGGGCTGTCTGCCTTCACCCTGCACTGGAAGCCAAGAAGAAATCTCCTGTGGGTCGACGGAATTTTACCCCTGCTAACACAGGCACCAAACCTCTGCATCACCGGTCCTCTGGGTCCCCTCTCATCTTGACGAGCGCGGTCCCTGGAACACAGGAATTGGATCCAAGTGACCCCGACAGTCCAGTGGTCCAAATTTGGTGGAGGTAAGTCCTTGCCTCCCCACGCCAGGTATTAACCATTTGTACTGCGTGATCTGCAGCAACTTGGGCTTCTGTGCACTTTTGCAAGGATTCCTTCATGCACAGCACAGCCCAGGTCCCCAGCACTCCGTCATGCATTGCTCAACTCGCTGAGTTGAACACCGACTTCGTGGGACCCTCTTTTGTTGTTTTGAGACGACTGCCGTGCTCAGCTTTCTTGAATGCCTGTTCAAGTGCGTCTGCGAGTGCTGCCTGCTTCTGCATGGGCTCTCTCTGTTGCTAAGCCCCCCCTTTGTCTCTTCCTCCAATGGGCGACCTCCTGGTCCTTCCTGGGCCCGGGCAGCACCCATTATCTTCATCCACAACTCTTGCAGCTAACAAGGCTTGTTTGCGGTCTTTCTACGTGGAAACAACTCTGCATCCTCTAGCACGCCGTGGGACATCTTCTGACCAAAGGAGAAGTTCCTGGCACCTTCCGTTGTTGAAGAATCTTTGGCTTCTTCCACCCGGAGGCAGCCCTTTTGCACCTTCATCTGGGGCGGCCCCCCGGACACTTGCGTGACTCTTGGACTTGGTCCCCTTCCTTTACAGGTCCTCAGGTCCAGGAATCCGTCTTCAGTGCTTTGCAGTCAATTGTTGCCTTTGCAGAACCCCCTATCTCGACTTTACTGTCTTTCTGGGGTAGTAGGGTAACTTTACTCGTACTTTTCAGGGTCTTGGGGAGGGGTATCTTGGACACCCTTAGTGTTTTCTTACACTCCCAGCAACCCTCTACACACTACACTAGGCCTGGGGTCCATTCATGGTTCGCATTCCACTTTTGGAGTATATGGTTTGTGTTGCCCCTAGGCCTATTGTGTCTGTTAGACTTTTCATCCTTGGCGTGGTCTCCCTTAACTTTTTGCCTCTGTTCCCCAGGTTGTTGATGTGGGCTGGACTCTGATTTTGCTGTTTTTATTACTCTGGGCACTTTACCACTGCTAACCAATGCTAAAGTGCAAGTGCTCCTGTTTAAAATGTGTACGTAATTGGTTCTCCATGATTGGCATATTTGTTTTACTGTTAAGTCCCTAGTAAAGTGCACTAGAAGTGCCCAGGGCCTGTAAATCAAATGTTACTAGTGGGCCTGCAGCACTGGTTGTGCCACCCACATAATTAACCCTGTAATCATGTCTCAGACCTGCCACTGCAGTGTCTGTGTGTGTACTTTTACACTATAAATTCGACTTGGCAAGTGTACCCACTTGCCAGGCCTAAACCTTCCCTTTTCTTACATGTAAGGCACCCCTAAGGTAGGCCCTAGGTAGCCCCAAGGGCAGGGTGCAGTGTATGGATAAGGTAGGACATATAGTAATGTGGTTTATATGTCCTGACAGTGAAATACTGCCAACTTCGTTTTTTACTGTTGCAAGGCCTGTGTCTCTCATAGGATAACATGGGGGCTACCTTTAAATATGATTAAAGTGTAGATTCCCCTAGAGAGTAGATGGACATGTGGAGTTTGGGGTCCTTGAACTCACAATTTAAAAATACATCTTTTAGTAAAGTTGATTTTAAGATTGTGCGTTTGAAAATGCCACTTTTAGAAAGTGAGCATTTTCTTGCTTTTAAACCATTCTGTGACTCTGTCTTGTTTGTGGATTCCCTGTCTGGGTCAGTTTGACAGTTGGGTTGTTTTTCACCTCGCACTAGACAGTGACACAAAGGGAGCTGGGGTGTAACCTGCATTTCCTGATTAGCCATCTCTGCTAGGAGGGAGGGGTGGAGTGGTCACTCTCATCTGAAAGGACTGTGTCTGCCTCTGACAATGCAGACTCCAACCCCCTGGTGTGTGTCTGAGGCCTTGCCTGGGCAAGGCAGGATTTCACAAGTAGGTGTGAGTCCCCTTTGAAGAAAGGTGACTTCAAAGACTAAAATGGGTATAAGAAGGGCACCCAAATCTACAGAATTGAGAAACACTTCTGGAACCAAGAGGAACCTCTGCCTGGAGAAGAGCTGATAGCTGAGGAAGAAGTGCTGCCCTGCCAGTGACTGTGCTTTGTGGAGCTTTCCTGCAGTTCTGCTCCTGCCAGAGTAAGAGGGCAAAGACTGGACTTTGTGTGCCTTCCATTTTGTGAAGAAATCACCAAGGGCTTGAGTTAGAGCTTGCCTCCTGTTGTTTGAAGTCTCAGGGACAGCAAAGTAATTTCTCTGCCAGCACCTGGAGTCTCTGGAGAGACTCCTGCTTTGACAAGTGGTGCCCTATCCAGTCCCTGGGCCCTTGAAAGGGAAGCTGGTGGAAATCCAAGGAAATCGACTTCGGACGCCTCCGGACCGACGCCGCTGCTGAATCCGATAATGGCGCCTGCACCTGACGCCGTGACCCTCGCTGGAACGCAACGCTCTTCGCAGGCCCAACGCCGCTGCAGCCCCGCTGAAGTCTGCAACTCCATGGAAGTCGCCGCACCACGTCGTGACCGATGCCGCTCGAAGTGCACGGATTCAACGTTTCGCACAGACGCCGCGATCCCCGACTTCGCGCATCGGCTTGTTTTCACTCTTCACCAAAGGTACTGTACTTGGCGGTCTACACGACTCCTTGTCCGGCGCCGCTGGTGTTGGCTTGTTGGGAACGACTCAGTCACGACGCCATGTTAACATCTCATCAAAGCATTTTTGTTTCTAAGCCCTATTTTTGAGTTTAATCTCTAAAAAAATTAATAACTTGACTTGTGTATGTCGGATTTTTGTCGTTTTGGTCTTGTTTTGTTTAGATAAATATTTCCTATTTTTCTAAACTGGTGTTGTATCCTTTTATAGTGTTTTCATTGAGTTACTGTGTGTGTTGGTACAAATACTTTACACCTAGCACTCTGAAGTTAAGCCTACTGCTCTGCCAAGCTACCAAGGGTGTAAGCAGGGGTTAGCTGCGGGTGATTCTCTTTGACCCTGACTAGAGTGAGGGTCCTTGCTTGAACAGGGGGTAACCTGACTGTCAACCAAAGACCCCATTTCTAACATTGGTGATTAGCGGTTGGGATTTGGACTTGTATTTGTACTTGACATACAGTGATTAAGTGTACACTATTATTTTGAGTGCAGACCACTACGTGACCACATACTGCTTGTCTTAAGATTTTTGCTTTTTCTCTTTTTGTGGATTTTTTCCCTATGTCCACTTTGTTTTTGTTCGCTGATCTTTGATTGACTTTGAACTTCATTTGGGAACTTGTTTCTGCAGTTGGAACTTTGCACTCTTTTAACCTTTCATCATGTCTCTACTTGGAGATGCACCAGTTGAAGCAGTTTTTGACCTGAAGCAATTGGATAGTTATAACAAGGCTCAGCTAAAGCAGTTTTGTAAAAAGTTTGGTTGTCCCATTAAGGGCTCTTCCAAGAAGGATGAGATGAAAAAGGCGCTGATGGCCTGGGTGACAACGAAAAGCACTGGAGGGCACACTGAGGATGAGGATGAGGATGGAAAGCAATTAGTACATAATGGTATAGTGGGGGGACCTGTTATTCCCAGGGAAAGAATCTCTAGGGCAAGTAGCAGTGTATCCTGCAAAGGTCTGACGCCTGAAGAATTGCAGGACAGACAGGCAGAGAGGGCATACCAATTGGAGCTGCAGAAGCTCAATCTGGAGAAAGAAAGAGATGAGAGAAGAACAGTCCTTGAGGAAAGGAAGATGCAGCTGGCTCATGAGCTTAACTTAAAGGAGTTAGATCAGAGGAGCCAGTCCAGTAGGGATGGTGGCAGCAATCCTACATTGCAGCCTGAGAGAAGGGTACACATCCCAAAAGACCTTGTGAGGGATTATAAGAGGGAGGATGATAGCTACTTGTGGTTCAAGGGTTATGAGTCAGCTCTCCACATGAACCTGGTCCCTGAAGCTCATTGGGGGGGCAGCCCTGTGGAAGCATTTTGAGGCAGAGGGGAGGGACACACTGACAGCCTTAGGGGATGCTCAGAGTCCCACCTACCCTGTCATGAAGGAGGCCATACTCCCCAGGTATGGTCTCACCCCTGAGCAGTACAAGGAGAAGTTTAGATCCTACAAAAGAAAGGAATCCCAAACATGGTTGGAATGTGTTGATTCTTTTTGCAGGTCACTGGATGGTTTGGTGAAGGGCAGTAAGGTAAACACGTATGAGGGGCTTTACAATTTAATTGCTGGGGAGCACTTGCACAGTTTATGTTTTCCAGAGCTGCGCCAGCACCTCATTGACAGCAAGCTGACTGACCCCAGGAAGCTTGCGCAGGAAGCGGACCGCTGGGAGAGCACCAGGGTCCAGAAAAGGTATGGGTGAGACCACGCCAAGGGTGGGCAGGGTCCCTCCCAGAAGAAAGGGGGGGTAAGGGCAAACAGGGGGAGTTCTCTAAAGGGCCCCAAACTGTTCCCCTGGGTAAGGATTCCCAACCCCCCAGTGAAAAGAAGCCATGGTTGTCCAAAGGGAAGCCAGTGGCAGGTGGTCCCTCACGTAAGTGTTATGCATGTGACCAGGTGGGTCATGTGAGGGGAGACCCCAAATGCCCCAAAAGTAAACCGGCACCCACTGGTGCACCGTCCCAGGGTTTGGTCAGTGTAGCGCTTGGTGAGGAGTTGGTTTCAGGTGGGTGGGAACCAGCAGAAATGACCCTTGTCTCACTAGGGGACAGTGAGATTGTCCAGAGAAACCTAGTGCCTGACAACACTAAGAAGTACAGGCAATGGGTGACCATCAATGGACAGAGGGTGGAGGCTCTGAGAGACACAGGAGCCAGTGTGACTACAGTGAGGAGTCACCTGGTGTCTGAAGAGCAGATTGATCCCCGGGTACTTCACCAAGTAGTTGTGGTAGACAACTCTGAGCGCCTCTGCAGAGTGGCGCAGGTTCTCTTTGAATGGGGGGGGTCTCAGGTTCCTGGAAAGTAGCTGTGAGTCCAACCATGCCTGTTGATTGTTTGCTAGGTAACGACCTGGAGGATTCCCCTTGGAAGGAGGTGGAACACAGGTCTCACTTGGAGATGATGGGTCTGCCTGGGTGGGTATATGTATCCACCCGGTCTATGGCAGCCAATCAGGGTAGTCAAGAGCCCCTGGAGCCTGAAACAGTGGCCCAGGGGACCGCCAAGAAGAGGAAGGGCAGGGGGTGCGGGAAACCGGCCCGAGGTTCCCACGGTCCGGGAGGAGGCGGACCTGAGGGTGACGCCCCGGAACATACAGGGGAGCAGGTGGCTGAACTGGGGGAGGTCCCTGAGCTGTCACAGTGGCAGCAGGAAGGGGGACCCACCAGGGAAGCATTCTGCACAGCGCAGAAGGAGTGCCCTACTCTTGAGGGGCTGCGGCAGCAGGCTGCAGCCCAGGCGGCTGGCGAGGCGCCAGGTACTCACCTGATATATTGGGAGGATGGCCTCCTGTATAGTGAGCCAAAGGTTCCTGAGCCTGGGTCAGCTTGTATGCTGGTGGTACCCCAGTGCTTCAGGGCCTTCCTACTGGGTTTGGCTCATCATGTGCCTTTGGCAGGACATCTAGGGCAGGACAAGACCTATAAGAGGCTTGTCTCCCACTTTTACTGGCCCTTGATGCACAAGCAGTCAGCTGCTTATTGTAGGTCTTGTCAGACTTGTCAGGCAAGTGGCAAGAGTGGGGGGAAATGCAAAGCTCCCCTCCAACCTTTACCTGTAGTCAGTACTC
Source organism: Pleurodeles waltl (assembly GCF_031143425.1). NCBI lineage: Eukaryota > Metazoa > Chordata > Amphibia > Caudata > Salamandridae > Pleurodeles > Pleurodeles waltl. Next base: position 1,792,448,841 of record NC_090444.1, on the reverse strand, counting down.
CCTTTGAAAGGGTAGGAATTGACATTGTGGGGCCTCTAGATCCCAAGACAGCCATGGGCAACAGGTTCATCCTGGTCTTGGTGGACCATGCCACACGGTACCCAGAAGCCATTCCTCTAAGGACAGTCACTGCCCCCGTGGTGGGACGTGCCTTGATGGGAGTTTTTACCCGCATGGGGTTCCCCAAGGAAGTGGTATCTGATAGAGGTACAAACTTCATATCCACTTATATGAAGTCTCTGTGGAAGGTGTGTGGGGTAACCTACAAGTTCACCACCCCTTACCACCCCCAAAGTAATGGTCTGGTTGAGAGATTCAACCGCACCTTTAAAGGCATGATTCAGGGCCTGTCAGAGCCCTTGAGGCGTAAGTGGGACGTCCTCTTTCCATGCCTTCTGTTCGCTTACAGGGAAGTGCCTCAAAAGGGACTTGGCTTTAGCCCCTTTGAGCTCATCTGTTAGGGGACCGCTCAGTCTGGTGAAGGAGGCTTTGGAGAAAGCTCCTAGTAAACCACCCCAGGATGTATTTAGCTACATGCTGGCACTAGGAAACCAGACTGCTCGCTTCAGGAGTCTCGCTCAGGAGAACCTGGAAGCAAGCCAGGAGGGTATGAAACAGTGGTACGACCAGAATGCCACTCTGGTTGAGTTTCAGCCTGGACAAAAAGTGTGGGTCATGGCACCAGTGGAGCCTAGGGCTCCCCAAGATCAGTGGACTGGGCCTTTTGAGGTGGTGGAAAGAAAGAGTGAGGTCACCTATCTGGTAGACTTGCACTCCCCTAGGAACCCTTTGAGGGTCCTACATGTCAACCGCCTCAAACAACACTTTGAGCGAACTGAGCTATCCATGCTCCTAGCGACAGATGACGGGGTGGAGGAAGAGAGTGAGCCTCTTCCTGACCTCCTGTCTGCAGGAGAGAAAGATGGGTCTGTGGAGGGAGTGATCCTCTCCCCCTCCCTGACTGAGGAACAGCAGAGGGACTGTTGCCACGTGTTGGGACAGTTCGCCTCGCTGTTTTCCCTGATCCCAGGAGTCACACACCTGTACACACATGATGTGGACACTGGGGACAGTACACCTGTTAAACATAAGGTTTACAGGGTGACTGACAGGGTCAGGGCTTGCATTAAGGAGGAAGTCTCCAAAATGTTAACCCTAGGGGTCATTGAGCACTCCAGCAGTCCTTGGGCCAGCCCAGTGGTATTGGTCCCAAAGGCTGCTGCTCCTGGTGCCACTCCAGAACTTAGGTTCTGTGTGGACTACCGGGGTCTCAATGCGGTCAGCAAGACTGACGCACACTCCATCCCCCGAGCTGATGAGCTCATCGATCGGTTAGGAGCTGCCAAATACCTCAGTACGTTTGATTTAACATCTGGGTACTGGCAGATTGCCTTAACTGAGGGGGCAAAGGAGAGGTCAGCATTCTCTAACCCCAGATGGGCACTTCCACTTCAACGTGATGCCCTTTGGGATGAAGAATGCCCCTGCCACCTTTCAGAGGTTGGTCAACCAGGTGTTGGCAGGACTGGATGAGTTCAGTGGCGCCTACCTGGATGACATTGCTGTGTTTAGTTCCACATGGGAGGAACACCTGCAACACCTCTGGAGAGTGTTAGAGGCCCTGCAGAAGGCAGGCCTCACTATTAAGGCGAGCAAGTGCCAAATAGGGCAGGGGTCGGTGGTGTACTTAGGACACCAGGTGGGGAGTGGCCAGGTGGCACCCCTACAGCCTAAGATTGACACGATTCTGGCTTGGGAGCCTCCCAAGACCCAGACTGAAGTGAGAGCCTTTTTAGGTCTCACAGGATATTACCGGAGGTTTGTTAAGGGATATGGTACCATTGTTACCCCCTTAACTGAGTTGACTTCTAAGAAGCAACCCAAGAAAGTGATCTGGACAGAGGCTTGCCAGAATGCTTTTGATGCCCTGAAGGCTGCCATGTGCACAGCACCTGTGCTGCAGGCACCAGACTACTCCAAGGAGTTTGTTGTGCAAACAGACGCCTCAGAGCATGGTATTAGAGCAGTACTCTCCCAGCTTAATGAAAAGGGCCTAGATCAACCCGTAGCCTTCATTAGCAGGAGGTTACTACCCAGGGAACCAGTGGCGGCTGCTGACTTTCTAAATTGGTGGGGCACAAATTCATACACCGAAGTGCCATCTCCTTTTTGAGAGGGCTCCAGCTTTATGGAGGAGGGCTTCTCACAGAGAAATTTAGAAGTGGCAGGGCAAAAAACGTAACAGGTAGAACACAATAGACGGTGGCAAGAAAGGGGTGAGAATGGCACATGGATAAATAACAAGGAAAATTGCTCAGTTTGTTACTTTTCCCCAAACACTATTATTTGCAGTGCTATCAATGCTACAAGGAGCAGACCGTACATTGCTGCCTATACTTAGATCTCTGGACTAAAAATGTCACTGCGCCACCATACGAGGGTGCTCAACAAACAATCTGCGCTGACTGGAGATCATAGATGGTACGTGGCGCATACCCAATGGCAGAGGCACTCGGACAGCGCTGCCACTGGCCCTTCTAGTGGAGGGGAGTTGAGGCACTGTGTATATTACACCCGAATGGCCAAAATGGGGTGGCCGCTAATTAAGCTGGCCACCCCAATCAGAGCCGGCCCTTGCTCAGAGTACTCACCTCAGTGTAAAATCCACGGCCAAGGTGTGCTGCATGTATTATATAAAGTTTAGTGTGTGCTATCTGCCTTACATGCACTGCATTTTAAGTGAGCATTGCGAGAACTACTGCGCACGTGACCATTTTACGCTGTTCATTAGACATGCAATACTATGTGAATTGTCAATTGTGTACAGCATGGTTTTGCGTTGTGTAAAAGTCCGGCTGTACTGAATGCAGTGTGATATGTCCGTACTGATCACCATGCGTTGTGATCTAAACAGATAAGGAGTTGTGGATACCACGCGTGTACTTTGAGCACGCAGTTTACAGTGCCCATTGTGGAAGCTAATTGTTGCTTAGCAAACTATACACCATGATCTGCAGGCTGAGTGCAATAAGCTTTGTGCACAATCTTTAAAAGGCACCACGTTCACAGTGATTGTTGTCTCAATTATTTCACTATGCTTTGTGCAGGGCCTGCTTGGCGCAGAATGCAGTATTCCTCGTGTCCAATGTACTACACAATCAGCGGGTGCAGCGTCCTCTGTGTGCAACAAGTCAGGGGCACATTGCTTACTCATACTTCTGGTTGCTGTTGTTCCAATGTACGGCCTAGCAGCCGGCCACTGCCTAGGGACTTGACTCCTGAGCTTGCCCTGCTGCCAAACTTTAGCCAACGATTTGCTATACATGTGCTAACACACAATCACGTCTACAAACCTACATGCACACACAGTCCCAGGGACGCATGCAAAGACAGTTACACAAATACACACGTGCACTCCCCGGCACACAAAAACACACTTGTACGAAGTTGGAGGCTGCCGCACAACACATACGTGTTCCTCTTCGACATGAGGGCGCACTCAATCTGCAGGCCCAGGCCCACTCATCTAGTCCTAACGCATCAAATGTTGGCCTTCACTGGCGCTTCAAGTTGCTCCTCTACTGGAAGTGCTTAAAAACCTAATTAACGGTATGCTATTTAAACATGCAAATATTAACTCGCATGTACATCCGTGAATCGGGCAGTATACCGAGTGGTTATTCCTCCACTGAGGAAAAACAACAATAACATTTCAAAAATTTTTCATTTCAATAACTTAAATGGTCCATTAGCACTGAATCCATCACATTGGATACTGCGGCTTGAGACAAACGGGCAGCTCTCTCTGTACCAGTACTTTCACTTTTATTCCCTCATGCACAGTGTGGTCAGCTGTGCAGCCCGAATCAGTCCAGCTTTCAGAGCCAATCAAGACACTGCACTCGTGTTTTTTACGAAAGCATGAAATATGAGAGTGCTACCAGCGTGAATTGGAGCAGGCAAATCCTCCCTCCATAGCAGACTGGGGGCCTGCGTCTTCGCTCTCTTCCCTGGTCAAGGGTGAGACATGAGAATCATAAAGCGTTAACGAGGTGCCCTGGTAATTTTACTCACAGACTGGAGCTGATAACTGCTACATCCTCTCTTTCTTCACTTCTTTAAAAGAAGGGAGTCTACCATCCCACCGAGTCTCAACAGCAGCGCAGGAATCAGACACTTCGTGTTTGCTAACACAAACTGCGCAGACTCGATTTTTAGCTTGCTGCCTGAAGCCTCTACCCCGCCCACCATTTCCCAATTTGTCACAGGGCTGGACCCACCCTCCGTGACGAATTGGGAAAGGGTGGGGTGACCATCCTCCACTATCCTGACTGACGTGAAGCCCCTAGCGCTACAGGGCTTCAGCCTGAAGCGCCCGGGGCTATCTTTATCCACACGTCATTAGGGGGTGGAGACTGGTCTTCGGAGCTATGTCTTTGCCGAGCTGATGACCTCACAGGCCTCAGGCTGTGAGCTTGTCAGCCCGGCAAACATAGACCCAGTCAGGGGAGTGAGTGCCCTGCCCAGAGGAAAATGGAATGTGTCGTCATCATCCTGATCCTGCCAGTCTCATGTCACGTGAGAGTAGCCCTTGGCCAGGCACCAGCCCCAAGCAAGAGGTGTGTGCATTTTTGTTAGGGAGTTAGGGGAGTTTGTTTTCACATTTTTTTCATTACGAATTTACGAGGGCGGAGCCCCGACGCCCTCATGAAGAAACCGCCACTGCAGGGAACGTAGGTGGAGTGCCATAGAACGTGAAGCGTTTGCTGTGGTCTGGTCACTGAAGAAGCTAAGACCCTACTTGTTTGGGACTCACTTTCGAGTTCAGACCGACCTCAGGCCCCTCAGATGGTTAATGCAGATGAGGGGTGAGAATCCAAAACTGTTGAGGTGGTCCATTTCCCTACAGGGGATGGACTTTACAGTGGAACATCGTCCTGGTACAGAGCACGCCAATGTTGATGGTCTGTCCAGGTTCTTCCGCCTTAGTGATGAGAACTCCCATGAAGTTGGGTAGTTGCTTCCCACTTTTAGCTGGGGGGGACACGTGTTGGACTTTTAATCCTTGGCGTGGTCTCCCTTAACTTTTTACCTCTGTTCCCCAGGTTGTTGATGTGGGCTGGACTCTGATTTTGCTGTTTTTATTACTCTGGGCACTTTACCACTGCTAACCAGTGCTAAAGTGAAAGTGCTCCTGTTTAAAATGTGTACGTAATTGGTTCTCCATGATTGGCATATTTATTGTACTGTTAAGTCCCTAGTAAAGTGCACTAGAAGTGCCCAGGGCCTGTAAATCAAATGTTACTAGAGGGCCTGCAGCACTGGTTGTGCCACCCACATAATTAACCCTGTAATCATGTCTCAGACCTGCCACTGCAGTGTCTGTGTGTGTACTTTTACACTATAAATTTCTTACATGTAAGGCACCCCTAAGGTAGGCCCTAGGTAGCCCCAAGGGCAGGGTGCAGTGTATGGATAAGGTAGGACATATAGGGGGTCATTCTGACCCTGGCGGTAATTACCGCCATGGCGGAGGTCGGCGGTAGCACCGCCAACAGGCTGGCGGTGCACCGCTGGGCATTCTGACCGCGGCGGTTCAGCCGCGGCCAGAAACGGAAAGTCGGCGGTGTACCGCCGACTTTCCGCTGCCGTTGAGAATCCTCCATGGCGGCGGAGCGCGCTCCGCCGCCATGGGGATTCTGACACCCCCTACCGCCATCCTGTTCATGGCGGCTCTCCCGCCATGAACAGGATGGCGGTAGGGGGTGCCGCGGGGCCCCTGGGGGCCCCTGCCGTGCCCATGCCAATGGCATGGGCACGGCAGGGGCCCCCGTAAGAGGGCCCCAAAAAGTATTTCAGTGTCTGCCCAGCAGACACTGAAATACGCGACGGGTGCAACTGCACCCGTCGCACCTTCCCACTCCGCCGGCTCAATTCTGAGCCGGCATCCTAGTGGGAAGGTTGATTTGCCCTGGGCTGGCGGGCGGCCTTTTGGCGGCCGCCCGCCAGCCCAGGGCAAATGTCAGAATCACCGCCGCGGTCTTTCGACCGCGGTGCGGTGTTCTGACGGCGGTACCTTGGCGGACGGCCTCCGCCATCCGCCAAGGTCAGAATGACCACCATAGTAATGTGGTTTATATGTCCTGACAGTGAAATACTGCCAACTTCGTTTTTCACTGTTGCAAAGCCTGTCTCTCTCATAGGATAACATGGGGGCCACCTTTAAATATGATTAAAGTGTAGATTCCCCTAGAGAGTAGATGGACATGTGAAGTTTGGGGTCCCTGAACTCACAATTTAAAAATACATCTTTTAGTAAAGTTGATTTTAAGATTGTGCGTTTGAAAATGCCACTTTTAGAAAGTGAGCATTTTCTTGCTTAAACAATTCTGTGACTCTGCCTTGTTTGTGGATTCCCTGTCTGGGTCAGTTTGACAGTTGGGTTGTTTTTCACCTCGCACTAGACAGTGCCACAAAGGGAGCTGGGGTGTAACCTGCATTTCCTGATTAGCCATCTCTGCTAGGAGGGAGGGGTGGAGTGGTCACTCTCATCTGAAAGGACTGTGTCTGCCTCTGAGAATGCAGACTCCAACCCCCTGGTGTGTATCTGAGGTCTTGCCTGGGCAAGGCAGGATTTCACAAGTAGGTGTGAGTCCCCTTTGAAGAAAGGTGACTTCAAAGACTAAAATGGGTATAAGAAGGGCACCCAAATCTACAGAATTGAGAAACACTTCTGGAACCAAGAGGAACCTCTGCCTGGAGAAGAGCTGATAGCTGAGGAAGAAGTGCTGCCCTGCCTGTGACTGTGCTTTGTGGAGCTTTCCTGCAGTGCCTTCTTCTGCCAGAGTAAGAGGGCAAAGACTGGACTTTGTGTGCCTTCCATCTTGTGAAGAAATCTCCAAGGGCTTAAGTTAGAGCTTGCCTCCTGTTGTTTGAAGTCTCAGGGACAGCAAAGACTTCTCTCTGCCAGCACCTGGCGTCTCTGGAGAGACTCCTGCTCAGACAAGTGGTGCCCTATCCAGTCCCTGGGCCCTTGAAAGGAAAGCTGGTGGAAATCCAAGGAAATCGACTTCGGACGACTCCGGACTGATGCCGCTGCTGAATCCGGTAACGCCGCCTGCACCCGATGCCGTGACACTCGCTGGAACGCGACGCACTTCGCAGGCCCGATGTCGCTGCAGCCCCGCGACTCCGTGGAAGTCGCCGCACCACGTCGGGGGTCTACACGACTCTGTGTCCGGCGCCGCTGGTGTCGGCTTGCTGGGAACGACTCCGTCACGACGCTGTGTTAACATCTCATCAAAGCATTTTTGTTTCTAAGCCCTATTTTTTAGTTTAATCTCTAAAAAAAATTCATACCTTGACTTGTGTATGTCGGATGTTTGTCGTTTTGGTCTTGTCTTGTTTAGATAAATATTTCCTATTTTTCTAAACTGGTGTTGTGTCATTTTATAGTGTTTTCATTAAGTTACTGTGTGTGTTGGTGCAAATACTTTACACCTAGCACTCTGAAGTTAAGCCTACTGCTCTGCCAAGCTACCAAGGGGGTAAGCAGGGGTTAGCTGAGGGTGATTCTCTTTTACCCTGACTAGAGTGAGGGTCCTTGCCTGAACAGGGGGTAACCTGACTGTCAACCAAAGACCCCATTTCTAACAGGGTCCTATTGCATCCTATTGTATTCTACAGTGTTTGCACTACTTTTCTAACTGTTTACTTACCTGATTTTGGTTTGTGTGTATATTCTGTGTATTTTACTTACCTCCTGAGGGAGTATATCCTCTGAGATACTTTTGGCATATTGTCACTAAAATAAAGTGCCTTTATTTTTTAGTAACTCTGAGTATTGTGTTTCTTATGATATAGTGCTATATGATATAAGTGGTATATTAGGAGCTTTCCATGTCTCCTAGTTCAGCCTAAGATGCTCTGCTATAGCTACCTCTATCAGCCTAGGCTCTAATCTAATCTACTAATAAGGGATAACTGGACCTGGAACAAGGTGTAAGTACCATCAGGTACCCACTATAAGCCAGGCCAGCCTCCTACAAGGTGGGAGAGGGGAATGTGTGCAGAAGAGTAAAAATGAAAGAAAAGGCAAGGAAAAAATGAAGCCACAAAAACACAATAGCAGAGAGCAGTAAGAGGGAACAGCAGAAGGGAAGAACATACAGTAAGAAAGGGGACAAATGAGGACACTTAAGATAGGTTTTTCTCTTTAATTTTGGCATTAGGACTCTGTGTGTTATAAATTGGTAAACGGAATGACACTGTGTGTGTTTTTCCCCTAAAAAAATAGTAGATTAGACCCAATTGGCTTATTCAACTTTCCAGTAACACAATGGTAGGTGGGTGAAGGAAGCACACAAGCGGCCTGGATGTTAAATATCATATCATATGTTGGCTGTGGTGTATTTACACAACAAACATATAGAACTAAAGCTATGGCTTCCAAGTGAACCACTGTGCTCTGTTTAGGGTGCAGTTGTAAAATCACTCCAGTGACTCAAGTAAAACCATTTTAACACATTAGCTAAGTCACTACTAAGGGACCAATTATAGGTTAGCCAGATTTAAGTTCAGGATACTGGGTGGTGAGAATTAACTAATTCTTACGGTATCCCCGCACCTAGATCCAGCTATTATGAGCTATTCTGCAGGAATAGAAAATAGCACACGGACCTTGTTGTCCCAAATCAAAACTGGCTTGAGGAACCCAATTTTGAGTGAAATTGTAGACTATTTTTTGCTGACAATTACTTCCTGGATTAAACAAATGGTAAATGTGGTGAAGGCAGTGGCATAACGAAACGTGAGGGAGCCCCCCTGCAAACTAAATGGAGGGATCCCTCCTCTCAACTAAGACAGGTCTGAGGCCAAGGTACTGTGTTGAGGGGATGCCCTGGAGCCCTGCCACCTGCACCATGGGGGCTGAAGGACCTATGTTACGCCACTGAGCCGATGGATTGTTGCTGAAGGGTAAGAATGGAGAGAGTAAGGTTTCTAGAGACAGTGGAGGTTTATGAGAGGTATTACCTTCTGACAAAGGAGGAGAATGACAATGAGGCAGACTGTGCTTGTGTCTACAGCCCGGCCCAATCTGCAAGTGATTTTAACAGTCACCGTTCCCATTTATTTTACGTGTACAGGGGTGAAGCATTGGGGGGCAGGATGTTTGGGGTGTTACACTCCCCTAATCGATATATTTTCTGATGAATAGTTGGGTGTAGGTGCTTTCAGTCAGGTACACTGAGGTGTCTGTTGAATTTCACCTTGGATTTGCATGCACACACTGACAAAAAACACACACACTCTCACCTCTGTTTTAAAAGTCCTGAAAATGTTAATTATTTTACAAAATATTGTGTTTCTCCAACTTAATAATCATACCAGTGCGCATTCCTCACCCTTTCCACTGCCCCTCAAGCCCCTCTCATGAGCCCTCCTTGTCGTATGACGTATTTTAGCATTATATACCAGCGCGATTGTCGGGGAATCTGAAGCTCACATCTCCCCAATCTTACTGACCAAGCTCCACCCCTGGATGTGGAATTGGACCCTTAATGTGTCTTGTAAGCCCTTATTGCCTCACACCGCAACCATATTCTAGTTACTTGGGGGTTGATGATAACGGCTGCTCACAAATGATCATCTCTCTGATCTACAGGCAATGTCTCACTTGGTGGTGGCCTGTATAAGCAATCACCACTTAAAAACATGTTTATACCTGCTAAATCCCAAAAGCATGGGAGAGCAGAAAGTGCACAAGTTTAATGTAGGAAGGGATGCTGAAAGGGGGCAGCTTGCATTACCTCCTAGGCAATTGAACATTTTTTAATTTATTAAATTACAATATTGTATTAGAGTTGAATTATGGAAAAAATATTTGCAGTATTTTTGCATTCATAGATGTTTTTGTGACGACAGAACTCTCTAGACTAGAGCCTCATGTTGTAGGAATGGATGGGCGTGAGCTTGTGTAATGCAAAATGTGACAAACCTACCTCAATAAACTTAGGGCCTTATTTCCCCCATTCAATTTCAGCAGGTTTAACCTGTCAAAGGCCCTGATTCTCACCCTGGCGGTAATTACCGCCAGGGCGGAGGTCGGCGGTAGCACCGCCAACAGGCTGGCGGTGCTCCGCCGGGCATTCTGACCGCGGCGGTACAGCCGCGGCCAGAAGCGGAAAGCCGGCGGGGTACCGCCGACTTTCCGCTGCCCGTCTGAATCCTCCATGGCGGCGGAGCGCGCTCCGCCGCCATGGGGATTCAGACACCCCCTACCGCCATCCTGTTCATGGCGGCTCTCCCGCCATGAACAGGATGGCGGTAGGGGGTGCCGCGGGGCCCCTGGGGGCCCCTGCAGTGCCCATGCCAATGGCATGGGCACTGCAGGGGCCCCCGTAAGAGGGCCCCGCAAAGTATTTCAGTGTCTGCTTTGCAGAGACTGAAATACGCGACGGGTGCAAATGCACCCGTCGCACCTTCCCACTCCGCCGGCTCAATTCTGAGCCGGCATCCTAGTGGGAAGGTTGATTTGCCCTGGGCTGGCGGGCGGCCTTTTGGCGGCCGCCCGCCAGCCCAGGGCAAATGTCAGAATCACCGCCGCGGTCTTTCGACCGCGGTGCGGTGTTCTGACGGCGGTACCTTGGCGGACGGCCTCCGCCGTCCGCCAAGGTCAGAATGACCGCCAAAGTATCCAGGGGGTGCAGACTTTATTACACCCATACCTCTCAGGTGTGTTTGGAATTCTGACTTTTGCTCTAACATTGGCTGGCACGGGGCAGATGCTAATAGACTACCTGCAATCAGGCAATTTACGTAGTTGTGTGATCATGGCTATCAGTGGTGACCTGTAGCTTTAGCAGGGAGAGAAGCAGGGCACCACACACGCACACTAACACACTCACTGACGGGGGCGTGTCCAAGATGGTGACGTGAGAGGACGCTCAGCAGAGAGCTCCGCTCATGGCCCACAAAAAAGATCCTGAAAATGCCTGCATCCAAGAGTCCTTGTCTCCAACCAAGGGGAGACAGTACTGCTGAGTATTGCTGCACGCTACGAACACACCAGCGGCAACGCGCGTCACCACAGACGCGACCCGGACCCGGCCTGTGCCGGCTGTAAAGCAACGACAATGCCCGAGCCCCACTGAGAATCAACACGCCCGACCGCCGGAGCCAGAACAACCAGCAGCCAAGGACGGAGGACTCCCGAGGTGGGGGGAAGCTGCGAGTGCCCGGCCCCCGCTAAGGGTAGACCCCGTTGACAACCCACGGGGTCCTGGGCCGAGAGTTGGGCCCAAGGAGGCCATTGCAGAATCGTAGACGAGCCAACGATGCGAACGTGAAGCCGTGAACCGGCCTGGTGGCGCGGACTTCGGTGGTGGTGAAGGGAGGCCAGCCGAAATAAGTGGTGCAGAAGGGCCCTGAGCCGGGCAAACGACGAGAACTTGGAAAAGGAACATAAGGTCAGAGCGCGGGGCAAGGAAAAAATAAAGTATAAAAAAAAAAGGTTAAATTATACAAGTACTCACCTGCTGTGAGACCAGGCTCGGAGGAGTTACGGGACGCAGCACGCCCCGCCGCAGAGTGTAAGACGTGGGGCATGCACTGCGATACGCGGAGCTGCAGAGGTGGGCCTAGCCCGCGAGCACTGGAGCGGCTTGCTCGTTGAGCGAACGCAGCGGAGACCAGCACGGAGACAGAAGCCGGACCCGGCCTGTCGTAGTGGCGCTGCTGGAGCGCTCTTTCTACCCGCACCATAGCGGCTGATATCCGTGGGCAGGTCCCCCCCGTAGAGCTCCTTGAAAACATTTGGACAACGACAAAGGCACAAGTGAGCCGGCACACCTAGGGCTAATAAAAACTGAGACACCCACGTAGCTCAAGACTGATCACTCGTCGACCCACGATAAAAACGGGTAGTGCACGAAATATAAAACAAGGCACAAATCTAATCCCATAACTAATGCACAACTCATCCACAACGGCTACAACCATGGTGAAACCGAAACCCCCAAGAGGCCAACTTGAAGCCAGACCCATAGTCCCATCACCAGAAACAGACACAGAACTTAACTCAAATGCCCTACACAAAGTGACAGAGACATTGGCCGTCCACTCCACACAAATCGAGAAAGTGCTTCAAGCTGTACTCGACACCAGAACATCGCTAGAGGGCAAAATAGACACAGTGGTGGCAGAAGTCAATGTCCTTCGAATGGAACATCGGAAACTAGCGGACAGGGTCACTACAGCTGAAACAACTCTGGAAGCGGCACAACCACACATCAAAGAAATGAAACTCCTGCTCCAGTGCCAAGAATCCGAAATACAACGATTTTACAAGCGAGCAGATGAGGCAGAAGGCTGATCACACCGTAATAACGTGAGGTTCCTAGGGTTCCCTGAGAAGATCGAACTGCTGAGCGCGGAGTTATTCCTAGAACGTTGACTCAAAGCAACCATACTGACACAAGAAACCTCCCCATACCTAGTAGTGGAACGCGCACACCGAGTACCGGGAAGACAACCCGCCCGTGAGCCCCCCCACGTCCACTAATAGCAAGATTTTTAAACTACAGGGACAGAGATCAGGTACTGAAGGACTTCCGCACATATGGTCCAATAGACATTGAAAACGCAAAAATCACGGACTACCCAGACTACACTGCCGATACAATGTAAACGTGCTACCTACCACTCAGCAAAACAAGTACTACGGGATAAAAAATACTCTTACTCCTTAATGTACCCAGCCAGATTACGCGTGGTGGATGGAGACAGATCTCACATATTTCCAACCTCGGAAGACGCATGGACCTGGATACATGCGAAGGGACTGGCAGACCCTACAACAGAAAATCAAGAACAAAAAGAATGGTTGACCCGACAGCCACGCCAAAAGACAAACTAAAGCCCAGAACTGAGGCATGCCCAACTAAGTCATAAGCAGCGGATGAACAAGCTCCAGCCCTAAAAACATTAAACAGATTCTCGTGCATACGACCACAATCCAATCAAGACACCAACAATTCGGACTCTGATTCAAGGAACAGTCATCATGCCCCATCCACGTCACCGCTAATCTTCGGCCCAGCGTTTGTCCCGCATTCGGCAGACGACCAGTAAAATAACATGCGAAGACTACAACCACACAAATTCAAGAGTCTACAAAAATGTAAAAGTACATCAAGTAATGCACAAAAGCAGTTTTTTCAAAAAACAAAGGCGACAAGACAAATCCAATCACAGTCCCCTAAGGAATACAAATAATAGACACTTTAAAGTATAAACCACAGTAGCATGTGAGTAAAGACTCTAACAGGTGCAACACAGAGTCCAAGATGGGAAATGGCCATATCCGAACGGCCCGCAACACAAGAGCTATCTCGGACTCTACATCAACACCCCCCCTAACCCAGCTGGGTTACCGTATGAACCTAGTAGGAACCAATGTACAGAGTTGCACCAGTTGTGCTTGGCAGTTCACAGTTAGACTAATAACTGTAAGTTATATCTTCTCTACTTCTTTTCCTTCTTTCTCAATATCCTCTATACTCATACACACAGGAGGGGCGGGGGGGGCTCGGGAGGAAACAACGGGGAACCAGGGGCGCGACGAGATTACTCCTAGAGTGGGCAATACACAGCCCCAAACACAATGACGTCATATAATATAGTTACCTGGAATGTTAGGGGCTTAGCTAATGCAACTAAAAGGCGCAGAATACATGCTTACCTTAAACGCCATAAGATACATATCGCTATATTACAAGAGACACACGCAACAATACACAAATTAGGTGAAATTGGCAGAAACTGGTTGGGCATGGTATATGGAACTAAAACCTCAACATACGCGAAAGGCGTATTAGTCTGTATCGCCCTAGGAGTCCCTTACGTGGCACAAAAGGTTCATACAGATAGCAACGGCAGGCACGTCTGGCTGGTCGGAGATTTAGATGGCAAACAGCTAACCATAATTGGAATATACGTGCCAAATACAGGACAAGGAGAGTTTTTTCGGACCACAACTACACAAATCCACATGATCTGTCTTCACTTACTATTTGGGGGGGAGATTTTAACCGCATTGTGGAAGTGGCAATGGATAGATCCCACCCCCCAATAAAGGGTGCCCAATGTAGGAACCTGTCCCGTGTGTTGGGCTCCTGGATGCGGGAGAGGGAACTGCAGGATGTGAGGAGATGCTTACACCCAATAGATAAAGAATACTCCTTTTACTCACTGGTGCACCAGCTCCATACTAGGATAGACCTGCTGCTATGCTCAACTAGACTAACACATATGATACACAGTGCATCATACATGGCAAAAACATTATCGGACCATAACCCCTTAATCGCAACACTAAAATGGGGCAAACAGTCAATGCGCATCCCCACATGGCGCCTACAACCCACTCTACTATGCGACCCCCCATTCCGAGAGAAACTAGCAGAAGAAATAAAATCCTACTTCACAATAAACGTAAAGTCAACGCAATCACGAGCGACGGGAATGGGACGGACACAAAGTAGTCATGAGGGGCATGTGTATGTCAATATCAGGCGGGGTACGACTGGAATTAACCATAGAACTACACGATATAGAAGGAAAAATACGGAACAAGTAATGTGACCTTGCCTCGGGCAAGGCCATTAGTGACGAATTAACCAATCTTAAAAAACAATGGAGCGAAACGGAGACCCTTCTCCGAAAACTCGACTATCGACACTATACAGTGAGACTGCATGCTGAAGGCGATCGTTCCAGCAGGATGCTGGTATGGCTAGCTGATGAGACATAAAGGGCCACCCCCATAAACGCCATTAAACTAGACACCGGCATGATAGTAAACACGCAATTAAAGATTAATGACGCCTTTAAACAATATTATAGCACACTATACCAAGCTGAACCCTCCCATCACCCATCACAACTGACAGAGTTCTTTAGTAATGCCCCACTAGCGCGGCTACAAGCAGAACAAATAGTAGAACCAGATAAGCCCATAGAGAAGGAGAAGATACCACAGGCATTACAGCAGCTAGCCCACAATAAAACTCCAGGGACAGGACAGATGGACTACCCATAGAATACGGCACAGACAATTACACCATTTCAAACAATGTTACAGGAAACATATGAAACTGGACAACTCACAGAATCACAACACGAAGCAATAATAATAGTCTTGCATAAAAAAGGCCGTGATCCCCTGGACGTCGGCTCCTACCGACCCTTATCATTATTAAACTCAGACTACAAAATACTAGGGAAGGTACTAGTGAACCGCCTCTTTCCATGGAAGACCACCTTGATCCATACAGACCAATCCGGTTTCATACCTGGGCGTAATACTTTTGTTAACATTAGTAACTTACTACGCATAATGGCCGAGACCCCGGTAGCGGATCACTCTCGAGCGGCGGTCTCGCTAGATGTCGAGAAAGCCTTTGACACGCTGGGTTGGCCCTTCCTGATGGCAGCTCTGCAGAAAATGGGATTCGGCGCAGGGTTCATGCGCTGGATATCCATATTATACACCAGTCCCAAATAAAAGGGTCAAAACTGGTGCCACCATTTCGGAGAAATTTGACATAGGAAGAGGAACACGCCAGGGCTGCCCCTTATCACCCTTATTGTTTGCATTGGCAATAGAACCCCTAGCAGCCAGATTACGCAAAGAATTGCAACAAGATGGGGCATCCCAGATGGAGAGGAATTCTGCATCATCTCCTTATATGCAGACGATGCATTAATATACCTACGTAACACTACCGAAGCTCTACCGCACATATTACATCTACTCAATAAATATAAAGCCATATCTGGCTTACGTGTTAACTGGGCCAAATCATGTACATTCCCAATGCGGCCAACCCCAGAACCATGGGATTACACAGTGATCGGCAATGACTTAAAATGGGAACACACAACCTTTAAATATCTGGGTGTCCAAATATACCACAATGCCTCTGACTTAAAAGAAGGTAACTTGAATAGAGTAATCAGATCAATAAAAGGGTCCATACCCTTCTGGTGCTCCTTACCCCTCTCCCCATGGGCAGAGCGGCCTTGATTAAAATGATTGTGGTCTCCCGACTACTGTACCACTTTGCGGCACTTTCACTTATACTGCCAAAAACACATTTTGCACAATTGACTAAGCTACTGACCGAACTGATATGGGCCAACGGACGCAGGAGAGTAGCCATGACCAAGATCTGTCTCCCAATAGAAAAAATGGGTTAGGGCGTACCACAACTCGAACTCTACTATGCAGCAGAACAACTACACTGGATTATGGCCTGGCTACAGGACCCCCTAAGTCCTAAGGGTCGCAAAGTGAGGTCGCACCTGGGACGCACTGATGTGCTGGGCTGGCTTATCAGGCACGAGCCCCCTGCACCTCATAGCAATGTTCTGATAACAGTAGCTGATCGTATATGGAACTGCTATGTAGCAAGAGGTGCCCACACACCACTATACTCACCCAAGATCCCATTACTAGCCATACCAGGAATAGATAAACTACAAGGTAGACCAGGACTTGTTCCATGGACTGCAAAAGGTATACAACTGATCAGTGACTTATTCGCAGATGATCATCTTAACTCCTACATGAAATTGGCAGAAACATACTCCCTAGGACCGGGCGGGTTCATTATATATGGAGCACTTAAGCACCTAATACGCAAAATATGGGGATGCGGCGACTTAGAGCCACCAACATCATCCACTCTACACGAATTACTAACAGGCGCCGGCACACAAACCAGCATCTCCTGGATATACCACATACTACAGGCTCACCCCAAAGTAGCAAAAATGCTAGCTAAGGCCAGATGGGACAGGTCCCTACAAACATCCTTCACGGCGGAAGAATGGTCCATGGCCCTCTCAACTATGCGGGGAAATATCGCGCAATGCCCGATTCAGATACACCCAACTTAACTACCTACACCAGACATACTTAACTCCGATTCGCATAAAACGCATGTTTCCGCAAACTACGCCTGACTGCCCAAGGTGTGGGAACGTGGAGGTGGACTTTTACTACATGACCTGAAACTGCCCCTGTTACGCCGAATGTGGCAAGATACCACACAGCAGGTTGCCACATGGTCGGGTTTACGCCATAGGCGAAATAAAGACAAGCAAAAACATAGGTGCGCGGATTTAGCGTTTGTCACGCTTAAACGACTCATTGGAACGCAATGGAAGTCACCTGGCACCCCAGACATACACAGATGGACCAAGGACTTGATTCACTGGACCAAGGCAGAGATACAAGTGCTAAACACACTCCGGGACACTGGGATTGAGGTCAAGAACGCAGACACATGGGACACTTTCCTAGACCAGCTACAGTAAAAAGACGACACACGTCCACCTTGAACAGTCGACATAACAACTACATAAAAAGATTGAGTTACAAGGCACGTCACCTGAGAAACCCGCCCCTTCACCGTGCCACCTTCACCGTGCCACTTGGGCCCTAGCACATCCTCCTACTCCCCAAACCTCCATAAGCGAATCTCCGAGAGTTACCACAGAGCATCCCCTTAACTACAACACCCTCTCTCTGTTATCCCCTTCTGGAACTTTCCTCTTTTATTTTCCACATCTCTTTTACAATCCCTTTCTTCTACTATACTAAAATACGACAAGCGAAGTTAATTATGGTACACACTGAATGTATAACACATTATAATGAAAAGTAGAAGAAATGTAATTCGCAGGCGCAGTAACCTATAATACAGTTTGACAAAATGTTGTGATTACTGGAAATAACTGAAAATTTTAATAAACAGATTAAAAAAAATAATAATAACAACACACTCACTGACACCCAATCATTCGAGCACACACACATCCATTCACAACACTCACAAATACACATACAAACATACATTCATCCATACACACAAGCATGCAACAAACATCAAAAAACATCAAACTTACCTTCACTGCAGCTCTACGAAAGGGAAGGTTTGGAGATCCCAGGAGGGCTGTGAGTGCTGGTTTCTCACATTGGCTGACATGAAGTCAATCAATGAGGGAAGGCAGCAGTCCCTCACTCGTCACAGAGGGAATGGGATCAGTGAGACTGTGACCCCACCCCATCCTTTAATGAGGTGCCACTGATTGACACTTGGCCTGGGCACTTCAGAGCTTAAATCTGCAGTGCCCAGGCACGAGACAATCAGTGATGCTCTCCCTCGTCATGAGTGGGAGAGACTTGAGGCACTTTTGCCAGACTGAGGAAGTCATGTCCTGTGAAATCCTCAGCTTGGCAAAGTTCAGCTCAGACAGCCAGGTGCCTGCGCATTTACCACATGTTTTGTTCCTGGTTGCCTGACCCGAACAAGAAAAATTTGTGTTCAGCCTGACAGACACTCTCCTTGTTGGGGGAAGAGGTCTTGGGGGGCCTGTCGCCTCAGCCCTTACAGCCAGGCTAGGGCTGATGGCTATGGCTTCTTTGCAGTGCGTAACAAAGGCCCCTGCAGCCTCCGAGGTGCAGGGGGCCCCCAAGCTTCTAGGGCCCCCCTCAGTACAGCAACCTGGCCTCACAGCTCTGGAGTGAGTCCGGAAGGGTGCCCCTCCATGTATTTTGCAGGGGGGGGGCTCAAGTTTTGTTACACCACTGTTTCTTTCATTTGATCTCAAGTATATTTAAGCTTCCCCTGAAAGGAAAGTAAACGTTTCCATAGCGGTGACTTTGAAAAGGGAATCTAAGGAGCTAACAAGATACAATAGAGAACGTTTTTGCCAATGAAGACTGATACATGCATCAGAATGTGCTAAATTCTGTGACTTCCCTGAAACTTCATATGTGAAAGTATTCGAATGACGAGCCTTCGCCCCACATTTTAAAAGCTTTGATTCAAAATGAGGAGGATTTAGTCATAGCCACAATCACGCCTAATCACAAGCGACACTTTGTCATGTGAAATGCAGCTATTTTTGTCCCCAGTCAGTGCTCAGATAGCTTTATTTCATCACAAACACTGCTTCCTGTGTTAACAGTCGCCAGCTTCCAGCCTCCATTGGCTTGCCATTGTGAACATAAATTGATATATTTGCATTTGAAAACATTTGAAAGCTGCCATTTATCGCATTCAGGCTGGTGCTGAATGGAGACAAGATGTGCAAAGCAAACTGTTCTCTTGTGTGCGATAACTCAGCCCTTTCAGCTTCTCAGCATTTCTTCTGTAATCTTCTCCGTCCTCCTTTTCTCCCTCTGGTGGGACGTATTTAGTTAGAGCTGATTGAACCAGAATTCTTTCTTATTTCAGGAGATACGGTGGCTGCATTCATAGTGCAAATCATCTCAAGAAATCTCCCAGAACAAATGCTGTTTTTAATCTGATAGTTTTTTGCCATGCCCGGCACGTTGTATGCCACTAGCTAATCAAATGTGCTCAGATAATGCGAATTGCAGGTGCAGTGCAAACATCGCTGCATTCGAGTGTGCAAAGAGTGCGGTTGCAATGGATGAAAGTGGCAAATTGCAATCAAATTGCAAGTGCGTGCAAGCTTCATGAGAAAAGGGTGGTGAACGAGTGCTAGAACCTCCTCTTATAACTTAGAGCAGGAATGGAAAGTTTGTCAATTTCCCAAAATAGGCGGCATCCATGTGCAAAGTGGAATCCCTCCATGAGCGTCATATCTATTGTTCGTGGACAGCAGGCGGCATTTGCGCCAAAATAATGGTCTTGAGTGCTGATCTGAGATCTCCGCCAGTGCCTGTCCACAAAATGCTACTGCCTGTGGAACTGTCAGGGGCATAGCTTCCGGGGGTGTTTGAGGTTGTACACCTCCCTCATAAATGTATTTTCTGATAAATAGTCAGGTGCAGGTATGGTGGGGTGTCTGTCAGATTTTGCCAGGTATTTTAACATACACACAGACAAAAAAGCGAATGTATTCTCTTCCTCGGTTTTCAGAGTGCTAGCGCGCCCGGTCCTTTGTAACTAAACTTGCAAGGGAACGCATATAGGCCGATGAACCTTTTTGATCGCATGGAGTATCCTAGCCATGTAGTGACCAATGTTATCAATATTCAATATAACCAATCAATAACTACTAAGAGAATCATTAATCATTATATAAACATTTCATGATTAACCACAACTCAACTAACAATTCTTCCACTCTGCTGAGCTAGCCTCTCCTGCTGTATCCGTTGAGATTGATCTTCAGCACCCTCCTGTAATTCTTCACTTTCGTCAATTACAGGGGTAATAGAACCATCTTCCACCAGCTCTGGTTCAACTTCAGGTTCTCTTGGCTCTTTCTCTGGTTCAGGTGCAGCAACCTGTTTCGCTGTTGTTGGTGCTCTCAACAATGCTTCTTCATGCTCCTGGGGACATACCACTCTCTTTGTATGGCTCACGTGCATCCAGTTCGGATGTCCAGCACACTTCACAGCTGTTGTAGTTGTCAGGACCACCTGATATGGACCTCTCCAGCGTGGCTCTAAGCACGTCTTGCAAACATGTTTTCGGATAACGACCCGGTCTCCGGCTCTCAGATTGTGCCCTGGATCATGGATGGGTGGCAGGGTGGTGGCCTGCACCTGCAGAGAGAAAGAGCGAACCACATCAGCCAGACCCTTGCAGTAGTCCAACACCATATCATCTGTAATGTTTACAGGTGCATTGGCTGGAACTGCTGGCAATCTCACTGCTCTGCCCATGAGGATCTCATGAGGCGACAGCCCTGTCTTCTTGTCAAGTGTGTTTCTCATCGACATCAGCACCAGAGGCAATGCATCTGGCCATTTCAGATTCGTAGCAGCACACATCTTTGCAATTCTTGATTTCAACGTACCATTTATCTGTTCCACTGGTCCTGATGCTTCAGGGCGGTAACTACAATGCAACCTTTGCTCGATGTTTAATGTTGCACATAAGAGTTTAATCAACTCGTTGTTGAAGTGAGTTCCCCTATCTGATTCTAAAGAGATCGGAAACCCGAAACGTGGTATCAACTCCCGAAGCAACAACTTTGCTACTGTGAGACTGTCATTCCTTCTTGTGGGGTATGCTTTAATCCTGTGACTGAAAAGCACACAATCACCAACATGTACTTCAAACCTCCACACGCAGGCATCTCAATGAAATCCAATTGCATGCTGCTGAATGGGCCTCCTGCTCTTCCAATGTGCCTCAAATTCACCACTGTCCCTTTTACCACCTTTAGCTGCTGACAAACTATACAGCGATGACATACTGCCTCTGCTGCCTGCCTAAACCTGGGATTAAACCAGTCAATCTTGGACAAACAAGCCATAGCATCCATCCCAATGTGTGCCTGATCATGATAATAATGGGCCATTTGCGACAACAAACTATTGGGCAGGACCATCTGACCCTCCTCTGAAACCCAAATCTCATCAGGACATTTGACACATTTTAATTTGGACCAGAGTCGTTTCTCTTCCTTTGTAATGTTTTCAATTCTTCCAAAGTATCGATCACTGTCAAGGCAAAAAGTGTACATGTGTTATCTTCTTCTGACACCAATTCCCACTTGTCTTTAAACGATATACAGTTCAATGTGCAAAACCTTGCGACTTGATACGGATATCCATTATTTGTGAGATGTGGTCCTGTGTCTTTTGATGTGCACTGCATTTTACCACGGCGATTTCTTCAGGCAACTATATTGCATACAGCAATTCTTTTATTCTGTCGCCATTTCTTACTGGTGAACCAGTAGAGGTCAGGAAACCTCTTTGTGCCCACAGCTGACCAAAATCATGAACAATTCCAAATCCATATTGGCTAACTGTAGAGATTGTGACTCACAGTCTTGCAGAAACATGGCATGCTCTAGAAAGAGCTACCAATTCTGCTACTTGTGCAGAATATACACCTTGAGGCCAAGAAGCTTCTAATGTGCCTGTGATTGTGCATACAGCATATCCTGCTCTCATTGTCCCTGTACCATCTCTGAGACATGAGCCATCAACAAAGACAATTTGGTCATTTTCTTCCATTCATGTATCTCTGATGGCAGGTCTTGGTTTTGTACACAGTTCAGTTACCTCAAGACAATCATGCTCAATGTCTTCCTCCCTTTCAATTTCAACAGTACCACTTGGAAGTAATGTTGCCGGGTTCAACACTGTACATCGTTTCAATGTTACATTTGAAGCACCTAGAATACTTGTCTCATACCTTGTCAGTCTGTCACCAGTGAAATACTGTGTTTTCGTTCTTGTCAGTAAATTCTCAACAGAGTGAGGAACCATTAACGTCAGAGGGTATCCCATCACTACTCCCTCACATTGAGAAAGACTTTGACCAACTGCGGCAACGGCACACAAACAACCTGGTAAGGCTGCTGCGACTGGGTCCAAGGTAGCTGAAAAATAGGCTACTGGGCGATAAGCACCTCCATGGACCTTTGTCAAGACAGACAAAGAACAAGCATCACGTTCATGACAAAACAATGTGAATGGCTTCATGTAATCAGGCATTCCCAACGCTTGAGCTCTGCACAAACTCTCTCTGAATTCAGTAAATGCTTTCATCTGATCTTCATCTAAGGTTATGGGATCTGTAATCTCCTTATGTGTCAGCTGCTGTAATGGTTTGGCAATCTACACTGATGACAAAAGCCTACCATTCCCAAAAACATCCTGACATCTCTCAGTGAAGTCTGTGGACTTCTCTGCAGTATCATTGTAATCCTCTCTCTGGAAATTCACCTTGACCCCTTTTCAATTTGGTGTCCCAGGTATTTTACTGATTTCTGACAGTACTGCAATTTCAAAGGTTACACCTTATGTCAAAATTTTCCCAAATGATTCAGCAGGGCAATCGAGTCGTACTTACAATCGTCCCTTGTCTTAGACGCAATCAGCAAATCATCAATGTACTGCACAAGAGTCGATTGGTACGGTAGTTCCAACGACTCCAAATTCTTTTTCAAGATCTGATTGAACAGAGACGGTGACTCCGTGTAACCTTGTGGAAGCCTGCACCAGCTGTAGACTCTGTCTAGGAATTTGAAACTAAAAAGAAACTGACTATCTTCATGAAGAGGCACAGAAAAGAAAGCTTGTGACAAGTCAACCACTGTGAACCACTCGGCATCGCATGGAATCTGAAACAATATTACTGTTGGGTTTGGCACTACAGGACAACACTTGACCACAATGTCATTCACTTTTCGCAAGTCTGGCACTTTCCCACACTTTCCCACACGGTTTCTTTAAGCCCATTATCGGTGAATTACATGGACTGCTCAACACTTCTTTCAAAACCCCTTGTTTCTGAAAATCTCCAATTATCTGTGCCACTTTCATCAGAACATCTTGTGCCATGTTATACTGTGGAAGCTGCGGAAACACGACATTCGGTTTTAAAGTGATCTTAATTGGTTCCACTCCCTTGATCAATTCCACTTCTTTACCTGTCAGGTCCCACACATTTTCCTGTACTGTTCCCTGCAAGTCTGCATGCAATTCTTTCACAGTAAACATCGGGAAAAACTCAATCAACGGGTACTCTTCATTAATGCTTTAATTCTCAGTTTCAGGAGTTTGTTCTTCCTCATCATCACTATTTGTCTGAACCGCTATTCCAGCAGTTGAACAATTGATCGAACATCTAGTGTTGCACAATAAGTCCCTTCCTAGTAGGGATACTGGACTCGAGTCACAAACTACAAAAGTATGTATTCCCTGAAAGTTGCCGATCTCAACCTGTACTGGATCTGTGATCGGATTTATCAACTGTCTGTTTGCTACTCCCACAACCTGAACTGTTCTGCCTGAAAGAGTTAAGTTTGGAACTTCTGCACTTCTCACTGTAGAGCGTGTAGCTCCCGTGTCCACTAAGAATGAGACCCTGTGACCCACTACTTTTCCTTTCACAAATGGTCCTTGTTGATATACTTCTAACAAAGCTGCAAGCATACATGGCTCTTCATCCGAACTAATACTCATCCATTCATCGTTTATTTCATTCTCACTATGTAATGGGAATTGGTGCACTGTGTCACCACTTCTCTCTTGTCTGTGACCTGCTGAGTAAGCATCATTTGTTGCTGTTCCATCAGGGCTTGAGGTATTTGCATTTACTATCTGTGTACCATAGTAACCTGCAGCTGTATTGGTTGCAACTGTGTTACTTGTGCACGTGGCATTTGCACCTGCTGCATGGGTTGAAAATTCTGCACTTGATTCTGAAGATTTGGATTAAGTCCTCTCATTCTAGGGACTTTCACAGTTGGAAATGTATTGACATCACCACTTTGCTGAACGACACCATCCTGCACCATCAACGGACACTCCTACTTCCAGTGTCCCACGTTTCCACACAGATGACACAGTAACATCTTTTTCATCCATTGCACATCATTCTGAACCACTACGGTACTGAAATCCGGACTATGATTCATATTGACTCCACGACCCCTACCTCTCATCTGAGGTTGGAACATAACAATTCCCTGCTGCTGTGGTATCTGTTGCACTAAAGCTCTTTGCCCTCCTGTTTGAGCTGCCTTAATTTGCATCACCATCCCTTTCTCCTTCAACTTTTTCTGCTTCAACTCATTCTCATCACTGCAGTATTTTGCATACTGCAACACCTCATCAATCGGCTTCCCTTGCCAACAAATCAAATGACTCTTAATCATCTGACCTATTTCAGGTCTCAATCCTTCCACAAACCTAAATACAAAGTGCAACATATCTTTTAGCTTGATCGCTTCCTTACCACTGTACTTTCAGTAATCTCTCATAGTAGGTATGTATCGACTCCTTTACTTCCTGCACTGTCCTGTCAATTCTCTGCCAATCAATATTTTTAGGCAAAATTCTCGTCTTCAGGAACTCAATCACCTTATAATAATGTTTCATCACTTCAGGTGATGGTGCACCTGTGACTCTATCTCTTTCCGGTTCACTTGTTGACCAATCCACTGCTCTCTTGCATTCAACCCACAAGTCAGCAGGAACCACTATCTCCAACAGAGTATTCAAGTCTTCCCACAGGCATTTAGAAAGTTTTACAAATCTATCTGTCTGCTGTTACCACTCAACTGGTTTTTCTCTCAGTTTTGGATAATCATGTGTGAATGACAGAATATCACTCCTGTGCCAAGCAACAAGAACAACATGAACAAATTGCCCTCCTGGAATTTCCCTCATCGGTAAAATTTTCACTGCATCTTTTTCTTTCTGAAGGCTTTCAAACCCTTCCTGTGAATCTCATTTCTTTTTATCCTTCTTCTTTGCCCATCTACCTTCTCACTTCTCTAATGCTCCCCAAATCTGAGCACTCTGTAATAACTCTCTGAGAATGGCTGTCATCCCTGCTGATCTCATGTGTTCAAAATCTTTTGCCTCAAAATCTAACCTGAAACTCCTTTTCAACTGCTTTGTTTTCTCAATTTCTATATCATGTTTATCTGCCAATTCTGCTAATTTCTGATGTATCGTGCCCACTTCTTTCGTAATTCTCGGACACAAGTATCTCAGCTCTTCTTCGGTATAGGATTCTTACCTATTCACTCCCATCGATCACTGAACTAGTACCATTCTCTCTATAGCCAGTCTGGCACGATTAATCTGCTCATCACCCTTGGATGTATTTCAGGAAGTATTCAGACTATCCAACCACTCTTTCAATTGCTGTGCTGTCAATCCCTGTAACAAGATGTTACTTGCATTCGGCATTGGTACCTGTTGTACCACTACACCTGAAGTTTGCGGTGTCAAAAGCTTCAAGCTTTGACTAACACTCGGGCCATTTACCACATCTGGAAGCGCAACAAGTGGACTAAGGTCCATTAACGGTCTAGACCCATCAAAGGTCTGACCCATAGATAAAACCACCTGCACATGCTCTCTCACCCCCCTCCTCATGAGGCTTTGTGACATTTCACCCTGTTCTCCTGCAATCAGCTTCTTTTGCACAAACAATGGTACCACTGGACCAACAGTAATTGGCAACGATATTGCATCTGGTGCCCTCTGACACCTGCATTTTGTGGAAGGACTACTCCCATACTCTGATCCATCCCTGGTGTCACATCTGACTGTGTCTCTGTCATTGGTGTGAACTTCGGCAAACCCTGTGTGGCTGTGCCTGAGGTAACAACATTGGAGTCGACTCAGTCTGAACTACCATTGGCCTCTGAACCACCTGCTCCGTGGGAACCACTAAGTTCGAAGTTGTCTCAAGAATTGGTACTTCTGGATAAATTCTCTGTATTGTTGGTGGGTGCATCTGCGCTTGGACCACCGAAGTAGTCACTGCATTAGGAGTACTCTGCACTACCCTTGTACCTGTCCATTATCTGCTTGCACTGGTCCCACTGTACCTGACACTTGAGCTGGGGCGGTTAGAGCAGAACTAGTACTTGGACCCCCTTCATGTGTTGCATATGGTGGAGGCCGGTCCCTCAACACCTGTGTAATAAGATCCTCAGCATCTGAATCTCCTTCTTCCACATAAGTCTTTTTCTTCTTCTTACCTCCTGAACTCTTTTCACCCTTGCTAGTATCCTCTTTTTCTTCTGACTCATCTTCTTCTGTAATTGCAGGAAACAACTTAACCCCATGCAATGTCGCCATTCTCCACTTTTTATGTTCCCAATCCCATCTCGCCTCTGCTAAGGACTTCTCTACCTTCCTTATTCTCCTCTGGAATTTCATCTCTTGCTGCTGTCTTGCTATGAGCTCCCAAACTGCTAATGCCTCAAACTATGCTGTTCTCGGAAGTGGCTTCATCTCATATAATGTAATTCGCAACTGATCCAAAATTCTCAAATTAAACATTCCATGCTCTGGAAACGATAAAGCTCCTTGTCTCTCTGTCAATTTGCACCACTTGTTTAACCAAAGACATGGTGCAACACCTCACTCCTCCATCAAAATAAATGCCAGAGAATTTTCCGGTGGGGTAGGCTCCCCCACTGTCGCCCTAATGTAAGAATCACCCTTCATGGCACTCCTGAACGCTTTGAAAAACTTAATCTTCTCTGTTGTATTTATTTCGATTAAATAAGGAAATTACTTTTACTCCCAAGATTCCCTTCACCCGCTTTCTCAACCAATTGTCTCTTACGGATGGCTGCCAATCCGCTCGCAACTCTTCTTACTAACCAACCTATCCCAGCGCGGCTCACTCTGACGTCACACTCACACACTGCGGCTGACAAAGTCTTGTGGCTTGTCCTACTGATCTTCAACTGACACAAAACTAATGCAGAATTATTGAGAGCACTAACCAAAATCCAATAACCAAAAACAAACCTGCTGGTTTACTACAGGAAGGTACACAATCGCTTCAGAGACTTTACGGATTTTCACTGATCGCCCTTTCACTCATGCAGCTATTCCTCTTTCTCAGACTCCCACATTTGCAAGCAAAATTCGACCCGCAAATTTTACTCTCAATTTATCAATGGGTCTGTCCTGGTGCATATAGGACTCGCCAAATCTCAGTCTAAAATTTCTATTACTCACGTAACTACACACCGACTTGTTGACCACGCCCGATCAACCTACTAAACCAGACAGATTACAACATGTAACCAAGTGTCTCCTACACTTGTCAATATACTCCGGAGTCTAAGACCACACAAGGTCAGTACATCACCAACAACCACGTGGACAATATTTGAGCACAAAGCGCCACACACATATGAAGTGCGATAACTTCCCTACTCTCATACTGCAGAGTATGCATACTCCTACTAAACCTCAACTGGAGCACGCAGACTCCATACTTTTCTCACATAGGTCACAATTCACCTGCGATCTGCATAAGCCTTTGCAAGCACAACCTACCACTTTCACACTATCACTAGAACGCCGAGAACATACCCAACTTTACTTGCGGGATCCAGGATTTGGGAAAGTCATTTCTGGGCTTAAGGGGACATCATGCTTGCTACAATTGCCATTACAAAAAATAAAATCAAAATCTCATAAAAATGAATAAGTAACCCTGACTTAAACTACCGCCATAACCATTAATCACCACATAACTAGTTCTACAAGGAAACAAACCATCAAGCTGCTACCAAAAACTGCTAGCGTGCCTGGTCGATGAACCTTTTGGATCGCATGGAGTATCCTAGCCATGTAGTGACCAATGTTATCAATATTCAATATAACTAATCAATAACTACTGAGAGAATCATTAATCATTAGACAATTATATCAACATTTCATGATTAACCACAACTCAATATACGTTTTAACAATTTTTATTTCCCTATTAGTTACAATTCTAATGCATAAGGTTAACTCAAACTTTATTCAGTCAGCTCAGAACTTAGTTCATTAGTGACCACCAATAACAAAATCTAATCAGAACTTGAGAAAACATATGCTCTAATGCTTCAGCATAAAGCAACAAAGATTAATATAGCGACATTAATAGCAGAGCTCAGCAATCAGTTTGTCAATCAATTGTCACAGTCAATGTCACCCAAAGAACCCTACCTAACCCAAATTAGCATCAGCATGTGGTACTTCAAGTGAAATTAATTTAGATTGTGAATTTAGAAAAACATCTAGCTAAGAGAAAAACTATTTAAACAGCGCAGTTGGTACCTAGAAAGAAAAGGCACAAAAGTTCATCAGTCACATTGTCTTAGCTACCTATCCACAGAATGGATCAGCAAGAATGTCAGTCTTCGTCTTCAGGTCATCAATCAATCAGCAATACATCAAGCTCTCAAGAGCATGAGCCCAATGACAGAACCTCGAATCGCGTCTTCTGACATCATCAATTCATCCCTCACATCTGAAGTTTTAGTCCTCTGTCATGACTTTTTGTTAGAGTTTCCCAGTCCATCCTCCTAATTCCTAATTGGTCGGTCAATCACCAGTTATTACCCTAACCAATAATGCTTATTTAACGAATCTATAAATTCTAAGATTACGCAGTTCTCAGTTCGTTGATTGGTTCACCGTACGATGTCCTAATCATCCGGCTCATCAGGTATCGAAAATGTTGCATCTTCTTCTCCAGTCAGTGTCTCTATTGTTCGAGTCCTGGGAAAGTACACTTCGTCTGCTTTACACCTGGTTTGATACAATTTTGATTCCCTCATCTCCTGTCCGTCGGTACATTGCAGAAAATTCTAGCTAAACAGATTTTATTAACACAAGGGGTCAGGGTCAGTTCAACACATTTGCATCTCTACAGTACATGGTTATTCTGCTGCTGCACGAGGCCTGGCATCACTAGGCCACAACTTCGGCTAAGTTAGCTCTACAATATAATGCAAAACATATGTTATACATCTCACTATGACATATTACTACATTATTATTATTATACGTTTTCAATAGTTCACACATTTTTTAGTCATTTTAGTATAATTCATGAATGATGGCAGACACTCTTCGTGGGCACATTTTTAAATATGCACATTCATTTTTCTACGTTTAATTTTTCTATCATTTTCTTGTTAATCAAAACGCATAAATATTCATTAATAATTTCTAATTTACATATCTGCTTCAACAAGAGTTGTCGAAAATGTTAGTGATTTTACAAAATATTGTGTTTTCTTTCACTTAGTACGCCTACCAATCTGCATTCCCTCCCTTTCCACTGCTCCTTAGGCCCCTTTCATACACCCTGCTTGCCCTATGATGTAATTTATTATTATATGTCAGCATGATTGTTGGAAAATCTGAAGCTGGGCACCACCTACCCCAATCTTACTGACCCACCTACTGGGTATTGGGACTGCTGTCAGGACCACAGGTCTCTCAATGCTATGCCACATAGGCTAACTGCTCATCTAAGGTCTCCATCACTGCATTCACAGCCATTCACAATCAGGGGTACTGCTCACACTTGATCATGCACTAATAAGACTCAAGAATACACAAAAGGATCCTCCGAAGGAGAAGGTTTCTGTATAATACTATGCTTATGGAATAGTTTAGTTTAGTTTAGTTTAGAGGGTTTCTAGAGCATGGATTTGCCACCCCACTGTGCTGTCTTAACCAAAGGGAGCATCATCAGAGGATCTAAGAGACCTGAAAGGAGTATAGAATAAGGGAACAGGTCTTAGCAAGGTAGGACCTCTGTTGTGCAGTGCTCTGTGCATGATGCAGAGGGTTTTGAATTTTATCCGTTGTTCCACCGGCAGGCCATGAAGGGAGGCTATAGGGGATCTGGTGGATTGGTGTCTGGGAAGATTCAGGAGGAGCCGTGCAGCAGCATTCTGAACCACCTGAAGACTTTTAACCACATACTTGGGGGAACTAAAATAAAGAGTATTGCCATAGTCTAGGTGCGAAATAATGAGAGCCTGAACTATGAGCTTTTTGGCTAAAAACGGGAGGACCTTAAAAACGTTTCTTAAGAGTCTCAGAAGACTGAAACAGATAGCGGTCAGCTGTTTTGATCGGTGGTTCATGGTGAGCAGGGAGTCAAGCCAGACTCCCGGGCTCTTTATGGGTTATGGTTGATGGCTTTATGGTTTCCTTAGATGAGGCAAAACTTTCAGATCTTCCAGAGCAGAAGACTGGGGCCCATGAAGGAGATAATTCCCTAATAGCATCACCTCTGTTTTGTCTTTGTTTAATCTAAGTTTGCAGTCAGACATCCATCTGGTTACCGCTTGAAGACATGGGGTCATTAAGGAGTGATCCAAATTAGTTTTGGTGTAAAAAGAGAAGACCAGCTGTTTGTCATCAGCATAGGAAACCAACGACAAACCATAAGATTTTATCATCTCTGCTAATGGATACATGTAGAGATTATACAGTAGTGGTGTCAGGGAACTTCCCTGAGGCATCCCGCATTTGAGAGAGAAGCAGTTGGAGAGGTAGGATCGGTCAAGAACTTGAAAGGTCCGGTCCTCCAAGAAGAAAGAAAGCTATTTTCAAGCACTGCCGGTGATACCCACATCAGCAATTCTACATATCAGAATGGAGTGGTCAACAGTGTCAAATGCTGCGCTAAGGTCTAGCAGAATGATGACAGCAGAGCACCCTTACATCTTCCGTACCTGCAAGCAGAGCTGTCTCAGTACTGTGGTGGGGGCTGAAACCCATTTGGGTGGGGTGGAGGATGTCATGGTCCTCGAGAAAGCCTGAGAGATGACTATTGAGGTGTTTTTCAATCAATTTAGATACAGCAGGCAGCAAAGTGATCGGCCTGTAGTTATTAAGAAGAGCTGCATCAAGATGAGGTTTTTTCCAAATGGCTTGACTATAGCATGCTTCCAGTGGGATGGGATTTGACCCGTCATTAAGGAGGAGTTGAGGAGGTTTGTCAGGACCGGGGCAAAGACTGCTAACCCTAGGGGTACTGGGTACAATGGGGATCCAGATTTTAGGGACTGAACAAGGCTGATGACTGAATCTTCTGTAAGGGGAAGGAAGGCCAAAGAGAGATAGTCAAATGTTGAGCCATCAACTGGCTGGGGAAGCTCCTGCCTGGGAAGGCTTATCGGGAAAGGCCGAATATATGTCTAAAATTTTCTTTTGAAAAAAGTGAGCAAGAATGTTCCTGTGTTCTTGCAAGGCTTTCATGGTCATTATGTGAGACTGGCTGAACAATCTCTTTAAAAATTTGAAAGAGTTCTTTAGGAGAATTTGAGGACTGTTCAATTTTTGAAGCATAATAAAAAGCCTGAATAGCAGTAAATAATCTATCTGCTCAGCAAATCATAATAGAATATATCATATGTGAGGTGTACTACTGCTAGTACAACTATCGGGTACAATTTTCTACTAACATCCAGGTATTAATCCCAAAAAGAAGAGTTTGTTATAAGTAACACTCACATCAATACTTAAAAGTGGTGATCCAAAGTACCACAGGGGTCACCCAGTAACATAGTCCTCCTTGTAGTTCAAAAAGCAGAATAATACTCTGAGGCAGGGGGTTTTCACCTCCTTATCATTAGATAACTGTGGTGATCGATGCTTTGACTTTTCAGTCTCAAATCATCTGAAAAGCACATGGATCCATCCTCAGGATGAAGTATCAGATTTTATAACTGTGTAGACCCTTGTCAGATAAATAAACAATGAGTGTCCAAAAAAGGTCACTAGATCCCAACAATGTTACTGACAAAGAATGACATATTTAGCGTTCTTTAGATAGGCAACCAATGCCATCAAGCCTACATTTGAATTATTGGGTATGTAACTCCTCCGTAGGTATCTAGGTATGTATGTATGTATGAATGTATGTATGTATATTTGCCTTCAAAATCACACAAGAATGTAATTGTCTTCATCTATGTACATTATAATGATCTGTATGAATTCTGGATAAAGTCAGCAGCTCTTCAGATTAGAGGTTGGTACATTTTAAAGGGATTATGAAACTAAGAGCACCAAGGACCTTTTAAACAAACTCCAGGAGATTGTTATGTAACTGTGTCAGGGAATGGCCATGATACCTGAGCCTTCAATATAGTCAAAGTAAAAAGCCTGAAGTTTACATGTCACCTCTATGATGTTTCAGATTGCCCTTTTAAACTGGGTGACTGAGACAAAAAAGGAGGCTGATCAGAGTCCATCAAAAAGTCACGGGCAACTTTGAAAAGGCTGTGGGGTTCTACAGCCAGGACTGGTCAAAGTCTGGAGCTGACGACTATGTCCATGAGCGTCCGCAGGGGGAGCAAGTGGGCGTCGCATTAGCCGCCCCCCCAGATTTAGGTACAGCCTGGTGTGCAGGCTCACAGTGCAGCACTACACTAGGGCTGCCATAATGTTACGCTGCCTTAGGATGAATGACGTTAAAATTATGCCCTCCCCCCAAAAAAAATCTGCGGACGCCCTTGACTATTTCTCAAACACACCACAAAACTGGTCTGTGTAATACGATGGCAAGTATGTAATCTTGAATCCCATATGAAGGGAGCAAAGAACCAGTCGAGGATTCCTTAGTCATATGAGAGCAATATTTGTGGTCAGAGAAATTTCAAATGAAACATGTTGTTTGATCTAAATGTAAAATGTTATATTTGGTGCAAACCAAGCAAGCACGTTATCCAAAGATCACTTCCTACCATGAAGCATGCTGATAGCAATATCGGGTTATGAAGAGGGAATAAAATATCGGTGACATAAAGAATAGAAAAGTAACTGAGCAAATGCCACAGCCCTGTTCAAGAAACCTGTATTTGGGACACAAATAGGCGTATGCTGGAGTAAATAAGGAACAAAAAAGGTGCATTTCCTGAAGCAGCTCAGACACAGCCCTGACAAACACCATATAAAAAATGTGTACCCCGAATTAAAGATTCACATCGTTCAAGCACCACCTTGAAGGCACTTACCATAGCTAGAATAATTTTTCTAGTAAATCAGATTATGGACGAGAGCTCTCAGCCTTGAAGCGGGCTCTAAGTGAGGAGCCACTAAGTCAAAACAGTCAGACTCCTACTATGTAAACATGTTTTGTGAAGAATGAGTGGCTTATACCTGGTAGATGAGGGCACACAGCCACGGCTTCCTCAGAGACAAGTCTTTTTGTTTTGTTTTGAGAACAGTTAAAGATGCCATTTAGTATGGCCTCTGTTGAGAAAATACTCCGTTGATACCCCAACCGTAGTCTTCAGAAGAGACCACTGCTTGGTCCCCCATGTGCAACCCATGGCTAGTTTTAACAATTATGTGTTGATGGGGTAAGCTGCTGTAACCAGGAATGCTACATACTGGAATTTCTGGGCACATTGTCAGTATCCAGGGATTGATGGGGCCCTTCTTTTTTATCATTTCGTGTACTTGCAAACATCCTCTGTCAGAAGTTCTGAATAATGATCTTCAACATCACAATAGAGAATAATCTGCAATCACCAGCAGTATGCTTGTCATTGGAATTGCAAACATATCTACACTCGGAAGCATTGTGGTTACAAGATGGAGGGTGGATAGGGATTACAGTATTTTTTATTTCTCTTGTGTTCTTTGTTTCCATGACATTGCGTCAATGACATTTCTGAACAATTCACACAAGGTTTTCCACCACAGCACACACCTGGCCAGCTGCTAGCAGAGAGTGGTCACTATAGTGCAGTCTGGCACATAATCTCTCACCAAATTGGTTGATTGTTTTGTTATTTCATCTTTGAGGAATTCAGGAACACTGACTGGCAGGGAGCCGAATGATGGAGCTGTCATCCAATTTATGAGACATTTTCTTGGGCACAGGCCCCCTGTTTTTGGTCCTCTGGAACGTGTAGCCAAATACTGCCCATTTTCTTCTGGTTATGGAGGACCAAATCCAGAGATCCCGGCTAAAACAGTGCCCGAAGCAGATCCCGGCTAAGACAGTGCCCGAAGCTTTGGTTAATGCCTGCAGAGAAGGGGGGCTGATGAGTCATAATTCGACCAGCATCGGCTTTTATTGTTTTGTTCTTTGTTTACTTGTGTCATTTTTACGGCAGACCAGCTCCTGGTTGGCCTAATTGGTCAGTGGCACGAACAAAGGCCCCTGCGGTGCAAGGAGGGCCCGAGATCTCCAGGGCGGGCCTTCAGCACAGAACCCTGGCCTGACAGCTCCTGAGTGAGTTCAGAGGGGGCCCCCTCAAGTTTAATTATGCCACTGTAATTTTTATCCATATCTAGAGAGGCCTGTGTGGGCGAGGCTGCCAGCTTTGCCCCACTGGTCCTCCTCATCATTGTTATAGGTCAAATGCACTCATTCTTTCTTCACCTTGAAGGATGATCTCCCTGAGTGAGGAGCCATGGGGCCAGAGCTCATAGAGGTATCATGCCGTGAGAGACACCACCACATAACCCTAAACCGGGGAATAGGTGCATCTTTTCAGATACTGTAACTTATTTTTGTGAACTTTTAGACACTTCGTATTTCTCTTTCAGGTTACTGTTGCACTGTATTTGGATTGCTCCTGTGTTCACGTTACATCTCATTGTTGCTGATCTCTAAAACTGCAAACAGAACAGACCCTATTAACCCGGTACCAACAACTGTTTTGGCAGGAGGATATCCTCCATGTTCACAGTGTTGCAATTGCAAATACGAATTTGTAACAGTAGATGTTTGCAACCAGTAACTTTATCAGTATTGTATTGTATTGTAATGGATTGTAGTGTATATCACTGAATTGTATTGTATTGCATTTTAATTGTTTTCAGGACTATTGACGCTCATTTAGTGATAGTGAGTTGTACGTAGTCAAGGGCCTTGGTTGCATCAGAGCTTTCTATGCCTTATTTGTATTGTATTGTTCCTCAAGTTATTTTTACCATGTAGCATCCATTCACTTTATAAATTATATGCCACACATCCATGATGTGTGCTGTACTGTGCCATGGTTCAGCCCTTTATCAATGTAAGAACTGAAGTATTGATTCAAGGGGGTAGAAGCCAACTCAGGGAAACAACCACAATCCTTGTCAGGGTGAGCCACAAGATTCACCAAATTAACCTGCGACAAACCCTCTGGTAGCTTGGCACAATAGCAGTTAGGCTTCACTTAGAAGCAAAGTGTAAAGCATTTATGCAGCACAAAAACAGCAATAAAAGGAAAATACAACACAAAAAATCCCAAACCAATTTAGAAAGAAATGAGTACATTTTAATAAGTAAAGTTATACAACAACAGCAAAAATCAAATCAGTTAGACCAGAGATATTAAGGCCCACATTTATACTTTTTGTGATGCAAAAGCAGCGCAAACTTACAAAATATAATTGTATTTTGTAAGTTTGCGGCGATTTAACGTAAAAAAATGACGCAAATGTGGTGTTAAAAAGGTATAAAGGTAGGCCTAAGTTTTAAAGTTTTAAAATAAAACAGCCCCTAAAAGCAAAAAAAAGTGCTACTCGCGGTCATGTGGTCTTACCCAAGATGCCCATATGCTGTTGTCACAGGGGGCAGGATTTTAGCTCAAACGGACCAATTCAGGAGTGGCCCATACTTCACCTTTTCTTCTTGCAGGACTCCCACTGATGCTAGCCAAGGGTCCAAGACAAGTGGGGAACCTCTACTCCAGCAGAGGCCAGCAGCAGGTCTCAGGTAAGTTCAGGCAGGTGTAGTTGCAGCTGGTCAGCTTGGCAGTTGCAGGGAGGCCTCTGACATTTGTTGTGCCCTGTAACTCACACAGGAGGCCAGCCAATTGCCCCTTGGTGTCACTCTGAGGAGACTGAGATGTAAGCAAGTGAGGTTCAATCTTCTTCCTCAGACAGCCGGTCAGTCCTTCACGCATCAGTGTAGTCCTCTGCCAGCAGAGCAATCCTTCTTCTAAATTCTCCACAGGTCCAGGAGTGTTCTGGGAGTAGATCTGGAGTTCAATATTAATAGCTGGTGCTTGTCTTTGTATGGGGGAATGGAGGCATTGTGTCCTACCAGCAACACTAGTTTTAGAAAGTTATTCCCCAGCAGGGGGCTCTAAACTATCTGGAGTGACCAGAGGCAAGGCAAGCTTGGTGTGGGGTTCCTTTGTGTGTATCGTAGTTGTAGCCCTTTTAATTGTAAGGTGGGATTGGCACAGAGCCCTCCCCAGGCATCCCCACTTAAGCCCTCTTTGTCACACTGTCTGGAAACAATACCCAAACCACAGAAGAGTCATTCAGAGTCATGTGACCCAAGACAATGGCAAAAGGGCACAGTTGGTTGAGCAAGAAAATGCCAAGTTTCTCAAAGTGTACATTTTCAGGTGTGTAACGTAAAATCTGGCTTTCCCATTTAAAGAGGATTTTAAATTACAATTAATTTGAGTGGAAACAGCATCTCTCTGTGCTCCTAGTCTAAAGTTAGCACTTATTAAATGTAATAAGGTAACCCACGGTTAGTCAATGTGACAGATATGCCTTACAACAGTGAAAAACTACTTGAGGAATTGTTCACTATCAGGAAGTAAAATTTTGACACCCATGCCATGTGCTACTTTTTAAATACAATGCATCCTGCCATGGGAGCCTCTAGGCCCTACCTTACAAGTGACTTACAAGTATTAAAAAGGAAGGTTTAGACCTGGCAAAAGGTTGTTTTTTTTTCCTGCCAGGTCCAAATGGAAGTTTATAACTACATTACAGGCTGCAGTGGCAGTCCTCAGGCATATTTTAAGAAGCTACTTTAGTGGGTGGCACAATGAGTGTTGCTGCACATTAGTAGCATTCAAGTTACATGCCCTGGATACATGTAGTGCCACAAACATTTATGAAATTATAGATTTGTCCTTTGTATAATACAAATATGGAGAAGAACTGAGGCTACAGGCCCATTTGCATACACAAAGCATACACACATGCTGACTGACCAACACATTTACAGACAAAACCACTTATGCACACAGTGAACAGGTAAACATAGCCCTATGCAGCATGCGGCAAAGGGTTCTGTGTATCAAATCACAAGGTAACATACCTTAGGGGGCAAAGGGTGTTGTGCAGCATAGGACCAACGTGTGATGTGGATCAGCAGAGCACAGAATGTTGTTCATCAAATGTGTACAAGGTAATGCACATCAGGAGAGCAGTAAGGGATGCACTTTGTTTGAGCAATGCTTGATGTGCCCCACAAGGGGACTTGGTAATGTTCCTTATGGCATCTATGAGTGCTTTACATGAGTGTAATGCTGGCTGCATCTTAGTTGAACATTGAGTGTTGTGCAACAATTTAGGGTAAAAATTGTATGTGTGGTACAGGGTGAAAGAACAGATCAAGATCTATATGTGCCCTATGTCATATAGGCCACTTTTGTTCAGTCTTGGGGACTAAAAGAATGTGCCACCAAAATGTCAGCCAGGACTAGAAGAAGTGCCTTCCAACCCCAAACGGGAAAGGCTCAGTTTTGGCACACACATAAACATAGAATGACAGGGATGCTCTACAATGGTAGGGAAACAACACAACATAAGGGAAGCTAGAAAACACAAAAGGAATAATGGGTAACCACAATACTGTGGGACTACTTCCCCGTTTCAGGCTGTACTAAGCCACTGAAATAAGTAAGGTACCTTTGATAGTCTATACTGTTTCTGATGTTCTGTTTCCCCAAGGGCAACTTCCAATTTCAAAATGGTTGAACTGGGGCTAGAGTCACCCTCAACAACAGATTAATGACAGAAGGCAGCAGAAATCAGGAGTCAAAAATGTGATATCAAAGCTGATAAGGTGTCAGATGAAAAGAGAAATATTTGAGAGAAACCTCAGATTAGGTCAGGCTAATTACCTCATGTCAAGCAATAAAGTCTGCAGAAAACAATACAACCTTTATCTTTGGCAAATTTCCTAGAGGAAATTAAGTTTCAGAGATGACATCTTTTGATTACTGTGGCCTCTTCCACTGCCTCTGCCAGACTTGATCTCCTTCCTCAAAGCCGAGGTTGTAGAGTCATGTGTGCTTTAGCAAACCGCTGCTTCCTCAGCTGTCAATGCAATTCCAGCTGTGGTAGTGGATGGCCACGCAGACTGTCCTGGTGTAAACAGTGGAGCTTTTCTTCAAAGCCTATTAAAAAATTGTTTAACATCTTATTTGTACTTCAGTATCTTAAACATCATGTCTTGATACCCTCAGCTCAATGACAACACAATATCTTTGCTTCAGGAATGAAGAGAGAGTAGAGTTATAATTTGGAAACAGAGAAGTATAATAAGCTTAAAATTGAAAGAAAACAGAGCCTCCTGTAGCTGTATGAACTATGTTTTTGTTGATAGATTCTGTGATGGACAGGTGGGGTATTGACAGGTGCAATAACATCTGAGGTACTCTTCTATGGTTTGATTATCCTACTCAAACTGGCTATAACTTTGGGGATGAGAAATAACAGAGATGCTGCCTAATAACCAATGAACCTCTTCCTGGAAATGTAATAGGAATTGGGTGCTTCTATTGGAGATAACCCATTCCAGAAGCTCATGGATCCTGAATATATGCAGCAATAAACATTGGCCAGAATCATGATCAGAGAAATGATCTTTAAATGAATAAAAATGCCCATCTTACTATACAGATTGACTACAGTCCATATTTCTGTATATCCTTTGGCAGAGAGAACATCTGGGATAAGGTACATGTAACCAGCCTACCTGAACCCCCACTTCTCCTTCCACACACCCATCAGATCCCTCCGCAACACCCAGATGGCCCTGGCCACCTTCCCTTGCATCCACAAAACCACCGCCGGAGGACGATCCTTTAACTACATTGCAACAAAGAGCTGGAACAACCTTCTCCTGCACCTCAGACAAAGCCAGACACTCACCATCTTCAGGAAGAACCTCAAGATGTGGTTCTTCGGATGAGGCCAATCCCCTCTGCAGCACCTTGAGACCCTCACAGGTGAGTAGCCGTGCTTTACAAAAACTGATTGATTGATTGATAACAGGTGTGGCAAAGATAAATGTTTTCTATTGAATTTTCTCAATCTAGCACATACACATTTCATATCATTTTTATCCATACACACATTTCCTATCCGCTGCCTGCAGAAGAAGTGACATCCCTGCAGTTACCATCATCCATATGCCCTACGACTAATAGCACTGGATTTCCCCACATCCATCAGCACAGGAAAATACACCACTTCCTGTCTTTTCCCTACTTCAATACACTCTTCAGTGAATTTGTTCACATGTGTTTTCTCAGTAAAGGATGGATACAGATAAGGGTTTTACCTGTTTGGGCTATTAGGACCCTTGGCCAGAATCTTGTTGCAGTAAAACCTACAAGATAAGATATAATCATGTGCCTCACTCAGCACCCCATGCTGCAATCCCCACTTAATCCTATGCAGCTGGGGGCAAAGAGTACTGTTAATTCCTAGCACACAGGATGACATGTCCTTCAGATCACAAGGTAACACAGCTAAAGTTGCAAAGCGTGATGTACAGCATGGTACCAAAGGATAATGTGGATCAGCAGAACACAGGATGTTGTTAATCAATGGCATACAGTGTAATGCACATCGGTAGACAGTAGATGATGCACCCAGGTGGAGCAATGGTTGATGTGCCCCACAAGAGCACCTGGTAATGTGCCTGGTGCCTGATGTACTCAACACAGACACTCACAGAACTCATTCTGCGTTCCACGTGCACCAGACATCTCAGACCTCATCACCTAT
This sequence comes from Pleurodeles waltl, assembly GCF_031143425.1. Lineage (NCBI taxonomy): Eukaryota > Metazoa > Chordata > Amphibia > Caudata > Salamandridae > Pleurodeles > Pleurodeles waltl. Next base: position 1,792,408,781 of record NC_090444.1, on the reverse strand, counting down.
CACAAGCTAAATGTTCGCTTCATCACAGAAACATGGTTCATCACAACATCTGCACATGACCTAGACGTCCCTCTTCCGACAGGCTTCATCATCCATTGTGTGGGCTGCACACATAACAAAGGAGAAAGCCTCAGAGTCAAACTTAAGTCCTTCTGGTCCTTCAAATTAGGCAAGCAATTTATGTCCAACTCCCTAGAGCTACTGATATGCCCTTTCTCTTTCTCTTTGCAACTCAAACTACCACATTCCATATCATCTACAGGATCCAAGGCAGAACAAAGACTTCATTGATTAATTCTCATATCTCCCCAACACCTCGTCCATCTGAAATGCCCACACCAGCTTCTTGGGTGAATTCAACCTGCCAGACATTGCAAGTTAACATAAAACAAGAGACATACTCTTCAACCTCATGGATACTCTCAATGTGGTCAAGAATGTCATACAACCAATGACCTCCAAAGTTCACATCCTAGATTTTGTCTTCCCAACATCACCAATAATCCATTGCAAATTAATCATACTCTTGGACTGGGCTGACCATTCTGGCATCACTTTCTTCCTGCTCAGTGTACTACCAGCAAACCAAGGTCAACACAAAAGAGAACAACCCTTCAGACCCGCTAACCTAATTCTGGAACTTATATCTCAATCTGTCAACTCCACGCCTTATGTAAACATCCTTCTAAACAACTTGAAAATTGTTTTGGAAAGCAAAGTAAACGTCCACACCCTAATTGTAAACCCGTAAGTAAAAGTCAATGCCTTCATTACCATGGTATTCTAAAGATCTTGCTGACAACAAATGATCATTTTGCTGACTAGAAAGAAATTGGAAGAAAAACAGAACTCACGAGGACCTCTTGACACTGAAGGCCCTCAGGCCAACATGCAGACAGCTCATCACATCAGCCAAAGCAAAGTACTATGTCATTACCACTAGTGAAGTCACCAATAGAAGGAGAACACTGTTCAAGACAATCAAACACTACCAGACTCACCCATTCCTCACACCGCAGATAAATGCATTGCGATCAACCTCTTCTTCATTGACAAAATGCAGAGGATCTGACAGCACATTGATTTCACCAAGCCTGCTTCATCTCTCTCACCCTCCCCTTCACATAAATTCTCATAATGGTCAGCCTTCAAGGTCCATCTTACCCAAATCTGGCTGAAATACTCAAGTTCCTCATAGGGGTGGGTGGAGCTCATGGAGTTCTACTCTGTGGAATTCCACGGAGTTGGCTAAAAAGTCTGTGGAATTCTGTGGCGTTCCGTGTGCGGCGGAATGCAGCCTGCCCACTACCACCCTGGCCTGAATGCACCTGATCTCAGAAGTGCTAAGCAGGGTCGGGACTGGTTAGTAGTAGGCCTGACCCTACTTAGTGCTTCCGAGTTTGGGCGCATTCAGGCCAGGGTGGTAATGGTATGCCATAGGCAGGAAAAGCTGCAGTTTCAGGGCTCTTGTGCTGACACATCCCACCGGCCTGAAGCCTGCTGCTCTCACACCTGAATACTTCCCTTCACCAACTGCCCTCCTTCACAAACTTGTTACCTTTGTCTTGCACCAGCCTTACAATCGCTTCGTCAGCTCTTATACTCAGCCTCAGGCTGCCCTTTCTTTAGGGCCCAGCACTAGCAGCAGCAAATGAGGTCACCACCAGCTGTGTGGTATTTTCACAAAGTGCCTAGCCTTGTTTGCCACTGGCTCTAAGGCACTCTCTCAAGTCACACACCTCTCTATCTGGCAAGGGCTGCCGGACTATCACTCAGCAAGTGATGCTCCCCCGGTCACCAGCTCTCCCTGCTGGCCTCAGCACCATACCCCATAACACCACCTCCTTTCTCAGAGACTCTGGGGAGGCAGGTTTTCTTCTTTTCAACTGGAGCTCTGACTGCAAGTTTTGTTTTTTCCAAGCACAGACCTACCTCATATGCAAAACCTGTCCATGCCTAGTGCCGGACCCCCTATGCACATAGAAGAGAAAGTGACACAAGGGTCTTTCCTCAAGGCTGTCTGCCTGGGTCCAGGGTGCCCGTTGCCAGTAGCCTGGCACTCTGCCTCCCTCTGCCCCCTGCTGCAGGGCTGCTGAGGAAAGTGAAAGGAGGGAGGCCTGGATCTGGAGGTGGTGCAAGTGCAGCCCCTCAGCAGCTTTTCCATGCCGCCGACTGGTAGAAAGCTTGGGCTGTGTGTAAGTGCAGTCCAGTTATCAGCCACACAGCACAAGCACAGACTGGTCTTGTGACCTATAACTGGGCTGCAGTACGCACGCTGGTGAGCTCCCCTTCGCTGCCGGAGCTAGCAGAGTTTTTGGCCTAACTCTGTGCTCCAAGTGGAGTGCCAAAAACTCTGTTAATTCTGCCAGCAGAGCAGAGTTCACCACCCAACCCTAGTTCCTCACACCACTTCTTATATTTATGGCAAGATCATTGAAAAAAAAGTCCATGTTCAACGCCAAGATCAATGCTAACCATCTGCTGAATGACTACCATGCTGGCTTCAGATCAGGTTGCAGCACCCAAGACCACTATCTATCTTAGATGATGCCTTCTTGGCCACGGATTAAGATGACCCCTGCCTCCCTGCTCCTGATATAACTGAGTCGCAAATTCACAACAATGTCTTTCAATGGCCTACTCCTACCTTTACGACCAACACCAGTTTGTCTATGTGGACACCTACAGTTCACAAACAATCCCTATCTTCCTCAGGGTTTCATACTAGCTCCTATTATCTTCAAGCTTTGATGGAGCTACTTGGGGTCTACTCAGAGAGAACAGCATGAAGATTCAACAATATGAAAATGATAAACAATTGAAAATCTCCTCTGCTTCAAATTTCCAATGCCTCAAACACATTCAGACTAGAATGTCCAGCTCTCACCCAACAAAGCCACAATTTGTATTATTTGTCAAGAACAACAAACAAAATATAGTACAAACCTGACTCGGTGACATAAACGTTGACAGTTTTGAACCCCAACTCTAATCAAATGCCAAATCACTTTGATTTAACCCGGACACCAACCTCTCCCTCAAGGAATACATTGTCATAAAACAAAGATGGTATGACATCAGCTCTCTCTTCTACAGGAAGTCAAACCGTTACTTCCAGAAACTGACTGCTGCTCAAGCCCTTGTACTCTTGTAACTGGATGGTGGCAAATTCCTACTTTATGGTCTCCCAGACTCCACTCTGGCACCCCTTAGGGACATCCTATACTCTACATCATGTTTTACCAGGGCCTGATGAAATATGATCACATCCACCCGCACTGATGGAGCTCTATTGGGTCTCCTTGTCAACCCGCACTATCTTCAAAACTAGTGGCATCATTTACAAAGCCATCACATTCAGGAGCCCCACTTAGCTTGCAGATAATCTCACCATGTCTAGCGGCTCATGTCTCACCTGCAGACAGGACAACATCAGGACTGTCCTAATGTTGCTCCAACTTATAATTGAAGAATCACTTCTTTAAACAGTACTACATCACAATGCATTACCGTCACTCAACTCAGCATTCTCTCTTATTACACTTCAGCTTTAAGCTAACCTGTGACTATGTACATCACTCAGCTGCTTTTTGGCTATGTTTGCGCTATAGATATATCATATTCATATATGCATACATGCAATACAACTAGTCATGCAGTCATGAATCTCTTTCTTGATTTTCTTTCACTACGCATAGTAGCTGGTTAATTCAAGTGTCCTCCCTAATCCAAAATGTCCTGCTGAAAACCCATCATCACACGATTGTGTCATGATTTGTTGAGTTTCTGCTGTGGGTAACCACCCTTTATGATCATGAAAATAAACTCGCTGATTAACTGAATGGGAGGGGTCAGCAGACAAAGGGCCTCATTACGACCGTGGCGGCCGGCGGTAAGCTGGCGGTAACACCGCGTACTGCACCCGCTGCACATCAGCATTGCCGCCGGCTCTATTACGAGACAGCAGCAATGTTGATGTGACTTTTCCGCTGGGCCAGGGGACGGTAACACTGTTACTGTCCGCTGATCCAGCGGAAAAGTCATAATAGGGAGCCAGGAATACCGCCAGCACTTGCGGTATTCTGGCTCCCGCAGCCTCGGCGATGAGGGCCAATATGTTTTAAAAATCCGTTGTCTGATATCAGTGACATAAAGGGCCTCATTAACTGGTGCATTGCTCACGATGGGTCAGTTTGCTTGTTCCATCATACGACCCACTAACGCCATCATGATAGCGATGTACTTATAATACAGTGTACCATGGCGCTCTTTAGCACAGCTGTGTCACAATTTCTGACACAGTTGTGGTGCTTTACTGGACTAGTGTAAAAAATGTTGATGCTAGTCCACCCAAGCACTGGCAGGCCCATAGTAAAAAGCACAGAATCACTTTAACGCCTACAATGAGCAAGCATAAAAAAAATGACGCTAGAATGACGCAGTGAAATCTTGTAGATTTGACTGTGCCATTCCTAAGGGCCTCCTTGCAGGGGAATGCCTCCCTGGCATACATTATACCTGCCGCAGGTATAATGTAGAGCAAGGATTTACAAACTGGTGCAATGGTCCAATTGCACCAGTTAGTAAATATGACGCAGGGTGGGGGACTATTCTCCACTGCCGTAGCATCAGAGAAAATGATGCTAAAGTGAGGCAAGGGGCTTGTAAATGAGCCTCAAAGTTTGTTCAGAATTTTGAACAAGACCATTAATTAGTGTCAGAATTTTATATGCAGGTATGAATGAATGGTATTCATTCTACTTCTTGTTCCTCCTCAAACCAATGGGATCATACATCAGCCTTTGTATCCTGGCTGCCTGATTAAAAAATCACTACAAACTGAAACCAGGAAAAAATTTATACATCTAGTTTGATTTCGTGCTCTTGCTGTCTTAAAAAGTCCTCGATTCTTGTGATCCTTGAGGACACCGATTAGGAGTTTGGATTGTTCTAAATAGTATGACCAATCTCTCAACACTTTTTTAATCTCTAAAATCTCTTCTTCAAAGATAGTGTAATTGTTTTCAGCACGGTTCAGCTTCTGAGATTTTTGTGATAGAACTGCATCCACACATCACTGGATGCAACAGATACTATTATGTAGACTTCATCAGGATTGGGATGTCACAGCATTGGAGTAGTAGTGAACTGTTGTTTCAGATTCTGAAAACCACGATGGCAGGAACTATTTCAGACATAAGGCTGATTTTTCTCTACCACGGCTGTCATTCAGAGAATCGCTTGAGAGTACTTAGAGATAAACTGCATATGAAATTGGTGAACCCCAAGGATCACTGTAAGCATTTAATATCATGAGGAAGTAGTCAACTCAGCACTGCTCACACTTTAGCAGTATTTATTTCTATCCTTTGAGGAAACAAGGCATAACAGGAGATGCAAGTTTCACGAAATTCACATTTGGAAAGCCTAATGCACAGGTTGTTCTGTTAACCTGAGAAGCAGTCTCTGACATGATTGATGTGAGTCTATGGGTTGGAGGGAAAAAATCAATTTATCATTCAAATAAATTATTACTTACTGTAGGAAGCTGGCTCTGTATATACTATATCAAAATGAGATATTGTGTGCACAGACTCTCGGGGTTCCCCAGAGGCTTTACAGCGGCTAAAGTAGATAATACTAATGCTCTCTTTTGTGGTAGTGTGGTCAAGCAGTTAGGCTTCTCAGAGGGTAGTGCAAAGCATTTGTTGTACACACACAGACAATAGAAGAAGTACACACTCAATGACTTAACTCCAGACCAATAGTTTTTATATTGCAAAAATATATTTTCTTCATTTATTTTTGGAACCACAAGATTCAAGTTGCAGGTAAGTACTTCAATAGATTCGTATGTCACACATGTATCAACAGCAGTGCTTAATTTGTGCTTGTTGTTTCCGGTGCTGAGCACCAGCACTTATTTTTGAGGGGCGGGGCTTATTCTTCTCCCTCAAGCATTTGCTGCGAGCAGAAGACACATGTGGGAAAGACTGATGAAGGGAAAAACTAAAAAGCGTCACGAAGGGAGAAAGTAGAAAACTGCAAGTGTGAGCTGAAGGGGCAAGGAATTGCTTTATATGGATTAAAGAGGCCCGAGATGGCTTCGGGACTACGCCGCCTCAGTATTCCATGTTCACACATTTAATTGCAGCAGCCCTGTGTTTAAGAGGAGGGCTTTGAGCACCGGCACCTTTTCCTTTACAAATTAAGCACTGATCAACAGTACTTTGTTTGAAATCGATAAGTCTTAGAACTTTGGTTGGCAGTCTGGCACCCCCCTGTCCAAGCAAGGACCCTCACTCTAGTCAGTATAAAGGAGAATCACCCTCAGTTAATCCCTGTTGATGCCCTTGGTAGCTTGGCACAAGCAGGCAGGCTTAACTTCAGAAGCAAGGTGTAAAGTATTTGTACCAACACACACAGTAACTCATTGAAAACACTACAAAATGACACAACACAGGTTTAGGACAATAGGTGACATTTATCTAAACAAAACAAGACCAAAATGACAAAAATCCAACATACACAAGTCAAGGTATGAATTTTTGAAGAATAATAGTCTTAAATCCTTTAGAAAACAGTGTGAACACTTTTAGTGTACAAAAGTACCTGGGTAGCGGCAAAATAACACCTCACGGGCGAGTGTGCGTCGGAAAAGGCCAGCAATGTGTTGATTTATAACCCGCAAGCGAGCCGTGCATCGTTCCTCCTCCGGTTGAGTCAGCGTGTGTCGTTTTTCCTCTCCCGCAAGAGAGCGATGCATCGATCCGGACAGGCACCTCGGTCTGGGCAGGCTTTGCGTTGTTTTTCTGCACCCAGCGATGTTGCATTGAAAATCCAGTTGAACGGTATCACAAAACCATGCTGCGTGGGGTTTGAGAAGTTAGCAGCCTCCGTTAGCGGGTGTTGTGTGTCATTTCTCCAGACGCGTTGTGTCGATCTTTCAGCGCCGATGCAGGTGGAGCGTTGATTCCAGCCGCGAAGCCGGAGGCGCGTCTTTTCTCAGCCGTGTCTCAGAAGGTGAGTCGAAAATTTCTCTGCATGGCGGTCTGTGAGTGAATTTTCTGTATTTTTCTGTCAGCATCACCTTTTAAGGGCCCAGGAACTGGAGAGGGCACCACTTGCCAGGGCAGGAGTCTCAGCAGAGAGTCCAGGTGCGGGCAGGGGAAGTCTTTGATGGCCCTGAGACTTCAACAACAGGGTGCAAGCTCAGGTCAAGCCCTTGTAGATTCTTCACAAGAAGGAATGCACAACAAAGTCCAGTCTTTGTCCCCTTTCACAGGCAGAAGCAGCAACTGCAGGATAGCTCCACAAAGCACAGTCATAGGCAGGGCAGCACTTCTCCTCAGCTCCTCAGCTCTTTTCCTTGGCAGAGGTTCCTCTTGGTTCGAGAAGTGATCTAATTTTTAGGGGTTTGGGTGCTCTTCTTATACCCGTTTCTGCCTTTGAAATAGGCCTACTTCAAAGGAAAGTCTCTCTTGTTTGTGAGATCCCGCCTTGCCCAACCAGGGGGTTGGAGACTGCATTGTGTGAGGGCAGGCACAGCCCTTTCAGGTGTGAGTGACCACTCCCTCCTAGCACAGATGGCCCATCTGAGAGGTGCAAACAGCCCAACTGTCAAACTAACCCAGACAGGGAATCCACAAACAGGCAGAGTCACAGAATGGTTTAAGCAAGAAAATGCCTACTTTCTAAAAGTGGCCTTTTCAAACACACAATCTCAAAACCAACTTTACTAAAAGATATATTTTTCAATTGTGCGTTCAAAGACCCCAAACTCCACATGTCTGTCTGCTCCCCAAAGGAATCTACACTTCAATCATATTTAAAGGCAGCCCCCCTGTAAATCTATGGGAGAGATAGTCCTTGCACAGTGAAACCCGAATTGGCAGTATTTCACAGTCAGGACATATAAAACACATTAGTATATGTCTTATCTTAAACATACACTACACCCTGCTCATGGGGGTACCTAGGGCTTACCTTAGGGGTGTATTACATGTAGGAAAAGGGAAGGATTAGGCCTGGCAAGTGGGTACACTTGCCAATTCGAATTGGCAGTTTAAAACTGCACACACAGATACTGCAGTGGCAGGTCTGAGCCATGTTTACAGGGCTACTAATGTGGGTGGCACAACCAGTGCTGCAGGCCCACTAGTAGCATTTGATTTACAGGCCCTGGGCACCTCTAGTGCACTGTACTAGGGACTTACCAGTAAAACAAATATGCCAATCATGGAAATCGAATTACACCTACATTTTACATAGGAACACTTGCACTTTAGCACTGGATACCAGTGGTAAAGAGCCAAGAGTAAGAAAAACAGCAAAAACAGAGTCCAGCACACATCAACAACCTGGGAAACAGAGGCAAAAAGTTAAAGAGGACCATGCCAAGGATGCCAAGTCTAACAATAAGTCATACAGTTTTTGAAATATTGGCAATAATTTGTTTTAAAAATGGACACTGCAAGTTTCAGAAACAGTTCCTGAGGGGAAGAAAAGTTAGATCGTTTTACAGGTAAGTACAACACTTACAGTTCCAGTCTCCAGGGGTTAGGAAGTCCACAGGTTGGGGTTAAAGTTAACCCCAAACACCTACCACCAGCAACACGAGGCTGGCTGGGTGCACAGGTCAAAGTTTAGGCAAAATTAACAAGGGCTCCTCTGGGGACTGGGGCCACTAGGTTTCAGATCTACAGGCAGGTAAGTACCTGAGACTTTGGAGGGCAGACCTGGGGGGTTTGGAGGAGAACTGGGTGGGGGCACAAGTAGACACCAAACATACACCCTCAGTGGCATTGGGGCGGCCGGGTGCAGGATGCAAACAAGATGTTGAGTCTCCAATGATTCTCTACGAGGGGACCCCGGGGATCACTCAGATCCTGCAGGTGAGATCCAGGGGGGTCATCTCGCGCAAACAACCAGCTGGACAAGGAGGAGGGCCGCCAGCTGAACGTTGCTGCACCTGGTGTCGGTTTCCCCAAGGCCTGGGGGCTGCAGGTGCAGTGGATCCTTAGGCGTCGGATATCTTCGTCTGGAACTTTCACAGTCCAGGGTGTCCTCAGGATTCCCTCTGCAGACGTCATCGTGGAGGGGTGGAGATGTCAACCCAGGGTGGGCACTTGCTCGGAATCACCTAGGGAACCTCTCTAGCTGATTGGACCACTTGGAAACGAGTCAGGAGCAGAGTGGTTAGGACTCATGCATTCGGAGTGAGGTTGGAGTCCTTAGTTGTTGGTTTCTTCTTGGACAGGGCCACCTTTGAGGCTCACCGCCAGGTATTACAGTTCCTGTAGGGGGGAGGTGTGAAGAATCTCCACCCAGGACAGGCTTTGTTTCTGGACACAGAATGCACAAAGGCTCTCACTCCATGTGGTCAGAAACTTGTCTGAAAGTGGCAGAGTGGCACAGACCAGTCAGTCCTACACTAGCAGTTTGGCTAACATACAGGGGGTATCTTTAAGATGCCCTCTGTGTGCATTTTTTAATACATTCCACACTGGCATCAGTGGGGGTTTATTGTGCTGAGGGGTTTGATATCAAACCTCCCAGTATTCAGTGAAGCCATAATGGAGCTGTGGAGTTTGTAATGTCAAACTCCCAGACCATCTACTCAATATGGCTACATTGCAATTACAATGTCTAAGAATGGACTTAGACACTGTAGGGGCATATTGTTCATGCATCAATTCCCTCACCTGTAGCATAGTGCACATTGCCTTAGGGCTGTAAGGCCTGCTAGAGGGGTGCCTTACCTATTCCACAGACAGTGGTTTGTGGGCATGGCACCCTGAGAAGGGTGTCATGTTGACTTTGCGTTTTTCTCTCCACCAGCACACACAAGCTGCAAGGGCAGTGTATATGTGCTTGGTGAGGGGTCCCCTAGGGTGGCATAATATATGCTGCAGCCCTTGAGGATCTTCCCTTGCCACAGGGCCCTTGTACCATGGGTACCCTTTACAACGGACTTAATCGTATGCCATGGTTGTGCCAATTGTGGAAACAAAGGTACAGCTTTTGAGAAAGAACACTGGTGCTGGGGCCTGGTTAGCAGGATCCTAGCACACTTTCAATGAAAGTTGGCATCAACACTAGGAAAAAAGTGGGGGGTAACCATGCCAACAGTGGCACTTTCCTACACATACTGATTGAGAATTTTATGGAAACCATCATTAAGACATTTATGGAAAGAAGCACGGGCCATACTAAAGCCAAAAGGTATTTATTTCAACTACCTAAATCTTCTGTGGAAAGCTGTTTTCCATTCATCTCCAGGAAAAAGATTGTAAGCTCCTCCTAGATCCAATTTAGCACAAATGATGCCCATTTTAACTTGATCCAGGAAGACCTAGATTAATGGCAAAGGTAAACGATTCTTAAAAGTAACAACATTCAGCTGTCACTAATCAGAGCAGGTCCTTAGCTCTGTCCTGTCCTTCTTGGGAACAAAACACTCTATGGGTTCTCCTGTGGAGATCCAAGAAAGATTGTGTGAGGTTGCCTTGGATGTATTGTTGAAAATCATATTCTCCTTTTCTTTCAAAACATAGTCCTGCCATGAGGTATGAAGGCAGCAGGAAGCAACTCAATCAGACAATCATATTCCTGCAGTTTCTACAGTCCTGTTTAATATTCATTAACTCATTACTAAGAATTGTTGTACATACTTACACTTAGTCATGACCCTAAACTCTGACATTAATCCATCATCATCACTTAGTAGAGGATCTTGGGATTCATTTAATGGATTTATCCAAGCTAAAGCATTACCCCCTAAATTAATCAACAGGAAGATTACTTTATCTTTTCTAATGGCATGCAACTGGCACAATTTATAAAATGAAGAGTGTATTGTACAATGAAGTTAGAAAAGTCTTGAGCATCTCCCAGAAATCTGGCAGATACAGTGGTAGAGGGTAACTGTTCACTTACCACAAGCATTGGGGCAGATGGGGGAGCTTAGAAGGGGAAGCTACAGCAGGAATGATCATGGGTAGAAGGCTCCATGGATGGCTACAGTAGGCCCTTTAGGACATAAATCCCTCTGAGCGCCGAGAAACCATCCTGCAATCATGTGCTTAATAAATAAATTAACATAACATTACATAGCATAGAAACTAGTCACCTGTACTATATATCACTACGGTCTATGCACCAAGTTAATGTGGATTAAGGGGGTCAGCCCTCCATGCCGGCAGTGGGTGAAAAGACTGCCAGTGGCATGGCGGGCTGAATCGCATTTAATGAACACATCCACCGCCAGGCTGCCTCCAACGGTGGAAGGAATCATTATCCGACAGGGCAGCACTGCTGCCCCTCGGATAATGGTCCCTACTGCCACCAGCCTTTCCCACACCAGAGAAAGGCTGGCTCCAGGGCTGCTCCAGGGGCCCCTGTGCAGTGCCCCATTGCACAGGTCACTGCCCGATTTACGGGCAGTGATCTGCGAGTCGGGTGAAGCTGCACCCTCTGCACAGAGCCATTTATGGCGGCTCCATGTGGAGTCACCGGCAATGTCCCGGCCAGGCATTCTGCTAGGCCGGCTGGCAGAAACAATATTTCCGCCCGCCGGCACAGCAGAATGTACGTTATTCACCCGGTGGGGTCCCAGGGGGGCTGCCAGTCAGTTAAATGACCACCAGTATGAACACGGCGGTTAACACCGCTGTGTTCATAATGAGGGCCTAAGTCTGTTGTTGGAACTAACAGAGTCAGTTATGAGAGGGTGATGTAAAATATGTATACTTTACAGAGTTAGTATTAAAAGTGAACTCCCCCTTACTATGTTCTGAGTTCTACTTCTATTTTACTTTTGACAAACTTCTTTTGTGCACTCCAAATGAGCCAATGCCACATCTCTAATTTACCGGATCTCAACACACTTTGGGTCTCTATGAGGCACCTTCTCTCTCTGCACCGAAGATGTATCTGTCTGAACATAGCATGAACCTAATGAAAATGTATTCAGCCTAACCTCGACTGCCTGCATCTCACAGCAGCTCAGCTGTAAGTCTAGTACATTTGAATTGGGGTAATTAATCACATGGCACATCCTTCACACCTGATCGATAAAAATTAAGGCATGTAAACACTCGGAGGCAAATTACATTTGCGCTGAGTAAACGCAGTTTTTTTTACACCTGATTTGCATGCAGTATTACCTTATTTTTAGGGGTGAGAAAGCCAAGTTAACAAGGAGAGCCGAGCCAGAGCCAGTCAAGGGTCTGGCTCAGATGTTAGAGTCCAGGTACGAGCCGAGCCCTGAAAATATTTACTATGTAAATCATACAAAACGCACATCCCGTAAACATGACAAAGTATAAGCATAACTCAAAAAAGTGTATTTCTTTAACATGTGAAAGCTTTGAAATTAAAAGTGCACAGTATAGTACTGCACTGAAAAGTACTTATAAAAGTGATTTTTTCTACAGCTAGAACTCATATATTTGAATTTGCTTTCGTACATGATAATGAGGAAAAAAGAGTTTTGGTGAAGTAGAATGTTTGCCAAGATCACACAATTTAAGGCCTGAAGCTGCAATTTATCCAGGTTTTCTGGTTTCACTTTGAACAAATCAGCCAGTTAAAGGATATCTATTATTTATGTTTTTTTCACCTCTTAGTGCTTGTTTTTTAAAATATAGAGCAAACTTGACCCAAAGGCATTGGAGCACTTTACATGAAGTTCCATTGCACGAGGTCACATTCACTGTTTAGAGGCATGGGGAAATTAAGGGCTAGATTTACAAGGAACTGGCACAGCGGGGCGCTGCGCACAAATTGGCAGCACCTGCTGCGTCAGTTCTGAAATGCAAGGATGCGCTGCATTTCCAAAAATATAGTGCACCTCTGTGTTTCCCCTAGCGGTGGCGTTAAATTTAGCTGTCAACACAGGCACCCTTGCAACAGAGTGCAAGAGTGTCTTCGTTGAAGGGAGTGACTGTTTATGTGCAGGAAGGTGTCCCTTCCTGCACATAAACAATCTACTATAGTGATTTGGCTTTTCTGTGTGTGCTGCAGAATGCAACACACATTGAATTAGCAAATCACCATTAGTGAATGATTGTTTAGGTGCAGGAAGGAACATCTTCAGCACATAAACAATCACTCATGGTGTTCTGTTCTTTCTATTTGGGCTGCAGAATGCAGCACACATGGAAAAAGCAAAGATGTGGAGAAATAAAAGCATTTCCCCTTGTTGCGCCTTGCTAACGCCACCCCTGGGGTGGCGTTAGTTTTTGGCGCTGCCAGAGATTTACGAATTCTTGTAAATCCGGGGTGTCGTTGAAAACAATGGGTGTTGCTGTGGACCGCCCACAGCAACACCCATTGAATGCCCCTCTGCCGCAGAAAACTGAGTTGGAGGGGCCCATATTTTCAAGGCGGAGTTAAGCCACAAAAAGTGGCTTAGCGACACCTTATAATTATGGAACAGTGGACAGTGCCATTAGAGCATAAAAAAGGGACGCTCCAGTGGCGCTAGGGGCATGTAAATATGTCCAGAAGTGTGATGCCCAGAGTCCACAATGTTGAGCCGAATCGAAGACTCAAACCTGTTTCCAGAGTTCCAAAGTCCACAGATGTGGCTTTAAATACACATCCTCGGTAGAGGGAAGGACACATAAAGCTCAACAGGCCCTCGAGCTGAGCAAGAGCCAGGCGTGAGGTTTAAATCTGGCCTGAGCTCTCAGTGTCTCACCCACCTCTACCTCTATTTTATATGTTTTGTTCCTGTAGTTACCACCAATAACATGTTGTTGGTTACAGCAAGTGCACAACAGTCGGAAGGTGAATTTATTGTCACTTCCCAATTAGCAGCATCGTTGAAACACTTGCAAATGCCATGTGCACCACTTTTTGCACTATTGCCAGGATCTAAACGCCCATGTTACAGTTCTAAATCAAGCGAAAATTGTTAGAGTCTAGCAAAAATGTTTTATCAAGCTCGTTTCAACTAAAATAATCCTATTTTATTTATTGAAAAGTTCGCTGTGTGACATTACGATCTTGGTTAATGTTGTGTGAAATTCACCTATTTTCCTCTGCAGGAATGTATGCAAATTTGACAAAAAAATAGCAAAACAACAAGAAACACTTGTTTGACATTTAGTGCAAATGTTTGGCAGGAAATGCAGATTGTATGAAAGGACTAAAATTAAAATACACACAAGATCACACATGGCAGAAACAACAACAGCAGGAGTTGTGTTTGGTTGTGATATTCCTGCTCTCCCACTGTAGGATCTCTACTCCACCGACATATCAACTACACACCGTTCTGGGATAATCTAACAAGTGTAATGTGAAATGCTGGAAATTACACAAGATTACACCAATCTGGAAAAAAAATGTCCAGGCCTAATCCTGATTTCAGAGCATGTGAAAGACTCAACCCAAAGCAAGTTGCATACAACTTCAAGGAAGCCAGTCTTGAAGCTACTAGAAGAAAACTCCCTCATTAACTTCTTGACAAACTCACCAGCTCTGGTGACTCTCAGCACACTTACAGCATTGATTCCACCAACGATACAAATATGCAAAAAAAGTAAAACAACGGAACAGGCATGCTTAGCTGCAGCTGCCGCAAATCTCAAGGGGAAGGATGGGGATGGGGAAATAAACTAAGAATTAAAAAAAAATCTTACCTGTTCCTTCCACCACCAGCCTCCTCACTCCTCTCCCAATGGTGATGGTGTCCCTGATATACCAACACAGGCTCCCTATGCAATCCTGGGGCTGCTCACGTTGTATACCTAGCATGAGGGCAGTGCCAGGATTAGTCTGAGTGGCTTGGTCTGCTGCTCAGATAGTGCACTAGAGTCTGCGCAGTTTCTCCAAACCAGCTGTGCAACACAGCCGGGTTCGAGAAACCTAAGTATGCATGTCAGTTTGGCTAGCCTAAGATGACTGGCCAAAGTGACATGCGCACTTAGTGCATTCACCGCACTCCTCCTCCTACTGCCCTGCCCCTACCTACACATGCTGGCTGAGACAACAGAGAAAAATAAAACAATAGTAAAATATTGTTTTATTTTTCAGCTGCAGGCTCATAGCCAGTGGGAAGACGCTCCTTCACCATTGCTAAGGAGCTGCCCCTCCTGTAAATGCACCCAGGATTAGGATGGACATTCCTAAATAGAATCAACCTCCACCCATTCCCCAGTAACAGTCCACTTCTGTTCTTAGAAACCACCTACCCCTCCAGTTCCTCGTTTTCTGTCTAGGTCTGTGCTATCCAAATGTACAATATATGCATAAATACATACTGCAGCTGAACATGGACTATAGGCAACAAACACACATCACAGGGGGAATTCACATAAATGTAAAGATCAGAAAGGAATCAACAAATAACCTTTCCTTCAGTTTATTTGGCTCCAAATATTGTCAGTCTCCATAACGGAGAGAAAAATAAATGTGAAAACCAGTTTGCTCTTTTGCCAGCTTCAGTTTCTTAAAATTCTTCTAATATTGATTTTTCAGTTCTACAAGCACTGGCATTTCACAGTACATCAATATATATTTCCGTGTTTATTTAGTTTCCAGCGCACTCTTCAAGGATTGAACTTCAAGACTGAGCCAAAGTAAAAAAAAAAAAATGTCACTACTGATTTCTTTTCAATTTGTGCCTCAGCGGGTCTTAACCTTGTTGCAATCGATCAATGTGATTCAGCACAATGGCAACAAGCTCTGACAGGACATGATGTAATACATGAAAGGCCTGGACTTATTCTTAGCTTCTTTGCAATAATTGTTTTTCTGTTTTCTTCAATCAAACATAAGCCACTGTGTTTAGTTGACCCTTTAAAAAATACATTTGTGTTAGAACATTGGAATGTTGGGACCGCTACTCAAGAGTCAAGATAGCTAAATGCTGATATGGGCCTTCAGTTCTAGCATTTCAATGCTTGTCTTTGTGATTCCCCTGTTTATTTTAGCACATTCTGCCCTCAGTGGGTATATGCCACTGTCCTTAGGGCCTTGTCTGTGGCACATGCCTGCACCTCAGGTATGGTGCAGTTAACAAAGCTAATAACCCACTGTACCACGCTATAATGCTTCATTACAGGATCTGGTGCATCCAGAGGTGCTGGAACAATTTTCAGAGTGGGGATGCTGTCATCAAGGTTACCTAACTGAAGTTATAGTGATTTTGAAAGATCCAAGTGATTAACAACAGACAATTTTAGACCTGACAGCCTTAGGTTGGTCTTCTCCCCAACGGTTTGCAGATCTCCTCCACATTTCTGACCTCCATTTCGCTGGCTTTGGGCCTCTGTGAACTTTAACACTGCTAACCGGTAATTCATTTACTTATAAGTCAATAGTATAGTGCACTACGTCTGCCCAGGGCTTGTCATTTAAATGCTACTTGCAGGCCTCCAGCACTTATTGTGCCACCCTCTTAAGTAGCCCTCTAATCATGACTCTGTCCTGCCATTGCAGAGCCTGTTTGTGTAGTTTAACAGACATTTTGGCATGGCATAATAACCTAGTTGTCAAGCCAAAATATTCCCTTTTATGCATATAGTTCACCCCTAAAATAAGCCCTGGACAACCCAGAGGGCAGGGTGCAATGGATTTCGAAGACAGGACATGTACTTTTAGGGCTAACAGGTCCTGGTAGTGAAAAACTCCCAAAGTCGTTTTTCACTACTGTAAGGCCTATCCCTCCCTCAGGATAACATTAATATTATCTTATTACATCTTATAAGTGTAATTCACAAACTGAAATATGTACGTTTTTTGAGTTTGGTGTTTCAGCAATCACAGTTTAAAATCATAACTTATGGTGAAGTTGGATTTTAAAATGTAATTCCGAAAATGCCACTTTTAGAAAGTTGGCATTTTCTTACTTTAGCCCTTTGGTGCCTGCTGCCGGTCTCTTATCACTTGTTTGGGGTGGGTGACTGCTGGACTTGTGTATTCCCCCTAGACATCCACACACAATGGAAGCTTGTGTGTGACTTGATTGGCCTTGGTGAGCCACTCTGGCAGGATGGGAGGGAGGAGCTGGCCACAGCCTTGCTTACATCTGAATAGGTTGTGTCCCACACAAAGGACTATGCAACTCCCTGTAATGAGCCTGCAGCCAGGTCAGGAAGGGCAGGGCCTCTGTGCAAGACAAAGGCCTGTCTTTGAAGTCTCCCCCACTTCAAAGGCCAAACTGGGTATAAGTACTGGACCTCTGACACCACCAAGACAGTACACTTCTGCACCTGTGGATACTCTGAAAGGAAGAAGGACTACTGTGCTGCTACAAGGTCTATCACTCTGCTGAACTGCAGCTCTACAAGGAATTGTTGACCTGCTGTGCTGACCTGCTGACCTGTTGACCTTGGGAAGGAGAACTGGACCTGCAACCTCCATCTTGAAACCAGGACCCCGGATGGACTCCAAAGGTTAGTCTGCTGGCCTCCTGATCTGACCCTCAGGGACATAACAGGCTCTCCACAGCTCCTGGACCCATCTTCAACAAGCTCCTGACCTCCAAGAGGCACCTCTCAGGTCCTGGGCCCTTGGAAGTGTTTTTTCTACTCCTGAAATCAAGCTTTTGGGCTCTTCCAGACCCGTGCATGGGCAGCACACACCCAAATCACCCTGCTCACCCAAAATAATCAGCACAAGACACCCTAAGTTCATCTCTTTGTACAGTAAAGTATCATCGCTCATGACTGCGAGGCTCCAGCCCACCAGTCTGCAATGCTTGCCTAACTTTCACGCCCATGGACCGCCACTAGGGATACTCTCTTTGCTCCTGGTGACCTTCTCCCCCTCAAATGGGACTCTTGGCACAATTCTTGAGAAGGTCAAACTTCAGCTGGACTGATATGGGAATGTATCCGATCCATGCTCCATTGTGGTTTGCCTGAACTTTTATATTTAACCCTGTCTAGCACAACCAGATATCTTCGGGTTGCCCTTTATGCTTTTAGGCACTATATTGCATTATAAGCTTTAAAAAGTCCTAACTCCGGTACGACTTATTGGTTTTTTTTGTTTTGGTCTTGTTTTGTTCATTAAATTAATCTCTATTGTTCTAACCTGGTGCAGATTGTTTGTGTGTGAGTTTTTCACTGTTTTACTGTTTGAAGTGGTACACAAATACTTTACACATTGCCTCTTAATGTCAGCCTGACTCCGCTGTGCCAGGCTTCCAGAGGGGATCACAGGTTAATTTAGTGTGTGTTTGTGATTTACTCTGACTAGGATTGTGGTTTCTGCTTGATCAGGCTGGTCTTTTTTGAGATAGTTTACAGTTCATTTATATATATTTAAATGTTTGTTGAGAGTTAGAAAAGAACTGACATCCTACAGACTTTCCTTTCACTCCCAGTATCCCAGCAAGATTGTCAGATAGTTCACTTTCTTTCACTTTACACTCAGAGAAAAAAACGTAAACATCAATCCTCATGGTAAAAACATAAGAAAAGCAGCAATTTGTCAGAAGGCACAACCTGACATTTCACTGCTGTCTTTGAATTCTGTCAGAGTCACCAGATCCTTGGGGTCTGCGCACGTTCCCAACACGTCCACCACAAGACAGCTCCAATACTCTGATTAGAATGTCATAGAGTTTAAGAGAGTCCAAGTGTGGAAAAGGGGATTAGGAAGGGAACAGCTGAGAAGGAGACCTGTAGGAAGCAAAAGGTTAAAACACACAATATCAAGATTATATCATATTAATCATTACTAGACTATGATTCTAAGCATTGTCATACTGTAACCATGGATAACTTAAGCATGGACAAAATAACTAGGCCTCAGGACGTCTGGTTAACTGTGAAGGAATCAAGAAGGATTAATAAAACTTTTCAATGAACCTCTCAATGAAATGTTACACCTGGACTAGAAACATCAGAACCTTCTAGAATTACGTTTTCAAATTCAAGCATAGTCTTTTGCATGAGGACAAGAAAATAATCTGAATGAACACTTTAGTTTCTTAAAATGCAGGAAAATGAATTGCGCACATTGCGGATTTCCACAAGAGTTTGTAAATGCCATGAAATGTTTGCGCACAATGAATAACATGAGTTAGGCACAAGAAATGAATTGCGTGTCTCGCCGATTCGAAGGCCACCAAGTAAATGCCATGAAATGGTAGCACACAATGAACATCATGAGTTGAGCACAAGAAATGAATTGCGCGTCTTGCCGATTCGAATACCACCATGTGAATGCCACAAAATGGTAGCGCACAATGAGTAACATGAGTTCAGCACAAGAAATTAATTGCGCGTCTTGCCTATTCGAATGTCACAAGAGAATGGGATCGGGGATCGGGGGCCCAGCCCGACCTCTGTCTTACCGCCCTGATCAAGAATCACCAATAAAGTGAAAGGGCAAGGCCTGGAAGATCAAAGTAGGCCTCCGGAACAGGAGCTAAGGAAGTTGCTGCTGCTCTGCACCGGGACCTCTGAATAGTGAGCACGTGGAGCTGGGCTGGCTCCCTTATATAGAGTCTTGGCCCAGCCCACAAACCACACCCAGGCATGCTGCAGGGAAAGCTTCTAGAAGGTCCTGGAAGGAACCACACCCTGACACACTCTGAAAGCCTGCAGCAATAAATTGCAAATGAACAGTATTTATACGTACCTTGAACATAAGTCTTCTGGATAAAACTCTGCAATGCAAAAGGTTAACCAACAGCATATTAGCACAATGCATAAATTACGTTATCTTGAAAGTGCTGGGTTTTTGCATTCTAGTCGCCCATAGAGCACGCACTGCCCTGATGTTGACAAATACACCACAAATGTGAATAGATCAAAACACAATTTAAAGGCATTTTTATTACTCAGTCAGTTTCTGAACACTTCATGGTTATTCCAGGGGTGCTGCAGCACCCCCAGAATCCCTACTTCCATCACCTATTGGTGCATGGCCCGGTTGTCATCAGGTGGACCACAGTGGATGCAGACAACTACCCTAAAAATGCTTTCCTTCAAGTGTGGATGCTGACCTGAGTGAAAGCAACCTCCCCATGTCAGAAGGGAAAAGCAATTTCTCTCTCCTAAAGCCAAATTCAGAAGTGTCTCTCTCAGCTACACAACGTTCCATACCTCAGAAACTGGTATTTACTTTGCCAAATCATAAGTCAAATCCCCCCTCAACACTGGAGAGGTGAATTTGCTGTCACTTCCTAATTGGCAGCATTGTAGTAACACTTGTATAACAAATTGGTCTGTTGGTTGTGGTGGGTGTGAGCCCTGCCCATGCACAGCCATAATCCCCAGGGTTAACCACAAACAGTCACTAAATTATACTTTACTTAACCCTCTTGTAGCTTGGGACAAAAGTAGTCCGGCTTTACTTAGAAGCAACGTGGAAAGCATTTATGCAGCACACAAACGGTATTAAATTGAACACACAACATAAGAAAAATCTTACACCAATTTAGAAAAATTGAGTAAATGTTAATAAATAAGTTGACAAAAAACAACAAGAATCAAATCAGTAGAACTAGAGTTATGAATTTTTAAACTGTAAAGTAAGAACTAGCGCCTAAAAGAACAAAGCGCCAACTGTGGGCATCTAGTCACGCAAGACGCAAAAAAAGTCAAAAGTTATGACCAACCTGAATGGAGCGAAGATCATGTACCTAAAGTGGCTGGCCCATTACTGTCATCTTCAAATTAAACTTTCAGAAAAATTGGCTGAGAAAGTAATGTTCAGCGGGCCAAGGCAGCGGGTGATGTCCAAGGAGGAGGTGTCATCATTGGGGAGCCACTGGACAAAGTCACGGTCAAGATTGCTTAATTTGGACTTCGTTTTTTTTGTGAGTCAAAAATCTCCAGCCCGACAAAGCTGCTGACTGTAGCCTACGAGTGGTCCAAAAGGCCAGATACCCCTTCTGTGAGGAGCAATTGAACAGGATTTGCTGCTGCAGAGAAGAACATAGTGGAAGCTGCCGCTAAGTTAGGTTGGCTGGCGATGCATTTTGGGTGGATCAATGAGAAGTTAAGTGCAGTTTTTTTGTTGGTTTTCACAGCACATTTCGGAAGAAATGTTCAGTCTCAAGTTTTGGATTTTGGCTTTCTGGGCACCCTTAGCAGCACTTCTAAGGGTCCAAGACTGAAGAGGTACCACTTGGAGGGTCAGGACTCATTAAGGCAGGGTATGTGAGTGGTTCAAGATGATTTGCGCCTTTTCTGTCCCTGGGGCTCTGAGCAAGAGGCCAGCCAACTAACCCTTGGAGTCACTCTGAAAGTCCTTTGCTCAGGATGAAGTGCAGGGCTCATCTAACAGGGCAGGCCTCTAAGATTCAAACCAGGCTTCAAGCAGCAAATCAATCCTTCTTGGTGAAGCAGAGCAGCCTACTGTAGTGCACATCAGTCCACAGCAGCGTGCAGCCCCCTGAGAGTCTTTCTGTATTTCCAGAATGTGAACTGAAGAGTGGATCTGGTGCTGCTTTGTGGTGGGGGAAATATCTGGGGGTCTCCTTTCACAGAAGTGTCTGGAACATCCAGCCTTCCTTCCCTGGCTGCAGCCTGGCTACAGGCCCAAAAAGCTTTGTGAAGTGATTTGTGGGGAGAGCTGGGCACAGACTAATCAAGTGCAAGTGGGGCTGTGCACAGCCCCATCCTACCTGAGATGGCCCATTCAGGCACACCTAATCCCTTATTTATTGTGTAGCCATCTGTGAGGAATATACAAAGGCCAACTACCACCCAAACCTAGTCATGTGACCCAGGAACAGGTTGCAGGCACCAAATGGTTAGGGCACGAAAATACCAACTTTCTAAAAGTGCAATTTTCAAAAGCGTGACCTAAAACCTCACTTTACTATTAAATAGGATTTTAAATTACAATTTCTCAGACACCACACTTTATTTACCCACCTGTTCCTAATCAAACATTAGCACTTATTAAATGCAATGTGGTAACCCGATGTTATCCTATTGGAGAAGTAGGCCTCAAAGTGGTGAAAAATTAGTGTAGGAGTTTTTCACTATCATGACATGCAAAACTTTGAAAAAAGCATGTCCAACTATTTAATTACAATACGTCCTGCTCTATGGGCTGTATAGGGCCTACCTCACGTGTGACTTATGTGTATTCAAAAGGCAGTTTTAGATTTGGCAAAGGGGTGATTTTGACAATTTGGGTTGGCACTTAAAACTGCTAGCAGGCTGAAATGGCAGACATGAGACATGTTTTAAGGGGCTATTTAAGTGGATGGCACATTAACTGCTTCACAGCCACTAGCAACGTTTTATTTACTGGCCGTGGGTATATGGGTATATGGTATACTACTTTACTAGGGATTTATAAGTACATTGAATATGCCAATCAGGTGTAGGCTTTTAGGGAGTGTACACAAGCACTTTAGCACTGATTAGTCATGGTAACTTGTACAGAGTCCTAAGGTCAACAAAAATGAAGTCAGCAAGATAGGAGGGGTGAAGGCAAAAGGTTTCTTGGAAGACCACCCTAGGCTGACAGGTCGAACATCTTGCAAATGCGATGTGCACCACTTTTCTCACTTTCACCCGGATTTAAATACCCACGTTACAGTAATAAATCTAGTTAAAATTGCTATAGTTTAGCAAGATTGTTTCATCACACTCTTTTTAGCTGAAATTATATATATGTTGTATATTGAAAGGTTGATATATTATATGGCGATCGTGGTTAATGCCGTGTTAACTTCACATAATTGTCTTTGAGAGAATTATGCAAAAATGCCAAAAATAATGCTAAATAATGAGAAACTCTGGTCCGGCATTTAGTGCAATTCTTTTTGCGTGAAAAGCATCATCAGACAGTCAGAAAACAGATAAATCCACACACCTAAAGTGAACATTTTTACTCTCATCTTCCATGTCACAGATGAGGGGGCTGATTCACAGAGGTATTTGTGAATATGTTAAAAAAAACTACTGTAATCTTTTACTCTTTTGTCAATTGACCCAAAACATTTTAAATGGGAATGAAACTGAATATGCTCAGATTACACATGTATAATCACTACAAATAGAAAGGTTGGAGCCCTGTTTACACTTTTTCTAACAGGAGGTTGGACATTTCAGGGCAGATTCACAAAGGCATGTAACAGCTCCTAAAAGAGTGCTGCTTTAGCCCTCTTTTGCGGGTGACAATGGGTGGTGAACTTGTAAGTCACAGTACACTCATCCCACATAGCCTTCAAGTATGCATACATAAAGTTTGCACCCCGTTATGAGATCACTTCTTTTGGAAACCCAACTTTGGTAAAGATGAAAAGCAGGGCCCTCGGTACTATGGAAAGAGTCACCTTCCTCTGAGGTATGACATCAGGGTACTAAACAGCATGATCCACTACAGCCAAGATGAATCTGTTCACTAAAGCTGCTTTAGGGTCTAGGGGCCCGACAATGTTATTTCCTACTCCCTAAAAAGGCGTCTCCCACCACATCTTAGTGGGATCAGAAGAGCCTTGGGTTGCACTCCTGTCTTGCCATTGGCTTGACAGGCAGTGAAGGAGTGACAGAACTGCTTCACCTTCTTAGACGTCTGGGGCCAGTAGAAGTGGTTGAACAACATGTCCAAGGTTTTGGTCTTACTCAAATGCCCCGTCAAGGGCATTACATGGTGTAAGCTCCAGAGTAATGCCCTGTATGACTACTAAGGTCCTGGTTATTCCAGGTTTGGGGCCTCTAGCCTTGTTGTATAAAACACTCTCATTCCATTCGATCCTATGAATTCCACTGGTACCCCCTGCTCCTGGAGTTAGATTTTGTGCAGAAGGCCTTCAATGGTTGGACATTCTTTCTATGCTTGGCAGAAGTACTCGCTGGAGGGTCCTCCTGCCCCATGCAACTCAAAGAGTTTTGGATAGTCTCCCAGGGTAGGGTCTACTTCTCCTTTAGGCTCCAAATCCTCCTCCTGGGGGGTCAGATTGTTTCTGGGCTGTGGGAGGTTTTGAGGCTGGTTTTCCATGCCTCTTGGCCTTCCTTTTGGTTGTGAGAAACGTGTCTATTGTGCCAGACTCAAAGCTCCCTTTATTTTCTTGATCTATCAGGGCCCTTGTGGTCACATACACCCACTCAGCCAGACCCAATATTTCTACATGAGTCTTCCTTTTCACCTTAGCCCAAGCAGAGGTTTCTGGGCTGCTTTCACTGGATTGGAAGGGCTCAGAACTACCTTCTTTAGACTAGTAACCCCTCTCCACCCTAAGCTAACCATTGCCATAGGGTGAAACTTCACCTCATTGTGAGTGTTGACTTCCCTAAGGATAACATTTGGAATAATCTGCTCCAGGGAGTTCAGACAGTTCACCACCGCAGTCATGCTGGCTTCAGTACCCAGTATCCCTCCAAATCCACTACCATTGTCTGTACTTCACTGTGGGAGATAAGGCAGTCAGGGTTTTAACTTCTGCACTACCCACAGAGAAAAGGTGGCTATAGTCCAAATACTGGTTTCCAGTGGGTAAACTTCCACTCTATTTCCTACACATCCAAGCTGTTGGAGCTACCCTCCTCTGGTGGTGCTTGTTGGAACCAACTCAGTCTCCCTTTTATGTCCTGTACCCTCCCTTCTTGAGTTTGGATAGGGCACAGGGCTCCCCCTCCTAAGCAGATGTTTGGGACATCTGTGAGAACTCCTTCTTTTTATCATTGTTGTGACCCCAAGGAAGGGCTGAGCCCCCTTTCTTAGGATCACCCTCCTGGGACTTTTTAGACACCCTAGTGCTCACCCACTTGCTAGCTGCCTCACCAACCTTCCTGGGTTCAGAAAACCTGGAATCCGCTAGATACTGGTATAACTCTAAATGACAATTACTCAAAATGTGCTCCTTCATGATTAGATTATATAGCCCCTCATAAGTAGTAACTGCATTGCCTTTCGTCCAGAGCTCCAGTGTTTTCCTTAAAAAATCTGCAAAGTCAAGCAGGATTGCTGTGTGTTTTTGCGTATCTTTAGAAACATCCTCTGGAACTCTTGAGGTGTGGGACCAAACTTCTGCCCAGGGGCCTCCTTCATGTGAGTGTAGGAGTCAGCTACCTCCTCTTCTAGAGCCAGGAGTCTATCCCTCTCCAGTGTTGGTACTAACTTTCTCAGTAAGGCTCTCCAGTGCTGATGACCCTGACCCACCCTGTGCATTCTTAGTGCTCTTTCATAGAATGCAAACCAGTTGTCAATGTTGTCCCCCATTCTGGCTGAAAAGGTGGGGTTTCTGAAGGTGTGTTGCCTAATACCAGTTGCTAAGAATTGTTTATGATGGGTGTGACCTCTGTAACTAAGGGTATGTCCTTTCACGCAAGGCCTAAACACCCATTAGAGTCATCCTCCTTGCCATCCTCTTCCCTCACCTCCTTCAGGTTTTTACCCTCCTCCTGGTCCTTCTGCTCCACTGCATCATCTTCCTCCTGGTGTCTTTTCCCTCCTGATCATGATCTTCCTACTTTGAGTTCTGTCCTTGTCCTGATACTGGGTACTAGTCTTGTTCCCCTAAGTCATGATCCTTATCTTCCTGGCCCTGGTCTTTTTGTTCTTTCTGGTTCTTTTGTTTCTGGACCCTAGCCAGAGGCAACTTCTCTTCCGAATTCTCCCTTGGCCCATATCCTTCTCTTCATCCTCCTGTAGAGGTACTAGTGCCCATAGCTCGACAGGAGTCTATTTAACCCTAACAATGTCTCCATTTTACTACACCAACAGCAGTGAAAGGAGCCATTTCCTTTCCCTGGACCAGGGCCCATGGCATCCTTTCTACATTACTGCTTCTGGTCTGCCTTCTGGTCCACCTTCTTCTGGGTCTTCTCCTGGTAATCCTCCTGGTCCTCTTCTTCCGGGTCATGGTCCTATTTAAGCTCCTCTCGGTCCTCGTGTATCTGAACTAGTTATCATGGTCCTGATACACTTGCTCCACCTGGTTCAGATCTTTTTATTCTTGTTTCATCCTGGCTCCTGAGCCAGTAGCTGTCCCTCAGAAGCTTCTGTCCTGTTCCTGATCCACTTGCTTTCTCCAATCGTCCTCTTTCTCCTAATCCCTCTGATACCAGTCTGATGTTAGTCATCCTGGGCCTGTACCTCCTGGCGCTGGTCAACATGGAAAGGCCTTTATAGTCTCACTTTTCCCTGCTCACTGACCCTGGTTCTCCTGAACTTTATTCATATTGTCCTGTTCTCACTATCCTGGAATTCATGGTCATCTTTATCCTCATAGTCCTGGTCTTGTCTATTCTCCTGGTCCTGTTGGCCTTAGCAACACTCCACCATAACACCCCCCCCCCCCCCCCACAGTGGTTCTAATCATTCCCCTCCCCTCTCTTCCTCTTCAGGTTTCAGGGTACAATAGTAGTAAGTTAAGTCTGGTGGTTAATGCACCTCAAAAGATATGCATACATTCCCTGGTCACAGGCTGGAATCCTTTCAAAACAGCTCATAGGGTTAATGTGCTTGTGTCAGAGAAGACTATGTAGAGTGGGTTAATGCTTTTATTTGTAGAGAACCTTTGTTTGCTGCAGGTCATGAAGTACAACCACTGTAATATAGTTCAGTGGGTTATACACCTGCATCAAAGAGCTACATGTAACATGGCAGGTACGCTTTTATAGTCTTGAAGGTTTTTCTCAATCTTTCCTTATTATAAGGATGTTGCAATTACTTATGCTTAGTAGTAACAAGCCCTTTTTGTAGGTACCATAAATGTGGTTATTAGTGTAATTACACATAGTGGGAAACACACCTCACATTATTACATTGGATGCATAGACATATAGCTCTTATGTCTGAAGTGTGACAGGCTTGGTGTCTTTATTTGCTGTGATGGGAATCTATCATCAGTGGGCTAGTTTCCAACTGTGATCATTTGGCATGCCAACTGCTCCCAATCCTTTCCAATAAATGGAGTTGCTGATTACTCTTTAAGTGCTCCTGGACAAGCTGAAAAGGAAAGTTGAAGCATTCTCTCTCACCCCCTGCAGGTTCAATTTCCATGGGTCCTGGTGATTGTATTCTGCACTGAGGCACAGTAGAACATGCTGGTGCGGCCCGGATCCCAGACACGAATCAATAATCACTGAAGGCTCTGGAATCCGGCTGGATCCTCCTGTGTTTCAGCACTGCTATACCTATTATAGAAAATCTCACAAGCCAAACCTCAGCCCAATTACATGAACTTAGTAGAACCTACTAGGGGTTCTCTTGTACTTTTAGCCCATTTTTCAATACATAGACAAAGTTAATGTCAGAGGCCCTAGTTACGACTTTGGCGGTCTCAAATCGAGACCGCCAAAGCCACGTGCGCCAGAAGATCACCAGTGCTGGCAGTCTTCCACCTGCCATAATATGGTTACTGCTGCATTTCCACCACTTTTAAGGTGTGAGTGTGTGGTGTCTGCGTGTGTGTATGCATGTGTGTGTGCGTGTGTATTCATCTGTGAGTGTTGTGGTGTATGCATGTGAGCAAATGCGTTTATGAATGTTACAGTGAATGCATGTCTGGATGTCAGTGTGTATGCATTTGAGCATGTTAGTGTGGATGCATGTGAGTATGTGTGAGTGAATGCATGTATTGGTGAGTGTATGCGTGTATGGAAGTGGTGGTGAATGGGTGAATGTGTGGTGTGTGTGAATGAATGTGGGGGGGGGTCGGGACTCTGTGACTCTAGGGGGTGGGGGCACCGTGACTCTGGGGGTGTGGGGGGTGTTGTGACTCTAGGGGGTGGGGAGTGCTGTGACTCGGTGGGGTGGGGGGTTCTGTGACTCTGGTGGGGTGGGGGCGCTGTGACCCTACGGAGTGGGGAAGCTGTGAATCTGGTGGGGGGACGCTGTGACTCTAGGGAGTGGGGGGTGCTGTGTCTCTAGGGGGAGGTGGGTCATGTGATTGCCGGGGGGGGGGAGCTGTCTACTGGTGACTGGGAAGGAATTCTCTGTCACCGGTAGCCCTACCACCATGGTTTTTGTGGCGATGCTCCTGCCGCAGTAACCGTGGTGGTAGGCTGGCTCATTATACCGCCAACGGTCTTGTGTGGACCAGCGGGTAGGAGATGCACATCTCTGGCCCGGCAGTTCATATTACCATGGCAATATGAGTGGAGATGTAGGGGCCAACCCACCATACTCATAATGTGGTGGTATACACCACCAACAGCACATTAATCCTGGCAGTCAAAAGACCGCCAGGGTCAAAATGAGGGACAGAGTTTCTTACTTTCCTAAAATACAGGAATCATGGCAATATGCATTAACAATAAACATAATTTGAAACACTAAGGCCGGATCACAAAACATGGTTGGCTGGCACTATTACTTATCCTTGGTGGTAAGCAAAACAATGCTTGGTGCAAATAACTCACTGTGTTATAAAAGCAGATTTGTGTATGGGATAATGTGTAATAAGAATATTGTGCATATTCACTCTGTTGCATTTTGTTGTGGTGGTGATATGTTGAGCTGTTTTTGTGTACTGTTACTGTTGTGCTCTACTTTTGTTGTTGTGTTCCATTTTGTTATGTTGTACTGTGCCATGGGTTACTTTATTGTGTTATGTAACGACTTTAGAGATGGCAGTACATGCTGTTACATTTCGAGCTAAAAGCAGCAGAGTCCCTTAAAGGTCCGGTGACACACAAACATTCATCTTTTGCAAGGGTGGGATGGGGTCCCGGAGTGGACGGTCTTCATGGGAGAAGCAGTTTCTACAGTGGTGATGGAAAGCCCCGAGGTCAGGATTTGTTCCTAGGTTGTGATAGGAAGTTGAGTTGCAATGGTGATGGGGTTTGATTGAAGGTTGAAGTTGCTGTATACAGAGACGATTGTGTTATAGAAGAATCGTGAAAGCTTGTTGCAAAGGTCTTGTGAGGGTGTGCTATTGCAGGAGGCACAGTGAAGTCTTTGATGATGTCCTTCCTGCTGTTGGTGCTGGAGTTGATGGATCTGCAGGAGGTGTGTGCTTGGTGCTCCGTATCTGTGGGTAATAGCGTTTTAGGGCTGATTTAAAGATGCATTTTTCTGTGATGTCTTGACTTGTTCTCCATTTGGGCTTCAGTTGCTTGCAGTGGCATTTTATCAGCCTAACTTCCTCTGTGTACCAACTGCCTTTGGCAGTCTCTTGCCATTATGTTGTCCATGAGTGGAGCCATGGCGTAGGTGCATGAGGTGATCCAGTTGTTGAGGTTCTGATGTTTGTTTGCAAATTGCTAGTGTACTCGGGCCATTGCACGGAGAGGACGAAAGCCCATTTCTCTTCTGTGATGCTTTTACAGCAGTAGTGGGATGTTCCGGTGCGTCTGTGAAATCAACTTAACATCAGCTAATCAAGACTTGCAAGAGGAAACAGCTTTGTTTGACCACATTGTGCATCATGATGCTGTTCACTGCATATTGAATATGATAAAGAATATCTCTTCCAAACAAAGACTTCTGTGCAGATTAAGGCACCAATAGATTTATTGTCCAATTGGATCTTTACAATAGTCCAATTCAGAACATTTCCAGAAATAATTTTTTGGTGCCATACGTTAAGGTGCTTTTTTCTGCTGTATACATGACACTATTTCCATCAGGATTAAAAGTTTAGAATGTCACTGAAGGTAGAATACACTCTTTTATTTATTGCTGTGAGATAAGTATTGTTAGACTTGTCAGCCTTAGTGTGGTCATCCCCGCAGCTTTTTTCATTACTCCTCCATATTTTTACTGATGTCACTTTTTGTTGGTCTTAGGGCTCTGTGTACTTTACTGCTGCTAACCAGTGCTAAAGTGCATGTGTTCTCTCCTTAAACATGGTAACATTGTCTTATATCCAACTGACATATTTCATTTACTTGTAAGTCCCTGGTAAAGTGGTACTACATGTACCTAGGGTCTATAAATTAAATGCTACTAGTGGGCCTGCATCACTTCTTGTGCCACCCACTTGAGTACCTTTTAAACATGTCTCAGGGCTGCCACTGCAGCCTGTGTGTGCAGTTTTAACTGTCATTTTGACCTGGCAAAATAAACCTTTTGCCAGGCCTAAACCTTTCTTTTCAATACACATATGTCAATCCTAAGGTAGGCCTTACTTATCCCAGAGGGCAGGGTGCAGAGCATTTAAAAGGTAGGACATGCACGTTTAAGTTGTACATGTCCTGGTAGTGAAAAACTCTTACATTTCTTTTTTATTACTGCAAGTCCTACCTCTTCCATAGGATAACATTGAGTTTCTTTATTATATCTAATAACTGATAGCTTTTGATTCTGAACAGGTAGGAATGTCGAGTTCTATGTCAAATTTGGTGTTCATGGCTTTGTAATTAAAAGCCATCTTTAATGATAAAGTCAGATTTGTAGTCTCAGTTCTGAAAATGTCACTTTTAGAATGTTGGCATTGTCTGTCCCACCTATTTGGTGTCTGCTGCCTGTATCCTGTGCCACATGACTAGTTGTAGTTGGCAGTTGGTCTTTGTGGATTGTTTCCAGACAGTGAGACAAAGGAAAGCTAGGTGTTGGCAGGATAGGCCACTCTGAGTTAACCAGGGGGAGGAGCTGACACCTACCACACTTGCACATCACAAAGGCCCTGCCTGGGCACTCTGACAATGGGTTTGACACTAGTTTGGGGCCAGGGAAGGAAGGCAGGAAATTTCAAGCACCTAAGGGAGGGGTGAGGGGTGGAAACCTCTGCAAGATTTCCCTACTTCAAAGTAGGCATCAGGTATACAAT
This sequence comes from Pleurodeles waltl, assembly GCF_031143425.1. Taxonomy (NCBI): domain Eukaryota; kingdom Metazoa; phylum Chordata; class Amphibia; order Caudata; family Salamandridae; genus Pleurodeles; species Pleurodeles waltl. Next base: position 1,792,378,132 of record NC_090444.1, on the reverse strand, counting down.
ATTGGACCCCAGACACCAGCTCTTCAGTACACTTCTGGACCTGTAGAAGATCTGCTAGGAAGAAGGACTGCTGAATGGACTGCCACTCTGCTGGACCGCTACCCTGCTAGACTGCTTCCCTGATGTATTGCTTCCCAGATAGCCTGCTGGCCTCCTGCCTAGGTGAAAAGGACTGGACCTGCACCTTGAACCATGGACCAATGGAGAGACTCCAAGGGCTAGGGGGTCTGTCATCCTGATGAGAAGCCCCAGAAACAGAACAGGCTTTCAACTACCTTCAGTCCAGCATCAGGCTCTGCCAGTTGTGAGTCTTCTCTTCCCAAGTGGTGCTACCCCAGGCTTGGATGCTTGGAAGTGGGCCCGAAGGTGCTCTGTCAGCCCATCTGTGGTCCCAGCAGAACCAACGTATCTCCTCTGCAGCGTGGTGCAACCTCAGCAGAAACAACACATCACCTCTGCAGTGTGATGCTTCCCTGATGCAGTACTTTGCATTGCAGCCGGCTGTCTATTGGAACCACAGCTGTGCGATGCATCTTTATGCAAGGACTTTGCATCATCTACAGCAGCTAATCAGAATCGCCACTGTGTGACGCAACTCCACGCAAAGACTTTGCATCATCTATTGCAACTCCTCGAAACTGCTACTTTCCAATGCATCGTCACACAAGGATCTGGCATTTCCTCTGCTGTATGACACATCCTCACCGTGGGACCCTGCATCATTTCTCAACCAAGCTTAAGGATACTTTTTCAGCTGATCTAACTGGATCCCTTTAGCCAGCCTGTGCTCCATGACAGGTGGCCTAAACTTGTCTCTTTCTCTTGGTCTAGCAAGACAAGATAACCACAGTTGGCACTTTATGCTTTTTAGCACTTAGTTCACTAAAACATATAAAATAGCATAGCACCAGTTCTGATTTGATTTTTGTTGTTTTATTCTTCATTTATCATTTAAATGTTTCTCTATTTCTCTAAATTGGTGTGGAATTTTCCATGTATTGTGTTTTCACTTTATTACTGTTTGAAGTGCTCCATAAATACTATACCCAGCTTAAGGCTGCCAAGCTAACAGAGGGTTGAGCACAGGTTAAACTGGGTTTTGCTTGCGTTTTCACCCTTACAAAGATTGCAGTGGCTGCTTGAGTAGGGTTTTACCCCCTCAACCAGTAACCTAATTTCTTACAAGTATCATGGGCTAGGACAGCTGAAATATATCTAAGACTGCACAAACGGGATTGGTCTTATTTCATGAATATTTTGTCGCGAATAAATGTGATTAACTCCTGTAGTACTTCTGGTTCATTCTTGAAATTCAAAAGAAAGGAAGGCATATTACAAGTATAAGATATAGCAAACTCTTTAGCTTTTGCAGTTCCTTTCCTTCAAAATAGAACTTCCTTCCCCATGATGCTAGATTTCAGGGAGGTCTGAACATAATTTTTGATTGCTTGTGTTTATTTTGATCCTGTTTGCCCTGTAGTAGTTAGTAGACCATTCGAAGAGTGACATGACAGTGGATCTCATCCTAGCTAAGAGAAGGAATCCCCTGCTTACAATTGTAACCAATTTGTCCTTGATTTCATCTTTTCCATATACCACTTTGTCTCAGTTAGGGATTGTGGGAAATGATAAATGGAAAAGTTGAATTGAAGAAGAGCCCAAGAGGGTGCACATGATATGTTTGTGATTTTATTTAATCATGGGTCGAGTGTGCCCATCTGTAAATGGTAAACTGTTCATAAAATGTTTGCTACCACATATTGTGCCTTTTCATAACTAACTTTAACAAACGTTTCTTTTACTAAATTCAAAGGTGCTCACCCTAACAAAGATGCATAAATCACTGAGCTGCCTTACTAGTGAATTTATTATAGATATTACCTTTGTTCCACACGTTGGTATTGGCAGTGGACTAGTGCTTACCTTTCAGTGGTGATATGCAGTGAAGTTACAACAGGCATGGTTAGTTGTCTACTGTGGCATGTAATGTTGAAATTTCTTTGTAGGAATGAGGATGGGTTTACACGTTCGTAAGAACTTATTGTAAAATGTCTGTACAGTGCTGCATGCTACTTTTTAGAAAATTTAGAGCACCTGAATATAGAACCTTGCATGCCTTTTTTAATTTTCTGCTTTTACTTGGCCACTGCATTCCCAAAAGTGCCAGAGGGCTGATATTCAATGTGTTATGTTTTACATTTTGTGTGTTCAATATTATGCCATGCTAAACATGTGTGGCATGAGCTATAGCTGGCAGGCTAGAGTAGCTGTCTCTATTTTCTAATCAGTCTGATTTAGTTGTGAACACCTTTGCAATCTGAAGTATTATTATATTGTGAATACTGAAATTGTATATTTTGGTGCACATTACCTTTGCAGGTTGCATGTTCCACAATGTTTGAGCATGTCGTTTTTCACAAACTTTCAAGACTACAACAATAATACTTTCATTTTTTCAATTTTTTATTTATATATAATTATTTTAGCATTAAATTAAATGTATAAATTGTAAAAAGTCAAAATAATTTAATTTATTTTAACATTATTTGCTACGAGGTTATTTTGTATGTCCCTTCCTCCATTCTTTTCTAAAGGAGCATGTTGCAGTACCAGTGTTTGGCCATGTGTGATGCTAGATTTACTCCAGGTCTGTGCTGGATTAAGTTCACTGGGCCCTTTTTGATTGTAATAACTTTGTAAGGCTATTTTCTATGTGTTTTGTTTGCATATGGGATTGTAGTTCCTCTGAAGTGTATGACATGTTCTTTCCAATTGTATATTGAATGTGTTGATTCAATTCTTAAGTTACTAAATAAATAATTGTGTGGGCACATTAACTAAACTCTGCGACCAACCTTTAAAAAAAATGTGTGATCTTGTGTCAGTGAAGCTAACTGACTTTAATATAAACCCAACATCCATGTTGTGAACAAACTTTCTAAAAGTGGCATTTTCAGAATTGCAATTTAAATTCCACCGTCACCATAAGTTAGATGGAGTAAGGCAATCCCAATGGTATCCTCTGGAGAGATAGGCCTTGCTGTAATGACAAACGACTATGTAAAACCTAAAACTATATGTACTACCTTTTAAATACATTGCGCCCTGCATTCTGGTTGTCCAGGGCATACCTTAGGGGTGACCTCTATGTATAAAAAGGAAATATAATTTTTGGGGCTGGAAAAAGGGTTATTTGCCAAGTCAACATGGCAGTGTATAACTTCACATACAGACTCTGTAATGGCATGTCAGAGACATGGTTAATGGGCTACTTAAGTAGATGGCACAATCAGTGCTTCAGTCCCACGTGTAGCATTTATTTTACAGTCCCTTGGCACATGTAGTGTACTTTACTAGGGACTTATACGTAAATTAAATATGCTAGTTAGAGATAAGCCAATGTTACCATGTTAAGGGGAGAGAGCACAAGCACTTTAGCACTGGTTAGCAGTGATAAAATGCACAGAGTCCTAAAGCCAGCAAACATTAGGTCAGTTTGAACAGTGGTTGGAAATCCAATGTGTGTGGTATTTACCTGACCCAATGATTACTAAGTTTGTTAAATACCTCATCCTTCGTTAGATTTCAACATGTCAAGCCTCCCATAATTTAATAAGAGAAAACAATGAGGTTTTTAGAGTGACATGCACATTTTAATGAGGTAAGCACCATATTCTGCATGTTATTTCCCAAACAATTGGGAGAGGCGTTATTTATTGCATCCGATAAATAATAAACTCCTCTGTACCTTCATTTAGCAGCTGCACCAAATATCCCACCCAACACAGAGCCAGCTGCCATGAGGGCCTTAGTCATCAGCATGTTTTTCTAATACCATTGCGCCTTCTGTATACATTGTATTGTAACTTCACTGTGTGTTGTTAGTGGCCCAGCTATAATGTTGTGCTTTGTGCTTCCAGTCTTGCCAGCTGTGCTGCATTCTCACACAGCCCTCCAAAAAAGCACAGAAACAGTGTGTGACCCCAATTTATCCACTTGAAGCAACAACTGTTTCCTCTAACCTTTTGGATAAAACAGCAATTGACATCCATTTTTACCCAACTGACTAGTCATATTTTGATTATGGTGACATTCAGCGTCATGCACAAATGGTGCAAGCAAAGTAACATAATTGCTTTAAGGAAATCCAGTCTGTTCTTTTGGAACTAAATTCCGCTAGCCTGTCATAACAAAATATGTAAGGAGGAGAGACTATGGAGTGATCAAAACTAGAAAAATGGCAGCTTCCTTTAAATGGATATTTAAGGCATCGCTTTAAATGTGGTAATGGTAAAGGTGCAATATAAACCATAACAACAAAGAGTGCTATGAAAGCCTCTGCAATTTTATGTCAGTCCTTGTGAAGAGATTTATTTCCTGAACACACTGTCCCTCTTGCCTCTCATCTGCTGGACCTACATCCATTCTTGCATTACATGTTGTTCACTTACAATGTATCTCCGAGTGCTGGGCAGGAAAAAGGCCATACTGGTGGTATTAAAAGGCATGACATACTTTTAAGTTTTACATGTCCCACTAATGAAACACTACCAAAGTCATTTTTCACTACAGCAAGGTCTATCTCTCTCATAGGATAAATATTGCGATTGTGTTGTACCTAGCCCTTTCTACAGGGTCATTCCCCAAACTTTTTGCCTTCTCCTCCTACTTTTTTTTACCCTTTTTGGCTGATGTTATGACTCTGGTCACTATATCACTGCTAATCAGTGCTAAAGAGCACGTGCTCTCCCTTGTAGACTTGGGATGATTGGCTTATACCTGATTGGTACATTTAATTTGCCTGTAAGTCCCTTGTACAGTGGTAGCCCTATACCCAGCACATGTAAATTAAATGCTATTAGTGGGCCTGCAGCACAGCTTGCGCCACCCACAGAAGTAGCCTTTCAAACCTGTCTCAGGCCTGCTAGCGCAGGGTCTGTGTGTGCAGTTTTCTGACACAGGGACCTGGCATCTAAATTTACTTGCCAGAACTCTCCTTTTACTACATGTAAGTCACCCCTAAGGTACACCCTAGCTAGCCCTATGGGCAGGGTGCCATGTATGTAGAAGGCAGGACATGTGCCTAGTAGTGTGGCCTGTCCTGGTGGTGACAAACAGCCTATTTGGTTTCTCACTGCTGTGACTGCTGCCTTCTTATAGGATTGCATTAGAAATGCCCTGCCTTATGTCTCGGGGGTATTGTCTGATTTATGAGGGGTAGAGTAGGCATGATTAGTATGGTTGTAATGGTAGTGAGAAATGCTGCTTACTGGTGTAGGTGGATTTTTTATTACCATAATAGAAATGCCACTTCTAGAAAGTGAACATTTCTCTGTGCTTATGGTGTTTTGCAGCTTGACTCCAATCCACATCTGGGCAGAGGGACAGCTGGGCTTTGTGCATACTTTTCAGACAGCCTGTACACAGGGATGTTGGAAGTGTCACTGAGGTGCATCTACATATTGAAAGGTCTTCCTGGGCTGAAAGAAGGGGAGGCGGGGCACACTCGCATCTATAAAGGCTGTGCCCTAGCCTCACACAAAGGGCTCATTTGCCCCCAAATGATGTCTGAAGCCCGTGCAGGAGGAGAGAGGTGACACTTCTAAAACCAGTTGTGACACGTTGGAACCTCCTCTCCCCCTCATTGAAAATGCTGTGTAAAACTGAGTATAAGTACAGGGGATTTTAAATTGTAATTCTGAAAAAGCCACTCTTCAAAAGTTCACATTTTCTGACTATAGCCATATGGTGCCTGCCTCTGATCACTTGTCTGGGGTGGGTGACAGCTGAGTTTTGTGTATGCCATCTGGATAGCCACACAAAATGGGAGTTTGGGTGTGACTTGATGGGCCATCTTGGGAGGATGGGAGGGAGGAGATGGACTCAGCCTCACTCACACCTGAATATGCTGTGTCCTGTCCCCAGACAAAGGGCTGCATAATGCCCTGTAGTAAGCCTGGAGCTAGAGCAGGAAGGGCAGAATCCCTGTGCACTTCAAAGGCCTGCCTTTAAAGTATCCCCCACTTCAAAGGCCCAGCTGGGTATAAGTAGTGGACCTCTGACACCAACTCAGTACACTTATGGACTTGTGAATACTCTGCCCGTAACAAGGACTACTGTTCTGTTGAAGGACTGCCCCTCTGCCAGACTGCTGCTTTGCTGGATTCCTGCCTTCCTGTGCTGCCTCATGCCTGCTGTTCCCCTGCCTGGGTGAGAAGGACTGGACCTTCATCACTTGAACCCAGAGTGACTCATAGGCTAGCTGGCGGGCCTGCTGATCCGAAGTATCAGGGACATGAAAGACTTCCAACCACCTGACTCCTGCACATGGACTCTGCCATTTGGGAGTTTGCTCCGCCAAGTTGTGCCACCCCAGTCCTGGACCCTTGGAAGTGATCCTAAGGTGTTTGCTCCAGCAGGATCAATGCATTGTCTGCTGCAGGAGCAGAACCAATGCATCCTCTGTTGGGGAAGCAGAATTGTCACACTGCTGCTGTTGCCTGGAAGAGACCTGGTGCATTGCCTTTAAAACCACTGCTGTGATCCCTTTCCCAGCACAAGGTCCTTCCGTCCCTGTCAACGCCATTCCTGATGCCAATGTCATAACTCTACATCGCATCCTCTGCGCTCATCAGAACCAAAGCATCACCTCGACTGCCCAACACATCCTCAACCCTGGTCTTCACATTGCAAGCCCTGGTGCTTGGATCCAACCAGAATTAAGGTACTGTTGTTCAACAGGCCTAACTGTGTCCCTGTAGCCAGCACATGCTCCTTCCTTTTTGGCCTAAACTTTTGCCTTGGTTCAGGTCCGGCTTAACCAGATATCCCCGACTGTTGCTTATTACTTCTAAGTGCTATTTTACAGTTTAATCTTTAAAATTTCATCACTCAAGTTCTACTTATTGGATTGCTGTCAGGTTGGTCTTATTTTGATTGTTGCATTTTACTCAATTTTGTAAAACTGCTGTGGATTCATCTTGTGTGGTGTTGTCACTCTTTTACTGTTTGATGTTTTGCACAACTACTTTACACACTGCCTCTAAGTTAAGTCTGACTGCTCTGTGCCAAACTATCAGAGGGTGAGCAAAGTTTAATTTAGGGCTTGACTGATACTTACCCTGGCTAGGATTGTGTTTGCTGATTGACTAGGCTTTACACCCCAGTCAATCAACAACCCAATTTCTAGCACAGGGATTAAGAGGAAAGGTAGAGGAAAGGAGTGATTATTGCAGATTCATAATGATTAAAAGTGTAATTGATAATCCATGTCTTGGTTTTCATCTATTCTATGACACAGCCAATTACTTCCTCCTTTCTATACCTCATCCCAGTGCTTATTTATTGCAAAAGGGCCTTGCTTCTGTTGCAGTACTTTGCACCATGCACATTTCTAAGTAAACTCAAGAACAGGCCTCCCTGAAGTAGGTGGACATTTACGGGGCATAGTTAAGAGCCCCTAGCGCCATTTGAATGCCACATTAACGTCATTTTCTGACACTAATGTGGCATTAAAAGGCCAAAAATGCTGCACCATATTTACAATTTACAAAGTTGCACCACTTTGTAACCCTCTACGCTACATCATGCCTGTGCCAGCATATCCTTTGCGCTACATTATGCCTGCGCCAGGCATAATGTATGCAAAAAGGGCGTTCCCCCATTGGGGGGCCAAAAAAAGGTGCAAGGAAATCTAAGAGATTTCTTGGTGCCAGTTTTTCGGCATTTTTAATGCCTGTTCGTAACAGGTGTTAAAAGGAGGCTTCCATTGGTTACGATGGGCCCCTGTGTGCTTTACATTATTAACGTCAACATTTTTTAACGCTAATCCTGCAAAGCGCCATATTAGTGCCAAAAATTCTGATGCTAGCCCACTAACTACCGCCATGGTGCACCGTATTTTACATACAGTGCACACATAGTTGTGTTGGGGAGGCTAAGGGGCGCAATACAAGTGGCACTGCACTGTGTGCAGTGCCACTTTTCTTAAATATGCCCCTTAGTTCTGACTGATGCTGACATAGCAATCAATACATTTTAAAAACATGAAGCACATTTGGCTCGGCAAGTATGACAAAGTATTAGATTTGCAAATCATGAAAGTGTATTAAAGAATTAGCAAAGTCACAAGGTCAGACCATCAAATAAGTTGTAATTCAATAGTAAGTACATAAATGCATAGTCAATATAATTCAAAGCAATTTAAAATCATACACGCAAAGACAAACTGTGATAAAGTTATCTAAAAATAAATCAGACTACTTTTTTTCATTAAGGGAAAATACTTCTCAGCTAAGTGAGGGAAAATGTTGAAGCTGGAGAGAAGTGAGCTGAAGGTGTAAGCGCGGAACGTTTGTGAAAGGCAATATCTATGAATCAAATAAGGATTCATCTAGCAAGTGGGTAAGACATCTGCCCAAGAGTCAACTTAAACTCCTTCAGGCAAGGGAAAAAGGCATCTGCACCTCTTGTGTGAGAAAGAGTCTGAATGGAAATCCGTATCTAAATGCTGCAAACACATTCTTAAAAGGACATCATTCTAAAGTTATCAGTAGCACCTACAGTTTCATATTAAATAAAATATATAAATCTTTCCCACAAGCAAGGTTCAACTGTGACCTTCAAACTAGAAGATTGTTCACATTCCCAGGCGCAGCTAGAAGACATCCATTCAATTAAGAAATTCCACCACAATATCCAAGATCAAAACCGTCTTTTCTATACGAGGAAACAGAAAAAATATAAGCATTGCATGTTTTCAATTCAATGTCGCTTCAGCTTTGCACTAGGAATACATGTTTACACTTCACAAAACAAAGTGGCTACTGACATGAGCCACTTTAACCCCTTCGCTGCCAGGCCTTTTCCCCCTCCTGTGCCGGGCCTTTTTTTGCCTATTTGGGGCAGTTCGCGCTTAGGCCCTCATAACTTTTTGTCCACATAAGCTAACCAAGCCAAATTTGCGTCCTTTTTTTCCAACATCCTAGGGATTCTAGAGGTACCCAGACTTTGTGGGTTCCCTTGAAGGAGGCCAAGAAATTGGCCAAAATACAGTGAAAATTTCGTTTTTTTCAAAAAAATTGGAAAAAGTGGCTGCAGAAGAAGGCTTGTGGTTTTTCCCCTGAAAATGGCATCAACAAAGGGTTTGCGGTGCTAAACTCAGCAGCTTCCCAGCTTTCAGGAACAGGCAGACTTGAATCAGAAAACCCAATTTTTCAACACAATTTTGGCATTTTACTGGGGCATACCCCATTTGTGCAATTTTTTGTGCTTTCAGCCTCCTTCCAGTCAGTGACAGGAATGGTCATGAAACCAATGCTGGATCCCAGAAACCTAAACATTTCTGAAAAGTAGACAAAATTCTGAATTCAGCAAGGGGTCATTTGTGTAGATCCTACAAGGGTTTCCTACAGAAAATAACAGCTGAAAAAGATAAATATTGAAATGGAGGTGAAAAAACCATCAATTTTTCTCTACGTTTTACTCTGTAACTTTTCCCTGCAATGTCAGATTATCGAAAGCAATATACCGTTACGTCTGCTGGACTCCTCTGGTTGCGGGGATATATAGGGCTTGTAGGTTCATCAAGAACCCGAGGAACCCAGAGCCAATAAATGAGCTGCACCCTGCAGTGCGTTTTCATTCTATACCGGGTATACAGCAATTCATTTGCTGAAATATAAGGAGTAAAAAATTGCTATCAAGAAAACCTTTGCATTTCCAAAAAGGGCACAAGATAAGGTGTTGAGGAGCAGTGGTTATTTGCACATCTCTGAATTCCGGGGTGACCATAGTAGCACGTGAATTACAGGGAATTTCTCAAATAGATGTCTTTTTTACACACACTCCTATATTTGGAAGGAAAAAATGTAGAGAAAGACAAGGGGCAATAGTACTTGTTTTGCTAATCTATGTTCCCCCAAGTCTCCCGATAAAAATGGTACCTCACTTGTGTGGGTAGGCCTAGCACCCGCGACAGGATATGCCCCAAAACACAACATGGACACATCACAGAAAACAGAGCTGTTTTTAGCAAAGTGACTACCTGTAGATTTTGGCCTCTAGCTCAGCCGCCACCTAGGGAAACCTACCAAACCTGTGCATTTCTGAAAACTAGAGACCTAGGGGAATCCAAGGAGGGGTGACTTGTGTGGCTCGGACCAGGTTCTGTTACCCAGAATCCTTTGCAAACCTCAAAATTTGGCTAAAAAAACACATGTTCCTCACATTTCTGTGGCAGAAAGTTATGGAATCTGAGAGGAGCCACAAATTTCCTTCCACCCAGCGTTCCCCCACGTCTCCCGATAAAAATGATACCTCACTTGTGTGGGTAGGCCTAGCACCCGCGACAGGATATGCCCCAAAACACAACGTGGACACATCACAGAAAACAGAGCTGTTTTTAGCAAAGTGACTACCTGTAGATTTTGGCCTCTAGCTCAGCCGCCACCTAGGGAAACCTACCAAACCTGTGCATTTCTGAAAACTAGAGACCTAGGGGAATCCAAGGAGGGGTGACTTGTGTGGCTCGGACCAGGTTCTGTTACCCAGAATCCTTTGCAAACCTCAAAATTTGGCTAAAAAAACACATGTTCCTCACATTTCTGTGGCAGAAAGTTCTGGAATCTGAGAGGAGCCACAAATTTCCTTCCACCCAGCGTTCCCCCACGTCTCCCGATAAAAATGATACCTCACTTGTGTGGGTAGGCCTAGCGCCCGCGACAGGATATACCCCAAAACACAACGTGGACATATCACAGAAAACAGAGCTGTTTTTAGCAAAGTGACTACCTGTAGATTTTGGCCTCTAGCTCAGCCGCCACCTAGGGAAACCTACCAAACCTGTGCATTTCTGAAAACTAGAGACCTAGGGGAATCCAAGGAGGGGTGACTTGCGGGGCTCGGACCAGGTTCTGTTACCCAGAATCCTTTGCAAACCTCAAAATTTCGCTAAAAAAACACATGTTCCTCACATTTCTGTGGCAGAAAGTTCTGGAATCTGAGAGGAGCCACAAATTTCCTTCCACCCAGCGTTCCCCCACGTCTCCCGATAAAAATGATACCTCACTTGTGTGGGTAGGCCTAGCGCCCGCGACAGGATATGCCCCAAAACACAACGTGGACATATCACAGAAAACAGAGCTGTTTTTAGCAAAGTGACTACCTGTAGATTTTGGCCTCTAGCTCAGCCGCCACCTAGGGAAACCTACCAAACCTATGCATTTCTGAAAACTAGAGACCTAGGGGAATCCAAGGAGGGGTGACTTGCGGGGCTCGGACCAGGTTCTGTTACCCAGAATCCTTTGCAAACCTCAAAATTTGGCTAAAAAAACACATGTTCCTCACATTTCTGTGGCAGAAAGTTCTGGAATCTGAGAGGAGCCACAAATTTCCTTCCACCCAGCGTTCCCCCATGTCTCCCGATAAAAATGATACCTCACTTGTGTGGGTAGGCCTAGCGCCCGCGACAGGATATGCCCCAAAACACAACGTGGACATATCACAGAAAACAGAGCTGTTTTTAGCAAAGTGACTACCTGTAGATTTTGGCCTCTAGCTCAGCCGCCACCTAGGGAAACCTACCAAACCTGTGCATTTCTGAAAACTAGAGACCTAGGGGAATCCAAGGAGGGGTGACTTGCGGGGCTCGGACCAGGTTCTGTTACCCAGAATCCTTTGCAAACCTCAAAATTTGGCTAAAAAAACACATGTTCCTCACATTTCTGTGGCAGAAAGTTCTGGAATCTGAGAGGAGCCACAAATTTCCTTCCACCCAGCGTTCCCCCACGTCTCCCGATAAAAATGATACCTCACTTGTGTGGGTAGGCCTAGCGCCCGCGACAGGATATGCCCCAAAACACAACGTGGACATATCACAGAAAACAGAGCTGTTTTTAGCAAAGTGACTACCTGTAGATTTTGGCCTCTAGCTCAGCCGCCACCTAGGGAAACCTACCAAACCTGTGCATTTCTGAAAACTAGAGACCTAGGGGAATCCAAGGAGGGGTGACTTGCGGGGCTCGGACCAGGTTCTGTTACCCAGAATCCTTTGCAAACCTCAAAATTTCGCTAAAAAAACACATGTTCCTCACATTTCTGTGGCAGAAAGTTCTGGAATCTGAGAGGAGCCACAAATTTCCTTCCACCCAGCGTTCCCCCACGTCTCCCGATAAAAATGATACCTCACTTGTGTGGGTAGGCCTAGCGCCCGCGACAGGATATGCCCCAAAACACAACGTGGACATATCACAGAAAACAGAGCTGTTTTTCGCAAAGTGACTACCTGTAGATTTTGGCCTCTAGCTCAGCCGCCACCTAGGGAAACCTACCAAACCTGTGCATTTCTGAAAACTAGAGACCTAGGGGAATCCAAGGAGGGGTGACTTGCGGGGCTCGGACCAGGTTCTGTTACCCAGAATCCTTTGCAAACCTCAAAATTTGGCTAAAAAAACACATGTTCCTCACATTTCTGTGGCAGAAAGTTCTGGAATCTGAGAGGAGCCACAAATTTCCTTCCACCCAGCGTTCCCCCACGTCTCCCGATAAAAATGATACCTCACTTGTGTGGGTAGGCCTAGCGCCCGCGACAGGATATGCCCCAAAACACAACGTGGACATATCACAGAAAACAGAGCTGTTTTTAGCAAAGTGACTACCTGTAGATTTTGGCCTCTTGCTCAGCCGCCACCTAGGGAAACCTACCAAACCTGTGCATTTCTGAAAACTAGAGACCTAGGGGAATCCAAGGAGGGGTGACTTGCGGGGCTCGGACCAGGTTCTGTTACCCAGAATCCTTTGCAAACCTCAAAATTTCGCTAAAAAAACACATGTTCCTCACATTTCTGTGGCAGAAAGTTCTGGAATCTGAGAGGAGCCACAAATTTCCTTCTACCCAGCGTTCCCCCAAGTCTCCCGATAAAAATGATACCTCACTTGTGTGGGTAGGCCTAGCGCCCGCGACAGGATATGCCCCAAAACACAACCTGGACATATCACAGAAAACAGAGCTGTTTTTAGCAAAGTGACTACCTGTAGATTTTGGCCTCTAGCTCAGCCGCCACCTAGGGAAACCTACCAAACCTGTGCATTTCTGAAAACTAGAGACCTAGGGGAATCCAAGGAGGGGTGACTTGCGGGGCTCGGACCAGGTTCTGTTACCCAGAATCCTTTGCAAATCTCAAAATTTGGCTAAAAAAACACATGTTCCTCACATTTCTGTGGCAGAAAGTTCTGGAATCTGAGAGGAGCCACAAATTTCCTTCCACCCAGCGTTCCCCCAAGTCTCCCGATAAAAATGATACCTCACTTGCGTGGGTAGGCCTAGCGCCCACGAAAGGAAAGGGCCCAAAACACAACGTGGACACATCACATTTTTTTATAAAAAGCAGTGCCTACCTGTGGATTTTGGCCTGTAGCTCAGCCGACACCTGAGGAAACCTAGCAAACCAGTGCATTTTTGAAAACTAGAAACCCAGGGGAATCCAAGATGGGGTGACTTGCGGGGCTCTGACCAGGTTATGTTACCCAGAATCCTTTGCAAACATCAAAATTTGGCCCAAAAAACACTTTTTCCTCTCATTTCGGTGACAGAAAGTTCTGGAATCTGAGAGGAGCCACAAATTTCCTTCCACCCAGCGTTCCCCTAAGTCTCTCGATAAAAATGGTACATCACTTCTGTGGGTAGGCCTAGCGCCCACAAAAGGAAATGGCCCAAAACACAACGTGGACACAACATATTTTTTCACAGAAAACAGAGGTGTTTTTTGCAAGGTGCCTACCTGTGGTGTTTGGCCTGTAGCTCAGCCGGCCCCAGGGGGGGGGGGCAGAAATGCCCTAAAATAAATTTGCCCCCCCAACCCCCACCCTCCCCCGCCGGGAGCGACCCTTGCCTACGGGGTCGCTCCCCCTGCGTGACATTGGCACCAAAAAACAAATCCCCGGTGCCTAGTGGTTTCTGCCCCCTTGGGGACAGGTTGACCTAAACTCAGCCAATCTGCCCCCAAGGGGGGCAGAAATGGCCTAAATACAATTTGTCCCCCAGGGGAGCGACTTTTGCCTGATGGGTCGCTCCCCATCTCTAAAAAAAAAAAACGAAGAAAAAAAAAAAGAAAAAAAAGAAAAATTCCCCTGGCGCCTAGAGGTTTCTGCCCCCCCCCCCCCCGGGGGCAGTTCGGCCTAATAATAGGCCGATCTGTCCCCCGGGGGGGCAGAAATGGCCTAAAATAAATTTGCCCCCCCAACCCCCACCACCCCCCCGGGAGCGACCCTTGCCTACGGGGTCGCTCCCCCTGCGTGACATTGGCGGCAAAAAACAAATCCCCGGTGCCTAGTGGTTTCTGCCCCCTTGGGGTCAGATTGACCTAAAATTGGCCAATCTGCCCCCAGGGGGGCAGAAATGGTCTAAATACAATTTGCCCCCCCAGGGGAGCGACCCTTGCCTGATGGGTCGCTCCCCATCTCTAAAAAAAGAAACAACCAAAAAAAAAACACACAAAAAAAAAATTGCCCTGGTGCCTAGAGTGTTCTGCCCCCCGGGGGGCAGTTCGGCCTAATAATAGGCCGATCTGTCCCCCGGGGGGGCAGAAATGGCCTAAAATAAATTTGCCCCCCCAACACCCACCCCCCCCCCCCCGGGAGCGACCCTTGCCTACGGGGTCGCTCCCCCTGCGTGACATTGGCGCCAAAAAACAAATCCCCGGTGCCTAGTGGTTTCTGCCCCCTTGGGGGCAGATTGACTTAAAATTGGCCAATCTGCCCCCAGGGGGGCAGAAATGGTCTAAATACAATTTGCCCCCCCCAGGGGAGCGACCCTTGCCTGATGGGTCGCTCCCCATCTCTAAAAAAAGAAACAACAAAAAAAAAACACAAAAAAAAAATTGCCCTGGCGCCTAGAGTGATCTGCCCCCCCCCCCGGGGGCAGTTCGGCCTAAAAATAGGCCGATCTGTCCCCCGGGGGGGCAGAAATGGCCTAAAATAAATTTGCCCCCCCAACCCCCACACCCCCCCCGGGAGCGACCCTTGCCTACGGGGTCGCTCCCCCTGCGTGACATTGGCGCCAAAAAACAAATCCCCGGTGCCTTGTGGTTTCTGCCCCCTTGGGGGCAGATTGACCTAAAATTGGCCAATCTGCCCCCAGGGGGGCAGAAATGGTCTAAATACAATTTGCCCCCCCAGGGGAGCGACCCTTGCCTGATGGGTCGCTCCCCATCTCTAAAAAAAGAAACAACAAAAAAAAAAAACACAAAAAAAAAAAATGCCCTGGCGCCTAGAGTGTTCTGCCCCCCCCCGGGGGCAGTTCGGCCTAATAATAGGCCGATCTGTCCCCCGGGGGGGCAGAAATGGCCTAAAATAAATTTGCCCCCCCAACCCCCACACCCCCCCCCCGGGAGCGACCCTTGCCTACGGGGTCGCTCCCCCTGCGTGACATTGGCGCCAAAAAACAAATCCCCGGTGCCTAGTGGTTTCTGCCCCCTAGGGGGCAGATTGACCTAAAATTGGCCAATCTGCCCCCAGGGGGGCAGAAATGGTCTAAATACAATTTGCCCCCCCAGGGGAGCGACCCTTGCCTGATGGGTCGCTCCCCATCTCTAAAAAAAGAAACAACAAAAAAAAAAAACACAAAAAAAAAATTGCCCTGGCGCCTAGAGTGTTCTGTCCCCCCCCGGGGGCAGTTCGGCCTAAAAATAGGCCGATCTGTCCCCCGGGGGGGCAGAAATGGCCTAAAATAAATTTGCCCCCCCAACCGGCACACCCCCCCCCCCGGGAGCGACCCTTGCCTACGGGGTCGCTCCCCCTGCGTGACATTGGCGCCAAAAAACAAATCCCCGGTGCCTTGTGGTTTCTGCCCCCTTGGGGGCAGATTGACCTAAAATTGGCCAATCTGCCCCCAGGGGGGCAGAAATGGTCTAAATACAATTTGCCCCCCCAGGGGAGCGACCCTTGCCTGATGGGTCGCACCCCATCTCTAAAAAAAGAAACAACAAAAAAAAAAAACACAAAAAAAAAATTGCCCTGGCGCCTAGAGTGTTCTGCCCCCCCCCGGGGGCAGTTCGGCCTAATAATAGGCCGATCTGTCCCCCGGGGGGGCAGAAATGGCCTAAAATAAATTTGCCCCCCCACCCCCCCCCCTGGGAGCGACCCTTGCCTACGGGGTCGCTCCCCCTGCGTGACATTGGCGCCAAAAAACAAATCCCCGGTGCCTAGTGGTTTCTGCCCCCTTGGGGGCAGATTGACCTAAAATCGGCCACTCTGCCCCCAGGGGGGCAGAAATGGTCTAAATACAATTTGCTCCCCAGGGGAGCGACCCTTGCCTGATGGGTCGCTCCCCATCTCTAAAAAAAAAAAAAGAACAAAAAAAAAAAACACAAAAAAAAAAATTGCCCTGGCGCCTAGAGGTTTCTTCCCCCCCTGGGGGCAGATCGGCCTAATAATAGGCCGATCTGCCCCCAGGGGGGGCAGAAAAGGCCTTCCCAAAAAATTGCCCCCCCTGGGAGCGACCCTTGCCAAAGGGGTCGCTTTGTTGCGTGACATTCGCGCGCAAAAACAAACTCCCTGGTGTCTAATGGTTTCTGCCCCCCTTGGGGGCAGATTGGCCTTATCAAAATAGGCCAATCTGCCCCCAAGGGGGGCAGAAATGGCCTAAATATATATTGCCCCGTAGGGGAGCGACCCTTGCCTAAGGGATCGCTCCCCACCTAAAGAAAAAGAATTCATCACCAAAAAAAAAAAAAAAAAAAAATGGTCCCTGGTGCCTAGAGGTTTCTGCCCCCCCTGGGGGCAGATCGGCCTAATAATAGGCCAATCTGCCCCCAGGGGGGGCAGAAAAGGCCTTCCTAAAAAAATGCCCCCCTGGGAGCGACCCTTGCCCAAGGGGTCGCTCCCTTTTGCCAATTTCAAGAAAAAAAAAAAAATCCCTGGTGTCTAGTGGGGTTTCAAAAGCCGGATTGCAAGCAATCCAGCTTTTGAAACCTGTGAGAGACTTCAAAGGGAAGGAAATACATTTCCTTCCCTTTGAAGCCTCTCGGGGCCTCCCCCATGGGATTGAAAAAGAAATGCAAAAGCATTTCTTTTTCAATCGCGCTGGAAGCTCTGCTTCCAGCGCGATGGGGGAGACCCTGTGACTAATCAGCGCGCGCTCGCGCGCTGACGTCACAGGGGGGGTTGGGGGGGGTCGGGGTGGGAGGGGAAGGGCTTCCCCTTCCATCCCTGACTTGGGGGGGTGGGGGGGAACCCCACAGAGGGAGCGAGAGCGCTCCCTCTGGGCTGTGTGCCGAGGACGTAGTGGTTACGTCCTCGGCACAGCAGCACTGTGCCGCAGGACGTAACCACTACGTCCGCGGCACAGAAGGGGTTAAAATACAGGTCTAATTAGCAAAAGACAGTTTGTTGATGGAAAATACTCTTTCAGTACATTTTCGTGTTGCATGTTAAGTCCATATATGTGCAGAGCATTTAATTAGGATAAAATCTTTATTACCTCTTTCAAATAGCATTATTTCCTCAAGTATATTTCTATTCTTTCTACTGTCTTGTGAGATCACTTCTCTTCACTGTGCATAAAGGGATTCAAACTTCTTCTTTTTTGTGTGTGCCTGATCGGGTGCTCGGCGCTCTCTGTTGTTTCCCTTTCTTTTCTATTATAGTTGGTGCAGTACAAGGGCTGCAGCTCATATAAAACTAAAGACAGAATGGCAGAAGCCTGCACTGAGTAAAGATCGCGAAGCTAAAGGCCTATGTCAGTTTTAAGCTGATAATGTTACTATAAATGATATCATATCGACAAAAGTCCAATCAGTAGAACCAGACACATTTAATTTTAAAGGTTTATGTGAAAGTAGAACCTATAATCACAAAGCACCACTTGTGCTCATCTGGACCCTCTAGACCGGGGGAAGGTTTAGGCCGAAAAGAATGGAGCGTAGGTTTGGTACCGCTACCAGGTTAGTCCATTCCCATTGGAGGAGGTCGAGAGGAGCAGGTCGCGCGACATGGACAGTCATCGCTGTATCACGAAGAGCAGATGTGGGCGGTCGTCACTGTACTGTGAAGAGCTAGTCGGACATTTGTTGCTGTAGCTGGTGGTCGTCATGGGCTGTCATTGCTATAGTGTGAAGCGCAGGTCTTGATTGCTGGTTGCTGCAGGCAGTCATCATGAAGAGTGGGCTCCACCAGAGTTTTGCTTTGGTGGTTGTTGCTGGTGGCAGAGTCTTGGTGCGAACAGGGCCATTCGCAGTTGCGAGGAACCCAAACTACAGGATTTTCTCCTTTTCTTTCAGGT
This sequence comes from Pleurodeles waltl, assembly GCF_031143425.1. Taxonomy (NCBI): domain Eukaryota; kingdom Metazoa; phylum Chordata; class Amphibia; order Caudata; family Salamandridae; genus Pleurodeles; species Pleurodeles waltl. The sequence goes on along the minus strand of NC_090444.1, from coordinate 1,792,359,855 downwards.
GGAGCTTCCACTAATGCCAGTCAAGGGTCCAGTACCAAAAAGGTACTTCTTGGGGATCAGAATTCACTCCCACAGAGGCCAGCAGCAGGGCTTGGGCAGGTCCAGTTGCAGGTTCAGGCATGGCTAGTTGCAGCAGGAGGCCTCTGAAGCTTGTTGTGTCCCTGCATCAAACTAAGAAGGTCAGCTAACTGACCATTGGAGTAACTCTGGGTAGCCTGGGATGAAGACAAACAGGTCCAAACTTCCTTCTCTGACAGCAAGGCAGTCCTTTATTCAGTAGGGCAGACCTCTGGCAGCAGGGCAGACTTTCTTATGAAACTTTCACAGGTCCAGGAGTATTTTGAAGAGTGGCTCTGGTGGTCCAATATTTATACCTACCATCCTTCTCATGAGGGGACTCCCTGCCCTACTCCCCACATTTGGTTGTGGAAAGTTCTTCCCCCTTCCCATGTCAAGGCTCCAAACTGCCTGGGGGTGACAAAATACAGAAAAGACCTGGTGTCAGGTTCGTCTGTGTGTGCTGTACCCAAGGCCCTTTGAAGTATAAGTGTGTCTTGCCACGGGTCACACCACGACCCGTGGCTCACTGAGCTGCCTCCCTAGCCTCCTGTGTTACACAGCGTGATGCCCTAATCATTTACCTGCAGCCTGGTGAGTGCTGCAGAGAGCCACGGAGGGGCATTCTTCGCCTTGCTTATTGGGTGGGCTTGAGGTGTTCCTCTCCTTGGGGGCCATATTCTTGCTCTCTGTAGCTTTTCCTTCCTGAAATTCCTGGGGAAGTGTTTTTACTTACCCAGTTCATCATCTAAGCTCTATCATGCATTTCTGCCATCATTTCCAAACCCTTCTTGCTCAATGTCAATTCCTGTTTTTTGGTATATAAAGAGAAGAATTATCTTTCTCCTTGAATTGCAGCACTCCTCGCTTCTGATGTGTCCTCGGTCCTGCTGGTGTCTCCTCACCACTGCTGGTGATTATTGCTCCGGTTGCTTCCCCTCCTGAACCTTTCTATTATTATTTTTTTGGAATTTCCACTTGTCTTGCCTTTTGTGCCTCACTGCAACCCTGGTCTTCAACCTTCATAACTAGTCCCCATCGGCCTCCGGGAATTCTGCAGTCACCAACAGAGGTTTTTTCCCTTTGGGCTTTTTCCTCTTGGGGCCTCCTTATGGTGGGCATTATCTACTTACTTCCCTTGTCAGCGGCATTGTAGCTACCAGAAGGGTTTGTCCACGCCTTTGGCAGGCAAGGGCAACCACAACCTGTACGAACAGATTTTCCCATTACTCCAAGGCTGCAAATAGAAGTCTGTCCACTGAGGAACCTGACAGGGTGGGGTCCTAGTCCAGTCATCCTGGCAGGTTGGCCCATCTTGCCCACACCTAAGTCCCCTTTGTGTTACTGTCTGGAGGCAATACACAACCTCCAACAGGAGAACTATTGTGACCCAGGACCCTGGAAGAAGGTGCAGATTGCTGGGACAAGAAAATGTAAACTTTCAAAAAAATTGCATTTTCAGAATTGCACTTAAAATCCAACTTAACTGTTAAAGAGTATTTTAAAGTAGAATTACTTGGAGTGTGAACTGCATATATTTACCTGCTCCCAATCTAAATGTTAGCCCTTCATAAATGTAATAAGGTGACACAGTGCTGGTCAATTGGGGAGATAGACCTTGCAACATTGAAAAACAATGTTAGTCGTTTTTTACTGCCAGGACATCTGCATATTTTTACCTGCTCCCAATCTAATTTTAGCCCTTATTAAATGTAATAAGGTAACCCAGTGTTGGTCAATTGGAGAGATAGACCTTACAACATCGAAAAATGACCAGTAGTTTTTCACTGTCAGGACATGTAAAACTGAAGTACACATGTCCTATGTTTTCAAATACAATGCACCCTGCTCTTTGAGCTTTTAGGGCCTACTTTAGGGGCAACATAAGTAGTAAAAAAGGCAAAAGGTTTATTTTTCCATATCAAAGTGGCAGTGTACAGCTGCACTACAGGCTACAGTGGCAGGGCTGAGGCATATTTTTAAATTGTTATTCTAGTGGGTGCACAAGAGTGATGCAGGCTCACTAGTAGCAGTTACTCTGCAGACCCTGGGTACATGTAGCACCGTTTACTAGGGACTGCCAAGGAAATTAAAGTGCCAGTTAGGTATAGGCCAAACTTACCATGTTTGAAGTGAAGAGCACAACCACCTTAGCACTGGTTAGCAGTGGTAAAGTGCAAAGGGTCATAAATTGAACAAAAATAAATTCAGCAAACAGGAGGTGTGAAGTCGACAAGTTTGGGGGAATACCACGTTAAGGATGGCAGGTCTAACACATACTCGTTCATCAGTGGTAAAAGTATTTTGAAAGAATTAAAATGCCTCATGATTGCAACAAATACACAAATTATGAACCATTCTCATTTCTACACATCTACAAGGCATTCTCTGGATTCCAAATTAAATCAGAATCCATGTTCCTGCCTATTCCACATCCTGAACCATTCAAATGCTGAAGGAAGAAGATTGCCTCTATTTTGGGAAGTATGTAAAAATGTTGTCAAGGACAAATAGGTGCTACAACTGGTTTCTCAAGCAAGTATATTGCATGAACCTCCAGTCAATTCCACCAGATTCAAGCTATGTTTCAAATTCTTAGCTTCACCACATGAAAAAGGGCAGAGCATTACAGAAAACATAATTTGCAGAAAAAAATCAATTGTACCAGTTGCGTTTCAAGGAAGTGGGATTGGAAGGTTGCTCAATTGTTTTTCTAGTCTAGTGAAGAAGTCATTGGGTTACTTCCAGCTTCAAAATAAACACTTTACAACAGATTATGCCCTACTGTCAATAATATATTCTGTTGCGTCAGTAGATTTTCAACATGCATACCTTCATATTCTTATAAAGCAGTCTGATACGAGATTGAGTGCAAATGCAGTGGCAATTCCAAGTTCTTCCTTTTGGTTTTCAGTCTTTTTCTCAGATCTTTACCATTAAACTGGCTACAATAAGGGTGATCCTTCACGGGGAAGGTGTTTAGGTGAACCCTTGTTTGGACACACTATTAATAATTCTCATTTACAGAAGTTGATTATACAATATTCAAAGAGAACTGTTCAGGCGTTTGAAAAATGTGTGTTTCTTCATCCAGTACATAGGCTGAAGTATATTGGAGAATGGTTTCAGACAGAAACAGCGATTGTGTGTCTCTACAGTGAGCAAAAGGACTAAGTTATGCTAAAGTAACCAGGCCCTAAACCAGGAGTGGCTTCAAGTGTAAAGGGGCATGGTATGTATTGTTTTGATTATATTGGTTTGAGATGTTGCAACTTTGTGCAGTGATCACAACCTTATTTCGTTTTTATCTTTACTTCTTTATCATTTAGGTGACATGTCTCTTTGTAGTACCCTGGGCTTGTCTTCACATAGCACCTGTGGTTCTTCATATTGTCCATCATTGGGAAATGACATCACAAGATTTGATGACTCTCATACTGATGACAATGTCTTTGAAGCAGCAACTTCAATGGTGGCCTCTTGATCGCAGTTATCTCACAGATCAGCTAAGTTCAGAAACTTTGTTATTTGTCAACCTTGGTCCAGCTAAACATAGTTACAACTCATCAATGTCAATGTTAAGATATTGGATCAAGGAAGCAATTACTTTGCTCTGTTCTCAATGTGAGCTTCCAAGTACCATCAAACCTCAATCCATTCATAGAATAGCATCTTAATGGGCTGATTGGAGAGCTGTTTCCATTTCAGACATTTTTAAAGCACATTCCTGTGCTAAACCGTCCACATTTTTTAACCACTGCATTCTCTGTCTTGCCTAAGGTTCAGAGCTAGAATTTGATGCAAAGGATTTGCTGAAAAATGATGTGCCATCAGATTTGAATGTTTTCTGGTTTCTCATGAGTCACAGCAAATGTAAAGGTGTGTTTTGTTTTGCTGCATGATTGCTATATCTAAGTGTGTCCTTAGTTTTAAATAATCTGTAAAAAAGACATGCTGCTTGCTTACCTGTTAATGGTAATGAATGAGAAAATGCATGAGGACAGTGAGGTAATGTCTACAATACCTAACCGTAATCTTCATTACTCCAATTCTCCATTCCTCATCCTTGTACTTACATTAAAAGGCTCACTCCCTCATTGTCTTCACGGAGGAGATTTTGTTAAGTATGAAGTTTGAAGGGAGTTGACTTGATTTGCATGTAGAGGGGGTGGTCCCTGAGATGATGGAAAGGTAAGAAATATGCTTGGTGAAAAAGTGAGGGGTTGAAGAGGTTGTTCCCTTCACAAAAAGTAAGTACTAGAACGAGGGATAGAGAATAAAAGTAATGAAAATAACTGTGTTAAAAAAGTACCTGTATAGTGTATTCCTCTTTTTTTCATTTTGGACCTCAAGTATTGTGACCACTGTTTTGGGATAACGCCTATTCAGCACACAAAGCTACACGGAGTTCTGCTAAAATGTAGTACCCTTTTTCTCACAGTGCACACTTTACTAATGTTTAATTGGATTGACTGCTTGACAGTCCCTTAAGCTCATAATTGACAATACCATGTAGTAATTATTATCACATTATATGGCAACAGTCAATGTGCAGTAAAAGGCAAACTGCTGGTTGTTTCGATTTCATTTATAGAATTGTGGAATGTGTTTTGTTATCCACAATTCAAAGAGAATGTCAAGTTTACACGGCTTCACTGACTTCTGACAATTATGCTGGTGTCTCATAGGAATAAATAATAATGATTTCTTAAATTGAATGTCATGAAAAGTGACAGCTTAATGGCTAAACAGAATTCAGTGTGTAATGGTGTGGGAAGATCACACCTGCAATCAGAAGTGAATCTGGATATTGCATGCCTGAGTAATCTGAAATAAATAGAGAGATTTACACTTTCGACTGGAGAACATCTTAATGACCTTCTTGAGTCCGTATGTATACTAAGAGATATAAAAAGAAGGTAAAGGGAAGGGTGTGAAGGGTTTTCTGGGGCTACCAAGGTAGAAATTTGTTTGCTGAAAAGCCCTGCTATCATACAGCTTCTTTCAAGAAGGGGCCTACCTTTGTCTGTCTGTCTCCACTACTCTCTGTGACATGCTGAAAGTTTAACATCTCGAGGTGGTACATCGACCTTGAAGAGCAATGGGCTGAACTAGTTATTAGTGAAAAATTCCGGAAGACAAGGATTTTCCAGACACAGGGTTGTACTCAACCATACTGGATTTTAGTTTGCAAAGGCTACAGGAAAGATTTTGGTGCCGCCCCACAATCTCAGAGCTCTACTGCACCACAGTTCAACAAAATTCAAAGTCTAGAGTCTGGTAAGGTTTTGAGGACTGAATTGGCATACCAGTGGAATGCAAGTTTTTTTAAAAAGCTGTGCCTGGCCCATCGATAATTCAGAACCAGCCTGGAAGAAGGAGTAAGTCATGCCTATCTCTTGTGCTAAGACGAGTCCTACCAGGGTGCCTGAGGTCTAAGGAAGAAGGTGTTAATGAGTCTACCTGCATTTGTACTGTCCAGGACCTTATTCTTTGTTTCCTGAACTTATCTCCATTGTTTTGGTGGGCTCAAGCCTGATTTGCAGGATAAAAGCTAAATTTCTTTGATTTCTAAAGACTGAGTGGAAGCAGCTGTTGCACAGAGACAAGTCAGACAGCCATACTGCCTTGTTTTACTTCATTCGGTCGCTGATATTTATTGTTAAGGAATCTGTTCCTGTATGACTATTGTTTTGGCAAAATACTCTTAATATAGTCTGCAATAAACTCTGGTTTGTGCAAACAGCTATACGTTACTATTGGACAGGGTTCTGAGATGTGGTCTGTTACAGCTGTATGAAGTCTACACTTTTCTAGCGAAGTTGGAAATCTTCACCCCTTGTGAAGGTTGGTGTTAGAAATAAGGTTAATGGTTGACTGGGATGTGAGCCTTGGTGAAGCAGCAACCACAATCCTAGTCAGGTTAAGGCACAAACAAACCCCAAATTAACCTGTACTCAACGCTCTAGTAGCTTGGCATGGAGCAGTCAGGCTTAACTTAGAGACAATGTGTAGATTATTTGTGAAACACTTCAAACAGTAAAAGAGTGAAAACACCACACAAAAAGGATTCACATGAGGTTAGAAAAATAGAGCCTACTTTAATAAATAAAACAAGACCAGAATGACAAAAAATCACCAGAACTGAAGTTACAAATATTCAAAGGATAAACTGCAATATAGCTCCTAAAAGTATAAAGCACCAATGTGTCTATTTGGCCATGCTGGACCAGGTTAAAGTTAAAAGTTCAAGTTGACCACGATGGAGCGCACGTTGGGTGTAGTCCCCCAGATTAGTCCCCCTGAAGTTTTACCTTTTCAAGTTTTGTTCCAAGAGTCCCTTCTGAGTGACAGAAGTTTGCCTGGTGCAAGGAGAGCATCACTGGTGATGGTTGGGGCGGTGCCAGGAGCAGGTTGGGTTTCTATGCAGATGGACAAAGCTTGCTGTGTGAAGAGACAAACTTGCGGCAGCTCACGATGATTTTCTGTGTAAGGGGGGCAGTTCCAGTGTGGTCACGAAGAGCCCAAAAGCTTCACTTTAAGGACTTGAGCATCGCATCAAGGGCCCAATACCTGAGAGTCACCTCTTGGAGGTCAGGAACTTGTTAGAAACAGGTTGATGAGCTGAGGGGAGCCTTTTATGTCCCTGAGGCTCAGATCAGGAGGCCAGCAGACTAGCCCTTCGAGCCACTCTGGGATCCTGGGTTGAAGATGGAGGTGCAGTTCTTCTTCCCAGGCAAGAAGGTAGCAAACAGCAGGTCAGCAGTTCCTGGTAGGACTGCAGCACAGCAGTCTTTCTTCAGGGCAGAGTATCCACAGGTCCAGAGGTGTACTGAAGTGTTGGTGTCTCAGGTCTTTCTTTCATACACTGGTGCCCTGGTTTTAGAAGGGGGGAGAAGCTTCTAGACAGTGTCTTTGAAGTGCATGGAATTCCTTACCTCCCCTGCCCTGAATCCAAGCTAGCTAAAGTGACAGTGCAGGGTTGTGAAGCCCTTTGTGTGAAGACAGGGCACACCATATTCAGGTGTACGTGAGACTGTGCCCAGCTCCTCCCTCCAGCCCTGCCTGTGATGGCCCGTCCAGTCACACCTAGGCTCCCATAGTGTGTGGCTGTCTAGGAGGAATACATTAAGCCGAACTGCCAACTACACCAGGTCATGTGATCAGAGACAGGCTGTGGACATCAAATGGCTAAGGCAAGACAATGCTAACATTCTAAAAGGGGCATTTTTAGAATTTAAAATCCAACTTCAGAATGAGTTAGGGTTTTAAACTGTTATTCGAGAGACCCCAGACCTGAAGTGGTTATCTCTTCCCATTTGAAAAGTGCACTCATAAAATGTAATGTGTACTCCAATGTTATCCTATAGGGGAGATGGGCCTTGCAGTAGTGAAAAACAACTTTAAGAGTTGTTCACTACCAGGATAAGTAAAACTTAAAAGTGCATGTCCTGCCTTTTAAATACACTGCACCCTGCCCTCTAGGCTGTCCACGGCCTACCGTAGGGGGGTGACATATCTATAAAAAAGGGAAGGTTCAGGCCTGGCAAAAAGGTTTATTTTGCCAGGTTGACATAGCAGATTAAAATTACACCCAGGCCCGAGCTATGTTTAAAAGGCAACATGAATGGCTGACACAATAAGCGCTGGAGGCCCAGTAGTAGGCCCTGGGTACATGTAGTACTATGTTAGTAGGGGTTTATAAGTAAATTGCATATGCCGATTGTGGATAATCAATATTACCATGTTTTAACCCCTCCCATGCCCCGGGCGAGCTGGTCTCATCCAGGCACACAGTTGTCGTGGGCCTGGGACGAGACCAGCTCGTCCTGCACCCAGCCCACGGGGAGTGCTAGTGCTTCCCGTGGGTCTTCCTCCCACACCCCCCAGTCGGGAATGGAAGGGGAAACAATTCCCCTTCCACCCGACCCCCCCCACCCTTCCTGTGACGTCTGATGACGTCAGCGTGCAAATCGCACGCTGACCTCATCAGGGGTCACCTCGGATGACGCTGGAAGCATGCTTCCAGCGCGATCCTGGAAGAGAAATACAAAAGCATTTCTCTTTCGACCAGGAGGTGGGGCAGGAGAGACATGAACGGAAAGGAAAGACCTTTCCTTTCGTGTCTCTCGAAGCATTTCTGCTGCTCGAACGCGATGCGATAAGGCAGCAGAAATGGCCACTAGACACCTGGGAATTTTTTTTTTTTAGGTATTTTCAAGAGTCACTCCCTAGGGGGCCATATTAATTTAGGCCACTTATGCCCCGGTTTTCTCTGTGGCAAGGCCTATGAAGTTGGATTTTTAGGCCATTTCTGCCCCCGGGGGCAGAAACCTCTAAATACCAGGGATATATTTATTTTTTTATTTACTTTATGTTTTTATGTATGGGGAGCGACCCATTAGACAAGGGTCGCTCCCCTGGGGGGCAAATTGTATTTAGGCCATCGGCCTATTTTTGTTAGGCCAATCTGTCTTCAGGGGGGACAGAAAGCACTAGACACAAGGGATTGGTGTGTGTGTATGTGTGTGTTTTGTTTGGGGGGAGCCCCTTGGGCAAGGGTCGCTCCCCATGGGGGCACGTTACTGTTGGCCATATCTGCCCCCTTGGGGGCAGATCGGCCTATTTTTGGAAGGCTCACCTGTCCCCAAGGGAGGCAGAAGGCCCACCAGAGACCAGGGAAGATTTTTTCTTTTTTCAAAATAGGAGGGTGGGGGTATGGCCATACCCCCATCAAAAATAAATAGGGCTAAAGTGGTTCTGCCCACCAGTGGCCAGATTGGGCACTACCCCCAATCCACACCCGGGCGGGCAGAAAGTCTACTAGATGCCAAGGAATTAAAAAAAAAAATAGTGGGGTGGTGGCTACCAACCAGTATAGGCCTGGTTATGCCCCCACCCCAACTGAAGGGGGTAACAGTCTTTCAACACTCCCCTGCACACTAAAACATCTTATCCCATGGCAAGCAAGAGGACATTTGATTATTTTGTGTTTTAGCTTTACATTTGGGCCATGAGACCTTAGTAACTCTCAAAATCGTCCCACTTGGAATGGTGAAGGCTGCCATTTTTGGACTTTGGGACGCTGCCATTGAAAAATCCGCAAGACCTAGACACATCTGAAAACTAAACATCTGGTTGATTCCAGGGTGGTGTGTTTCACATGCAGCCTGCACCATTTTCTTACCCACAATGGCCTGCAAACCACCAACTTTGCTGGAAATCACACATTTTCCCACTTTTTTGTGATGGAACCTTCCGGAATCTACCGAAATCCACAAAATTCCTACCAACCAACATTGTCTCATCTATACCAATAAAAATTCTGCTGCACTTGTCAGCCTAAAAATGTTTTTTTTCAAACTGCCCTTTTGGACCCGCTTTGGTTCCCCCTCAATTTCGACATGTTTTTGGCTCTTCCCTGTCATAGACACTTGGGCCACCTACACAAGCGAGGTATCATTTTTACCGGGAGACTGAGGGGAAGGTTGGGTGGTAGGAATATTGTCCCGGTGCGGTGCTCCCACACAGAAATGTGGGAAAAATTAGATTTTTTAGATAAATTACAGGTTTGCTGAGGATTCTGGGTAAGAAAACATTGGGGGATCCACGCAAGTCACACCTCCCTGGACTCCCTCAGGTGTCTAGTTTTCATAAATGTCTGGGTTTGAGAGGTTTCCCTAGATGGCTGCTGAGCCCAGGACCAAAAACGCAGGTCCCCCTTCCCCGCAAAAACAGGTAGTTTTGTATCTGATAATTTTGATGTGTCCAGATAAAGTTTTGGGGCATTTACTGTCGCGAGCACTAGGCCTACCCACACAAGTGAGGTACCATTTTTATCGGGAGACTTGGGGGAACGCTGGGTGGATTTGGGGCTCCTCTCAGATTCCAGAACTTTCTGTCACCGAAATGTGAGGAAAAAGTGTTTTGTGGGCCAAATTTTGAGGTTTGCAAAGGATTCTGGGTAACAGAACCTGGTGAGAGCCTCACAAGTCACCCCATCTTGGATTTCCCTAGGTGTCTAGTTTTAATAAATGCACAGTTTTGGTAGGTTTCCCTAGTTGCCGTGTGAGCTAGAGACCAAAATCCACAGCTAGGCACTTTGCAAAAAACAGCTCAGTTTTCTTTGGGAAAATGTGATGTGTCCACGCTGTGTTTTGGGGCATTTCCTGATGTGGGCGCTAGGCCTACCCACACAAGTGAGGTACCATTTTTATCGGGAGACTTAGGGGAAAGCTGGGTGGAAGGGAATTTGTGGCTCCTCCCAGATTTTAGAACTTTCTGTCACTGAAATGAGAGGAAAAAGGTTTTTTGGGCCAAATTTTGAGGTGGGCAAAGGACTCTGGGTAACAGAACCTGGTACAAGCCCCACAAGTCACCCCATCTTGGATTCCCCTAGGTGTCTAGTTTTCAAACATGCGCAGGTTTGGTAGGTTTCCTTAGGTGCCGATTGAGCTAGAGGCCAAAACCTACAGCTAGGCACTTTGCCAAAAACACGTCAGATTTCAATGTAAAAATGTGATGTGTCCATGTTGCGTTTCCTTTCGCAAGCATTAGACCTACCCACGGAAGTGAGGTACCATTTGTATCGGGAGACTTGGGGGAACACAGAATAGCAAAACAAGTGTTATTTCCCGTTGTCTTTCTCTACATTTTTTCCTTCCAAATGTAAAACAGTGTGTAAATAAGACATCTATTTGAGAAATGCCCAGTAATTCACATGCTAGTATGGGCACCCCAGGATTCAGAGATGTGCAAATAACCACTGATTCTCAACACCTTATCTTGTGCCCATTATAGAAATACAAAGGTTTTCTTGATACCTATTTTTCACTCCTTATATTACAGCAAATACATTGCTGTATACCCGGACAATAATGAAAACCCATTGCAAGGTGCAGCTCATTTATTGGCTCTGGGTGCCTAGGGTTCTTGATGAACCTACGAGCTCTATATATTCCTGCAACCAGAAGAGTCCAGCAGACGTAATGGTATATTGCTTTCAAAAATCTGACATTGCAAGCAAAGGTTACAGTGTAAAACGTGGAGAACAATTGCATATTTTTTTACCTCAATTTCAATATTTTTTCATTTCAGCTGTTATTTTCTGTAGGAAACCCTTGTAGGATCTACACAAATGACCCCTTTCTAAATTCAGAATTTAATCTACTTTTCGGAAATGTTTAGCTTTCCGGGATACAGCATTGGTTTCATACCCATTTCTGTCACTAACTGGAAGGAGGCTGAAAGCACAAAAAATAGTAAAAATGAGGTATGTCCCAGTAAAATGCCAGAATTGTGTTGAAAAATTGGGTTTTCTGATTCAAGTCTGCTTGTTCCTGAAAGCTGGGAAGATGGTGATTTTAGCACCGCAAACCCTTTGTTGATGCCATTTTCAGGGAAAAAACCACAAGCCTTCTTCTGCAGCCCTTTTTTCCCTTTTTTTTTAAAAACAAAATTTTCGCTGTATTTTGACCAATTTCTTGGTCTCCTTCGGGGAACCCAGAAACTCTGGGTTCCTCTAGAATCCCTAGGATGTTGGAAAAAAAGGACGCAAATTTGGGGTAGGTGGCTTATGTGGACAGAACGTTATGAGGGCCTAAGAGCAAACTGCCCCAAATAGCCAAAAAAAAAGCCTGCCACCTGAGGGGGAAAATGCCTGGCAGCGAAGGGGTTAAGCAGACAGCACAAACACTTTAGCACTGGTTAGTAGTGGTAAAGTACATAGAGTCCTAAGGCCACCAAAAATGAATGAGGCAAGAATGGGAGAAGAAAGGCAAAAAGTTTGGGGCTGAACCTGCAGAACGGGTCAACTTCAAAAGTTGGTTACTGAAAAATGGTAAATAGTAAAGTAAAGTTATTTTCCTTGCATCACAAAACTTGGACAAGTGGGGAAGGTGGTGAAGTGTGAAACCTGAGGAGAATATCTCATTGTAGACGGGGCATGAGAGAAGCAGGTTCAAGATAAAGGACGTGGAAGGAAACGCAGACGATTGTCCAGGGAAAGGGTACAGTCACAACACATGCTTAATACTCACAAATGAAAGGACTGTTTGCCTTATTTAGAGTTGGAGGCATGCAGAACATCCGCTAAAAGAGGTGTATGTCGCTTCTGCGGAATTAAGAGTGCATTGATGTCAATACCACTCTAACCATACATCCTGTTCCATCAAACTCTAAGTAAGCCCCAAGTGTGTGACATATTAAGTTGCCATTTGGTCACTTTGTTTATTTTTTGTTAAGTCTAAATAATTATTCATGTGTGTTAGACCAGGCATCTTTGGCGTGGTCTCCCCTGTCCTGTCCTATTCCCTATCTCTTTTGCCACTGCTGCCCATGTTTAGACTGTGTGCTGGATTCTGTTTTTGCTGTTTTTGGTATTTTGGGCACTTTACCGCTGCTAGCCAGTGCTAAAGTGCAAGTGCTCCTGTGTAACATGTATGTGTAATTGGCTTACCCATTATCGGCCTATTTGATTTACTAGTGAGTCCCTAGTAAAGTGCACTAGAGGTGCGCAGGGCCTCTAAATCAAATGCTACCAGTGGGCCTGCAGTACTGGCTGTGCCACCCACATGAGTAGCACTGTAAAAATGTCTCAGACCTGCCACTGCAATGCCTGTGTGTGCAGTCTTGCACTGTCAATTCTGCTTGGCAAGTGTACCCAATTGCCAGGCCTATACCTTCCCTTTTTACACATGTAAGGTACCTCTAAAGTAGGCCCTGGGTAGCCCCATGGGCAGGGTTCAATGTGTTCAATGTGATCAAGGCGGGACATATACAGATGTGTTTTACATGTCTTCACAGTGAAATACTGCCAAATTCGGTTTTCTCTGTCGCAAGGCCTATCTCTCTCATAGGTTAGCAAGGGGTCTGCTTTTAAATATTTTTAAATCGGAGAGTTCCTTTGAGAGCAGAAAGAAATATGAAGTTTGGTGTCTCTAAACTCACAATTTAAAAATATATATTTTGGTAAAAGACAGTGAAACAAAGGGTGTTGTGGTGTAGCCTGCATATCCTAATGAGCCATCTGTGCTAGAGTGGAGGGAGTAGTGGTAACTCACACCTGAAAGTGCTGTGCCTGCCCTCACACAATGCAGTCTCCAACCCCCTGGTGTGTGTCTGGGGCCTGGCGTAGGCAAGGCAGGATCTTTGGAGCAACAGAGACTTTCCTTTGAAGTTTGCTTATTTCAAAGGCAGAAAAAGGTATAAGTAGTGGACCCAAAACTCCAGACATTAGATTTCTTCAAGATCACTTTTGGATTCAAGAGGATCCTCTGCCAGGTAGAAGAGCTGAAGAGCTGAGGAGAAGTGCTGCCCGTTGCTTGTGCTTTGTTGGGCTATCCTACAATTGCTGCTTCTGCCTGTGAAAGGTGACAAAGACTGGACTTTGTTGTTCATTCCTGCTTGAGAAGAATCTCCAAGGGCTTGAACTGAGCTTGCCTCCTTTTTTTTTTGAAGTCTCAGGGCCATCAAAGACGTCCTCTGCCAGCACTTGGACTCTCTACTAAGACTCCCGCCCTGCCAAGTGGTGCCCTATTCAGTCCCTGGGCCCTTGAAAGGTGAAGTTGTCAGGACAAGGACTGAAATCCACACACAGAATGGCGTGCGGGAAATGTTTTAAACGCACCATCTGCAATGCGACTGATAAACAACATGCAACCCGCTTTGCGGCTGAAATTGATGCTCCACCTGCCTCACGGCTGGGAGATCATTGTATCGCGGCTGGAGAACTGACACAACACCCGCTTGCGACTGCTGATAACAACGCAAACCCTACGTATGTTTTCTAACACTGTGCAACCGGATTTCACACGCATTTTTCCTGGGTGTCAAAGTCATCATGAACCGGCGCAGATCCGAGGTGCCCCATCTGGAAATTGATGCATCGCTCTCTTGTGAGGGAGAAGAATGATGCATTGCCGACCTGACCAGAGAAGGAAACTATGCACGGCCTCACTTGCAAGTAAGGAATCGACGCATCGCCGATTTTTCCGATGCATGCTCGCCCGTGAGGCTTCATTTTTGATGCAAACCAGGTACTCTGTGTAAAATCAACATTTCGATTGTTTTCTATGGAGTAAGACTATTATTCTTTTGAAAATTAATATCTTGACTTGTGTATGTTGGATTTTTGTTGTTTTGGTCTTGTTTGATTTATAGAAATATTACCTATTTTTCTAAACTGGTGTGGTGTACATTTGGTAGTCTTTTCACTGTATTACTGTGTGTGTTGGTACAAATACCTTACACATTGCTTCTGAGTTAAACCTGCCTGCTTGTGCCAAGCTACCAAGGGGGTGAATGGAGATTAACCAGGTGTGTTTCTTCTTTACCCCGACTAGAGTGAGGGTCCTTGCTTGGAAAGGGGATAACCTGACTGCCAACCAAAAACCCCATTTCTAACAATGTGTTATAACTAGTTATCACATCTTTCATCTATTTGTGGTAATGAAAATCCCTAAAGTGCGGAAGACTAGATCTGGGGGAAGATTCTATTATTTTCTAGCTCACAGTCCTTTGAATACTTTACCATTTTACCTTTGTTGCCTTCCAAGTGAAGGTTTGGTTAAGGCTTAAGGTCCAGCTGAAGACTTTTCAGTTCCATGAAGTGTAAATCTGTTTCTTATTTCCTCTACCGGCATAATGCCAGGACACTTCTAATGAAGCAGCAGTTGTGCTTTACAAAATTGTCTCCATTCAAAAGTGTATGTGCTTTTTTTATGTTTATTTCTATCTAGTATGTTACGTAAGTATTATTATACTCTTCTAGGAATTCCAGGTTGGTTCCATGGAATTCATCTGCTCTGTGGTCCTGTGCACTGTGAGTTACAGTAAATCTTAATCTACCTATGGAATCTTGTAACTGTTTTCTTTTTTTCAGTTTTACATAGCGCAAACGTGGCCCACGGGCACTGTTGTAGCATTATACAAGAGGCCCAGATTACATTATGCAAGGTCTTATTTATTGTTTAGGCACAGGGAGATTAAGGACCAGATTTAGATATTGGCGGAAAGGTTACTCCATCACAATGGTGACGGATATACCATCTGCCAAAATCTAAATCACATAGACTGTAATGTGATTTAGATTTCGATGGGCCGGCTATCCATCGCCATTGTGTCAGAGAAACCCCCACGTCAACATCTAAATCAGGCCATAATGGACCTGCTGAGAATCAAAGAATGTTGAATTCCCCAGTTCCAAAGTTAGAAGCTCTGGTCACACTTCCTCCCTTCTTCTTAACAAGCAGAGTAGGAGCAACAGCGAGATTTGCCCCAGATGAGGGAAATATCCAGGGCCTCAGATCCCTGTTGATGACTCAGCACCAGCATTCCCTAGTATGCTGACCTGAGGTCACCAGAAGCAGGTGAGCAAGAGACCCACCTGGCTCTGCAACTCTGGAAAAAGACTGGATTGATAAAGAGGACATTGTGGACCACCGAGTGCAACAGGAAAACCTGTCCCAAACCACAACACCATAGAGGTAACATGTGCAGCATCAGCAGCTTGCTCGGGCGGGCAAATGTAACCTACACACACGTACAATAACAGAATTTTCAACTATTCAAAGCACCTTGTCTGTTGAAACCTACTGGCAGAGGACTCCAACTTGAGCTTTCCTCAGTGGTGCTTTGTGAGTATTTGAGGACTCCAGCACTCTGAATTTCCTCCAGAAGTGTCTTGTCAGTGTTCTATGATCACAGCTGTGTGACCTTCTGCATGGAGTACTCTCATCTTAGTAATGTTCCTCAGCGGTGGGACAATCACTCAGTAGTTCCTTGTAATTTCTGTAGGATAGCAGCACTTCTCAGTGCTATACAGTGTACTTAAAAATGTGCACTATTTACTATTGTGTTCCCATGCATTTTTCTTCTTTATAAATTAATCTAGTCATTTGGCACCTGCACGAGTAATGCCACCAGCATTTTGGGCTGGGTCAGTATAAAATACACAAGGTGTGTCCCTGTCCCCCCACCTGCCAGTGTTTTAGTGTCTCTGACATCCATGATAATGTGCACTATATGCAGCTTTGGAGGCACACACTTTGTACTCAACTGTGCTCACACTGACATAGAAGATGTCTAACCAACTGTTTGGGCATAAAGAGATCCTCCCAATATATTTTTGAGGGGGTTTGAGGGCCAGATGTATCAAAGGATTTTGCGTTCGCAAATGTTGCGAATAGGTACATTTCACCGCTTGCGAATGGAAAATCGCCTTTCACAATGTATGAAAGGCAATCGCAATGCAAATACAAGGAATCGCAAAAATAGCTATTCCTTGCAACTGCAACATGAATTTGCAGGTCGCATTTTGCGTATTGCAAATAGTGACATGAATAAGGACGAATCGCATTCTGCGAATTGCAAATTGTGACCTAGATTTGCAAATCTCAGAATGCGATTTGCAAAATCATGTTGCTATTTGCGAAATGCAGAATTCGATTTGCAAAATCATTCTCGCAATGCAATGCATCAATATTTTGCTAATAGTGAAAATTCGCAAAATGGCCTTTTGCACGTGCAATTTACCACAAAGTGAAATTAGGTGGTGAACAGGTTCAACCTATATAAAGAGGCCCAGAATGACTCAGCCTCTTTTCCACAATGGCTGCACTCTACGTGATGGTGAGGAGGATGAGGATCATGGCAGGTTTGAGGAAAGGGATGAGGAGACAGGAGCGCATTTTTAGAGTGTGCATTACCCTTTTTTGACCAGACAGAGGAGGAGATATATGATATATGATAAATACAGGTTAAGCTCAGCCACGAAACATGACCTGATAGCTGATCTACAACCCATACTGCAGCGCAACACACACAGGACCAATAGTATACCCACCCATGTGCAGATATTATACTCCCTGCACCTATTAGCCTCAGGGAGCTACGAAGGGGTCATAGCAGCAGCTGGAGGAGTCTCACAGACTGCTCTCTCAAGATTTTTTTATGTATTTCTCAATGCCATGTTGAGCAAAATACAACAGTACATAAGATTCCCCATCACCCCACAGGAATTGCTACAGACAAAATTTGATTTGACCAGATTGCACAATTCCCACATGTAATAGGCGCCATCGATGGGACACATTGGCCACAGAGTATGTTTATCGGAACCGTAAAAGTTCACACTCCATGAACATACAAGCAATTAGCAATGCCTCCAACATTATACCTGATCTCATGGCCAGATACCCAGGTAGCACACATGACTCCTACATCTTTTGGTACAGTGGAATTTACACAAGACTACTTGCTGGGGAGTTTGGCGAAGAATACCTACTGAACAATGCAATAGTTAACAATGTTGCATTGATGTATACGTGATGTCACGGATAACAATTACTCATTTTACTCTCCTGTCATTCTAGGAGATAGTGCCTACGCCGTGTGGTAATTCATACTGTTGCCCTACCTGTGTACTACAACGCCAGCCGAAAGGAGGTATAATACTGCTCACAGGACAACCCGCAGCGTTGTGGAGAGGACCTTTGGCCTGCTGAAGATCCGCTTCAGATGCATACACAAGAGTGGTGGTGAACTACAATAGAGCCCTGAAACAACAGGCAAAATCGTGGCTACATGTGCTATGTTGCACAACATTGCTACAACAAGTGGCATACCTGTAGAACCCACCAAGCCGGACTCAGAGGAGGATGATGATTCCTTGCCACCCCTTCAACCAGCAGACAGAAGCAGTGCAGCTGAGGGCAGACAAAAACATGCTGACATCACGTGCAACTATTTCTGATGTAAGTAATGACAATACCATGTATATTTTATGTATTGCTGTAGGTAGCATCTTTATTGCCTTGACTTCAGGTAATATATGTGTGATTAGGACATAGCTATACACTATAGACAAACAGGTGCGAGTAACAGTGTCACACTATTAGCATCAGAGTATAACTGTTTTGCTACATGTTAAGCTAGTCCCCTGTACTCCTCAACACTACTTCCTACATCCATGCACTCCACTTGAGTGCTCAGTGGCCTCGGTGGCACCTCCTGTAGCGGGTTCAAAGACAGTACTGTGTCTGGTACTGCGGTGCCTAGGATCCATCACAGGGGCTGTGAGACTGCTGAGGCTACAGAGCTCCTCACTCTCCCCACCACCTAATTCGCTATTTGTAGCACTCCGTGCTGTCTGCATTGTCTCCAAAACATTGGTTATTTGCACCAATCCTTGCGCAACGTCCCGTCTGCAATGTGCCAACTCCACTTGTATGCCCACAGCACGTCGTGATATCAAGGCAGTTGTGGTAGTAAGCTGATTGCAGATCTGCAGAACCCATCCAACCTGCCCATCAATTAGTGATTGTGCCTATGGTGGCTGACATGCTCCTGTTGCATCACAGTGCAGAGTTCACTAATGGTGTTTGTCATCTCCTTTGTGTTTTCTGCTGCTGTTTGCTGTCCCTCATGCAGCTTGCACACGTTTTCATTAAGAGACTCAAACTGCTTGTGCATTGCTCCCATGTTTCATTGAGTGCATCCACCTGATTGTACATTGATCCCATGTTGTCATTGTGAGACTCAAACTGCCTGTGCATTGCGCCCATTTTATGATCGATTGACACCAACTGCCTGTGCATTGACCTCATATGTTTACATTGCAGGCGCTGCACTTTCAGCATGGAAGCCTCAAGACCGCCAAAGAGTGATGGACCCTCACTTTGCTCTGTGCGCTGCCTGCCTACTTTGCGGCGCCTCCTGAGGGGAGTGGAATGACACTGGGGCGGGGGCTGCTGTCTCACTGTGCTTCTAGCCTCTGGGGGTGGTGTGGGTTCTTCATCTGGCATTTCATCGGAGTCCAGGTTATACTCTGGGAGAGGTAGCACTCTTGCCCAACGACTAGTTGGTGCATGTATGAAGGACTCACTGGTGTTTGAGTCAGACTGTGGCTGAGTTTCGCTATCCCCCACATTTCCACCTTCTGCTGTGTCAGGGTCCGGAACATCTGCAACAACAATGTGCAGCATGTCATTTTTGATTAGTACTCAAATAGTTGCATAATAGTATTAAATGTACACTGCCATAGTATTACTAAGAGTCTTTTGTGTTTTTTCCTTTATTTGGCTTAACACTATCTTTCTATTTATGTGGTATTTGCACTTTAGGGGTGTGGACTACAACTCCCATAAGGCATTGTTGTGTTGTGTGTAAGATGTGGCATGGCCTACTTATCACACTGCATAGTGCCAATAGCTATTTTATAAGGGGAATTTGTACATACACATATGTTGAAACACATCATTACTGTTCTTACCTTTGCTGGTGCTGGGTGTGCCTGAGGTGTCAATGTCAGTGACACCACTGACAACTTCAGGAAGCAGTGTCAACTCCACCATGTCTTCCATTGGTGTGGATGGTGTCTGGGTGGGTGGTCCTCCACTGATGTTCCTTTAGCCTGCTGGCTACCTTCTCTTTGACATGGGAATGCAAGTCATACCATTGCTTGCATATCTCCACAACGGAGCACCTCGCAACACCCACTGCGGTTATTTTGGTCTGGATGTCTGACCATAGTTTCCTCTTCTCACTTTTGGGTACCTGGAGTGAGTTCTTTCCAAAAAGTTTGTTGTGGTTCCTGACCACCTCCTCAGTGAACACCTCCAATTCCTGCTCACTGAATTTTAGCTTGCTCTTCCTGTAACCTTTCTCCTTCACATTCCCATCAGTAGCCATGTTCCTGTTTGGTCCTGGCTGGCTCACAAGGCTGCCTCCCTGGTGCTGGGCTGTGTCTCTCTGCCTGCTCCTTTGGGTGGGGCTTCTGGCAACACCATGGGCGGACTCACTTCCTGGTTGTGATGTCATCAGGCTGTTCTGGGTTGCCGTTTTCGCAATTTGCGATTTGCAAATACGGATTCGCTATTTTTTGTGATTCAGCATTTGCAACTCGCAAACTACATTTGCGAATTTTAAGAAATCGCTATTACCGACTCGCAGTTTTCATACATCCCATTTTGCATTTCTAAAATAGCGATTTCCTAAAATTCGCTATTTAAGAAATGCAAACCGGGAGCTTGATACATCTGGCCCTAAGTGTTTCTAAATTATCTGACTGCTGCATAGTCAACTGAGGAAGGTCCTGCCTGGGTGAAACTGGACCTTTAGATAATCACTAGAGTTAGACAAGGTTCAACTCTATACTGGATGGTGGTGTTGAATAACAAGGATCTAAGTGGCGTCTATGGATGGTAGGTCTAAATGTCAAAAAGTCCAAAGTGTTACTCGGGCTGATCTATTGACCTTCCTACGAGTTATAACTGTAGTGTATCTACCCCATTAGCAGCCTGATACTAGGTTCCAGTGGTGGACTTGGCTCTCTAAACAGGGCCATCCCAAAACTTTTTGCCTTCAGTGCTCCTATTTTCTGAATTTGTTTTTGTTGCCATTAGAACTCTGTGCGCTTTACTATACCTGACCAGTGCAAACGTTCTTATGCTCTCTCCCTAACGCATGGTAAAACTGACCTTCACCCGACTGACACATTTAATTTACTAGTAGGTCCCTACTAAGATTGTTCTTCATGTACCCAGGGCCTATAAATTAAAGGTTACTCGTGGGCTGCAGCACTCATAGTGCCACCCACTAAAGTAGCACTTTAAGGCACGTCTCAGGCCTGCCATTGCTGCCTATAGTGCAGTTTTAAACTGGCAATTAGATCTTGTCTAGCAAAATAAACCTTTTGCCAGGGCTAAATCTTCCTTTTTAATTCAAATAAGTCACCCCCAAGGTAGGCTCTAGACAGCCCATAGAGCAAAGTACACTGTATTTAAAACAATTTTACATGTCCTGGCAGTGAAAAACTCCTGCCTTTGTTTTTCACTACTGTAAAGTCTATCTCTCTCATAAGATAACATTGGGCTATATGTTACATTTAATAAGTGCTGTCCTTTGATTGGGAGCAGGTAGAGCTGTTTGGACTCAAATGAATTGTGATTTACAATCCTCTGCAATGGTAAAGTTGGATTTTAAGTCACAATTCTGAAAATCACACTTCAGAAAATTGGCATTTTCTTGCCCTAGCCATTTGGTACCCGCTTTTAGTGTCATAGGTCACATGACTTTGAATTTCTCTGCTGTTGGGGTTTGTGTATTCCTCCCACAAAGTGTGACATAGGGGACTAGATGTTGTCAGGATGGATAATGTTGAGCTGTTCCCTGCCCCACCTACATTTCAAAGTGGTGCCACCTGCACATACACAAAGGAACCTGACACTAGTTGTTTTCCACCCCAGACTACTTAGAGCCTTGGCATGGGAAGTAAGGAACTTTCCAGAACCATATGTGGGAGTAGCCTAGAATATTTCCCCAGTTCAAAGGCTGGCACCAGGTATAAATATTGGATCCTCAGACTCCGAAGAACTCTTCAGAACACATCTGAACCAGTGGAAGACTTCAGAAGCACTGCCTGATCCCCCAGAGGACTGCCCTGCTACTTAAGGCTGGCCTTTCTCACCAGAGGCTACCCTGCTGCTACCAAAGGACTACCTTGCTATTTGAGGTCGGCTTTGCAACCCAAAGGACTGCCCTGCTGCTTGAACCTAGGACTACTAAAGTGACTCCAAGGGCTGTCCTCGGGTATGAGCTACAGGGACATAACAAGCTCCAGAGACCATGAATCCTGTACCTGGCCCCTTCTGGAGTGTGCCCTAACCCCCAGGTAAAGCCTCCCATGTCCTGAACCCCTGGAAGTGGAAGTTACTAAAAGTTAGGACTTAGAAGGTTTTTCACCAACAAAAGAGCCAGAAGAACCAATAGAAGACCAGGACCTACTTGCCAGCTGCTCTGCCCATGCATTGCCTCTGTGGTAGCTACCTCTATGTTCTTCTCTGCAGCAGCAAATCCTGCTCAGTCGGACATTCTGGCAAAGGTATCCACCCTCGTAAAGCCCCCTTTAACCACAGCTTTGAGGTTTGCCATCCTGGTGAGGGACAGCAAAGTGCAAATAACAGTCCCCCACCATGGGAAATTACTCCCATGGTGAGAGGAGTATTACTTTTTAGATTTTCAAAAAGAAAATACAGTTTCAGGATTTTCTTTTTGTGAAAATAAAAAAAGAAAACTATGCAGGACTGTGTCACGCTGACCTAGTCTTGTACCAAACAGTGATTTACATTGACAGGAACCGCAGTGACAGCAGGTCCTGTCAATGCATTATGAATGACTGCCTGCTTGGCAGTCTTTCATAAATGTGGCGGGGTCACCCCACCATGGGATCAGAGTAATTTACACTGTCCCCATGGTGGAATAATGGCCAGCCATCAATATATAAATCAGGCCTTAAGTCCCTGAACAGGACTTAGGGGGTCATTTTGACCTCAGCGGTCTTTTTTGAAGACCGCCGAGGGACCGCCGTGCGGAAGACCGCCATTGGTGGCGGTTTGCCGCTCGGCCTATTATGACCGTTGGCAGCTCTCCGTCCTTTTACGGACGGAGAGCCGCCAACAGCCATACTGGCGGGAGGCGGGGAAGTGGAGGTTGCTCCACCTCCACCGCCACACCAACAGAACACCGCCCAGCGAATCACATCCTGTGATTCGCCGTGGCGGTGTTCTGTTGGCGGTGTGGTGTCGGCGGAGCTGCCCCCATGGCTCCCGTCCCCTCCCGGAGGATCATCGGACCAGGTAAGTCGATCATCCGTGAGGGGAGGTGGGTGGGGTGGTGTTGTGTGTTGTGTGGGTGCATGGGGGTGTGCGTGTGTGGATGTAGAGGGGGGTGTGTGAGTGCGTGTATGCCTGCGGGGGTGTTGTGTGTATGGGAATGAGTGCGTGTATGTCTGTGGGTATGTCTGTATGGATGTGTGCATGTATGTTTGAATGTGGGTGTGCGTGTATGACTGTGTGTGTGGATGTAGGCATGTATGTCGGTGTGTGTGCGTGTAAGTATGTAGGTGGTGCCTGCGTGCGTGTCGTGTGGGTATGGGTGAAGTGATGTTGGGGGTCGGGGTAGGGAGGGGGGCCCTGCCACCTTTAGGGGTTGGCAGGGGTGTTGGGGGGGTAGGGAAGGTAGTCGGGTGGGGTGTGGGGGAGACCCCTATCAGTGCCAGGGAAGGAATTCCCTGGCACTGATAGTGCTTACCGCCATGGATTTCATGGCGGTTCAAACCGCTGGAAATCCACGGCGATAAGCTGGGTCCAAATACCGCCGGTGGTATAGTGACGCCGCCAGGCTGGAGACCCAGGTCTCCAGCCCGGCGGGCGGAACGGAGAACCGGCGGATGACCATGGCGGTAACCGCCATGGTCATAATTACACAGAGTAAGACCGCCTGCCTGTTGGCGGTCTTACCGCCGGTTCTCCGCCTTCCGCCAGGGTTGTAATGACCCCCTTAGTGTCAATTCGGTATTGTTTTTTTCTGGTTTTGTATGTTTTAATTGTTAACCAAAAGAAAAAAAGAAGACCGTTAACTAAATGAACCTGGTCAGGTTGTGTAACTTAAATTCTCCTCTTAGCCACGCATATTGCATTACAAGTCTACCTGTGGGCAACCTAAATGGTTCAGACTATTACACATAATTAATTGGTCATAAAATCAGGTATTTCTCAGTCATTACTCCTTCTCCAGCATCACCATTTAGGTTTTACAGAGCATGTTTCATGTGTAAGCATGCCATTATCTAACATCATAATTACTACATCTTATCAATTTTTTTGACTCATGTACACCGCTTTTTGGACAACAAACAACATGCAACATTATTGTGTAAGGAATCCAAAGACAGCAAAATGAGGCTCTCCTATAGCCTTGCTTTACCACTAAATTCCACAACATTTTCAGATATTTGAAGGGGGCCTTACTTGCTAAAATCCCCAGAATTGTTACTCTTCTCTCAACATCAATTAGAGTGTCCGTAATGTTTGATAAGTATCCCATTCCAAAATGCCCTGATCAGGAGATACAGAAAAAGATCCTCTGGTACCCACATCCCTTTAAGCATGCACCCTCTGAAATCTATCCACATGTATAGAAATATATCCTCATATTCACACGATGCAAGACTTTAAGCTGCACGAAAGGAAATTGAGTGGACAATCACTTCTTTTGGGTACATTTGTGCTTCATCCCTGTGTGAATCATCCAGTTCTCCCACAGCTCTGGTCCATCTCGCCTTTGGATACGCATATTCTAGTGTTCTCTGATCATATACTCCTATAAGGAAAACACATTTAAATGTTTTTCTGACATGGGCCTCACGGTGAGTAAGCCTCAGTTATCCAAAGTCTTACTGTAAGTCTAAAGTTGACTTCAGTGTGCTTTCACATTTTCTCCTTTCGTTGCAGGTGTCTATTGAACTACCTTGTTAGGAGAATAGTTCATTGTTTGCTTTAGAAATGTTAGATTACAAAATAATTAGATACCTGTTATGATTAACATTGTGTGTTGGAATGGGAGAGATCTTTCTGTGCCAGGCAGACCAGGCTACTGATACGTTCAAGGCTGTGCAGCTGTGCGCAATTCTGTCTTTTGGTGAGAACTAATGAAGTCTACCTACTCCATGAAGGTGGGGCAATCTGATTGCCCCCCTCGGATGGGAGTATGGGTGGGAAGACGTTCTGGAAACTTCCAGCATACTTTTAATTGTGTGTCTAAAACACAGTTTCGCAGATCTCTAGCTGACTTAGCTTTCCCTTTCCTTAACTCTGCTTGTTTTCTTATTCTTGGTTCTTGACTTGGCTCCTGAACCTCTTTGCCTATTTCCCATGAACATTAATTTGTTTTTTTTAGACTGGCACCTTCCGCTTAGAATTTCCCTTTACCATGATCTGATGCTTTATTAAGATTAAGGAAGTTACTTAATGGAACTGATACTGCCTCTGTTCTTCAATTTGCAGCTTCTAATGATTTGCATTGTCATTTATATATTACCTCAGACTAAATAATCACATTTAGATATATGCTTACTTGATGAACTTATTTATTTAATGATTAATAAACCTTCAGGGTTTGGAAACCATCCTCTCTGTCAGTCTTATGGTGCCATATGGGTTGCACTGTAATGTGATTTGCTGTGCTGATGTAAGCTCCTGCAATTTGCTTCCAGTCAATAATTCAAAGGTCCGTACAACCAGTGGTGTAACTTTATTGACGATTACACAGGTATACAAAAGTGCGCCACTCCAGATATATACAAATTAATGACACCTCATATTGTAATGCTGACTCATCTTGAACTTCTCTAAATGCATCTTTATACTCCAGATCCTCACCTAGAAGTGCCATAATGCAGGGATTTGGACAATTAAAATCTTTACTCATTTTCTCAGATGATTTAATCACTTGGTTCCTCATACGACTCCTATGTCTGAAATCCTGATCTAGTTCCATTTAGAACCCTTACCTACCTATATGGGGAACATTTATTTAAAATGGGGTATAGTATATATACATATGGATATATATGTATAAAGAGATGCCAATGCCCTTTTAATGACAGAATGCGCACCTGTGCCTGCAGCAGGCATGTAAGCAATGTAAGCGGCTTTTTCACTTGCATGTGGCACCATGATAATGACGCAATCCCCATTGTCTAAGGGTATGCTGGTTTTACAAAAGCATTCAAATTAGTGTGGTCAAGTAGGGGTTGGAAGTTTAGCTATATCTACTGCACCTTCCACTGACTGTACCCTTCTGAAGGGCGCTTATAGAAACCGTCAAGGACCCATCCCATGGAGGTCCGCACCAGGGTTGGGATGGCCTATAAGGCAATCCGGCAGGCTGTGTCCAAAGGGCTGGTATTACAGATCGGTGTATGTGTTGTTTTTTGGCTGTTTGTGGACTTGTTTTATTGTATGCTGGGCCTGTTGTTACTGTTGATGTCCATGATTATTACCACAAACATTGACTTCAGCAAGTTCAAGTCCATGCAGTCTTCCAAAACACCTACACAGCTTCTCTTTACAAGTTTAAAACTGCCCTGATTTGCACATGTGAGCTATCTGATTTGCTACTGGGGCCCACTTTTAAGTCAGTCCCCAGGCCCATTTTCTTTCCCAGTCACAGCTGTAGATTGGTCCCCACTAACATCTTTAGATCGCGGCATGCTCTTCAGAAATCAAGCGCCATCTTTGTTACGTTTCTAATACGTAGGAGTCAGCACTCGCATTCAGGGCTATCCTTTAGCATGGGTGAGCTGGGCCCAGGCCCTAGGTGCCAATATTCTGAGGGGCACATGGAACTACTTGCATTAAGGTTATGCTAATAGCAGCACCCTTCTCATCTTGCTCCAGGCTTGTCCATGTCCCTGCCTGGCTGCTTTTGTCTGATATGCCAGTTTAAAGAGGCTTTAGTTCTTCATTATACCGCAGGATGTTTTTGACCCCCTATAGCCCCCTTCTTTCCCCTCCCTGACACACATCAACAAAACCATCATCTGTGTGAGGCAGCTAAGCTTTTTGTGATTTAGGTGAGAGTGTAAGAAAGAGTGCCACGCAAGCCAACAAATGATAAGTAGCGGGCGGGCTCCAAGCCCTTTACTGTAGACAACAGTCTTGCAAGCAAGACATGCACTCGCATGCTCTGCCCTATAAAGGATCTGCCTCCGGAAAGTACAGTGGATTCTAGTGTACAAAGGTCAATCTAATAGTTTCCATAAGTGGGGTTTCTCTTTGAACCGAGACTGTTTTATAGCTCTGTGTTGCATTATTCTGAAACAAAATGTGCTGCATTATTTAGAGAGTGAGAAGGGCCAAGGGAAAGGAAGAAGGAGAGAGAGAGTCAGTGACAGACATAAACGCTTTAGATAGATAGATAGACAGATAGATAGATAGATAGATAGATAGATAGATAGATAGATAGATAGATAGATAGATAGATAGATAGATAGATCGATAGATGTGCAAGAGAGTAGGAGAGGAGAGAGCTAGTTGAGCAGGATGGGAGACATATCAGTATATAAATGGAGATTCAGAGATACAGACTGATGCACAGATACCTGCATGGAGTAGATAATTTTTCCATGTACTTCGCTATTAATAATATTAAAAATAATCCGAAATCGTGCGATTTCTTATCCTGTGGAACGTGGTTTGCATTCTTTGATAAAACTGTGAAATAAATTATGGTTCAGTCCAGGAAGCGACAGCGTTAATTTTGTAAGAAAGAAGACATCTCTTAACAGAGCCAGCTGTACATGACAAATGCAATTATCACACCCCGCAAAGGTCACGAGCATAGGCAGAGAGCTGAAATGAGTGTCGCGATGCGCACGTGTCACTTTCCTACTTCATTTAATCCCGGGCTTTATGGGATGAGGAAACTGCCGAAGGACTGGGAGAAAGGTTTGAAAAGACACTGAACCGTCCTACGCGCGCGGCCTGGCGCAGATTTATTTAATCTGTGAAGTAATTTATTGCGGATACACTTCATTAGAATCAGCGCTCTCTCTTCGACAGAGCAGGGACAGGATGCGCTGAAAAGGTCGCGCGCCCAGTAAACGGATGCCGGGAGAGGATGCGCCGAAGAGGTCGGGTACCCAGCAGACGACACGATTTAATGCTTTCTTTTTATTTATCACCAATGCCATGAAAAGAAAAGTAACAAAATACGTTGCCTTCACAAAAGTGCTAAAAGTGATAACTTTAGGGAAGTCTAGAATTAAAATTAGCCATTACCTCTACGCCCCGTCCTCCTTGCGTTTTCTTCACCATGAGTCATGATTCACCTGGAAGCTCTCCAAAGTAGGGGTGGGCAAAGGTGCGTAGTTTTTTCCTTCCGTATTGTGCACATTTATTGCAACAGCTGTGGCATGAAAGCACAGCTCACATTGCTTAATGTGTAACATAACTGTCGGGGCCACACTTTTGCTCAAAATCCAATTTTCATTGATTCCATCTCATGCGTCGCTATTCCACTACCAAACACTACCTGCCTGTTTATCTCACTCTTTCATGCGCTTTCTCAGCTCTGCTGTCCCCCTTTGGCGCTGTTTTTTCTCGACCCTCCTTCTTTTCCCCTTTTGTCTTCTTCTTTCTTTTGCTCCGCCTAAAAGCGAGCTGAGAAAAAAACCCAGGACCAGCCCAAAAAAAAACCGTGACGACGGGCCCCGCCTGCAAACACCGACTCAGATTAGGCACTGATGGGTCGCAGTCACGAAAAACTTGCTCTTTTCACAACGCTTTTCATTGTAAGATGCGGTGCTTAACTTGAGCCAGTGGCTGCAGGTGGGGTCCCCTGGTACTCATTTGTTTTGGAAACAGGGACCTATTTGTCATCACCAGACATTGACGCACAAAAAGAAAGCTAAGGAAGGAGGAAGCGAAAGATGTAAAACAATGACGAGAATGCAGGGCTGAAAAATAACATAGAAGTGAGATAAAGGGCCAGGGAATGTGGTGGGGTGCGTAAAAGGCATGAGATGAAAGTACGACCGGGCAGCCTCTGTATTCTGCAAGCCCACCAGCCAGCTTGAAAAAAAACTTGGGGTTCTAACACTTAGGGAAAGATTTACAAGGAAACACTTAGGGACAGATTTCAGTCCTGATGCGCCAGTTTTCTAGCGTTGCCCCGGCCCCACGTAAGGACACCACATGTGTGCTGTATTTATAATAAGGTGCACCATGACTCTCTTTAGGCCAATAGTGTCAGAATTTCTGACGCTATTGTGGCGCTTTGCTCCACTAACCTAAAAAATGTTGCCGCTAGTGTAACAAAGTGTAAGGAGGCCCACAGGTTAATATGGGTGCGTCATTTTAACACCTGCTCTGAGCAGGCGGTACCAAAGACGCCAAAAATGGTGCAGTGAAATCTTGTAGATTTCACTGCACCATTTTTGGGGGCCTCCTAATGCCGAAACACCCTCCTTACATGCATTGTGCCTGATACAGGCATAATGTGGCGCAAGGGGTTGCAAAGTGGCGCAATCAATGCATTGTGCCACTTTGTGAATATGGCGCAGTGAAAGTTGCTTCCTTGAGCCTCATTAGTGTAAAAAAATGACGCTTGTGTGGTGCGAGGAGGCGCGAGGGCCTTGTAAATCTGGCCCTTAATCTTTTACAAATTAGGCACTTGTGAGATTCCAATTTTCACAGTCTGTTCAAGTGTTAATAACCTCACATAGATTGCTCCACGACTATCCATGCTTAGTCTATAATGAAGCAAAGGTACATGAGATGTGCATTCACATATACAAGGCATGCAAGATGAGAGTGCCTCTTTTGTTCATCCAGTTTCTGCAAATCACAATGTTAATGCCCCTAGTGCAGCACATGCAGCAAACTTCCAGTTTCACAATTCACATAAGAGATCTCTGCTCTGAGCAAATCTCCTGCAAAAAAAGGCATATAGGTAAGAAAAACAGTTAATTGTTTGAGCTAAGTGTAAGTTAAACCCAATAGGAATTATTGACAAAGTCTATAGGCATGGAATTGACTGCCAACATTGACTGCCAACCGTTTGACAATTATTGTTTTTTTTTGTCGTTGTATTTGCCCAACATTATTGTTCAGGAACCGGGTGGGCCCTCATCACATCTAAAAAATAAAAATAAAAAAAACACTGCCTAAATGCAAAATGATTTTTTATTGTCATATAAATTCACATCACTATAATACTCCCTGGCACTGAAGGAATGCCTTTGTGTGTGGATGTTCTCATTGTAAAAGGGAACTATGCTGTAATTCATAATGAATTCAATCCGTGGAAAGAAGGAACGGAGGAAAGAAAGATGGAAAGATTGAAAGAGGGAAAGCAAAATCAAAAGAAAGAAGGCAAAAAAAGAAAGAAATCAGAATCGAAAGAAAGAAGACTAAATGAATGATAGAAGTAATAAGAAGACAAAAAACTGTGGAATAATGAAAGAAGAAAAGGGAAAAATGAAAGAGAAGGAAAGAAACAAAGGAAAGAAGGCAAGAAAGCAAAATGGAAAGAAAAAGGAACAAGGAATGAAGGAAAGAAAGAAGGTAAAACGCAAGAAAGTAGGAAAGAAAAAACAAAAAAGGGCAAAAAAGAACACAAGGCAAAAAAGAAAGAAAGAAGGCACAAAGGAAAGAAAAAAGGAACAAAACAAGGAAAAAAGGCAAGAAAGAGGAAAAAAGGAAGAAGGCAAAAAAGAAGGAAAGAGGGAGAGAAGGAAAGAAAATAAGAAACAAAGCAAAAAAGAAAGAAAGAAAGAAAGAAAGAAGAAAAAGAAAGAATGATTTAAGGAAAGAAAAAAGGGAAGAAGGAAAGAAAACCACCAGGGAGTGTCCACTGGAGGAGGATCCGATGATGAAGAACTGGATCCAGTCTCCACCATGGCACTCCCCTCGCCCTCTGGGCCACTGGGTCCCTTGATGTTGGTGCTACCTGCACTCCAGGTCCTGTGGCCAGCAGCTTCGCCACTCGGCTGTGCCCCATCTCCCTCGCCTACCGATGCTGATGCACAAAAAGAGAGAGAGAGAGAGAGGGTAATCAAATTCTTAACATATACATACAGTATAACATACACAACAGAAACAACACATCTATGTCCAATGAAGCCCCAGATAGGAACCATTTAGAGCCTACATCATGTCACAACTACATACTTATAACATCCCCATATGTCCACAGTATCACCCACAACATAAGCCAACCATCACAACACTACATCACCATCCCATCAATTCAGCAGTAACACAAATAAATCATGCAAAAGATGAATTGGCAATATCTGAAGTATCTCCACAAGCAGATCATTACTGTGTATCAAGAAATCATCCTTAGGAAAAGCTGTTAACTGACAACACAATATTAGACCTCCCCCTAATTCACACTTGCCCAGTCCATCACCAGTAGTCATGTAACATGAAAGTAAGCTCATCTCACTTAAAATACAACACACCATGTTCCTTTGCAATCATATACCTAACATGTGACTCTGTCCATATAATTCACAATGTCAGATACCTCAGATGAATACACTA
This sequence comes from Pleurodeles waltl, assembly GCF_031143425.1. NCBI lineage: Eukaryota > Metazoa > Chordata > Amphibia > Caudata > Salamandridae > Pleurodeles > Pleurodeles waltl. The sequence goes on along the minus strand of NC_090444.1, from coordinate 1,792,328,908 downwards.
CATATGGCATACCCAAATAGCGTGCCATCACAAAATAACATAGCATGTAATTGGAACATCTATTAAAAGTGTATAAAAAAGATTTAGAAAGAGTTTCTGGACCCACTTATCTAACTCTTTGACACATAGACAACAAATGTATGTCCTGCCACAGGGATCTACTCAATGCACAGGGTACAACCACAGACAACCACAGGGAGCATACCATTACCTCAAATACAATGGACACCATTCTGTGCATGAAGGCCACATGCAATTCCACTATAAATGCTGAGTCGAAACCTCTACATGACTACATCCTAACACCTACATCTCTGACAACTGTCCAGACATGTGAAACCTAATACCTTAGTATAGAAGTAACACTAACATAACCCACTACTAATGTAACCATGATTGACACATATACCTAGAGTCCAGTAAATTGACTTACAACATAATCCATCCCACCAACATGTGTATGTCAAATGGAACCACTGCTAAACTATTAAGTCAGGAAGAAATGAGCTGATTCATTACTAAATCTGTCAAAACAGCCTCAGATTAGCAAAGGTAAGTCTGGCAAAGACGAGGTTTCAACATAACAATAGGCATGAAGTACCAATTGACATATGATGTAGGCACAAAACAGTGTATGTTGCACCCATATAGATGTGGTACCCCCTATGTAGCATGGACATAATACATGAGCTAATAGATCAGAAGACTAGTCACTTACCTTCTCAACACCATGTACATGAAATACAATATTTTGAACACACCAATGATATGTCTTGTACTGTCAATGCATTATTACCACCATGATCTTCTCTCTGTAGGATGTCAACCCTGATCAAACTTCAAATTTCCCAATGTATGGTTCTAACCTAACAATCGGGGGACCTCTTGAAACCTCATAGGGAGTGTAGTAAATTTGCCAAATTAAAATCCTGATTGGTATGACAACCTCACATGAAGTTTCCGTCTACTCCAGGACACAGTATTACTTGGCCCTGTCACTCAGACCCTATGTTGCACATAGAGGAAGATGCAGTGGAATTGGACTGGTCAGAGATCAAAGGGCTATACAACCTACCAGTTGGGTAAATGGATTGTGGAACAGTAGGTGGGAAGGCTGACACAGCAGGTTACACATATGTATGGCAGTGTAGAGTTACACATATGACACAGTCACATGTGCATCACCACATGTGTCATACTATTAGTTTGACATAGGTGAGTAGCATGTCCCTATACACAATACAATGTCCACATCTGTGTTTCAATGTTGGCAACTGTAGTACTATGTCTTCCTAGGAGGCCCTTTACCTGTAGCACTTACCACATTGTCACAGCTGCAATACTTAGACATCATACACTTAACTGGCAGAGGCATGTACATGTGATTTGTCAGTACTTACCCCCTTGTGGCTGCTATGCTGCCCTCAAATGCCCATCCACCTCAGGGTAGGTCACTGCCAAAATGCGGGCCATTTGTGGGGGGGCAAGGTCCGACGACCACCCTCACTCGGAAGGACATCCCCAGCTGGGCCTCTAAGGTCTTCGGGCCCCAGTAAATCAGGTCCTCCCATTACTTCCTATGGTGGGTGATCCACTGGCTGTGGACCCTCAGGGTCTGCACTTGCTTGGCGATGGCACACCAGATTCCCTTTTTTTAATGGCTGTTGACCTGCGTGGATGAGACAGACAAAAGGAAAAAGTCATGTCCACATGTACCATACTACCACAACTGGACAGAACACTTCAGTGACAGCAAGTAGACAAACATTCCAATCCTCTCAGTTCACACTCATGTACAAATTAGCATCTGCATGTATCAACAACTTCACAACTTTACATTTGAGGTACACCATGATACACCATACCTTTCACACATTGGTATACCATTGGACCCACCTCCTCCTCTGGTGCACCATATAGCTGTTCATACAGGAGTAGGACCTCCTCCACGAGCTTGTCCAGCTCTTTGAGGTGAAGTCTGGGGTCCTATCACCTGCAGGATGTGGCATGATAGCTCCTAGAGGCGGTACACAGCAGCTCAGGTAGTGGAGGTTTTAGTGACAGCAGTGTCAGGAGTCAAGTGAGCAATACTGCAGAAGATGGTGGTCACGTCTGCCACATACAGGACCGTGACTGCCAGCGGACATCGCCATTAGCACAAGTCCGCCAGAGGCAGCAATGTGTTCCAATGGCAATTTCCACCACAGTTGTGACTGCCTACCACCATGACGATATCCGCAAGCGGACTTATGTCCTTTCTACTTGTCCAGTACAGTAGGTCACGAGGCTGCCATTTTGAGCACATTACATGAATGGAAAAGTTCTGGGATCTGCGTCATTAACTATGCCCTATACTGTGCAGTATATCTGTAAGTACTGCCTTCACGTTTAGTTGTCTATTTGTGCATGGGAGTAGTAAAAGCTGTGTAACTGAGGGATTTGTGGTGATAGCAGTGTACACCTATTCTCAGGATCCTATGTGTGTTGAAAATGTAGATAATATGCTAGAATATGTGTACAACATGTATAGTCGGTTAAACTAAACAACACAGACAGTCACAGGTAAATATGCAAGTTTAGTACAATAGGTAATTGAGGGAATGTGCACCAAGGAGAGTGTCATTTGAAGCATAGCTATGTGCCGTACTGTAGATTTCAGCGGTTGTAACCGACCTCTACAGCATATATGTGTGACATGTATATGTATATTTACATGATGTGTGCATTATTCATGTCACATACAATATTTATATGTTTCCACATAGTTAACCTGTCATGAGGAGAGGAACACAACCACCAGTGTACCGTCCACTAGTAGACCTGCACACGATGGAGGAGAGACATACTATTCAGACTTATCGGCTGAATCGGCATACCATCATGGATCTTTGTGATCAGTTGGAGCCTGTTCTGATGCTTGCCATTCACAATCCCTATAGCATACCTCCGATCATTCAAGTCATGTCAGTGCTACATTTCCTGACCACTGGGTCCTTTCAGAATACAGTGGGCCTATCTGCAGGGATGTCTCAGCCCATGTTCAGTCTGGTTTTGAAGGATGTACTGTGTGCATTGTTGAAAGATTTGGACAGCTACATCAGGTTTCCACAACGTTCGGATTTGGCCTATGTGAAGGCAGAGTTTTATGATATGGGACACATTCCACATGTGGTTGGAACCATAGATGGCACCCATGTAGCCTTGGTTCCCCCTGTGCCAATTAACAGGTATATAGGAACACGAAAAACTACCACTCCATCAACAGTGGTGTGTCTGGCAGACCAGTACATTTGACAAGTCAGTACAACGTATCCAGGATCATCCCACGATTTCTTCATCATGCGGAACAGCAACGTCCCACTGCTGATGACACAACTTAACACAGAGAGGGCCTGGCTGGTTAGTAAGTCAGATTTGAAATGCCTGTTTGCAAAGTATGTCTCCTGCCATCACAATAGTGCATGTCCCACATATGTTTGTGTTGTTTTACCAAGTTGCTTACAGGTGACTCTGGCTATCCAAACGGTCCTTGGTTGTTGACACCAGTGAGGTACCCAACCAAGCCAGGGGAAGTCTGCTACAATGAGACCCATGGGAGGACAAGGCATGTCATGGAGTGGAGATTTGGGCTCCTAAAGGCAAGATTTAGGTGCTTGGGCATTTCAGGAGGAGCTCTCTCCTCTACTCACCCAACAAGGTATGTCAAAAAGCATTGCCTGCTGCATGCTCCACAATCTTGCCCTAAGACATCAGATACCATTCCTATCAGATGAGGGGGAGCCAGCAGAACATGTGGGTGGAAATGCAGGTATTCCAAGTGATGAAGAGCCAGACGAAGATGAAGCAGGAGACCCCAGGGCAGATCTCATCAATCAGTACTTCAACTGAATAAAGGTATGTGATGTATACTTAATGCTGTTATTTCATTTTGTTACCTACAGGTGATGGTAGCATGTCACCTCCTTTTTAGCATCATCCATCGGGTTGTAGGTAGCTCCAGTGCCTATGAGTGAGTTGTGCATGCAGACTGTAAATTTGTATTGTGTACTGGACAGAGTGGTCTACAGTGTCATGTTTTGTCATAACAGATGCAAAGTCACTCTTGTGAATATGATTATTCACTTTTGATGAATGTTTTCTGCTATGTCCTATCTCTTATCTCTGTCAATCATTGATTTGCCGAATTCCTGTTTGGCTCCTCATCCTTGGCAAGTGACAGACAATGTCAGAAGCAGATGGGAATTGCAGGCAGACATGAGAAGTGGACATGGTTGAAACCAGGTACTAATTGCCATGAGTATGTGGAGTGTAACTAACAGACTCAGACTGTCAGGACACTGGGATGGAAATGTGTTTTCCTGTCCAAGTTCACCTGTAGGGTACAGGAGGTGGTCAAATGGTGTTTTTTGTGTCTCCATATGTGTGTGGTTCATGTGTAAATGTAGAATCATAGTCTCTCCCATCAAAATGGTTTCTGTTGTATGTAATCTTCCTGGAACCTAGCTGTCAGTGTATTCCTACTTTGCACACCAATAGGCATGTCACTGTGGACTGACATGAGTGAGTGGCAAGCCTATAGGTATGTGGCCAATGTAAGTGAAAGATCTCTGAACTGGGGACATCAGTACTGATCTCTGTCTGTACCATGGGGTATGAGTATTAGGCAACTAAGGTATAGGTATGTGATAAGGCTTTACCAGGTGACACAAAGGACCAATATGTGTGCCTCCTGGCTTGTAGGAAGACTAACATGACCCTAACGTCTGTATCCTGTGGTTTAGCATTGTCTGACACCTTAGCAAATATCCTGATGTTACTTTCAGTTATATTCTATGTGTTGTTTGCATATCTACCAATAAATGTGTGTAGATGTAGTGTACAACTTTTTTTAATCTGTCCATGTTACAATCCTAATGCAATGAGTCTCCTGCTGATAGAGTCCACATCTGATGTCCACAACAAAGGTTGTAAAATACAGAGGGACATATTTATACTAGAGTTGGCATGCATAACAATTGTACATGGTTGATAAATGACACATACCCAGGACCTGTGTTTAAGTAAAATTTATTATGGACAGTAAAACAATGGGGCATATTTAGGAGCCCCAGAGCCATTCTAATGGCACATTAGTGTAAGTCTTTGACATTAATATGGCTTTAAAAGGCCAAAATGCTGTGCCACATTTACTTCGCAACCCTTTGCAATACATTATGTGTGCGCCAAACATAATTTATGCAAAGGGGGCATTCCCCCGATATCTAACAGATTTCCTTGCTTCATTTTCTTCAACACTTTAAATGCCTGCTTAGAGCAGGTGTTAAAAAGGGGGGCATGCAATTGATTACAATGGTCCCCTATGTACTCTGCAGGGGTAGATCCAAATGTTTTACGCTACCCCTGCAGAGTACATCAATAGCGTAAAAAGAAAATTACGCTATTGCCCCCTACCCTGCGTGATGGTGCACGCATACATGGTGGCGGTAGGGAGGTGCTAAAGGGCGCAAGAAAAGTGGTGCTGCTCTGTGTGCAGCACCACTTTTCTTAAATATACCCCAATATGTGTGACTAGTAACTTAAAAACACACAAAATAAACAGTGAAGTGTTCAGTCATGGTGGCTAGAATCACAAGGGTAGCTGCTACACCATTACGATACACATGTCCAGTGTCCTTGCACCATGGAATAATGGAGATTGGTTTCAGAACAGTCAACAGGGTGTATCTGGGGCACACAAGGGGAACAGGTCAGGAGATGTTCACTTCCTGGGATTGGGTCTGGTCTTAGCATCTGCTTCTACTGGATGTCTGGGTGGATTTCCACGTTTGTGAGGGGTTCCTCTGCTACAGAGGGTGGTGTTTCTGAGGCGTGTCCCTACCCTGGCAGGGTCTCAGTTCCACTAGCAGCCGTAGATGTTGAAGGGCCTGAGGAATCATTACTAGTGGAAGAGCCCTGATGTTGTGTTGCAGACCTACTCAGGATAGTAGCTCCACTCCAAAGAGGTCCAACACTCTCTACTAATTTTGTAATGCCCTTATTTCATAGAGATGTGGTCTGCCAAGGAGATATGGATCCCTTTTTTCCCCTCAATTAAGATAAATAGAACTGCAGCAAAATATTGGTAAGCCCATCATTATTCCCTATTAATACTCCAAAAATATTCACATCGCAGTTGGGTTTTGAAAGATGTATTGATTCCAGTACGTAAATTCAATAAATATTTTATTGTGACATATATAGAGAAGAAAAACATCCGACACATGTTTTGCCCCCTAGGGGTATTCTCGAGGCTATTTGTCTGTTCTTAACATATATCCATTTTTTAAAGTTCCTTATCATATATTGTCGGCTAAAAGAGCATATCTGTACAATACGTCATTGATGGAGAAGCGCGCTTGTGAATATCACAGGATGAATCCCTGTCTGAATCTAGGTCCCTATTAAATATGGGGCTGATTGAGGATGCTGGAACACACTCAGGATAGTGTTGATGTCCCTCAGCACCCCAGCTATGGAAGCCAGGATGGCATTTTGTGCCTGCCACTGCTGCATGACTTCCTGGTGGTTGTACCTCTGCAGGTTTTGGATTTCTCACATCATGGTGATTACCTGACCCATCAGGCCTTGGAAATTTTGGTAGACTCTCAAGACTTGGGAGATGGTTTCATGGTCAGTATTATCCCTTTGAGACCCCATATTCTGGCTCTCTGCATCCCTCCAATGCACCCTTCCCCCACATGCCTGTGCCCCTGGCACAGTGTGCCCACTCCCAGTGGTGGCAAGACCCTCATTGTCAGGAGTGACAAGAGGAGACTCAGGTACCTGTAAGATAAGGCACACAATGGATGAGACAGTCCTTAGGGGTGAATGGCTGCCTGTGTTGTAGATGCACCAGGCTCGGAGGAGTGGGTTGTGGGCAGGGTAAGGCTGTCAGTTGTTGACTGACCAGGTGTCCCTGATGGGCCAGGTTTGTCGTCAGTGTCCAGATATCCACGGGTGTTGCCCTCACTGGGGCCTTCATCCAGAGGGGTAGTGACAGGCTTTGGTATCCTGTCCATAATGACCCATGCAAGATTGCCTGTAAGAAAAGTGGAACACAGAGTTCAGATTAAACTGGGGGTATTGTTGCAGTTCTGTGAGATGCAGACAGTTCCTTGACATGGTCCCCAGCAATGACAATGACAGCTGCTGCACAGAATAACTGAGTACAACATCAAACTCTGTGACTTGAATTCCATACACCATGTTTTGAGTTGTTAAACTATATTGCTAGTGATTGTACTGCTGATGCCATCTGATGTTGTCTGATTATTGACATGGGTGTTCATCTTTGTTGCCTAGTGAATTGTCTGACACGTTAGATGGCACAAATAAGAGCTGTACAATGCAACAGAGATTGACCTGTATCTGGATGTACTGCATGTGAATCTACTTTGCCATCCGGCTTTCCACCCCAGGTGAGTACATTTCTATTTTAGGATTCCTAATTCTAGGGCCTTTATGCATGGGCGCTCAGTTATACTTGTGTTTTGCTTGTGATGATAGTAGGAATGCGCCATTGCATTGCTGTCATGGCCATAAACTGTTCCACACTTGAACATTCAAGATGGGTTAGAGTTGTAGTTAGCTTCACATGCATGACATCTTATATTTGGTGCACTGTTCAGGTTTTCACAATGATGGGATACTGCATTCTCAGAGTTTTAGTGCTATGAGTTGCCAGTACTTCACGTGTCATTTACAAGGGCTGTGGGGCCAGGCGAGTTTAGTGGACATGTGGCATGCCAGAGTGGGGTATTAGGCCATTTTGACAGAGGTGTAGTGAGTGGGGTGTTAATTGGGGTTGGGTAAGTGTTGAGGGAGAATGCAGTACATGACAATTGAGTGACATGAATGTTGTGGGGACTTACTCAACTCCACTCCCCCAGGTATTCCTGTCAGGCCCTAAGGATGCAGTATGTCCAAGACCTTCATTTCCCAAGATGTGAAAATAGGAGGAGGAGGTGGGGGCCCACTCACCGTCTGGCATACCACCAGCTGGTGCCAGGATGCTATGGAATGTACCTTCACCCTGAGGTCATTCCACCTCTTTCTTACATCTTGCCTTGTGTGTGGATAGCTGCGTACAGAATTGATCCTGTCGACTATTCTTTGCCACAAATCAATTTTCCTGGCAATTGATGTCGGCTGGACCTGTGCCTTGAACAGGTGTAGATCTACCCTGACAGTTTCGTCCACCATGACCCTCAACTCCTCATCCGTAAAACGTGGGTGTTTTTGTGAGGACGTGGTAGTGGTGGTGAAGACGGGGTGGTAGTGTACAAAGTGAGAGTCTGCAGAAGTATGTAAATGGTGAGATGAAGGTGCTGTGGTGTGAGTCTGTGATGGCTGTTGTGGGTTGTATGTGGTAGTAAAATGCGTGCAGTGTATGTTGTGCAGGTGTGGGATGTGTGCATAGTGAAATGTTTATGGGTGCCTGTTCTTGCTTTTTGTATCCGTGTAACAGCTTGATTGTCTGTGGCTTTGTTTGGCGTTTTGTTTGCAAAGGATTGTAGGTAGTGTAGGCGTGTGTTGTATAGTGCAGTGAGTAGGTGTGTCGGGTGTGTAGATGTGTGTCAGGTAAGGGGTATTCAAAATATCCAATGTGGTGTGGTGTTCAATGTGATGTGACCGCTGACCACCCCAGTTCTCAACGTCAATGGTTTTCTGTCATGGAAGAACCACTGCATGATTTGTTAATCATAATCTGGTGGGTGAATTTTTGTCGGGTTGGCAGTGAGGTGGTGGGACCACCTCTTTTCCACCCTCTAGTGACCTGGTGGTTTCAGAAATGTGGCTGTTTTTTGGCAGACTTCACAGTGTAATTCTTAATATGATGCTCAAATTACCACCAACATGGCTGTCTTTTGGCGGCCGCCACCGTGGTGGTCTTCCCATTAAACCCCCAAAGTCATAATGAGGCCCTCTATCTCCTTCCCATGATTCCCACTCAATTCCCTCTCAAGTTTTATAAAAATGTACATAAATGTATATCTAAATTTATTTGGAATAATAACCAGCCCGTTAAATAAGCTATAAAAAAAGTACAAATTGCAAAATGTAATGGTGGTTTTGGTTTAGCAGACTTCTTTAACCCCTTCGCTACCAGGCCTTTTCCCCCTCCTGTGCCAGGCCTTTTTTTGGCTATTTGGAGCAGTTCGCGCTTAGGCCCTCATAACTTTTTGTCCACATAAGCTAGCCAAGCCAAATTTGCGTCCTTTTTTTCCAACATCCTAGGGATTCTAGAGGTACCCAGACTTTGTGGGTTCCCCTGAAGGAGGCCAAGAAATTAGCCAGAATTCAGTGAAAATTTTGTTTTTTTAAAAACAAATGGGAAAAAGGGGCTGCGGAAGAAGGCTTGTGGTTTTTCCCCTGAAAATGGCATCAACAAAGGGTTTGCGGTGCTAAAATTACCAGCTTCCCAGCTTTCAGGAACAGGCAGACTTGAATCAGAAAACCCAATTTTTCAACACAATTTTGGCATTTTACTTAGACATACCCCATTTTTACGATTTGTTGTGCTTTCAGCCTCCTTCCAGTCAGTGACAGAAATGGGCGTGAAACTAATGCTGAATCCCAGAAACCCAAACATTTCTAAAAAGTAGACAGAATTCTGAATTCACCAAGGGGTAATTTGTGTAGATCCAACAAGGGTTTCCTACAGAAAATACCAACTGAAAAAAAGAATATTGAAATTGAGGTGAAAAAAACAGCAATTTTTCTCTACGTTTTACTCTGTAACTTTTTCCTGCAATGTCAGATTTTTGAAAACAATATACCTTTACGTCTGCTGGACTCTTCTGGTAGCGGGGATATATAGGGCTTGTTAGTTCATCAAGAACCCTAGGTACCCAGAGCCAATAAATGAGCTGCACCCTGCAGTGGGTTTTCATTCTATACCGGGTATATAGCAATCCATTTGCTGAAATATAAAGAGTGAAAAATAGCTATCAAGAAAACCTTTGTATTTCCAAAATGGGCACAAGGTAAGGTGTTGAGGAGCAGTGGTTATTTGCACATCTCTGAATTCCGGGGTGCCCATGCTAGCAGGTGAATCACAGGGCATTTCTCAAATAGACTTCTTTTTTGCACACTCTCTTATATTTGGAAGGAAAAATGTAGAGAAAGACAAGGGGCAATTACACTTGTTTTGCTATTCTATGTTCCCCCAAGTCTCCCGATAAAAATGATACCTCACTTGTGTGGGTAGGCCTAGCGCCCGCGACAGGAAATGCCCCAAAACACAACGTGGACACATCCCATTTTTTGACAGAAAACAGAGGTGTTTTTTGCAAAGTGTAGATTTTGGCCTCTAGCTCAGCCGGCACCTAGGGAAACCTACCAAACCTGAGCATTTTTGTAAACTAGAGACCTAGAGGAATCCAAGATAGGGTGACTTGTGGGGCTTGTGGGGGTGGGGGGGGTCGGAGTGGAAGGGGAAGGGCTTCTCGCGGGGGGGTGGGTGTTGAGCCCATGGGGGTTCTTGGATGCAGGACGAGGTGATCTCGTCCAAGGCACCCAGGAACTGGTGCCTTGGACGAGATCACCTCGTCCAAAGCACCGTAGGGGTTAATTATCATAAAGTGCTTATTTTAAAACAAATAATGTTTTGGTTTACTAATATAGACTTTAAAAAAGTACCTACATAGATTCTCATTGAACTAAGTTTGATTTCACCGTTCATGTTACCTGCATTATTGAATATATCTCCTTCTAACTCTTTAATAAGACGATCCTCAATGCTAAAATCTACAAGAATAATATAACAAGACTTAGACTCCCTCTTTCAAGCACCTATTTCTAGTACCTTAAAATATATCCTTATGGTATAATCCCTTGTTAAAACTTAATCGAAATATAACATTCTGACAATCTTGGATAAATGCTGGTGCTTTTTACTTAAAAGATATATATCTTAGCAATGCGTTTTTAACTTTTGAAGAACTACAACAAACATTTTTCCTGTCCCCATCAGATATTTTTAAATATTAACTTTTATGTAATTCCATCCTTGATTCACTGCCCAACAGTTTCCTGAAAAGAACATATCTGATTTAGAGATTTACATTCAAACAAGAGGTACTTCATCTCATGCTGTGTCAATGTATTATAAAATCGTATAGTGAACTAGATATATTTACTTTCCAAGACATATGGAAACAAATATGGTTGGATAGCATTTCTGGATGGTTAACAGTGTCTCTATATCAAACGAATTCCTTCATATGATTTAATTGTCTATGGACTCCGTTACAACTATTTAATGTAACACTACTAAATTCTACTAATTGTTGCCACTATAATATATGTTCAAGCTTGTTAAAACATATCCTTTATGAATTTTTTGAATGTAATACTGTTTCTTTGTTTTCAAAAGGGCTTCAGGATGTTTTTACAAAAACTTTCAGTTTCTCAGATAAACTTTCATATTACATGCTGATGTGTAAATCAATTCTACTTTCAACAAAACTGTCAGATTTGAATAAAAAACTTTTAGATTGTTTACTAACTGCTTCTCTAAAATCAACTACTGCTAGTTGGAAAAACTCTTCATTATTATCAATCCATACATGGTGGTCATGGATAATTTTTACCAGGAAAGGAGCCGATCTGACTATGTTGGGTGTTGTTCACAACATATCTGCTTATCAGTCATTTTGGAAACCAATTGATAATTATATAGCAATATATTTATAAATATGTGCTATTAATATACTCTATATTATATTATACATGAAGTCTTTCCGATTATAGTAGTAAAGATATTAATTGATTCCCACTCTTTTATTTTAATTGTAGTTATTATTATACTGCAAGTGTCATTGTTTAGTTGCAATATTATATTAATGTTATATTGTAAATTTCAATGTACCTCTTTCGGTGCTCTTTTTTGTTTGGTCTGTTCTCATGTCATAGAATTCAATATAATATTTTGAACAGAAAAACAGTTACACAGTGAAAACGCACCATAAAGGGTTCCTACAACAGACTTAGAAAGAATAGAGTTATTTAAAAAAAAAGAAGACCAAAACGACAAAAATCCATTCAGTAGATCGGAGATATGCAGATTTTAAAATTATTTTCTTTAAAACTCCTCTTGGAGGGAAACCTAATTATAGGTGATTCAGGAGTCATGCGAGTCAGGCAGGAGGCACGCTCCTGTAGTCATACATTCGTCAAGGTAGCAGTGCCTGCAGATGTAACCAACATTCTTCTGGCTGCCACTGCCACCTTGACTCACCTGACTCTGGAGTCACCCATGAGTAGGGCTCCCTCAGGAGGAGTTTTAAAGAAGGTGAGAGCCCTAGGCCTCATTGCTATGCATGGTACGAATGAGTAGATAGGCGGGAATGCTAACAGCCCCGACGAAGGCCTTGTTGAAACATGTTGGTTTAAGTATGGGTGACTGAGTCATTGATACTCAAAAAACTGCCTGCAACAGTACTCAAATTCCCCTGGATATACCCTGAGACATTTTTACTCCTTTGTATCTGGATCCATGCTCCAAAGCCAGTAGCATTGAATATATGAGATTTCCCATCTGCAGTTGAGCCTGCCGTGGTGGTATTATCCTACCATGGTGTGGTTAGGTGCCAGTGATGAAGCGTGGCACTATACAAAGTGGGTGAGGTATCTATTCTAAATACCTTTGGATTCTCTACAGGACCAAGTCAAACTCAGTTGCCTATAGGATTTTTTGGATCAAGATCTACATCTATATCTGTGTTAGTGGAAAATGTGGACAACCTTCAACACTTGCTTATTCTTTTGCTTGTTGATAGACAGATTGTTTTTCTTCAGATGTCAGACAGGGTGTTCCTATTTAGAGCAATGGCACCTCAACAGATAGCTTACGATGCTGATTATGGCAAACCACTTCAAACTGAAAGCATAATTTCACATATTTTCTCAAAAATTAATGGAAGTTTCTAAGTTTTGAGGTAAAAAAGTAGGCAAGTTTACACACTCTTGTGTATCTCTCTGTTTCCATTAATTTCAGTGTGAATCCATTCCAGTTCTTGTGAATTGCCTGGTGTGGTGTGTGACTGGAGTAGCTTATAGCACTTCTTGAGTGGATGTGCATTTAACTTTATTGACTTGGGCTGAGTTACACTTAGATAGTTATGATGTTAGATTGGCATGGCCGTTCCTTTTCCCCTTTTTGATTTTCCCTTTGTCTGGAGGAGACATTCCCCATTTATTCATTACTCCCCCTAGATACTCCAATATTTAGATCTTAGAAGTGGGTTTACTTGTGCAGATTATTCCACACTTTTCGCAGAATAATCAGCTCTTTCAGCACGAGGTCGGTGTGTAGATTTACGACCAGACCATTGTGAATTTCCATTTATGTAGTACTACTATTTGTGTACTGATCTCCCTAGTCATACAAGGCTTTAAGAATCAGCCCAATATGATTCCTACATACTTTAAAAAAGAAGGAACCTTCAGGGGTAAATTTTGCCATTATATTCCTGGTCCTGTCACTTACTATCTTAATTTTTTGGCCCATATTTTACATTCAGTCCTGATTTTTGCACATGATTTTAGCAATAAAGATATTTTTGCACAGAAGGTCTTCATGGCAAACCACTGCACTAAAATCATATGTACTAAATTTAGCATTGCTAATGCTGTACTATATGAATACTTGCCTTCTCCTGGAAGAATTTAAACACAACCATTTCTCCTCGTACATGAGGTTGGAGAAGTACTTGACTTCTCTGGCGCACCTAGCAACAATTGGCAGGCTTGGTGTTACCCTGGATGTTGTCCTGAAGAACCTTCTTGTGCTTCCTAGCATCCTCTTCTCCCAGACCCTTTCCTCCTTTGCCGCCTTAGACATGGCGTTTTCTCGCTCAGAACAGAACAAAGGACTACATTTCTGACCCAGTTGCATCACGGTTTGTGAAACCATGCAAGGCCACCTTGGTTGGCCGTGAGTGGCTTCATAAATCTTGAGTAATGCGATGCAGCACAAATTGCTGCACTGCATTAATATGAGCCAGGGAGGTGTTTCCATGGGTGTTGCGTGGGTGTTCCCACACAACATCTATGGAATTCAACACATGCTCAGATTTATCAGAAGTGTTACTCCTGGGAATGTGCCAAAACCCTTTGACCTCCCCTGGTGAGGCATACTGAGGAGAAATATCTTTATTTCTTCTCATTTTTCCTCTTTCTATGTTCTGCAACACAGATAGAAAGAGGAAAAAGCCTCTCAGGATTGTTTTTGTGCAGGAAGGTGCCCCTTCTTGCACAAAAAAAGTCTTGCAGGCAACGCAGGCACCCTTGCACCATGGTCTAAGTGTACCTGTGTTGGCTCTCGGCAGCCCATTGTGTGCCAGTGCAGGGAAAGGGACAGGAATGTGCCGTATTGCTTCAAATATGGTCATTCCTGCCCTTTCCCTGGGTCACAGTTTCATAAATATGCCCCTGAAGGTCTACCAGTGACTGTATGACTGAGATTTTCCAGCAACAATAACCTGTTTTTGTGAAGTGTATGCTTCTTCCTGTAATTCGGGTTGTACCTTTTTCAATTTTTTGCTTGATAAATTCTAACAAATAAATATGATTGTATAGAAACTAAGTGTAGGAATAATTGTTAAAACTTGTTGACATATTTAATCAGATATTTTGTCCTTGTGGCATACATTCACTTCATAATGGTCTGCACTAATTAATCATAATTTGCAGCCTCTAGAATAGTCATTTGTGGAATCAAATTATTTTCCCAATTACCATCAAAGTCAAAGAAGACACCATGAATTAACATGTATGTGTAAAGGATTACAGTTTGCAACCATAACGCCTGCTCGGTTTTCTACTTCTTGCTATTCCTTTATGAGCGCATTGTATCCTCAAGTACTTTTTAACTAGAAAAGGACATTTTAACATTCAGCACCTTTTGCACCGTTTAAGAATGATCTATTCCAGACCACTTCTAAAACATCCCAGGTGAAATTTAATTTATTAATAATCTTGCGTAATTTCTGGCATTTCAGGCCAGATGTACGTAGCTTGACGTTTGCAATTTCCTGAAAACAATTTTTTGTGATTCGCTATTAGCAAATCGCAAACAGCTATGTACAACAGTGGGTTTAACACTGCTTGGGATTCCCAAATGGGTCGGAAGAGACCTCCCTCATTAATATTCATGAAGCATGTGCCAGTTTGCCACCCATTTGAGAATGGCCACAATCAGAGGGATGTGGCCTTCTGCTCATTATCCCTATCCTTAAAAGATACTATATTCTGTTGCAATTTTGTTTTCCTAGCCCTCAGCTTTTCAGTGCCTGAAAGCCAGTTGCCTAATAATCTATGGTCTCTGAGTTAGAGAGAAAATGGAATTAAATTGTGCCAGGCACCTAGAAATATCCACTGCAGATACCGTTGTATTACTAAAAACAGCTGTGCAGGTTTTCCCTTTACAGGGCACGCATTAGAGACAATGCAGCACAGAGTGAGGATATTTCCAGACAGAATGACAAAAAAATGACAAAAATAAAAAAGTCTGGAGGCAACCTTTCCACCTCTGTGCACCCACCCAGTATCTGGAGCAGTGTCACTTCACATGAATACCAGTAGCAGCTGCTGGCAATACAGTGGATGGACCTGCGAGGTATGGGAAAAATAATGTAAATAAAGTACTTACCTGAAACTACGGCTCACCACCTTGGCGCGCCTCTGCTCCTGGCTGTCCATAACCCATTGCATAGGGTCTCCCCCAATCCAGACATTGCTTGCAAGCTGGTAATGCTATTACCCTGCATGACAGAAGTGCTGGGATTGGTCTGAGCGGGCTGTTTTGCCGCTCACTAAGGGACAGAGAGCCTGTGCTTCTTCTACACACAGCTGTGCAACACAGCTTGATATGGAGAAATCCAAGTGTGCATGTCAGTTTGGACATGTCCAGACAGCAGGCCAAACCGACCAGCGCACTTACAGTGCCCACCACTCCTCCAAAGAGGGTGACCCCGCCCTGCCCTAGACTTAGCCCAGCCTCCCGTCAGTGAAACATAAAATGATTTGAATGAATTGATGAGATGATGAATTGTTTTATTATAATTTTATTTTTGATCTGCTGGCTCTCGACAGTAGGGTGATGCTCCTCACCATAACAGAGGAGCCGCCGCTGATAAATACATGGTCGTCAAATGACTCCTTGTAACCAAGGATGTAGTGCTCCTCTCCTGGGCTTTTCTTTTACAAATCACTGTTTTCAGGTATCGTAGTACAGTTGGATCAACTGAAATTAACCAGGACTCCAACGCAGGACTGGAGCACTGTGTCGTTGTTGACATGGAGTCACCAGGAGACATTATCGATATGTGATGTTCGATCCAACCCCTTCAAACTCAGAAATAAGATAAAGTACATCTCTTCCAGGATTATCTCATCTGTAATTGATGAGAAGCTTTACAGGTTCATAAACTTACCAAAACTGAGGAGGACCATTCTTGCACGCCTCACCAAATGTACATGATCTCAAATCATGTTCCTCCACCCCCAAAGACAGTTCTACGGGAATCATCTGCTGGATGTGGGCTACATAACGTCATTTTGTATACAGTGCTTCATACTGCACTTCTGTAGTTTGTAAATAAAGTTTAGTGGTATGCAAGTTACCTACCTTGAAAGAATGGAAGGCTGAACTGGTCTTACAGGAATACAACCCTATCACACGTTTCAATAGGACGTACCAGAAATACCAAAACATACACGCATGCGTACAGCTATACAAAAATGTCAAATTCGTTGATCAAACCTCTGTTACTCATTTCCTGAATGTTACAAGCAAAGAGAATTTGTCTAAAAAAGCTAATTCCCCAACATGATAAATCAACAGCAAGACAGGTAATAAAGCAACAAATGCTAGAAGTGGTGTTTTAAATAGGAGGTGATCAGCAGGAGCCAGCACATCGGATTCAGCAGACAAATAGCATCCCTGCTGTGATTGATGAAGGAGTGCTTCAGCAAGAGTAATGCAGCTTATCAGCCACAGCCTGCAGCAATTATTGATAGCCAATGATTCCCTTGCAGGACAGCGTTGTTTACACTTTACAGTATTGTACTGCTAATTTTAGCAAAATCAAGGCAGAAGCGCATAGTAACTTATGGCTGTGGATTTCTTTAATGCATTTATTCAGAGTTTTATGGAGGGCTACATGTCTCATTGGCATTCATCTGGACTCACTGGGCCCGATTCACGAAGATACTTACCTGTGGTAAATTTAGAAATGGGGAGTCTCTGCCTCCAGGTGGAGTCTCTGCACTCGGGATGAAATCTACGCCATGAGTACTGAGACGCTACATTCATACCTTCACTACATGTGAGTATCTTTGTGAGTGAGGCCCGATGTGTCTAACATCTCCTGTTCAGCTTCTCATTGTTAGTGTTAATCTTTCTGTAAATTAACATATGACAAGTGTGGGTAATGTCAATAGGTCTGGCTTATAACTGAAAGCGTCATGATGTTTCTACCCTTGTAGTCGCTCAACCGTTAACTCATGCATTCAGTCACTCATGCATTTATTCATTTACCCATTGGCTCCTTCTTATATTCACCTGCAATAATAAGCACATACTCACCAATCAGTGTAGTGACACTTTCTGTGGCGTTTCTAGTTGTTTGTGAGGGATGCTTGTTTGTGAGGGCTGCTAGTTTGTGAGGGGTATTTGGTAGTTTGTGAGTACTAGCCTGCTGGAGCATTAGAGCGTTCTCGGTGGAGTGTGGCAGGTAATCTGTGATGAGGTTTGAGGTTGTTCCAGCAGTGTTTGACTGTTAGTCTTTCAACAGAGTGAGAGTGATGCCAGTAGTGTCAGACTGGTACTTTTTGAGGGGTGTGAGTGCTGTCAGTATAGAGCAGTGATACTCAGCCCAGGAGCATATGGGCCACTCCTGACCTTTACATGCTCCACCCTGGTCAAAGGCAGCACTGGGCTGCTGTTTATTTAACTCATCATCAGCATCAAAAATATGTTAAATAGAAGGCCAAACGTCTATTGAATGGTTCATTCTTTTAAAATGCATTGAGGACTTTTTTATGTGATACTTTTTAAACCTGAATTAGAAATATTCATGCTTCTCCCAATCCTTAAAACAATGCCAATAGTGAACTAACAGGCAAGTCAGTTGATATGTGCCTCTTGGTGGGCTAGCTTGCTATTATGAACAACTTTATAGTTTATTGAATGAAACACAGGAGACAGTTTTGTAAAGCACACACCCTGAAGTCATGTATTGCTAAGTCCTCTTATATAAGACAATGAAGAAAGAGGAAAGAAAATGAACTAAATTAATTGGTTGGGATCACACAATGTGGCCCCTAGATGTACATGCTTTGCTTCCCCTACATCTATCTTACTCTCTCCCCCCCGACAGCCACCCTGTTGGCATCAGCTGACAGGCTTTCCCAGCCCTCAATCCTTCCCCATAGATCAATGACCCCGACATCATGTGCACAACTGGTTATGCGAAATCTAATCACCACGCACCGGATGTACCATTGAAGAGTCATCATACTCTGAGCTTGACCCTGTGGTGTTCAAAGAGATTCGTCCTCCCCTTCAGGTCTCTGCCTCTGACTATATGAACAGCTCTGCAGCAGTTTCTAGCAGACAGTGGTGTAACAAAACACGAGGGCCCTCCTGCAATATCTGCTGAAGGCTCACCCATACTGGCATCAGTAGGGGCTCAGGGGGCCCTTTCCAGTATAGTTAAACCTGGGCCCGCTCCACCCACTGTGAAGGCCTTTGTTACACCCCTAGTAGCACTTACTCTCTGAGGCTGACGCAAGGTCTAGTGCAACACCAACCCTAAAGGCACGCCACCAGTCCAGCCGGCACACACAGCAGAGTGTGCTTCGCGCACAGGGCACATCAGTGCTATAGTTAATAGGATGGGAGTAGCTGGTTTGCCACAAATGGAAAGTAACCCTACCGAGCACGTGCCAAATAGCACATACTGACAGATGAAGTGAAGAGAGTAGAATTCGTGCACTAGATAAGCAGCATAGACTCTACTCACCTCCCTCCAGGGTCGGATTGGTAAGGCGGACACTCGTGAAATGGGCGATGGACCGGTGTCTGAGTGGCAGCCGTGGGATGCATTTTTGGGGCAGCGGAGTGTCCAATTTGGTCTCTCTCTGTGCGGTTCGGGGCTGCCAGCAGCCCAGGGAGGGACTGAGCGGCCTTTCTGGTGGCCTGTAGCTGGAGGCAGATGACCCTCTGTTAGCACCCTTTCACCAACATGCTGGAGGGGTCATTTCTAGTCCTCCACTGGGCTAGCCTATTAACACAAAAAGCTGACTCGGTGGCTATGGGCACATTTATGTATGCAGATTGAGCAGGGACCGGGTACCTGAGCAGAAGTGGCTTCACTGATACTCGGCTGTGATTCGCCAGTGCAAACTAATACATGCACGAGGAGTGCTGGCAACGTTTGCATTTCTTTTTATTCTCAGTGAAGTTAGGAAAACAAGTGTTAAGTGTCAATATGTGCTTGAGAGACCTTTTCAGCTAGACTGGCAGCCATGTAGGTTAATTTACTCACTGAATGCGTATGTTAATCATCAAAAGGTCACCACTACACTCCAATACCCCATACTGCATTGGTTATAATAATGTTAACGGCAGTCAGAAGCACCAAGTCCTCTGTCCGGCGATGGATATTGTGAGGCTTTTGGGGAACATTGTTTTATGCTGGGACTTTGATACTGCATCAGAAAGGTTAAAATGATTATAGATTCCCTAACTGATAGTTTTTCATGGTTTTCTTTCATCTTCTAATGCTGAACTTAGGAACACCATCTGGATGCAACAGCAGAAAAATCACAATGAACTACCCAAATACTGGTCAGGCACAGAAATGTAGTTCACATTTAAAATCATATCCTTAATTACATGGACAACGCTTTTTTAGAAATAGTTCAGTTTCACTTTTTTGACCATGCCTCTTTCAGAGGGCCCCTCCAGGTTCTTTTCATACTTCTTAAATCACGGAAGCAGTGTTTTGCAAAAAAAGGTGCAATCCGCAAATGTGGGCCACTTCTTTTGTGGTGCCCAGGCCTATTTTATATCCCAATCCAACCCTGCCTCCATCACCACCAGCAGGAATAGAGTTGTGGCACCTTTAGAGGAAACCCTGCTATTCTATTAAAACAATACATAATGTGACCACCAATGAGGAGAAGAGGGGAAACACTGCAGTGGCTCAGTTGTTTACTGCAACACACACCACAAACGTCCTCTTTGTACACTACTATGTTATTACATTGGGAAACAATGGACAACTTAGAAACAGGAAGTCCACAGTCAGTCTTGGATAACTGGGCATCTGTTAGACCTGACAGCCTTAGGGTGGTCATCCCCCAACTTTTTGCATGCCTCCCTCCACTTGTCTGACACTATTTGTGCTAGTTTTAGGACTCTGCGCACTTTACCACTGCTAGCCAGTGCTAAAGTGCATATGCTCTCTCCCTTAAAAATGGTAACATTGGTTCATTCCCATTTGGCATATATGATCTACTTGTAAGTCCCTAGTAAAGTGCACTACATGTGCCCGGGGCCTTTAGATTGAATAATACTAGTGGGCCTGCAGCAATAGTTGTGCCACCCACATAAGTAGCCCTTAACCATGACCCAGGCCTGCCATTGCAAGGCCTGTGTGCGCAGTTTCACTGCCACTTCGACTTGGCATTTAAAAGTACTTGCCAAGCCTTACACTCCCCTTTTTCTACATATATGTCACCCCTATGGTAGGCCCTAGGTAACCCATAGGGCAAGGTGCTATGTAAGTAAAAGGCAGGACATGTACATGTGTGTTTTATATGTACTGGTAGTGGAAAACTCCTAAATTCGTTTTCCACTTCTGTTTGGCCTGTTCCTTTCACAGGATAGCATTAGAGCTACCCTCATATACTGTTTGAGTGGTATATTCTGATCTGAAAGGGGTAACCAGGTCATATTTAGTATGGCCAGAATGGTAATAGAAAATCCTGCTTATTGGTGAGGGGGGATTTTATATTACTATTTCAGAAATGACACTTTTAGAAAGTGAGCATTTTTCGGCACTTAAAATCCATCTCTGTCTCCAAGCAACTTCTGAGCTGGGTTGGTTGACAGCTTCCTTGTGCATTTCACCCAGACAAAAACAAGCACAGGACACTCAGTCCCTCCTGCACTCATCTGCATACTGAATGAGTCTTCCTGGGCTGGAAGGGTGGAGGGCCTGACACTTACATTTCAAAGGCTTGTAGCCTGCCCTCACACAATGGACTGCCAAACCCTCTACGGGGGCCCTGACAGACAGACCTGTACTGAAAGGGGAACTAGTGCACTTCAAAACCACTCTTTGAAGCCTCCCCCACTTCAAAACAGGGTCCCTGGCCCCACCAAATCAGGCCCTTCTGGACCTGAACCTGCAACCTGTTAAGAGGAACTGCCTGGCTGCCCAAAGGACTCATCTGGACTGCTTTGCTGAGAAGGACTGCTGCCCTGCTGTTGCCCTGCTGCTTTCCTGCCCTCTGACTTTGCTGAGAAGTGCTCTCCAAAGGCTTGGATTGAGCGTGCCTCCTGTTTTCTGAATTCTCAGGGCCAAAAAGACTTCACCTCTTCAGGAAACTCCTTGTGCACTGAAAATTGACGCACAGTCTGTCGGAAACAACACACAGACGTTTCACGACTGAGAAATCGCCGCACAGCCTAGTCGGAACGACACAGCCTGGCTTCCTGAGTGAAGAATCAATGCAGAGCCTGCCTTGCGGCTGGAAATTCAGCGCACAGCCTATTGGATCAACGCACAGCCAAACGGGAATGACGCAGCCATACTTCCCGTGTGAAGAATCGATGCAGCACCTGCTGTGCGACAGAAAATGCGACGCACCACCTACCAGATCGACGCAACGCCTGTGACTTCTTCCCACATGGCCAGGATTTCCCCGCATTGTCCCTGAGTGTCAAAAAGATCCCTGCACTGCAGTGAGGAGCGAAGACTGTGTGCCAGAAATCGACGTAAAGCCCTTGAAGCATGGAAAGAAATGACACATCATCTATGCCGCATCGAAAACTCCGACGCACACCCTATTTTTCCACGCATCTCCTCCTCTGCAGTCTCCGGGTGTAATATTTTTGATGCAAACAAGGTGCTTTCTGTAAACAAGAGACAACTGTTGATTTCTAAGATTTAAGACTCTTTTTACTCTTGCAAAATTGATTTCTCAACTTGTGCTTATTGAATCTTTATCGTTTTGACCGTAACTTTTAACCAGATAAATATACTATATTTATACCTGTGTGGTGTATTGTTGTGGTGTTTTCACTGTGTTACTGTAGGATTTATTGCACAAATACTTTACCCATTGCCTTCTAAGTTAAGCCTGACTGCTCAGTGCCGAGCTACCAGAGGGTGGGCACAGGATAATTTGGATTGTGTGTGACTTACCCTCACTAGGATTGTGGTCCTACTTGGACAAGCGTGTATACCTCTGCCAACTAGAGACCCAGTTTCTAACAGCATTCTACTTGACATCCTACTGCTGACCCATGCGGCTCTCACTCTTTTTTTCCAGTGGTGACTGGCAGTGAAGCATTATAGATTCTGGCGCCTCAGTATGGGCCACTAGGGAGGAGTCAGGAACAGGGCTGATTTATTGTGGGGCACTAGAAAGATGGCAATAACAATCTGGGGCTAAGCAAATGGAGACTTCTACTTCTAGTGTTATGGGACCACCGTAGTATTACACAGAAATTGAACACCAAATCCACTTCATTAGCCCGAGATGTAATTATATGAGCTCTGATTTAAAAAAAAAAATCTGTTTTTCAACAGATGTGAAGAATGTTGACTGCATGTTCATACACTCCTTTAAAATAAAACAGAAAAAGTAGTGAAGCCCAGTCCAACTAGCATTTAATGCAAAATAGCAAAAAGCCAAGCAAAATATCCATAGACAATTGTCATTACAACTGACTAGGGCTCTCACAAGGAATTGGTGAGCTGTAGCAGTACACTGCAAACACGTAAAATTCACTCCCGAAGTCCTTCCCTCTAATAAACGTAGATGTAGTGGGATCATGTACTTATGTACCGCGTAGGTGTCCCAATCCTTGCCTCCAACGAAAGGACGACCTTGGAGGAAAGACATCATTTATTTCCACAAAAACTAACTATATTCTTTCAAAAACCTTGCTTCCGTTGCCAGGTTTGAAAACAAGGTTACACCTACTCAATTGTGCAATGCACAACATCACGCATCCTCTGCCATTTATAACACTGCAGAATTATCAGCAAATACAATATTATGCGCAGCCTTAAGGCATCAGAAACAACCTTTATATTTTGCATACAGTATTTACATATATAAACCTTTATAAGTGGTTCCATGCTTTTCTGGTTCAGGAATGTATTGGTATAGCGTAAAATAAATGAATATGTTTTCACAGTCCAACATCTTTTTTCCTAGGAGGAAAAACTTCAATTTCAAATAATTAAATAAAATACCATTTCACATTTTTTTGGTAATTCCACATAATTACTATGTGTAAGCACTGGCAGTGCCTTTAGTTTTGCATGAGTTTTGTATGATGCAGAATATTATCCTAATAACAACATAAAGGATGATCACAACCAAGACAATATCAGTGACAGATTCAAACACCTTCATTCCCATTAACCTCCCCCCAGCCATGCCCAGACGCCGCTTGGAGTCCCATCAAGGATTGTTTGCATCTCATGTCATTTCTTCTCACCCTCCTTGATAGGGTCTGCTCATGTATGCTGAGAGAGGTAATGGGGAGGAGTGTGCCAGACCAGGTGTGCACAACAGCACTCCCCTCCTCTAGCCACCAGCAAACCATCTAAGGCCTTTTCCTGAACTAGCATTTTAGCATAAGCATCTAGCTGCTCAGTTACTAATCCCAAAGCTATTGCAGAATAATTTGCTGTTTCTTTTAAGATCTTAGCATTTCTCTTTATGTCGTCTAGTACCGCATTACAACAGTACATAGGAATCAGTGCAAAGAATCTGTAAGTGGATGGGATGGCTCTCCAATCTCAAAGTGGCTTCTGGCAGGCACAATGTTCCCTAGGTAGCAAATTCAAGTTCAGTCCATAGATAACCATGGGTAGGCTTATGATCCGCAACTGAAATAAGCATGATCCCTTTGAGGATGACATTCAAGGAAGGACAGTCCATGAGGAAGATGATACTCAAATGGGGCTGGTTGAAAGTAATGTTCTCTACAGTTAAATCACATTTAATTTACTTTGTTCAACAAAATTACCAGACGTGTTTGCTCTTCAGTACTCACAAACCTCTTGTTCAGTTACTGCAAGGTGAGTTATGTCAGAGTCTTATTTAAGGACTATTAATAACAGTGTATATTTGGCATGGGGGCTCCTTATGTAGGTGTTTATGTATTTAGACAGGTATCACAACTTTTAACCATTAATAACGGAAACACAATGGTATAATTGAAAGTCTATGAATAACAGAATGGCACAATCTGTAAAAACTGTACCAGAGACACAGTCTGATTTAGGGAACAATGCCACATTCCCATTTTTGAGCACTTTAGCACTGCCAAGCACTACCAAGGAAAAGACATCTTGAGACTACAGCCGGACGCGTACATTGTGTTTTTTTTTTTATTCTTTATTGGGGATTAAGGTATGGTACAAAGTAATGCAGTATGTAGTGTACATTAAAGGATGTCGCCCATATGTTTCTGACAATTGACAGTGGCTGATTTCTCCATTGTCGGACATTTGGTTTAACAACTATCTAACATAAACATTATCAGCATATGAGGTATGAAGTCAGGAGTAGTTAGAAGAAACAGTAGAGAATAGGTGTGGAGGGGGGAAGAGGTGAGGGGAGTGTGTTGGGTAGGGTAAGGAAGGGGAGGTGGGGGGGAGGGGTTGAGTCGGTGTACCAGGGTGGCTCGTAGTGTATATTAGTGATTCCTTTTATTGCGCGGACCATCATGGAGGGTTTTGTATAGGTATTTGTGCGGATATTTATGATGTGAGATATAGTATCCGGGATGATGAGAAGAGGGGAGGGCAGATGAGGAGGACGGAGTTGTTGATTAAGGTTGTGAGCCTTATAGAGTTGGAGGATTCCGTCTTGGGTAGGTGGTCTAAGAGTCGGGGAGGGAAGGGGAGGCAGAGGTTGGCGTGAAAGATAGAGATGGGGTGAGTTGGATTAAGGCTGGTGAGCGAGATATACAATGTAAGATGTTGAGAGAAGGGGAGGGAGGAGAGTGAGGGAGGGGAGAAGGAGGGGGATCTAGTTGGTATCTGTCGACTGTCCACCAGCTAGTGGAAGGTGAGGGGGGGTGAGGTGTTGCGGGTGTCAAGGATACAAACTGTAGTGTATGGGGGAAGGGTTCAGACATCTACGGTCCTGTCAGGAAGGGACTCCAAACTTCTGTAAATAGGGCCGCCTGATCTTGTAAGTTATAGATTACCCGTTCATAGGCAGCAGTTTGTATCATAGCGGTCATCCATTCTGTCGGTGTGGGGGCGGTGCTAGATCTCCAGTGCCGGAGTATACAAATTTTGCCTGTGGCGATTGCCGTGTGAAGCAATCTCTGCTGAGAATGTGTCAGGGGGGGATTTGGGCGCATGTCGTGAAGTAGGATGAATGACGGCGGGATCGGGTGCGGTATTTGAAGAGAATCCGCCAGGGTACGGTGCACCACGTCCCATAAAGGTTGTACCGATGGGCTGCGACAAAGGATATGTAGCAGGTCACAGTGGGGGTCTGTGCATCGCCAGCAGTTTGTATGTGGTATTAGGCCCGCTTTGTAAAGCTTCGTTGGTGTCCAATACCAATCCTGGAGGATTTTGAATAGACAGAACTTCAGTCGGGCCTCACGGACGCCTCTATCTAGCGCCTCCAGGATGTCCGACCAGTCCTCCTCAGTATATGTCGTCCGAAGCCGGCCTTGCCATTTTAGGCATAGGCTTTCAAGAAGGGGTTGTGAGTAGAGGTGATTAACTAGCACTCCATATAAGCCTGCCATCACACCTTTGTGGCGCCCCCATGTCTTTCGATAGGTAATGATTGGTGAGGCCTTGATTTCCCACGGTATAGTTCTAAGTACATTATGCAGACAATGCTTAAGTTGCAGGTATCGCCATTATTGATTGTCATGCATGTCAAATTCTTCCTTTAGGTCAGCGAAGGATCGAGGCCGGTCGCCCTCTATGATTTGGGCTATGCAGTGGATGCCAGCATTTTTACATTGGGGCCATTTTAGGGTGCTGCCCCCTATTCTGATGTTTTTGTTACCCTCTATCGGGGCTTGAGAGTGTAGCAAGGGGTGTACACCTAGGAGGCGGTGAGCCCTGCGCCACGCCGTGTTTGTTGCCGCAAGGACTGGATTAGACAGTTAGGGGCGGTCAGTGTGTATCCCTTCTAGTCCTTCGCGTTGGTCCCGTAGGAGTTTTTCTGTTGTTACCCATTGTGGAGTGTCTGGGTTTTCAGGAACTAGATATGCCAATTGTGATAGCTGTAGAGCGAGCGAGTATTGTTCCACTGAGGGGAGGCCCAGGCCACCATAGGATCGGTGTGCCATTATTTTTGCTGGCGTCAGTCTCGGGCGCATGGCACCCCAAACAAAAGTCCTTATTGAGGCATATATCGACGAAGCAGGGTGAGGGGTACGGTTAGGGGGAGCATGCCTAGTATGTACGTGAAGAGTGGGAGAGTGACCATCCTGACCGCCTGTGTCCTGCCCCACATTGAAAGGCCCAGTAGTGACCATTTTGCAAAGTCCTGCTTCATCCGGGATACGAGATGGTCTAGGTTGTCTCTAACCATGTGTTCCAGGCCCCTGTTGATGAGTGTTCCTAAGTATTTGAGGCGCGTCGGGGTCCATTTGAACGGGAGACCGTAAATCGCAGCCCTCGTTGTTATTCGTGAGAGGGGTAGTGATTCACTCTTGTCCCAGTTCACCCGATATCCGGATAGGGATGCAAAGTCCTCTATGGTTGAGAGTAGAGATGGTATAGACCGTTCTAGATCAGACAGGGTGAGTAAGATGTCATTGGCGTAAAGGTAGATTTTGGAGGAGCTGCCTGGTAGGGGAATGCCTTGTATCTGCTGGGAGTTCCGTATGGTAGCCGCCAGGGGTTCCATTGCTAGTAGGAACAGGAGCAGTGACAAGGGGCAGCCCTGTCCCGTGCCTCTTCCAACAGGGAACGGGTCCAAGAGGAAGCCCCCGCAATTAACCTGCGCCATAGGGTGGTCATATAGTAAGCGGGCTTTGGAGATAAATTGCTCTCCGAGACCGAAGTATTTCATGGTAGTGAATAGGTAGGGCCATTCGATACGGTCGAACGCCTTCTCTGCGTCGAGAGATAGAGCCAAGGCTACCTCTGGCATTTTAAGGGATTCATGTAAGGTGTGGCAGAGAGTACGCATGTGGTTTCCAGATGTGCGGCCTGGTACGAATCCCACTTGAGTATCATGAATCAAGGACGGTATCACTTTGCGTAAGCGTCCCGCCAGGACGCTGGCCAGATGTTTGACATCTCCATTCAGAAGGGAGATAGGGTGGTAGCTGCGAGGGAGTAGGCTCCCTGGCTTGGGTAAAACGACGATCGTGGCCTTGTTGGACAGTGCGCCTAGGGAGCCCACCTGGCATGCCTCTGCGAGTGCCTCGTGCACAGCAGTGACTGCTTCTTCCCCTGCCCATCTATAGAATTCAGCGGGGAAGCCATCTTTGCCCGGAGATTTGTGGTAGGGAAGGTTTTTGATGGCTTGTACTATTTCTTCTCTGCTTATATCGCCTTCCAGGAGAGCTCGGCCTGCTTCCGATAGATGAGGCAGGTTGGCCGAGGAGAGAAAGGCTTCGGTTTGTGCAGTAGTGGCCGCTGTTTCAGGAGTATAAAGGTGGCGATAGAAGGCTGCAAATTCATTTACGATGTCTTGTGGGCGGGTTTGTACTGTTCCTGAGGAAGATGTTATGGCCGGGATGGCGGAGGCAGCTTCTCTCTGTCAGAGTTGTGCCGCTAGAAGTCGTCCTGCTCTCTCGCCTTGTTCATAGTGACGACCGCGTAGTCTTTGCAGTGCATATTCCGCTTGTGAGGTATCAAGCTCATTATGTGCCATTCGGGCTTGTTTGAGGGAGCGGCGCAGTGCCAGGGACGGTTGTGCGGTATACTGTCTGGTGAGGCTCAGGATGTCGCCTTCTAGGGTTTGTTGGCGAATCTTCCTATCCTTGTTAGCCAGTGCCGCATCTCGCATCATATTGCCTCTCAGGGTTGCCTTCGCTGCTGCCCCAGGGACACGTTTAGAGGCCACAGTACCAGTATTATCGGTCATATAGGTAAATACATGGGTCTTCAGATTTTCTTTCTCTTGGGGGGAGCGGTATCTATGCACCGCAAAATGCCATGGTTTGCAGCCAGGGGAGGCGAGGCCCACTTGAATCTGGAGCAGAATGGGGGAGTGATCTGAGAGTCCGCTTTCAAGTATACTAGCGTCTTGAAGTTGGGGAATTATAGTGTGCGACACTAAGAAGTAGTCCAGACGGGACTGGGTCCCATGGACGAGTGACAGGAATGTATATACCTTGTCCTTTGGGTGCATCAGTCTCCAACAGTCTGCCAAGCCTGCATCAGTTATTATGTCCGTTAGTAGCGCCCTGTCGTGGTTATTGCCCATATCGATAGGGCCCGTTCTGTCTAGGATAGCGTCCCGGGCGAGATTCCAGTCTTCTCCTATGAGAGTGGTCCCGAGTGGTCCTAATTTCAGTCAGGAGGCGGTTTAGTTGTAAGAAGAAGGATCATTTAGTACCGGTTGGTGCGTAAACGGAGCCCACGCATAGCGAAGTGTCTCCCACCTTCAGTTTTGCGAACACGTACCTCCCCTCTGGATCATTCCATGTTTTGATGATTGTAACCGGGAGGGTTTTACGTAGTAATATCGCTACTCCGCATTTGCGGGGGAGCCTCCTCCGGGTCCCTGGTCTGTCGTGCAACAACTAAAAGAAATCCTTCCCACCCAGTCCCGACGTAGCTTGCTTGTCACCGCACTGTCCAAGTGGGTCCATGTCCGCTCTTTTAGATTGGAGATAGACAGTACTTTTTTCCGTTTGATATAGTTCGTCATCCCATGAACATTCCAGGACATAATTCGTAGTGGATGTATCATGTGGAAGGCAGTTCTCTGCATTTTAGGTAATGGGATGGGGTTTCGACAATTCAGGGGGTTATGCAAATGACTACCTCTATGGTTGTTGTTGGGAAGGCATCTTAGTTGTACGGCAGAGGGTGGGGTTAGCTGGTGGACGTCGTATGATCTTTCGGGAGGGGAGAAGGGGAGAGAGAAGGGAGGGTAGATAAGGTTGAGAGAGGGAGGGAAGAGTAGGGGGTAGGAGAGAGGGTGAGAAGAGGAAGGGGGGAAGTGGCAAGTGTTAGGATGTCAAGTGGAAGGTGAGAGAGAGATATACGGTCAAGGAGAGAAGAGAAGGAGAGGAGGAGGGGAGGGGGAAGTTAGGGATAATAAAACTAGGTTGGGTAAGCTAGGGGGGCAATATCCCTAGAGGGATATAGATCTGTAGACTGCGGGCCTTTTCCCTATAGGAGCTCTCGTGCCATTGTCGAGTCCCTGTCGGGGGTGGGGGAAAGAAAAGGGGCAACCGCCGTTGCCGTTTGTTCGGGGGTTTTCTGTCTAGCTCCGGAAGGAGGAGGAGTGTCATAGGTTTGTCATGAAGGGGTTTGGGGGGTTTAGCAAATAAAGGGTTGTGTATTCTGTGTGTGGGGGGAGGTGGGGTGATGCATATCAGTGGCTGTTGGGGGAGTGGAGTCTTGTTGTGTGGGTGTGGGTGGGGAGGGTGTCAGGGGGGAGAGGGGCGTTCATGTTTAGATATAAAAAGGAAGGCAATTCTGTTGGTGGAAGATGTCGAATGGTGGCTGTTATCAGTTATGTGTCTCTTGTGTTGGTGTGAGTAATTTCTGTGTCTAGTTGTTGTTACTGAAGTGCCAAGTCCTGTGTCATAGGGATGGTAAAGTAGTTTGGAGGGAGGACAATAAGGGTGGGAGAGGGAGGAGGGGTGGAAGAGGGGTGGGAAGGGCAGGTCGGTAGTCGGTCAGGGGAGAGGTTGTAGGGTTTACATACATATACATGTGCATGCATCTCATCCTTCATAGATATTATCTCTTTGGTTCAATGTCACAATATTGCATTCATGATACTAGGTTCAAAGGCATATTCGTGATTAATATGTTTGCATGTAAACCTGTAAACGTGTAGACATTGGGGGTAGGCGATAGCTTATTCGTGATACAGGCAATATAAGTTCGGCGAAGGGCCAAAAGTGGTTTCTATTGCATTGTTTCATCATACTACTCT
Organism: Pleurodeles waltl; assembly: GCF_031143425.1. Lineage (NCBI taxonomy): Eukaryota > Metazoa > Chordata > Amphibia > Caudata > Salamandridae > Pleurodeles > Pleurodeles waltl. The sequence goes on along the minus strand of NC_090444.1, from coordinate 1,792,298,500 downwards.
ATGTTGGAAGGGTCGAGGCAGACAGACAATGCATTTGCCGTATCGTCATGGGGCATAGATCGTGAACCTGTCCCTTGTGTGGGCTCTAGATATAAGCAGGGTCGGGCCTGGGTGCAAACAATATGTGCACAGGGTTAAATCGTGTTCATGTGTATGTGTCTTGTCTTACATAAATAGCATCTCTGTGGTTTATTATCATGGTATTAACTCCAGGACTTTAGGGCCGAGGACGTATCAGTGGCTCATGAATAGACAGTGGTGGTAAACGAGTTCTTAATCTTAATATAGGTAGTGTGGAGTCGGGGGTGGATTAGAAATAGCTTCTAAGGCATTGTCGCATTATCCTGCAGCACTTTGAAAGAATAGGGACTAGTGACCGGTGGGTTCACAATGGCAGCATGAGGCATAAACTTGACCCTTGCATAAACAGTGGATCTCAGTTGAGTCTGGCCTGGTAACAGGTGGTGTGTGTCCGGAATTGAGCTAGAGATGCATGAGCTCAGCGGTGGGTTAGAGATAGTGACCATTGCATTATTGCATCATAATGCTTGGTGTCAAAGGAGTGGGAACTAATAAACAGTAAATTTGTAACAGCGATAAGGGGCATAGGCCTGCCCCATGTGTAGACAGTGGTCATCGGCTAATTCTAATCTAGCTGCAGAGGGTGCGTGCACCATAAGTTAGGCAAAGGATAACTTGCATTGCGTCATTACGTTGTGTAACCTTGTGTAATAGGAGTTAGGGCAGTTTAACTATTCAATAATAACATTATCGGCGCCTAGAGGGAACTTGTGAATACAAAAATACCGAAATACAGAAATACAGGGTCTGGGCAGATACTCATCTGTCCGGTAGGTTGACGGCGGCCATTCTCCGAGGCTCTCGTCATTGTCTCATGTAGTCTCGTATAGTCCCTGTGGCAGTCCATTGACTCAGGGGGGTACAGGAGTCGGTTTCAGGGGTGAGCGGGATTTGTCTCTTTCCGAGAGTTGAGTGTGGAGTGCCACCGCGTGTAAGACCTGACCCCTGTCGTCATATGCCTTGGTTAGTCTCTCCAGGTCCCTACCTCTAGGGCAGTTGTCGGGGTCATACCGTTCCACGCCTCCCCTCTCTGGTCCTACTGGAGGAATATAGCCATCATCTCCCAGATTGTCCTGTGGTCGGGTCAGGGTGAAGGGATCCTTGGGTTGGTGTTGGAAGGAGTCCAGAAAAAGTCTCAGGTCCTCGGGGTTGTAGAAGTCTTTGGATTCTCAGTTTTTGGTGACCCACATTCTCGTTGGATCAAAGAGGCCATATTTCATCTTTAGTTGGCGGAGTCGGGGTCTTAAAGCCAGGAAGGCCTTCCTGCATTCGTTGGTGTCTTTGGAGTAGTCAGCTGTTACACGTACTTCATATTTGTCCATCTGGAAGGGTCCGTGGTTGTGTGCTACTTGCAGAAGTTGGCACATCTGGATATGGCGTAGTAGGCATGAAATGATCTGACGAGGTCTTGCGGCTCCATCGGGGTGTTTTGGGCCCACTCTATGTGCTCTCTGGAATTCCAATGGAGAGTCAAAAGTCAAGGAAGTCAACTTGAGTAGAGCAGAGCTAAGGAAGGTCTGTACATCTGAGCCCTCTTTGTTTTCCGGGATTCCGAAGAGGCGGATGTTATCTCTTCGGCTTCTATCTTCCAAGTCTGTTATTTTGCTCCGAAGGTAGAGGAGGTCCTGGTCTCTGCCCTGGATTGTGGTCATTTGGGTTTCTTGGGTCCCCACACGGTGGTCCAGCCCGTCACCTGGGATTGGAAGCTTGCGATATCTCACCGTATAGATTTGGTCTCCACGGTCAGAGAGGATATAGAAGCATCCATCCCCTCTATCCGACGGCTGACGGCGGTGATCTCTTGTAGTATCCGTTCCATGGTTGTGGACTTGTCTTTGTCAGTCATCGTGGGGGGCTGGGTTAGAATTGAGGCTGCGTGGGGTCCCACTGGTGGGGAGGTAGGGCGTTTGTGTTTGAGCGCCTCTGAGAATAACAGTTGTCGTGCCGGTTTGCCTATATGTTTGTGTCCTGACTTGCCTCCGGGCATCTCAGTGCAAGCCTTTGGGAGAGGCCTTGTTGAATCTGGGATCCTTTTTTCCCTTCACTTCCGTCTTTCTCAGTGGCTGGTGGGGATGGTAATGCGTGGGTCAATCTGCCAGTCTGTGCACCACCTCTCCTGCTTATGACGGTAGGTTGGTCTTGTCACCGTATAGATGCTCGTTTTGCATTGTTCATTTGTTTTGTTTTTTGGGCTAGCAGAGGCTGTTGGGGAGAGGGCGGGTGACCGTGCCCCAACTTCACCCTCCTCCGTGTGACATCCGGGACCGTGTGTCCAAAGGTATATTTATCTGGGGGTCCTTTCCCTATTTTTTTTTTTGATCCGGTCCGAGGGGCCGCCCGGGGTCCACTGTGGTTGATTAAGAGGACCACTGCTGAGTCCTTTAGGAGGGGTCGCGTGATTGTTCAATGGGATAACTTTCCTTTCCAGTGGGTCAGTCGAGAGCCGTCATCTACTACCGTTCCTAGGCGCTCCTTTTCCTCGGTGGCGTGGTTACTTTGCTGCCTCTGCTCGGTCCTCTGTGGCCACGGGCTGAAAGTGTTGGCGGTTGGTCTATGCCCATGGTTTCTAATGCTGTCGGGGGTCAACTGGCAGGCGCTTTGCTCTGGTTTCAGAAAGCCTCGGGTAAGTTAGCTGGCCCAGTTTGTGGTGGCAGGTGAGACTCTCCCAGTGTCGGTGTGAGGGCCTTTGTGATTATTCTGGTGGCTTAGTAGCCGGAGAGGGTAGATGGTATTGGGCTATGTTGGTACCTCGGTGCCCCGAGTCCTCCTGAGAGAGCGGACACTCTTCCCCCTCCGGTCATCGGGCTTTATCCTCGGAGGATGGAGAATGGGTCGAAGGAAAAAAGGGGTCCGGTGTCCCGGCGGGTGTCACCGCATTGTTGGCCTTGGGGTATGGCAGTAGGAATGCGCAGAGTGAAATCTCCGTTGCTGGCAAGTCAGTCCGTTCCAGCCTCTAAGTTACAGTTCTGCTCCCGGACTAGGTCCTTACTTTCCAGGAATACAGCAGTTCTTCAGGCAGTAACCCCTGGGATTTGGATGGAGTGAGATCTGGGCTCCGTGCGCGTTTGCGAGCCTACGAGGATAGTGTGACCCCGCCTGCCCCGGTCGCGGGGTCCCCGCCACTCTATCGGGGTTGCCGCCGAAGTCTGTTCCCTTAGGTTTGGGAGGGAGGGGGTCAGAGGGGAGAGAAGCACCACATCTCACCGGTCAGCGCAACGGTACAGACTCAGAGCGCTGGAGTGCACAACTCATTGTTCGTTGTCTCCGTTCTGTTCCGACGGACCAAGTTGTTATGGCCTCAGGGGTCACGGCTCCGCCCCCGGACAGGGCCTTCCTTGATAAAGCACGTTGCGGTCCTCCCCGTCACCGTTTCGGAGGTTCCCTGATATGGGCCAGTTCCCGGTGTGTTGAGGAATCCTCCGGAGGGTTTGTAGTATTATTTATGGTGGTCACACGGCCCCCGCCGCCCCCTCGAGTCCGACGCGGCTCAGAGCTCCCAAATTAGGCGGCCATCTTCTTTCGCGGCCTGGCCACGCCCCCCGTACATTATGATTTTAACAATGCGTGGCAATGGTACTTTGTTTCATGTGCATGCTGACACATTGATGGGAGTAAAATGTATCAACATATAATCATTACAATCAAGATGAATGGTATTATTATTAGTAGTAGTAGTAGAAGTAGGACCAGTACTATTACTGTTATTATTATGTCATTGACAAAAGAGGCACTCCAATATTTTACTTCCCCTGAGAAGCAGCAGGACACTTGACTACACATCCTACACTTTCAATTTACTGGGCACCAAGAATTTTCTGTCAGCTGGAAATTAGAGCTGACTTACAGTGATGAGTTACTGGCATCTGCCTAGAACGTGTTCCTTCATCTATACAGTTTTGGAAAAGAAATCTGAAGAGCTATCTGCAAAGCACATCACACCTGTCACCTCTGGTTCTTCGTGGTTTCTTGTAGCCAGCTTGATCCTACTCAGATAATGCTCACCATCCTTCTGCTATCACAAATGTTGTACAGAATCACGTTATCTCCAATCTACGCTGTACCCCAATTGAAAAAGAAAGATATTTCCGGAGAAGAAGCTAACTCTGAATTTAAACGTCCAGTGGAATTTCCTTTGACTAGGGAAAGTATGGTTGATGTAATGCTGCCGGTGTGTGCTCCTCAGGCCTTAGCTCTTTCTTCAGACCTCTGCGAGTTCCCATTGGGGCAAAAATTTAATTTAGGCCCAACGGCAGAACGTGAGAGGTAAAAAGTGCATTCGCATTTTAAAAGGGGGGATGAAGGTTTGCAGATTTTAGTAAAGATAATGGAATGTGGTTGGTTGCTGCTTAGAGCATATTTATAGATACAAAGCACAGGTAGGAAGTTAAGACTTCTATGGGCAGTCAGACAAATTGAGTTCAGGCAGGAAAAAGCCACGGTCTTGTTGTGCCCAGGCAGCGCCAGGCAGTAGAAGGTAACTCAAATGTTGATGTCCATGCCAGCTTCAAAGCATGTAGTTCTACAAGGTTGGTGCTACATGGAGAAGACACTTTACACATTTTATTTTCAGGGGATGCAGTCAGGGATTTCTATGAGTTTCTTGGCTTCACCACAGTCAAGGGCACAGGCCTATGTAGCTGGTGGATACATCTGGAAAGGGATGACAAAGCATATCCGTTTTTCAGACAGTTCCAACTTGCCTCACACTTTCATCATACACAATAAAAGTGTAGGCATGAGTAAATGGTCTCAGACATTACAGAAGTCTATTAAATGAGAGTAGATACATCACATTCAGGATAGCACTGAAGATTTGAGTTTTGATGCCAAAGGTACAGAGCAGGTCAAATCCGAAATCTGCAGCCACCAAGGTTATATTTTCGTGTTCTTGCACTATATGTTGAGAGACAGGATCTCATTTACAATTTGGTGAACAGAGTGATCCTTCGTTGGACTTGAGATGAGCATTATTAGCATGCCAGACTGGTTATAATCAGGAGTTTTTGTTATATTGCCTTCTGTTTGGAACTCCCAGGAAAAGCCTGGTGGTCCTGAACAGCAAACAAAAAGAACAAGCATTTTCAATGCAACGGGTCTCGCATTAGCTCAAATTAGGGCTATTAGCGTTGTAAAGAAAAAAACGCATCGCGATCGCACTATGTAAAATGCAGCGCGATCGCGCTGCGTGAAAATAAACAGATAAAGTAGCCCGGACACCATGCTGAAAACATCGAGTCTTGTATGTTTTAAGTAGTTTACCCGTGCTGTGTAGGTGGGCTAAACACCGGAAAAGGCATGACTTATGCATGCCTTTCACAAATGAAAGCAAGTGGATTTTAAAAGGCAAGCCCACGAACCAATGTAAGTGACTGACGTGACATGGGCGTGGTTCGAAACCCAGTGAGAGATTACAGAAGGGGACGGAGGGCTTTGCGCTCGCCCATAAAAAGAAACCTACATCATGGGTAACTACTCAGGATGTCAGGGTAATTTTTAGTTTTTTTTTAAACAAAAAGGTTTGCTGATTGGCTGCAGGAAACATGGCAGCTGCTCAAAAAGCTTACAATGCATGTTAAGGAACCAGCATGGTGGTGGCTTCTCTCAAGGCATAGACATCTCTGCCAGGCTGTCCCTAAAAGTCCGTGAGTTCAAGGACAAGCTTATGAAATCACATGCACATACCATAGTGGGAGTCAGGCCCAATCACTTTCTGCAGCAAAGGCTCGAAACAAAATCCAGCCCAACTGGACTGCAATTTTTTCTTTCTGTGGACTTCAGAGGGCTGGTTTCCCTAAACCTTGAGAATCACATTCGGACCTTTGAGGTCACAAGAAAACCTGATATAAGTACTCTAACAGCAGTATTTCTCTTCTTGCATTATCCAACATCAAGCGTATTTCCAAGTGGTGAATGCTCCAAGTTATAGTAGTATCACAGCAATGATAGGTGGGTATACGTGAACTTATTGTGGTAAAAATTCCACACAGTCCTATTTCTAACTTTGAGCGCATCCTCTACCTTATGGCTAACTCTCCCAGAAAGCACTGATCTTACGCCAGATTTAAGAAAAGAGGTGGTACAATACATGTAATGCCACTTTTCTTGCGGCCCCTTGTGCCCCCCTACCACCACCATGTGTGTGCCATATTTGAAATACGGTGCGCTATGGTGCAGGGTAGGGGACAATAGCATCAGAATTTCTGACACAATTGATGTACTGTCCAGGGTTAGTGCCTAAATGTTGGCGCTAACTCTGAACAGTACATATGGGCCCATTGAAAATAATGGTATGCCCCCTCTTATTGTCTGTTCTGAGCAGGTGTTAAAAGTGCCATACAAATTGACACAAAGAAATCTCTTACATTTCTTTGCACCATTTTTTTGGCCCATGTAACAGGGGAATGCTCCCTTTGCATTCATTATGCGTTTTGCATGCATAATGTAGTGCAAAGGATTATAAAGTGGCGCAATGCATGCATTGTGCCACATTGTAAATTTGGCTCAGGTAAAAGGCCACCTTAGCCTACCTTAGCGTCATATAAATGACGCTAAGGCGGTGCTAAAGTGGAGCTACGCCCCCTTAAATCTGGGCCTTAGCATTTTCCAAGATGGTTAAGGGTAACTCTGATACCTAACCTCCTCAAATTCACTCTAAAGGTTGGATATTAAATCAGATACCACCATCTCCCCGCCAGTAGAAAAACGACTCAAACTGACCCTTCTCTTATTGTATTTCCCTGAGAGAGAGAAAAGAGTGAGAGTATGGGAAAGCCTATTTCAAAGGCCCATTCAGACTATGCCCTGTCATAAACAACTGGAAAATGCAATGTTATGTCCCTGGGAGGTAGTTGGGTGAACAAGCTTCTGAAGAGGCTGAGACTAGAAGGAAAGAGCAAGCACTCACCTCTAGAAGGATAAAAGTCTCCTCTTCCTGATTCAATCCAGGGCTGTGTTGCATGATGGCTCTGGAGGTTGTGGAATCAAGGACGATGGTGGCTGGGCAAGAGAGGGGCAGGACTGAGATGCTGGAGATCTGCAAAGCAGTTCTGCCATTGGTCACCTCATGTACTGTGTGGGCAGTATCAGCATATTTAAAGTGGATGATTTCAGGAAGAGGATTTTCTCACAAAGTTAAATTTTTGTAAAGTTTTTTGCAGTTGTTGGTTGTCTCATTCGTTTGCAGTCCCTTCACTTTTATTTTATTTTCCCTGTTTTCTCAAGGCTATGTTACATTTTCTAGGTAAAACCTTGTAGAAGATCCCTTCTGCCACTCTTGGTTCTTGTTGGATGTTCTCTGATCTCTTTAGTTCAGTGGATATTTTGGGTTCTGAAGGGTCATTGCAGATACTCTATAGACTTAATAGCATACTTGCTTATTTAGACATCTAGCAGGAGATTTAGTCCAAGCAAGAAGTTGACCATTCCACGCTACCCTTCACACCACAGCCTAGCTGCCGTGCTTTAGAAGCGAGAGACCATGCTGGCTTATGCACCTGAACTAACTGGCCGACCCGAGAGAGGCTCCTTGATTTCTGTTCCTCTTGTCTTAGCCCCACTTTTCTCCTTACCAGAATCTAACTGAAGGGTCATTTCAGAACATCGCAATCCTATTGTTCCATGAGGCAGAGGATTTGTGGACTAAGATGACACATTCCTCAGTATATCATATCAGAAACATTACAGATCATGCATATCATTGTGTGAGCTAAATCTCTCAGTTCTCCTTCTTCTAACAACAGCCTGATGAGTACATGGAGGTGCTTCCTGGAAGTATGATGTTCTGTGATTATATTTCGTTTATCCTCCTGATGGAGAGCTTAGGTAAGGCTTACTTGCTGTACCAGAAGAGACACTGTCTTCCAGACAGAGGACTTGAAGTACTCTATTTCACTCCTTTCCAGGCACAGCTCTGAGCTCCGAGATATCTAATTGCAGTCAATGCAGTTGGTGGGTGACTGGCAGATCTGGGTTAGGGGCTGCCGGGGCAGAGGCAGAAATAATCTCCTGTTCCCTTGTAGGACTTATCAGACCATAGCCCAGTCCACATTAGATATTTGCCTTTTCTACAACTTGGATAGCCTTTGTGCATTTTCATCATGGACTTATTAAAAGGTCAAACATGTCAACCTGTGTTTACCACTTAGATGCCATGTTCAGGGGTAGAAAGCATGTGCTGGAAGGTGGTCAACGTATGCCAGCAATTCAGTTCCTACATCCCTGCTTGAGTTATCTCTTCTTTGGAAGTCCTTCTTGATGAAATTAAGTAATTATCTGTACGACATTTCAGCTATGGTGAACTTGTGCTCAAATATGTTTGCATATTTAATCTAAAGTGACATAAATAGTATTTGTGTTTTGCAAAAGTGACAGAGCATCTTCACTTACAACTGTTTCTTCTTTGTTAGGCTCTTCCTTTCATCTATGGAGGTCTTCATAGCTGCAGTAATCTGATGTTTATTATCTGTTCAGCAAGTGTCAGTGGTGTGTTCTTCTGTGGTTGTTCTATTGAGGTTGTGCAACCTGTATGATGTGTAGTAGGAGGGAAAAGGAGTACTGTCCTGTGTGAAGACCTAATCAGGTGCTCTCATAGAGTTTTTATGTGGAGTATGAAGACTTTCTTCAATTTACAAGTCAGGTTTAGTGCTAGAGCTTTGGTGCTCTAAAAGATCTCCGCACTTTCCTTGCTTTGCTAACAAATGTCCCTGGCTGTGTCGGTATTCATTGGTGTAGAAGTAGGCATTACTCAAGAGATGATGAACAAAAGCTCCATCTACGAGGTGCGTTGGATGTTTCTGGCATATATAAAGTATATACAATATGGTTCACTTTTGTTGGGTGTAGTGTGACTTGTTAACAGATGGTTTCGCATCAATGTTACATTTCAATTAGACTCATTAGGCACTTGTGGAAGTGTATGTTTTCTCACATTACATTGGATCATATTAGGATAAGTCTCTGATGAGCCTTTCTTAATTATGTCTGCCTCAGTAGCCTCCTTCATCCAAGATAGTTGTTGACTACTGAATGGTGGTAGACACAGTTATTCATGCTTGGCCCATTTGAAATTACATATTTTCCCTCTACAGTTGTACCTATTTTACTGACTTTCACAGTATGAAATCTTGGTTCTCCCCTGCCTCAATCGAAAACTGTGACAAGCCGATCTCTGCCACAAGTTTAACAGACTGTTTCATCTAGATATCAATCAAAGTACTATTTTGCTTCTTGCTAACCCCTATATTTATAATTGTCCTCAACCCCTCCCTCTCTAATCCTAACTTTCTTCTGGCAGCTTTCTCTCCCTTTACTGTGTCTTTTCTTAAAAGTTAAATATTCCAATTAGGCTTAGCAAATCTTGCACTATAGTTATGGGGCGTAATTGACCAAAAGTATACAGTGTGGGTATAATCCTTCCCCGGAGCGAGCACATATGTATACATTTCTAAAATTTACAAACATTTCCAGAAAAATTCTGGACAGCTAAACCAAATGTTGGTTATCAGGTGTATCTTGGGGAATATCATGTGATATTCCCACCAGGATCTTTTTTTGCAGAAAGGAGTTCTCTGTAACAGAGATGTCCACACACTGAGTCCGTCTGCTTAACTAAATCAGCAAAACTATTTACAATCTCTTTTTAGGGAAGCTAGAGGCTACTGTACCCAATTTTCTGTCCAAGTCATTAAAATATAGGATAAGCAGGAAGCAATTTATTGCCATCTGCATAACACCTCAATCTTAACTGAACAAAGTATTCCAGTCAGCATTCATGACACATCCCTGTATCCAATCATGAATCTGGCATAAAAGATACACTCTCTCCTGTTCCCCACGCACACTTTTGGACCTGTTTCTTACACCAAAAAGCAGAGGACAGGTCCTTGAAGAACAGATGGGTGGCTCCCTTTTTGAAACTAACATATTTTCTGTTAAACATAAGCAAATTTAGATTCTGAATCGGAAATAACGTTGCCCACACTTGCCCATGCGCGAGTTTGGCTGAAAAAAAACCTAACAATGCAGCTTTAACAAGGAATCAATTAGAGAAACCGACCACCAGTCCTAAAAATTTACCAATGTCCCTGATGTGTCTGTAATCATTGGTGTAGAAGTGGGCATCGTTGAAGAGATGATGACACAGGCTTTATGTAGGAGGTGTGTTGGGTGTTTCTAGCAGGATGAAGTAGATACAGTATGGTTCACTACTTTTGGGTGTAGTGTGAGTGGTTAGCAGATGTGTTTTACATCAGTGTTTCATGTCAACTAGAATCCTCAGGCGCTTATGGAAGTGTATGTGTCCGAACATTACACTTGATCAGCCTTTAACAACATGGGTCTGCTGACTGCCAGTCCTAAAAACTGGTGCAATTATAGAGTGACCCAAAGACTGCATAAATAATGAGTCATAAAAAAACCTGGTATTTATGCAATCCAAAGGTCACAATTGGCCTTGTAAAAGTGGCTGGGAACCCCCATCTGGGGTCTTATTAAAAGGGCTATCCTTAATTGCTTGTTCCGTTTATTCACAGCCAATTGGATACACCCTGCAAGAAAAAAAATTGTAAGGGCCCAAAATTCTTGGAGGCCTGTCCTATCTTCTTATGTGCAGAGCTCTCTGCGCTGTCTTTGGAGTTTTGGCAGACGTAAAATTACTACTTGTAAAATTAAACTTGTAGTTTGTGAATACCAAAAAATAGCAAACTTACACAAAAGTGTAAGTTTACATTTGTAAATCAGGCCCTAGGTGTTTAACCCTCTGGGTGCCCTGGACGTAAAGGTTATGTCCTCAGCAGCACCAATCAGGTGCTGAGAACGTAACCGTTACATCTAACTACCGGCCCTTGGGGGAAGCACTAGCGCGCCCCCGAGGGCCTGGTACCCCCCTCCCCTGGGCAGGGATGGAAGGGGTATCGCTTCCCCTTCCACCCTCAGACCCCCCATGGCGTCTCATGACGTCAGCGTGCGATCGTGCACTAACCTCATCAGAGGCCGCCTCCTCCGCGCTGGAAGCTCAGCTTCTCCTCCGATTACATGGAAGGGGTGAGAGAGGCATGAAAGGAAAGGAAAGGCCTTTCCTTTCATGTCTCTCTCAGCATTTCTGCTGCCCGTTCGCAATGCAATTGGGCAGTAGAAATGCCCACTAGACACCAGGGAGTTTTTATTTTATTTTGCTGAATAAGGGAAGCCACCCCTTGCGCAAGAGCCGTTCCCTAGGGGGGGAAAATATTTTAATGCCTTTTCTGCCCCCCTAGGGGCAGATGGGCCTATTATAAGTAGGCCGATCTGCCCCAGCAGGGGCAGAAACCCCTGGACACCAGGGATCATTTTTCATTTTTTTATTTTATGTTTTATATGTGGAGAGCTACCCCTTACGCAAGGGTCGCCCCCCTGGGGGGCAAATTGTTTTAGGCCATTTCTGCCCCCCTTAGGGGCAGATCGGCCTATTTTTATTACGCCAATCTGCCCCCAAGGGGGGCAGAAACCAATAGACAACAGGCTATTTTTTTATATGTCGGGAGGGACCCCTTAGGCAAGGGTCGCTTCCCTGGGGGGCAAATTTATTTTAGCCCATTTCTGCCCCCTTTGGGGGCAGATCGGCCTATCTCTATTAGGCTGATCTGCCCCCAGGGGGGGCAGAAACCACTCAGGCACCAGTGATTGGTGTGTGTGTATGTGTGTTTTGTTTGGGGGTCTGCCCCTTGGGAAAGGGTCACTCTCCATGGGGGCACATTACTGTTGCCCATATCTGCCCCTGTTGGGGGCAGATCGGCCTATTTTTGGAAGGCACATTTGCCCCAAAGGGGGGCAGACAACCCACCAGAGACCAGGGAAGAGTTTTCTTTTTTTTTCCCCCAAAAAAAGAGGATGGAGGTATGGCCATATCCCTACCCAAATAGATGGGGCCAAAGTTGTTCTGCCCACTGGTGGGCATATGGGGCAATTACCCCGATTCACTCCCCGGGGGGGCCAAAAAACCTACTAGATGCCAGGGAATTAAAAAATATATATATATAGTGAGGTGGAGGCTACCAACGAATATGGGCATGGTTATTCCCCCACCCCAATTGAAGGGGGTAACAGTCTTTCAGCTCCCCCCGCACACTAAAACATCTTATCCCACGGCAAGCAAGAGGACATTTGATTATTTTGGGTTTTGGTTTTACATTTGGGCCATGAGAGCTTGGCTAACTCTCAAAATCGTCCCACTTGGAATGGTGAGGCCTGCACTTTTTGGACTTTGGGATGCTGCCATGTAGAAAAATCCACAAGACCTAGACACATCTGAAAACTAAACATCTGGGTGAGTCCACGGTGATGTGCTTCACATTCACCTCACACCATTTTCTTACCCACAATTCCCTGCAAATCTCCAACTTTGCTGGAAATCACACATTTTCCCACATTTTTGTGATGGAACCTTCCGGAATCTGCAGGAACGCTGGGTGGAAAGAAACTTGTGGCTCCTCTCAGATTCCAGAACTTTCTGTCACCGAAATCTGAGGAAAAAGTGTTTTTTGACCAAATTTTGACGTTAGTTTTCAAAAATGCATAGGTTTGGTAGGTTTTCCTAGGTGCCGGCTGAGCTAGAGATCAAAATCCACAGCTAGGCACTTTCCAAAAAACATGTCAGTTTTCAATGTAAAAATGTGATGTGTCCGCATTGTGTTTCCTGTCGCGGGCATTAGGCCTAGCCATGCAAGTGAGGTACCATTTTTATCGGGAGACTTGGGGGAACACAGAATAGCAGAACAAGTGTTATTGCCCTTTGTCTTTCTCTAGAATTTTTCCCTTCCAAATGTAAGACAGTATGTAAAAAAGACATCTATTTGAGAAATGCCCTGAAATTCACATACTAGTATTGGGTACTCCAGAATTCAGAGATGTGCAAATATCCACTGCTTCTAAACACCGTATCTTGTGCCCGTTTTTAAAATACAAAGGTTTTCTTGATACCTATTTTTCACTCTTTATATTTCACCTAATAAATTGCTGTATACCAGGTATAGAATGAAAACCCATTGCAAGGTGCAGCTCATTTATTGGCTCTGAGTACCTAGGGTTCTTGATGAACATACAAGCCCTATATATCCCCACAACCAGAAGAGTCCAGCAGACGTAACGGTATATTGCTTTCAAAAATCTGACATTGCAGGAATAAATTTCAGTGTATAACGTGGAGAAAAATGTCTGTTTTTAAACTCTATTTCAATATATTTTTATTTCAGCTGTTATTTTCTGTAGGAAAACCCTGAAGGATCTACACAAATGACCACTTGCTGAATTCAGAATGTTGTCTACTTTTCAGAAATATTGAGCTTTTCAGGATCCAGCATTGATTTCATAACCATTTCTATCACCTACTGGAAAGAGGCCAAAAGCACAAAACATAGTAAAAATGAGGTATGCCCTGTAAAATGCCAAAATTGTGTTGAAAAATTTGTTTTTCTTATTCAAGTCTCCCTGTTCCTGAAAGCTGGGAAGATGGTGATTTCAGCACCGCAAACCCTTTGTTGATGCCATTTTCAGGGGAAAAAAAACACAAGCCTTCTTCTGCAGCCTTTTTTCCCTTTTTTTTTTTCATTAACTTTTTGCTGTATTTTGGCTAATTTCTTGTTCTCCTCCAGGGTATCCCACAAACTCTGGGTACCTCTAGAATCCCTAGGATGTTGGGAAAAAAGGACGCAAATTTGGAGTGGGTAGCTTATGTGAACAAAAAGTTATGAGGGCCTAAGCGCGAGCTGCCCCAAATACCCAAAAAAAGGCCTGGCAGCAAAAGGGTTAAGTCACAAGTATACAAGTCACTGATGAAGGAGGAGCGGTTCAGCGTCACCACCTCCAACCTGGCTTTCTTTGGTCACAGAGCTTAAGTCATATTCTGGCAGCAATTTATAGACGGTGGTTTATAGTCAATGTCAACCAGTCTTTCAAGCATTCTACGTCACATTTATAGGTCTATTTGCATGGTTTTTTTTTCAATTTCATTTGTGCTCTGAGCAACCATTGCATCGCTATCTCAACCTCGGTTAACACAGATGATTACAAGAGGTATCTTATGTTTTTCTTCTTAAAGCTTAAATACCGTAGGAGGTTGTGTCAATATCAGAGTTGAGGAGAAGTCACACGCTTTGACACAGATTAAACATACATTCAAAAAGTTTAAAACTGGAAAGTGGGACATTTTGAAAAACAAGCGTGGACTATATTTCCCCCGTTTACTTATACTGAAGCAGAGGCAATATTAGGCAGGAAGCAGCGAAATTAAGGCCATTTTTGGTTTCAGGAGTGCGGAGTCCGGTCTGTTGGCATGCACGGTTAAGTGGAAGACAGATGTGCTCAGTTCTGAATTTCTGGTCATGCATTTGTCCTATCCACTCCTGTTTATAGGCAGGGCGGTTAACTAATAATTTCGACGAGAGAAAAACTGCAAGCACTTCGCTGGAGTAAAGACGAGGTTACACTTTTCAATACCTATAAAATGCACAGAATAAAGGGCCAGATGTAGCAAAGGGTTTTACCCATTTTATGTCTATGGGAAAATGTGTTCGTACGCATGGCACAACCATGGCCCTCTTGCGAGGGGAGGGGCTGGCACCTTGTTTCTTTCCTTCCCCTGGAGACAAACACATTTCCATCAACCCTGTGTAAAGCAACCAGGCCCAACAAAAACGCTGTCACAAAGCACTTTGCATGAGTGGATGGGTTTTATGCCGGGCTTTGCGTGACTTATTTATGTGTTGAGAACATTTTATCGCAATCGTCATATACTGGATGTGATGAAATGCGCATCACCAGATAAAACCTGCTGAAATGTAAAAGGGGGAATATGGCCAGAAAAACCACAGGGCATACAGATTTTGGTTCACTAAAGCACAAAAATCCGCATTTTTTGCCCCTTTTTTAGTCAAAGCTTCTAATAGGTGTAATTGTCGCACATGCTAGAAGCCCGGCACCTCGATAATGGATGCTATCCTGTGCGATCAGATGATGCCCGCGGCGTGCTTTATTCCTGGAAACTGCGCATGGAAAATGCTTTGTGAATCACACCTGGATTTTCAGGTCACACCTACGAATGGATCAGACACACCTTTGTGATCGTGGCCCAGTCTCTTTCTGACAAATGTGTTCACCACACGGAAAAATCTATGCTATCATATTCATATGCATTGTCAAAGCAAGTGTGTTTTCCCAGAAAGCGTCATGGTTTGTTTTGAAAAAAGATTTACAATTGACTGCACTCTGAAGGCAATTGCAAACATCTTTTGCAAAAGGGAAAATTCTGAGGTGGGTCAAGCGCCGCGAGTTGTGTCTAATTAAAAATTCAGGAGGAGCCTTGGCCTCTGATATCGGCCTCAGTCTTTTACTAAACAGATTTAATGAGCGCCGGTTCAATGTGAAGTGACAGCCTGCCCCCCGTGACTCGTTATAAAGTCTTTTGGAGGCCAAAGTCAATATCCATGTCCCTTCAGAGATGCTGTCATCGATTATCTGTCTCCACCAATGAGCATTAAACCCGAAGAGATTCAGGAGTACATCTAGCCATTACGGAGCACGCGGCTAATAAAATTAGCGCTCATTGACTAATCCACCGCGTAAGAGCAGGGCGCGCTACTCTAACTCTGAGGACCAAGTGGAGTTCTGTATTAGCCAAATCCTTTCAAAGTAAGCAAACATCCCCAGATACACTGTCTTATCTTTTGACCCAGTGCTTAATTTGTGAAAAAAATAAGTGCCAGGGCCCAAGGCACTGCATAGGAATCCACTCCAGCTGGCACCACCAACAGCCCTGCCATTACTGCCGAATGCGAGCACCAGAATTACCTGTTTCTAGTTTTATCACTGTTAAGTGTACATTGCACTGATAAACTCAGCGGAAGTTTGGACACCACTTTGTGATGTAATCCCACCATAGGTGCCAGTGTTCAGGAGTAAGTGCCGGTACTGAGCACCTGAAAACACATGTACAAATTAAGCAGTACTTTGACTCCATCGTAATTCTTTCTGAAACCGCTCATTCATCTATATGCCACGTATTGCAACTATTCAATAAAGTAGGGATAACGTGTAGTTTTTCAGTCATATCAAAACTTTTGTTGTTTTTAAGTTCTGTAAGTAACAAGTACTATCATTTTACAACTCAGTGTAGGCGTTTTAATGACCTAGGAAGGATGAAAGGTCGAGCTGACCTTGTTGGGATTCACACTTGTGACTTGCAAATGACACAAACGTTAACAGCGAGCTCTTGAGGTGACATCCGGCAAAGTGCTGACCCAATCACAAGCTGTGCATATGCTTCCTGTGTTAACGGTGAGAGGAGGGAAGGTTAATATGAGAAGAAGAAGAAGAGATTTTATTGTTTAGTTACTTAAAACCATAACACAAGAAATAAAAATAGATAAGCACTACATAAAAAGTTAAAAAATAAAAATCATTGTTCAGTCATTTCAGTTCGGCTCCATAGGAGCTCGCTTTAAATGATGGTTAAGTGTTGCTATTTAAAAATTCTGCGTTGCTCCAGTGTGAGTAGAGCAGCGCTTAATGCCATTGTAGTCCATTGTCAGGCATTAAGCCTGTCCTCCTCCTTTAGATCGACAGGGGGGCAATGTTGCTCATTTAACTCCTGCTTTTGTGACACCTGCAGTAGAAACTTTACCAAGGCACAATTCAACTGTAGGTCACCCGGTGCAAAGCACGCCTTTACTGCTTGTCTCCGTGTCCGTATGCCCTTTTTATTAAATTTGCACTTCAGTAGGGCTTTTTATTTTAGTGCGAGATGATTGCAAGAACAAAGGACGTGGAGGAGATCTTCCGTGTCCTCACCGCACATGCGGCACATAGAGTTGGTTACGTCCCTCAACCAGGGGACCGCATATAAGGCAAGTGGTAGGAGACCAAGTCGGTACTTTAAGAAGTCGTCCTTTGTTCGTTTCGATAAGCCCTGGCCTAGGTATGGCTGTGGTGTCAAAGACGTGTAGGTGTGCAGGGTCATCCATGCGTGAGACCTCCGTGAGAAGGCTGCTCTGTCTTCCAGTAGTGACTGGAGCCTAAGTGATTTCCTAGCTACTTTCTTAAAGGCATTTTGTGGGATTGAGGTCGTACACAAAGTCCGTTAGTCCGGTCTTCTTAAGGGAGGCATCTCAGTGAATTCTGAAAGGGGAGGTGTTCTTACGTTCAAGCTCTTGCCACAAATGATAGTTGCCCGGGGAGGCAGTGAGCTCTTGAGGTGACATCTGGCAAAGTGCTGACCCAATCACAAGTTTTGCATATGCTTCCTGTGTTAACGGTAAGAGAAGGGAAGGGTAATATGAGATGGCAAGCTGTCACAAAGTAATAGAGTGTTAGGGTGTTATGTGATAGGGCATCAAATGTCCTCTATTACACATGGCATAACACACAAGACTTGGGGCCTGACTTAGAGTTTGGCACAAGGGGTTACTCCCTCACAAACATGACGAGTATCCCATCCGCTACATTACGATTCCATTAAATCCTATGGTAATCGTAATACGGCAGGCGGGATAGCCATCATGTTTGTGACAGAGTACCACCCACACCACCCACACCGACAACCACTTCAACACCGCAGAGCTTCTACACTTCCGGATCCACTCTGACCCCAACACCACCCTCAGAGGAACGCTCGTCCACAGGCCCCCCGGAACACGGGCCCAGTTCTGCGACTCCATCGCCGACCTCGCAAGCACCCATGCACTCGCCTCCACCGACTACATACTCCTCGGGGACCTCAACTTTCACCTCGAGAACAACAACGACCACAACTCCACCACGTTGATCAACAACCTCGCAAACCTCAGACTCAGACAACTCGTCACATCAACAACCCACGCCGCCGGACACACACTGGACGCCATCTTTTCCACCAGCGACCACGTTACCTTCAACGACACCACCGAACCCTACTGGACCGACCACCACTGCGTCAACTTCACCTACAACAAAAACACCGCACACCACCATAGCCGCCAACTCCCCCGCCGCAACTGGGGCAAAGTCACCAAAGAACAACTTCTCAGCACCCTCTCCCAGAACCCACCAAACAAGCCCACCGACCCAGACACCGCGGCCTGCAACTTCAGACAATGGATCAACAACTGCGCCAACATCCTCGCCCCACTGAAGAAACCCCCCAACAACCCCGCCAGCAAGAAAGCCTCCTGGTTCACCGACGAACTCCTGGCCTCCAAACGCGCCTGCAGGAAACTGGAAAAGAAATGGCTCCAAGAACGTACACCGGACAATCACGCAGTCCTCAAAGACGCAACCCACCGACACCACCACCTCATCAGGACCACCAAGAGGTCCTCCTTCAAAGACCACCTAGACAACAACGCACATGACAACAAAGAGCTCTTCCGCATCGTGAAGGAACTATCCACCCCCAGCACCAACATCAACGACATCCCGCCCTCTCAGGAACTTTGCGACTCCCTCGCCGCCTTTTTCCACAGCAAGATCGCCGACATCCACAGCAGCTTCAACATCCCGACCGCACCCACCTCCGTCAACACCTTGTACCCTAGCATCACCAACCCCATCACCGCCTGGTCCAACGTCGACGACGACGCAACACGCAAAATCATGAACTCCATCCACTCCGGATCACCGACTGACCCCTGCCCCCACCACATCTTCAACAAAGCCGACTCTATCATCGCGCCCCAACTCTGCAAGATCATCAACGCCTCCTTCGAAACAGGCACCTTCCCAGAAAGCTGGAAGCACGCAGGCATCAACGCCCTCCTCAAGAAACCAAAAGCCGACCCCAAGGACCTCAAGAACTTCCGCCCCATCTCCCTCCTCCCCTACCTAGCTAAAGTCGCAGAAAAGATCGTCAACCTTCAGCTGACACGCCACATCGAAGACAACAACGTCCTCGACTCCTCACAAACCGGATTTAGACGCAACCACAGCACCGAGACTGCCCTCATCGCCGCAACAGATGACATCAGACGCCAACTCGACCGCAGCGAGACCTCCGCCCTCATTCTCCTAGACCTCTCCGCGGTCTTCGACACAGTCTGCCACCACACCCTACTGTCACGCCTCCAAGAAGCCGGCATCCAGGAAATAGCCCTAGCCTGGACCTCATCCTTCCTCTCCAGCAGAACACAGACCGTACGCCTCCCACCCTTCCGCTCAGAAGCCAACAACATCATCTGCGGCGTCCCCCAGGGCTCCTCCCTGAGCCCAACGCTGTTCAACATTTACATGGCCCCCCTCGCACAAGTGGCCCGCCGTTTCGACCTCAACATCATCACCTACGCCGACGACACCCAGCTCATCCTCTCCCTCACCAACGACCCTGCCACCACCAAAGCCAACCTCCATGAGGGAATGAAAGCAGTTGCCGACTGGATGAGAAATAGCCGCGTGAAGCTCAACACCGACAAGACAGAAATCCTCATCCTCGGGACATCCCCCTCCGCCTGGAACAACTCGTGGTGGCCCACCACCCTCGGAACTCCCCCGACGCCCACCGACCACGCCCGCAACTTGGGATTCATCCTCAACTCCGCACTCTCCATGGACAGACAAGTCAGCGCCGTCACCTCCTCCTGCTACAACACCCTCCGCACCCTCCGCAGGATCTACAAGTGGATCCCGACCGACACCAGGAAGACAGTGACCCACGCCATCGTCAGCAGCAGACTGGACTACGGCAACGCACTATATGCAGGAATCCCTGCGAAACACCTACAGCGACTCCAACGCATCCAAAACGCCTCAGCCCGACTCATCACCTACGCACCCCGCCACAGCCACATCACCCCTCACCTCAAAGGACTCCACTGGCTCCCCGTCAACAAAATGGTCACCTTCAAGCTCCTCACCCACGCACACAAAGCACTCCACAACGCCGGCCCCTCTTACCTCAACGACAGACTCAACTTCTACACCCCGACCCACCAACTGCGATCCGCGAGCCTCGCCCTCGCCACCGTCCCCTGCATTCAACGAGCCTCCTCCGGCAGCAGATCCTTCACCTACCTCGCCGCCAAGACCTGGAACACGCTCCGTACCTACCTCCGACAGACTCAAGACCTACTCGCCTTCAGAAGACTCCTCAAGACCTGGCTCTTCGAGCAGTAGCAGTCCCCTCTCCCCCAGCACCTTGGAACCCTAACGGGTAAGTAGCGCGCTCTATAAATGTCTGTGATTGATTGATTGATCCATCAAACTCTAAATCAGGCTGTTAGAAATGGGGTCTTTGGTTGGCAGTCAGGTTACCCCCTGTCCAAGCAAGGACCCTCACTCTAGTCAGGTTAAAGGAGAATCACCCTCAGTTTACCCCCGCTCTTCCCTTTAGTAGCTTGGCACAAGCAGGCAGGCTTAACTTCAAAAGCAATGTGTAAAGTATTTGTACCAACACACACAGTAATCCAGTGAAAACACTACAAAATTACACAACACAGGTTTAAAAAAATAGAGAATATTGCATGTTGTTTCTCCAGCCGTGTTGTGTCAATCTTCCAGCCGCAATGAAGGTCGAGTGGTGATTTCAGCCGTGAAGCTGGCAGCGCGTCATTTGTCTGCCGTGGCATGGAAGTTGAGTTGAAAATTTCCCCACACAGCGGTCTGTGCGTGGATTTTCAGGCTTTGGTTGCCAGCTTCACCTTTCAAGGGCCCGGGAACTGGATAGGGCACCACTTGGCAGGGCAGGAGTCTCAGCAGAGTCCAGATGGTGGCAGGGGATGTCTTTGATGGCCCTGATACTTCAACAACAGGAGGCAAGCTCAGTTCAAGCCCTTGGAGATTCTTCACAAGCAGGAATGCACAACAAAGTCCAGTCTTTGTCCCCTTTCACAGGCAGAAGCAGCAACGGCATGATAGCTCCACAAAGCACAGTCACAGGCAGGGCAGCACTTCTCCTCAGCTCTTCAGCACTTCTCCTTGGCAGAAGTTCCTCTTGGTTCCAGAAGTGATCTAATTTTCAAGAGTTTGGGTGTTCTTCTCATACCCCTTTCTGCCTTTGAAGTAGGCTTACTTCAAAGGAAAGTCTCTCTTGTTTGTGAGATCCTGCCTTGCCCAGGCCACGCCCCAGACACTCACCAGGGGGTCGGAGACTGCATTGTGTGAGGGCAGGCGCAGCCCTTTCTGGTGCGAGTGACCACTCCTCCCCTCCCTCCTAGCACAGATGGCTAATCAGGATATTCAGGCTACTCCCCACCTCCCTTTGTGTCACTGTGTAGTGTGAGGTGCAAACAGCCCAACTGTCAAACTAACCCAGACCGGGAATCCACAAACAGGCAGAGTCACAGAAATAGTGTAAGCAAGAAAATGCCTACTTACTAAAAGTGGCATTTTCAAACACACAACTTCAAAACCAACGTCACTAAAAGATGTATTTTTAAATTGTGAGTTCATAGACCCCAAACTCCACATGTCCATCTACTCCCAAAAGGAACCTGCGTTTTAATAATATTTAAAAGCAGCCCCATGTTAACCTATGAGAGAGATAGGCCTTGCTCAGTGAAAACCGACTTTGGCAGTATCTTACTGTCAGGACATATAAAACACATTAGTGTATGTCCTACCTTAACCATACACTGCACCCTGCCCATGGGGCTACCTAGAGCCTAACTTAGGGGTGCCTTACATATAAGAAAAGGGAAGGTTTATGCCCGGCAAGTGGGTACACTTGCCAAGTCGAATTTGGCAGGTTAAAACTGCACACACAGACACTGCAGTGGCAGGTCTGAGCTACTAATGTGGGTGGCACAACCAGTGCTGCAGGCCCACTAGTAGCATTTGATTTATAGGCTCTGGGCACTTCTAGTGCACTGTACTAAGAACTTACCAGTAAAACAAATATGCCAACCATGGAAAGCCAATTACAGATACACTTTACATAGGAGCACTTGCACTTTAGCACTGGATAGCAGTGGTAAAGTGCCCAGAGTAACAAAAACAGCAAAAACAGAGTCCAGCACACATCAACAACCTGGGAAACAGAGGCAAAAAGTTAGGGGAGACCACGCCGAGGATACCAAGTCTAACACAGGCCATTACATAGGTCCCTTGGCATACTCTTGCCAGCCTGAATCCTATGCATACAGATCACCTGCAGAGGGAGTAATCTGTAGATGAAAAGGTATAGTTCAGGTGTAATTTTTGTTTTTTTTCTTCACTTTTTCTTATGATAGGAGTATTATTTCATACAAAGCTCTTCCTTCCCCCATGGCCCCATCATAGAGGAGAGAGGATAGGACATCTGGAAAGGCGAATCAACCATCTTCTCGCAGACACCATGATTTAGATATATTTTATACCTTCCTTATATTAGGCAAAGCCTCTTATACCACGGAGGAACCATATTAATTTTTCTTTGGTAAAGAAAAGTAAGACTAAGTAAGATTTATGTGTCTAGTATGTCTATTTCGCCCCTTTACGTCTTCCATGGCGAAGCGTAACTTTGTGATGCATTACCAGGTCGACTACTCATGGCAAATCTGGGAATGCACCAACATTGTTAGGTGGTTGTGTGTAGAACACACATGCTCCACCCACAGAATGCCTCCCTGGGGCTGAGTACATTGAAATTAATTCACCAAAATGCCAGGGGTAGCAGAAGTCTCATCACATGCTATTTGACTTTTAATGTGACTCACACACACATGCTAGCATATACACACACATTCACACACTTTCTCTCACACACACACACACAGTCATCCGCAAACATGTATACTACATACATTTCAAAGCATATTTTACTTACCTTAGCTGCCAGATAGGGTCATATTCCAGCGAACAGTAATTACTATTTATTACACAAATAGTAAATAATACTACTCACTATTTCTGTAATAAAAACATTGACAGAAAACCAGGTACGTTGAGCCCCAACCGGAGCACATTAGAACTAGCTTCCCCTGTGTTCCAGGCCCTGGTTTTGAGACCTCTGAGGCCAGGGGTCACAAAGGAAGTGCCAGGGGTTGTTAGTGCATCAGGTTATTGATAAGTAAATTTACAAGGAGACGCGTTTAGGTCGATGAACCTTTGGACCACGTTCGGGGACTTCCCAGTACGAGATATATTTTTGGCATCACAAATCAATAACCCAATCAAAAATCACAGTACCTAATCAACAAGCTAATTTAATAAGAATCAATAAATTGAACACACCATGACCTTTCAGTCATGAATAACCACTCCGATTTAGTCAGGTGTTAGGATATGTATTTCCCTATTGGTTACAATCTTATACCATTTCTGTTAATCTCATCAGCAATTAATCTCATTAAGAACTCATCTAATTAGTAATTAGAACGCAATTAATCAATGCATAGAGATTATTCATTTAGACACGTAATTAGTATGAAGCAACTCAGCAAAGACTCAGTAATACATGATTCAACAAAGCAAGAACTCAGTCATTTGTCTATTTGCGTCATATATTTGTGAACACCCCAACTGTCGCTGATTGGTCCATGTTATTGACGCCTTCATCGATTGGAATGTCAGGTAGAAAAAGTTACACTTTATGCTTCAGTCAGTGTCTCCATTGCTTTCTCCTACACCAGGCAGCCTTGCACCTGTTACGAATTTCACTGTTGCATTCAGCAAGAATGTCTCCTTGAGCAAGTCAGGTCTTTACTACGGCTACACACTCATAACTCCTGGAAAAGTACAGCTTTGTGTCCTTCAGGAAAACAGCACATTGCATGTTAGAAAAATACAGTTTAATATGAGACCAGGCAGCTAGGCCCAGATCCTCCCTAAACTAAGGCCTATTGATTAATAAGCAACTCCTAATATATGACTCTAATTATGATATGTTAATACAAATTCAAAACATTAGTACATAATTAATTCAGAATTAACAACTTTCATTAGTCTTCGTATACATTGGTAGCCACTCCCTGTGGGCACATTTTAAACGTGTGCATTATTTTCTATGTTAACACATTTTCTATGCAGCTTCATCTCACAATATACCTCAAGCTTTTTCATGTTAATATGAATTTTTAAAGACACATTCCAACAATCCCTCCTCTGATGACTCTTATCATCACACAAATCTTCCCCACAAATTTTCCATCCTAGAATTCTCTCATCTTAATTTCTTCCCTTATTGGCTTCCCCTTTGATTTTGCCCTAAACAATTTTTCCCTTTGTTTTATTTCCCTCCTCTTATTATTTTTCGCCATCTTCAATTTTATTCTCTTGATAATTTTACATACCACCCCAATCCGAATAAGCAAGCTATAAAAATCAATATCCCCTGTACTATTTTAGACAATATCCCATGCCAAATGTTACTAAGCCAATTTCCCACTGAAGCAAATCCCTTTCCAACCTTTTCCCAAACACCTGGTTCCTTCAATTCCTTCAAATCTGTACTATCCTTAGTCAAGTTAGTAAGCATACTTCTAATCTCATTACTATTATTTGGTATATATGCACAACAATGACGCTCATTAAGCATTCTACAGACTCCGCCATTTTTCGCTAGAAGAATGTCTAAAGCAAGCCTGTTTTGCGAGTCATAGCCCTCTCCGCAGCAAGTTCAGTATCCATCAGGAATATAGCCCCTGAAAACTTTGTCAGCACATGTTATCCACAATAGTATACAACTTTCGAATCTTTATGGAGTTCAAGATAACTCCCACTGAAGGAATTATCGCCCCAAATATGTCTCCTACTACACCAGCATCAGTTTCTCTCTTCTGTCTAGCTCGATGTAATTCAGACAATTTCGGAAATTTTTCAAGTTGATATATCTTTGGGAAAACTATCCCCAAATAACATGGCCCATACCATCCCTTTGGAAGACAGTAATAAACATTTAGGGCCTGATTACAACTTTGGAGGAAGGTGTTAATCCGTCCCAAAAGTGACGGATATACCACCAGCCGTATTACGAGTCCATTATATCCTATCCTACTAACTTTCATTAGTCTTCGTATACATTGGTAGCCACTCCCCGTGGGCACATTTTAAACGTGTGCATTATTTTCTATGTGAACACATTTTCTATGTAGCTTCATCTCACAATATACCTCAAGCGTTTTCATGTTAATATTAATTTTTAAAGACACACTCCAACAGGGTCACAAGGGGCAAGACAAGGGACGCAGCTGTGACTCCAGCACCCCTTAAATGACATCCATGGCTGAGTACCGCAAGGCAGCGACTTGCACTGCGTTGTGTTACTTCACATTTATCAAGCCACAAAGGGCCACACAAAGTGGCCCTGGATGGCTTAGGAAATGTAATTCTAGGTTTTATGTTTCCCTTGCACCCCATTGCATTGCGCAAGGGCAACGCAAGACCATAGTAAATACGCCCCTGCTTAATCACAGTAGGAGTCACTAACAGGATCACCAAAGAAATACAAAAGCTGTGGTCTGTTTAGGATCACGCCCTAAGGAAAGGTTGGCTGCCTGAAGAACAGAGGCTGCTGCCACAGGAGGTGGTCCTAGTGCTGAAGCCCTCTCAACAAACAACAAAGGCAACAATTGCAAGCACTTTACAGCCCTGGCAATCAAAGGTGTCAGTATAGCAGGTAAGGGAATCAATTAGGTATTTTGGGGGTTTAAAAACAAGGAGTATGAAGCAAAACGAACTTTAACTTGTTATCTTGAAAGTTTCGGGGTGATTCGTCAAGTGGGGACCAAGAGAAAGGAGAGTAACAAAATACTTTTCCCCATTCTGTGTCCATGGGGATTTTGCATTCTTTAGACATGGCTGCAGCTGAACGGAAATACACCAAATTTGGTACGAAGCTACATCTTGGTCCACAGATTGTGTTTTTTGTGATTTAGTGTAAATCTGTTCAGTAGTTTTGGAGTTAATAAAGGAAAAATACATTTGTAAATCTAGAGGCACAAATTCACTTGTGGGGGATTTGGGGAAAAGGCAAGGCCCTAATTGTCTGGCTGCAACCTGACAGAAAAGCTGTGCCCTCCATTTGTTTCTTGCATTGGTTGAGGGAGAGGAAAAACATATAAACGGTTGCCCCATAAGACACATTGAGGGCTTGGGAAAAAGATTGCCCAATTTATTTATTTTTGGGCGATCCACGGATTCTCCATGGGGCTCAGTATAGTCCCCCAGTGTAAGCTTGTGAGATATCTGCCTATCCCAAAAACATTAAAAAAATTGACCTTCTGTATCCAACCCTGAAGCGGAGGGTTGGATGCATGCTTAGGCGGGAGGGGGTGGCCGCATGGCCCAGGCACAGACAATGCCATACAGCCAACCCTCGCCATGCACAGTGGTGCAGTAATTTGATATTATTTTTCGATTAAAAAAACATAGAAATTCACTGAAAAAACAAAGGTTACAGGGATGTTATAGTTAGGTTGAGGTTTTACCCACACAAAGCCATAGAAATTCAGCAGTTATAGTTATACTTATAGTTTTACTTATCTGAAGAAACTATAACGTGTACTGGAAAGCAACTTTAGGCAACAAGTTATAGTTTCTTAACATAGTTGCCAGTGTTGGCAGCCATGTTGGGACTCGGCTTCAGCCGATTGTCAGAAAAAAGATGTTAAAAAAACAAAAGGGGCCAAGAAAGGGACATCCTGATCCCTTAGCTCTGGTGTTGGGGTCACAGAGATCCCCCGCCCCCCAGAGCTAAAAAGCATTTTTTTTAATTTTAACCATTATTTGTGGTGGTTTAGTTGAAAATAAAAAAATAAAAAAATTTAAAACATGGGCTCTCATGCTTGCTACTTCGGAAGCCCCTGGGTAGGCCAAATCCCAGGGGCAATCCCATTTTAATGCAGGGGGGCCTGCCAACCCCCCTGCTGTCCTTGGGACCACCACTGCCCTGGGGGAAAAAAAAAAAGATGTGTGTGGGGGACTCCTGCCCCCCCCCACAGACCCAGGAGCCGCAACCTCCATAGGGCTTTCATCAAACTCAGTACAGAGGGGCTGCATGGCCCCCAATTCCCGGGGACCACCACCTCCCCGGGCTTTAATCTAATTTGATGCGGGGGGCACGTGGCCCCCCGCTGACCCAGGGACCACCACCTCCCTGGTTGTTTAAACTCATTCAATGCGGGAGCGCACAGCTTTCCCACAACCCCAGGGACTGGTGCATCAAAGAAAAATGATGCAGGGGTGCTGCACGGTCCCTTACAGCCCTGGGGACCACCACCTCCCGGGGCATGAAACACAAAGAGTGTAGGGGCACACTGCCCTCCCTCAGCCCCAGAGACTGCCACCTCCCCACGGCACACTTTTCAAAACACATAAGAGAGAGATAGTCATTGCAACAACTACAGTAAACTGTGGCATAATAGCTAAGGTCACAAACCCTCATCATGAAAGGTGAGGGTTCTAGTCCAGGTGTGTCTGTAGTCATTTCCTTGCTTTAATTTCTTTAAAAGTTTAAGGTTCATACTGAAAGGTGAGCTCACTTTTTTAAGTGGCAAAATACAATTTCCTTTTCAATTTGTCCAGAAATATCTCATTCTAAGTATGTCATCCATCAAAGCCTAAAAAAACAATCTATCTCTCTTCCTCTCAAATTATTTCTCTCTCCCTCAATTTCTATTTTTCAATCTCTTTCTCCCACTCACACATCCACTCAGACCCTCATGTGCCACTCACAGACCACTCAGACCTCATACACTCACTCACATCCTCACGCACCCACTCAGACACTCATGCACCCACTCACAGACCCACAAGACTCTCACAAACCCAGTGACATACCCACTGAAACCCTCATGCACCCACTCACAGGCCCGCACAGACACTGACGCACCAACTAAGACACTCATGCACACACTCTCACACCCAGAAAGACACTCCCACAGTTACTCTCACCCCCATATAACCCTCTAACACCTATTCTCACACAGAGAAACGGGCCACAACCAACTCCCACCATGCACCACCAAAGGTCCGTGCAGAGCATGGGGTTGGGTGGTTAGGTAGGGTTGGCTGCAGGGTCTAGCCAAAGGCAAGGCCCTGTGGCCAACCACGGCCTCCCATGGCCAAAGACTGTGCATTGCAGTGGTTGGATTAACGTATAGTAATGAAAATTGCTTTCCGTTAGAAAAACCATAGAAATTCACAGAAAAAAACAAAATTACAGCAACGTTATAGATAGAAAATAGAATTTTAAAAAACATGGAAATGTACTTTAAAAAAACTAAAGGTTACAAGGACATTATAGTTAGTCTCACATTTTAACATACCAAACCAGTGAAATTCACCTGTTATATTTAGAGTTAGCTCAAGCAACTATAACTTATGCCCTAAGGTAACTATAACTGGTGCCCTCGCCATGCACTTCTAATTACTCCACAGATTACAGCACTCATGACATCTTTGATCACATCACTGATAATATCAATGTAATATCTGCAGTAACATTTTTGAGAAAGAAACTGTGCATGGTGGGGGGCGCGAGTTATAGTTACCTTACGGCACAAGTTATAGTTCTAGAGATACCTCTAACTATAACAGGTGAATTTCTATGGTTTTGTACATTTAAAATGTGAGCCTAACTATAACGTCTCTGTAACCTATGGTTTATTAAGTGAAAAAAAAATAATATATATATATATATATATATATATATACACTTTTTCCTATATTTTCCCTCATTGTGAGGCATTACTTTTTATTGTTAAATACCTGAATAAATGAATGAAGAATAGTTACTTTAAAGCAATAATTTTGAGAATTTGTTTTTGCTTATTATAATACAAATATTATTTACGTGAAAAAATCATTGTTGGTAATTTTTTAGCTATGTGTTCCTTTTGCAAAATGTACAATGTCTTGTCCTGTTGAATGATGATAGGGATGGACTTTCTCCCTCATCTGGATTATTGCACAATATTGAGGTAATCCACTACGCATGGCATGTAGCATTACACACACTGCAATCATTTTACAAGATGTCTCTGGGCTGTGCTCCAAGGCCCTGTAACTTTTATGAGGATTTCCAAATCTACCCTTTGAAATTCCAAAAGGTCTTGGTGTCATTGATACTGTTTGCCTATGTGCAGCATTGTAGCTATGTTCCCTTGGTGCTCATCCATGGTGTGCGAATCCTTGGGTGAATGGCATTCACGCTATCACCTGTAATATGTAAACATGAGTGTGAATGATATGTTTGAAGTAGTTGAATGGATGTTGTCGTAGCAACATGGATTATGACACTCAACAAGCAAACATCGTTCTTTTATGTCTTTCCTTGTGAAACAATTGTGAAGTGCACAATGACGAAAAAGATGTGTGTACTCCTAGGGTAATGGGCAAAAATGTCTGTAATAGTGTAATCAGCATTGCACACCGCTTGAATGTTCAGTTACTTCTGCTTTTTCAGACTTCTATATGAGTACTTTGTGACAGAGCTTGGCCATATAAGTATGTGTGCCATCTACACAGCCTATTGGAAAAATGTGCAATTTTGTATACATTTGATGATGGTGTCTATGAATATGCTAGGGAATTTGGAAAAGGTGAATGTATTTGATCCTGAATAGTGTTGCAATTGGATTATTTCTAAACACACTTGAAAGATCACTCTGTAATATCTCTCCTGTCACTGCTGTAGTGCCTTTATAACTTTCTGATGCTAGGAAATGAAGGGCGCACAAAACCTGAACATGTAAATTGATATCTTGGCTGTGTTCAGTTAGAGTTACTAGCACAGGCTGAAATTCAATAATTAAATCACGTATGGCAGCCTTGCATAATCTGTATCTGGCATTAACGCCCTCCTCTGTTTGATCAAATACAGTGACTCTTGGTTTAAAAATTCTCTCCTGTCTTCTCTTTTGCCTGCGTAGAGCTCTTAGTCCAGTTCATGTCTCCTCACCACTACTGTTTAGAGTGCAAGCATTGTTTTAGGTGCAACTTTACACCTCTACCTTGTTACCACCTGCTTCAGCATAGTAGTGATATGCACATGGAATGTGGCTGTTTTTTAACTATTTGCAATTGGCAAATCATTTGCAAATTTACATTGAAATCCATGCTTTCTACTTCCCATTTGAAGAAATAACAATAAAACAATTATGTTGCAATTTGGCTCCACCCATTCAGTATGCCTGGATTTTTAGCTCTTTGGATCACCTGGTTTTGAACTTTTTGCTGTGGGTGAGTCTCACTACATGGGTTTTACCCACAGTAACCACCTTGCAATCAGACTGCGTGTGCCTGCCTTTAACTGTAAGGCTGTTGTGAAGCAGTTAGGGTAAGGGGCACTTGGATGATTAAACATGAAGATGTGTGCACACACATATGTATATGTGTGAAGGCTGCTCGTGTGAGACTACCACCATGCGCAGTTGGGTATGATTTACTGTCTAATCTGCAATGAAACATTATTCTATACATAAAGGGAAATTTGCCTTTATGTATAGCGTGCAGTTTTGCTAACCTTTGGACTACAAAGTCTAGTGACATATAAAAATGGGGTGGAACCTGTGTGAGAAAATCAAATCTGTGAGTTCCAAAAAGATATCTGTACAAAATATGGGTCATCCAGGACTGTCAAATTTCTCTGGCTCAGCTCAGGATCAGAGACTAGGTCTTTTTTATCACCCTGCTGTGACAAGTTATTTACATTTCTCTCCAGGAGCAGGAACAAAGGCCTCCCCATACAAAGAGAGCAATTAACAGTGATTCACTCAGCTCCTGAGGAAGAAAGGGGTGGGTATGAAGGATCTGCATCAATCAAACAGCTGCTCATCTGTACCAGGGATGGGCCAGCCCAAGCCCACTGAACAAAGGAGGGTGCGCAGACATCTGGAGTCAACACAGGAGGGGGCTCCCATTGGAAGATTTGGTGGGTAAAAGCCATGGTAGTGATGTCAGCGAGGGGGGAACTGGGGCCCCCTCCCCAGAATCCCAAGGGCCTTGGGACCCGAAATCCTGGGCTCGATGTAATCTATGGGGGTCCGGGACCCCAAGTCAGGGCCCCAGTAGTGCAGGGAATGAGGAAGTGCTGCCATGCTCCCTCAAACGGGAAAGATGGAAGCAGAGCCTGGGATCCCAAGTCTGGGACCCTTCAGGTGGGGTAAAAGGTGATTATGAATTGTCATTTATGGTATTTTTCCACTTGTGTGATATATATATTATGTAAATTAATGCATAGTACATACTAGTAAAAGCACTGACTGGACAATCATTTATTCAGTGTTACTATTGAGTGCCAGCAAATGGTGATAGCTAGCCCACACCACCTCCCATGAGTTGGTATAGGATTGCTCTGCAAAGCTACCCTGAGTTAGTCAAGCGCTACAATGAGGTGCTTGTAAGGGGAAATTGTGGACCTATTACTTACGCAGGCAACACAACTAATTACTGAATATCCTAAAAGTTGTATTTTTGTGATTTCCTATTTAATCAGTTCACTGTGTATGTTTTCTGATTCCTACAATTTACCACTGTTGCAAGCTAGTTTGCAACTGATAAAGCAGTTACTGTTCTTATGTAAATTATGACCCATAATCAGGGAGAATTGCGTTTACTAACACCAGCCAAACATTTATCAATCAACACTGCTAACAAAGATAAAAATTATAAACATCACTGGTAGAAATAATATGGGTATGGGAACATAATTTGTTAAAAAGAACTGTATTTGTAGTCAGTGTCACTGGAACATTTCAAATAGGTTTTTAGAGATTTTAATCCCATCAGTCACTGAATAAACCTATATGTCATCACTGTGGATGTCATTTACATTCTTGCCCTGGTTATATTCCCCTACAGAAATGATGGAGTTTAGGAGCTCTTGTCCAACTGGCTGAGTTTGGGGACACGGTGAAGTAATCTGTAATGCTTTTCTTTTGTGCTACTGGTTGCTTGTTGGACCGACTTCTCTTTTCTTTCCATTCAGTAAATAATTCTCAGACACACACCCTTCTTACCATGAAAAAGGGTCCAAGTCAACATGCAGTCATAAACCACACCTTCCAGCTCGTTACGCCATCCCCTCCACTTCTTTGGTAAATAACTTCTGAGCTTGTCTATATTTATTTTTGGAGTATGTTATTGATGTATAATGTATAATACAATTGCCTGTTTGGCAATAGAAACCCATTTTAAAGTAGGGGCCTGAATCACAACGATAAACTTAGACCTGAAGTCTAAAGTTAGACTTCAGGTCTAAACTTAGAATTCAGGTCTAAACTCGGACTACAGGTCTAAAGTTAGATTTTAGGTCTAAACGTAGATTTCAGGTCTAAACTTAGACTTCGGGTCTAACTTTAGACTTCAGGTCTAAGTTTACTTCTATGCATCAGGCCCTGGGTGTTTGCGAAGCTATGGGCAAATGAAATACATTTTCTGATTGTTGGGGGTGCTTTGACTTTTTTGTGAATATTTACTGACAAGATTAAGTCATTGAATACCCTAATTATTTAGAGCATGTTAGTCTAGACCACTTGCCATTAATGTTCTTCCCTGGTAGGTAATATTTGTTAATGGCCATGGGAAAGAGTAAGAAATCAGTGAATATGTCAGCAGTACACACTGAAGATGTCCTCACATTTCAGAAGTACATTTCAGACTTTTTTGGGGGATTCAAAAAGAATTTGGGAGTGCGCCTGGGATGCACACAATTTATCAGAGAACGAGCCTCATAAAAAGGCAAAGCACGCAGGATTTGGTGCAAATATTTCTAGACCCACATAATATGTCTCATTTCCGGGACGAAATTTCAGAAAAGGAAGTCCTTAGTGCATCTGGTACATACCTCTCACTGTGTTTACATTTATTCAGTGTGATTAATAGCACCTGTATTCCAGCGATGACATAATCTTCATAGGCAAGGCCTGAACCTGGTCACGTGTGCACCATAGCTCTCCTGAGGAGTGAACATGTCTTTGACAATTGGCCTCAATAGCTTCAAGTACTCTTGGTGTGATTCTTGTTGCACAGCTAATCATGGCTACTTACATTAAACATGTACACATGGCTCAGCATACATCAATGAACCATTTAAGATCACTTTGTGAACCCAGGCACTGCCATCACGTGACCCTCTGGCCTGCCTTTATTACACAAACCCGAAACTCAGCACTTAAAGGTGCATTCAATCACATTTACAAGCCCTTCAGCCAGGATCATGTTGCATTAGACAAGTAGACAATCAACCTATTGGCGCCAATAATTACACCCTGCAGTGTACACATCTTTCTTCCAGCTGGTGGAGATTTTTTTTTCATGCCACACTAAATATTCAATTTTGGCACTGCGTTAAGTCGTGATAGCTTACGCGAAAAGAAAGAAAAATAAATAAAGTCTCGGGTTTAAAAATCGACTTATTTGCAATGGAAAGTGAAAATAGTTGAAAAAAGACGGGGTCGAAAAGAGTCTACGTATTCACTGCTGTTAAATGGGTTCATAGCTAGAATATATGAATTAGAAAAAATCTGCAAAAAATCTAATGTCAGTAATGATGAAGACTGTTTCCTTTTCATGCTTTCTGTATTAGAGTGCCGACTTCTAAAAAATGTTGTACTCTGAGTAAATCAGAAATGTACTCCTGTAACTTTTCTCCTATGTTCTGAGTAAATTTCCATCTTTTTTGGAATTCACAAGGCTTCAAGGAGCGCGCATGGGAAGCTGTGACAGCACAGGGTCCCAGGAGTCCCAGGAGTACTCCTGGGATACATTTATGAATTTTTATTTACTCACAGGCAAAGGCCTTTCCACATGCATTAAAGTACACTGTGTGCTTCTACTCATTCCTACAGTGTCACAGAAGGGTGGGGTGTCAGTCTCCTGATCCAGTAGAGGAACTGCCAGGGCAACGGCCCCCCACCGAGCTCAAATTAAATCGACACATTCACCCTCGTGCAACTCATTCCTCCACATCCTCCAACAGGCAGGACAGCAAACCCACTTGCTGCAACCAGCATCAGGCGCCTGCATCCAGATCACTGAAGCACCCTCCTGCTCTCAAACAGCAGCCACACGCTCACACTGGGAAAGCCAAGTAAAACTTCAGTAAGGCACTGTGCTATTTCATCATAGGAATTTTGTCTCAGGAGCTTGGGCTGCAAGTTTCCACTGCAAGCTATTTGCAGCACCTGCCTCAGTTGTTACCCTGGACTCTCTTTTGTGCAGCTGAATATTCTCTTTACCTCATCTGGCCCTCCACATTCTAACAACTGTGCACTCAAACCATAACCCCACCCTCGCACTCTCAGAGGTATCACAGCCTACCATTGTAGGCAGTGGGTATGTGTTAGAAATGGGGTCTCTGGTTAGCAGTCATTTTGCACACTGTCCAAGCAGAGACCCCCACCATAGTCATGGCAATGGATATACACACTTAAGATAACCCCTGTTCACCCCCTTGGTAGCTTGACACAAGCAGTCAGGCTTATCGGAGAGGCAACGTGTGAAGTATTTGTACCAATACACACAGTAATACAGTGAAAACACCACGAAATGAACACCACACCAGTTTAGAAAAATAGCTAATTTTTATCTAAATCAAAGAAGACCAAAATGACAAAAATCCAACATACACAACTAAAGGTATGAATTTTTAAAAATAAAGAGTCTTACTCCATAGAAAACAATGGAAGCATTGTTGTTACACAAAGTACCTAGTTTAATAAAGCAGCACTGATGAGTGTGCGTTGAAAAAAACAGCGATGCGTTGATTCCTTACTCGCAAGTGAGGCCATACATCGTTTCTTCTCCAGTTGGGTAGGAGATGCGTTAATTTTTGGACGGGAACTTCGGGTTCGGGCAGGTCTACGTTGTTTTTGATGCCCAGCAATGTTGCCTACGAAACCCGGCCACACGAGGACGAGAATCCATGCTGCGTGGGGTTTGCATCATTTTCAGCAGCCCCAAGCAGGTGTTGCATAGTTTCTCCAGCCGTGATGCTGGAGATGCATCGATTTCCCAGCCGCTATGCAGGTGGTACATCGATTTTTCAGCCACGGTGCAGGTGGTGCATCGTTTTAACAGTGGTGTTGCAGATGATGTGTCAAAAGTTTCCCTGCACAGCTCCTGTGTGTGGATTTCAGGCTTTGTTGAACCAGGGACTAGATAGGGTGCCACTTGGCAGGGTAGGAGTCTCAGCAAGAGAGTCCAAGTGCTGGCAGAGGAAGTCTTTGATGTCCCCGAGATTTCAAAACAGGAGGCAAGCTCAATCCAAGCCCTTGGAGACACTTCAAAAGCAGGTATATACCTCAACGTCCAGTCTTTGTCCTCTTTCAGGCAGAGGAAGCAACTGCAGGCCAACCCTGCAAAGCACAGTCATAGGCAAAGGGGCAGTACTCCTCCTCCAGCTCTTCTCCTTTGCAGAGGTTCATCTTAAATACAGAAGTAATATAAAAGTCTGGGATTTTGGGTCCACAACTTATACCCCTTTCTGCTTTTGAAGTTGTCAAACTTCAAAGGAAAGTCTCTGTTGTTCACAACATCCTGCCTTGTCCAGGCCTAGCTCCAGACTCACACCAGGGGGTTGGAGATGGCATTGTGTGAGGGCAGGCACAGACCATTCAGGTATAAGTGTCAGCTGCTCCCTCCACTCTAGCCCAGCTGGCCCATCAAGGCATGCAGGCTACAACCCAGCTCCATTTGTGTCACTGTCTAGTGGAGATTTACAAACAGCCCAACTGTCAGTCTGACCCAGACACGGAATACACAAGCAGGCATAGTCACAGAATGTTCTAAGCAAGAAAATGCCCATTTTCTAAAAGAGGCATTTTCAAACTGACAATTTGAATAACAACTTTACCAAAAGATTAATTTCTAAAGTGTGAGTTCACCATATCTCTATCTGCCACCAGAGGTAAACTGCACTTAAAAGTTATTTAAAGGCAGCCCTCATGTTAATCTATGAGAGAGATAGGCCTTGCAGCAGTGAAAAACGTTTTTGCCCGTATTTCACTGTTAGGACATGTAAAAACACACCAGTACATGTCCTATCTTTAACATAAACTGCACTCTGCCCATGGAGCTACCTAGGACCTACCTTAGGGGTGTCTTACATGTATAAAAAGGGAAGGTTTGTGCCTGGTAAGTGGGTACACTTGCCAGGTCGAATTGGCAGTTTAACACTGCACATGCAGAGACTGCAGTGGCAGGTCTGAGCCAGGTTTGCAGGCCTACTCATGTGGGTGGCACAATCAGTGATGCAGGCCCATTAGTAGCATTTGATTTACATGCCCTGGACACCTCTAGTGCACTTTACTAGGGACGTACTCGTAAGTTAAATATGCCAGTCATGGAAAAAACAATTACACATACAATTTACACAGGGAACACTTGCACTTTAGCACTGGTCAGCAGTGGTAAAGTGCCCAGAGTACCAAAACCAGCAAAAATAAAGTCCAGCACACAGTCAAAACATAGGAAGCAGAGGCATAAAAGACATGGGAGACCACCCCAAGGATGCCAGGTCAAACAGTATGCCTTGCAGTTCACACTTCTTGCTCAGGGATTGCTGATATTGTTAGGACCTGCAACTCACCAATATACTGACAATAAATTAGTTGTACAAAAAAAACAAACCTCATGTGGTATTTTCTTGCCACAGCTTCAAAAAAACAAGAGCAGATTTTTTGTGATATGTGTATTGAATGTGGAGTGTTGAGAGTTCATATGATTCAGAGGCGGAGTAGATCCTGGGACTGTGGATCAGAGACAGACCAGTGTGGATAGAGAACTTAGGGGGTCATAGACCGCCAGGGCCGGGGACCGCGGATGCACCACCAACAGGCTGGCGGTGCATCCAGGCCAATTCTGACCGCAGTGGT
Source organism: Pleurodeles waltl (assembly GCF_031143425.1). NCBI lineage: Eukaryota > Metazoa > Chordata > Amphibia > Caudata > Salamandridae > Pleurodeles > Pleurodeles waltl. The sequence goes on along the minus strand of NC_090444.1, from coordinate 1,792,261,691 downwards.
AAAGCCGCAGTCAGAAAAGGGAAACCGGTGGTTTCCCGCCGGTTTTCCCCTGGCCTGAAGAATCCTCCATGGCGACGCTGCAGGCAGCACCGCCATGGGGATTCCGACCCCCTTCCCGCCAGCCTGGTTCTGGCGGTTTTGACCACCAGAACCTGGCTGGTGGGAACGGGTGTCATGGGGCCCCTGGGGCCCCTGCAGTGCCCATGCCAATGGCATGGGCACTGCAGGGGCCCGCTAACAGGGCAACTGCACCCGTCGCACCCTTTCCACTCCGCCGGCTCCATTCGGAGCCGGCATCCTCGTGGAAGGGGGTTTCCCGCTGGGCGGGCGGGCGGCCTTCTGGCGGTCGCCCGCCAGCCCAGCGGGAAACTTAGAATGACCGCCGCGGTCTTTTGACCGCGGTACGGTCTTCTGGCGGTTCCCGCTTGGCGGGCGGCTCCCGCCAAGATTAGAATGACCCCCTTAGTTATTGTAACTATTACCCTGACTTTGGAAATTGATACTGTCTCACACTTGAGCCTACCTTGCTCAAAGCCAAGGCTACACAGTGGAGAGGACAACCTCAACTGATGCAACAGTGTCTAGAGGTCAAATAATTGAGAATGCTATACATGAACTGCATAACAGAACATTTAACAACGTCGTACAGTTCAGTTTACTAGAAAAACCAATTGTTGCTGACAACATTAAGCCACTGCTATAATTACCAAGCACCATCGTACACACACCGTGTAAGGCATTCCACACAACATAAAACCACTTGTCACACACTATAAACCTTCACAGTCCGTTAAAGTACCTCCACGTCACACCACACCATCAAATCATCACACACACATTAGCTAAGAAACCTCTGCACACAATCAACACACTTACACTGCTTAACATATTATCGCACCAAACCTTACTACTTTCCACACTAATTAGACCTCGATCACAAGTCGAGTGGAAACGGGGGGAATTTTCCACGTCTGTGAAATACCCATACAATGGGGAAGTTTACTGGATGCAGTAAATACCACCTATTTTGAGTTCACACAAGTTGGAATCAGAGGTCACCAACCAATTACCACAACTCACCTTTTGTCTAGCCATTTTTCTCAATTATATTCTGACAGGCTTTTCATAGGAAAATCTACCCATGGAAAATTGTGGAGGCGCGGTCATCATCACTCAGCTCACAATTCAGATCCCTGTGCAGACTCCAGTTTGGACGGGGATCAGAATTTACACATTACCTCCTGTCCCTCCCTCGCCTTCCTTTCCTAACCAATGAGGCTCCCTGCCTCCCCCTAGACCCCTCCCTTCCCTTTTGAAAAGCCCCCCCACCCCCACCACCTCCTGTTCTTTTTGTCTAGCCCGCTAGACTTACCTTTTCTTTCTCCTCCACGGCAAGGCCTGGGGGGCCTCGTGTTGACTCTCGGCGACGCAGTGCTCCTCGCGGTGAGTTCCCCGGCGGTCGCGTCTTCCTGTGGTCGGCGGCGCTGCCTTGGGAGACGCGTCTTTGGAGTGAGCTGACGGAGTCGGTCGGCTCTCTGGTGGCTGGGGCTGTGCTTCCGGATCTTCGCCTCGCGTATGCTAGGCTGATGTGCCGGTTGTGGGAATTTCATTTTTTACGGTAGGGCGGGCGTTTCTGCCCGTGTTTTTTATTATTTTAGGCTTAATTGCTGCGCTTTTCTCATTTGCTGCTGGTGAATAGGGGGGGGGCTTTCTTTTTTATTTTACTTGATGCTGTTAGCCTCTTGGGTACATTTCTTGTTTGGAGTATGTCGAGGCAGGTTCCTTCCAAGCGGTGCAGGATTGTTTCTTCCTCTTCTTCGAGGGAGGATGTTGCGGTTCCTCTTACCACTCCTGGTGGACACCAGGTTGCGCTGGGGGTTCCTGAACCTCTCATGTCCAGGGAGGATGTTCAGGACATGATTGAGGGGGCTGTGTCTCGTGCTCTTCAGGCTGGAGCTCCTAGGCCTGGACGTTCTCCTGCCTCCCGTCCTTCGGGGGCAGCGGAGGGGTCCTCTTCATCTGATGATGACGCCCTTTCTACTTCTTCTGGTGGGAAGTATGTCTCCAGGGAGGAGATGTGGGAGGTTCTGACGCATATTCGGGACAATTTAGGGTTTCCTGTTTTTCAGCCTTCAGGAACTGATTCCCACTTGTTCCCTCAATATCAAACGCCTTTGCGGTTTTGCCATGCCTTTCCAGGGCCCTGTGAAGGATATGGTGTTCCGTGAGTGGAAGGATGTGGACAAGTCTCAGGTTCCGCGCTTCCTTCAGAAATTGTACTTACTGGAGGGGGAGGAGGTGTTGACCCCTTCCATTAAGCCAGATTCCATTTTAGCTACTTTGATTGGCAAGACGGCGGTCAATCCAGAAGACTGCGTTCCTACTGATGCCACTGACAGGAAGGTGGATTCAGGTCTGAAGAGGGCATTTGCTGTGGAAAATTTGGCCCTCAGAGCTGGTATTTATTCTGCTTATTCTGCCCAATCCTTGGTGCAGGATTTTGAAAAACTGGCCGTGGCTGTTCAGGAGGGTTCGGATTGTTCAGAACTGCTGGCGGTTATGGAACAACAGGCCAGGTTGCTGGCTGACATGTCGTCTGATGTTGTCTGCACTTCGGCTCTGGCTTCGGGGGCTTTGATTGGGGCTCGTAGGTCCCGCTGGTTAAGGATGTGGAAGGCAGATCCTGGGGAGAAGTCTTCTCTCCTTTGGCTTCTTTTTGAATGGCGCAATTTGTTTGGGGATCAGTTGCCTTCCATGCTTTTGAAAGCTTTTCAGGAGAGGAAGCACGCCTTGCCTTACAAAGGTGGTTCTTCTTCTGGCAAGGGTTGGCGGAAGCATTCTCGTTCTTCTCCCAAGTTTGATTCCAAGTCTTTTTCTTCCAGGAAGCGTTGTTTTCAGCCCTGTTTTTCTCCTAAAAAGTCTGCTCCTTTGGGTCGGGGGGGCCTCAAGAAGGGTTCCTGACAATCACTGTGGGCCTGGCAGCGGGCCGGTTGGGGGTCTGCTGCAGCACTTTCTTCACGTTTGGCAGAGGATGTCACTGATCGCTGGGTGCTGGACATTGTGAACAATGGCTACGCCATAGACTTCAATGTGGTTCCTCCTGATACAGGGGTTTGTCCTACTCCACTGCCTGCGAACGGTGCCCAGAGGAGGGCATTGTTGGAGGGGGTCCGGGACTTGCTCATCAAGGGGGCCATCTACCATGTTCCTGTGGGGGAGAGGGGTCTGGGCACTTATTCCATCTTGTTCCTGGTTCCAAAGGTGTCAGGGGGTTTTCGTCCAGTCCTCAATCTCAAGGGGGTGAATTCCTGGATAAAGACTGTGCATTTCCGTATGCTTTCCATTCAGTCAATTTTTCCTCTGGTCAGTCGAGGGGATTTCCTGGGGTCTCTGGATCTGCAGGATGCTTACCTGCATGTTCCAGTGGCCCTGTCTTCTCAAAGGTTCCTCCGCTTTGCTGTAGGCCAGGACCATTTTCAGTTCTGTGTTCTGCCGTTTGGCCTCAAATCCTCTCCCCGGATTTTCACCAAGGTGCTGGCTCCTCTGGTAGCTCTTCTTCATTCCGAGGGTGTGTTTGTCCATCCTTATTTGGACGATATTCTGATTCAAGCTCCCACTCAGGTTCTGTTAAGGAGTCATTTGGCCCGAGTACTGTTGGTCCTGCAAAATCACGTTTTTTTGGTCAACTGGGGGAAGTCAGATTTGGTCCCTTCCCAAGATCTGGTTTTTCTCAGGGCCCGATTTCTGACTCTTCAAGGCTTGGTGACTGTGTCGGAGAAACGGTTGTTGTGCCTCCAGTCGCAGGTGTTGTCGATATTGTCACAGACTGCTCCCAGAGCCCTTCAGTGGTTGCGTCTGCAGGGTCATTTGGCGTCTGTGGTTTTTCTGGTACCTTGGGCGCGGTTTAATCTTCTTTGCCTGATGAACTGGTTTCTCGTTCGTTGGTCTCCGGTGTCGGGATCTCTTCGGACAAGGATTCCTGTGTCGGGGTTTGTTCGCAGGGAGTTGGGTTGGTGGCTGGTGCCAGCTCATCTTCGATTGGGGGTGTCTTTGTCTCCTCCTCGGCCGGTGGTAGTGACGACCGATGCCAGTCTCTCCGGTTGGGGGGCTTGGATGGGGTCGGCTCAGGTCCAGGGGTTTTGGTTGCCTCTGGAGGCCAGACGCTCCTCGAATTGGCGGGAGTTGAAGGCGGTTCTTCTTGCTCTGGTTCATTTTCAGGAATCCCTGAAGGGATTGGATGTTCTTATCTGGACGGACAACTTGGTGTCTAGGTCTTACGTGAACAGGCAGGGTGGGACCAGGTCGTGGTCGCTGTTTCGGATTGCGAGGGACATTTTTGTTTGGGCTCAAAAGTGGGTTCTGTCTCTGCGAGCCACCTACATTCAGGGGGTGGTCAATGTTCGGGTGGATCTGCTGAGCCGGGTCATTCCTTCGTCCCAGCTTTTCTCCCTCCCATTGTCTCTGTTCCGTCGACTGGTTCACCTGTGGGGTCTTCCGGTGTTGGATGTGTTTGCCTCCCCAGAGAATGCGAAGGTGAGGCGCTTTTGCTCCCGGTATCGTTGTCATCAGGCTTGGGCGGTGGACGGGATGTCGTGTCCTTGGCCTCAGGATCTTCTGTACGCATTCCCGCCCTTCCAGTTGCTCCGTGCTTTTCTGGTGAGGGTACGTCTTCTGAAGGCCAGGGTTCTCTTGATCGCGCCGCATTAGCCACAATCAAATTGGTTTCCGTTGCTTCAGTTGATGGCCTCCGGTCACATGTGGACTCTCCCTCTCTGTCCCTCGCCTCTGGAGTTTCCTTGCCTCCCTCTGGGGTCGTTGCGGCGGTTGCACTTGATGGCTTGGAAGTTGAACGGAGGGGATTGACGAGCTTGGGGGTTCCGGTCACTTTGAGTTCGACTTTGCTGGCTTCTCAACGTCATTCCACGTTGCTGTCTTATGGTCGGCAGTGGAAAGTATTTTCTACCTTGTGTTTGCGGCATTAGTTGGATCCTGCGGCAGCTTCTCTGTTTGAGGTGATGCAGTTTCTACAAGATGGAGCCCAGTTGGGTTTGTCTGTGGCTTCGCTGCGTGTGCAGTAGGCTGCGATTCAGGCTTTTAGGGGTCCGTGGCATAATCTGTCTGATGAAGGTCGTTTGATGCCTTGATTTTTTCAGGGCCTTCTTAACTTTTTTCCTCGTCCGGTGCGGTCCTTTCCTTCCTGGGATCTTTCTTTGGTGTTGGAAGCCTTGACTGTTCCTCCCTTTGAGCCTCTGGAATCATGTGACTTGCGTCATCTGACGTTGAAAACTTTTTTTCTGGTGGCCATTACATCAGCCCGCCGTTTGGGGGAGTTGGGGGGCTTTGGCCTGCTCTTTTCCTTTTTGTAAGGTTTTTCCAGATCGGTTGGGCTTGTGCCTGTTCCCTCGTTTGTCCCCAAAGTGAATTCCGCTTTCCATGCTCGGCAGGAGGTTATCCTGCCTGCTTTCTGTCCCGATCCTTCCTCAGCTGAGGAGGTTCGGTTGCATGCTTTGGATGTACGTAGGGCATTGTTGGAATATCTACGGGTGGTTGCTCCTTTCCGGAAAGGTGATTCCTTGTTTGTTAATTTTGGTCCGGCTCGGAAGGGGGAGAAGCCGTCCACTGCTTCCTTGAGTCGTTGGGTCCGCTCTCTTATTTTGATGGCTTATTCCTTGCAAGGGGTTGTACCGCCTCCGGGGATACAGGGTCGTTCTACCAGTGGTATGGCTGCTACTGTGGCTGAGCTACAGGGTGCTTCTGTGGTGGAAATTTGCAGGGCAGCTACTTGGGCCTCTCCTTCTACTTTTGTTCGTCATTACAGGCTGGCGGACTTGGTGGGTTTGGAGTCGGTATTGGGTCACCGTGTCTTGTCCTCTATGATGCAATAGGGGGGTTGTTGTCCGGTGTCCTTTTTGGTTGTGATTAAACTTGTTGCAGCTAATGTGTCCGTCTCCTCTGTTTCTCTTGCTATGTCTCATTGGTTAGGAAAGGAAGGCGAGGGAGGGACGGGAGGTAATGCGTCCATTACTTACCGGTAATGGCATTACTCCTAGTCCTACTCCCTCGCCTTCCTTTCCGTTCCCTCCCGCCCTCCCAGTACGGAACGCCTGAGTTGCTGTTTGGGCTTGTTTCTGTACAGGAGGTGGTGGGGGTGGAGAGGGCTTTTCAAAAGGGAAGGGGGGGATCTAAGGGGGAGGCAGGGAGCCTCATTGGTTAGGAAAGGAAGGCGGGGGAGTAGGACTATGAGTAATGCCATTACCGGTAAGTAATGGACGCAATAGTATAGCAGCAAAATATGTGACAACTTTAAAAGAAGTTTGTCTGGGCGTTGCCCTTCTGCCACCAATTTCAACCCTGAAATTTAAGAGCAGTAGATGAGACCCTTATTAAGGAGCCCAAATTCTTCAGGCAACATCGGACTGCTGAGCCCATAGCAATAGTTTATGCGTAGTCTGACGAAGAGCCTTCATTCTAACTGTGACCTCCAAAAACACATGCAAAAAAATGAGAAAGCTCATGAAATCAGAAAAAAACACAGTCAACTGCTTGCAGCCTTTTGGAAATATGCCCAGCACCCAGAGAGACATTATGCAATATTTCATAACCCTATCACAGCACCCAATACAGCTCAGACCACAGCTGTTGGGGTCACGGGGGAGGAGGTACCACCAGGTCATTTGGCGCACCCTCAGAGGGTCAAATTGAAGCAAATTGAAGGTTTCAATACAGTCCACAGACACTCGGCATCAAAGTGATAGATGATGGGGGCCAGCATCGAGATGCACATGTTCTATATCCCTGACCTGGCAATGCTTGCAGTGGGCAGTGGGGTGCACGCGGCTCGCCAAGCCTCACAAGAAGAGAATAAGCTGCAGCTGCGCACAAAGCACACAGTGAAGCCTTTTTTTGCGCTCTGTTTAAATTTTTTTAACGTTGTCATATTGAGGTTTTAAAAAGATTTTGCAAAGCACATAGTTTCACAATTTCACACACTTCCCACAACTTCATCAGCATCCCAAAAATAACAGATCGCTAGTTGAATAAGATAAACATCACTTTAAATAACACTGTGATTATGAAACATTAAACATGATTTCCCACCATGCCTTGCTGCTCGTGCTTCGCCTCCATGTGGCCTTCAGCAGGTCCCGTGCTTAGAGCAGGTGATGTGATGTTGTGCACTCTGCTCCACACAAACCTCCAGCAGACCCGCCTCTTCACTTTCTCTTGGTTGCTGCCACCCACTGACATGCAATGTAGGGTAGTGCTTTAAATGGGCAGGTGCTGTCTGGTACTGAGTACCTGCACTTCTTTAATTTAAAAGGAAGACAACCTTCACTTCTCATCACTGCTGCAACACTTTTAATAGAAGAGTACCAGCACTTCTCAGGAGCAAACAGGTACTGTGGATAGTGAGTACCAGCAGTTCTCTGTTTCCATTTAAAGTACCGAATATAGGTACTTACACATCAAAAAGTGCTGACCCATATTGTTCAGCATGCATTTATAAGCCATTGGTTGAGTTCAGCTGTCATTCTTTATTTATGGTTTCCCATTATTCCACCAACATTTTCAGCAGTGCAGCTGACAGGTGAGTCCTTCAAAGGAGGGCTTCCATTGCAATGCATGAAATATGAAGCACATCTTTGTTGCAGTGGAATTGCATTGAAACCTTTAGGCAAATGGGCTTTGCCATTTTGCATTGGTAGGGGAAGCATTGCGTACCACAACAAATGTGGGAGTTGCAGTGACCAGAAGCGGTTGTGGCACAGCACATACATTGAAGGACCTTGCTGCTTCTCTGTCCTCTTTTCCCCAGTGGGTTGCACAATTTACAGCCTTATTTCCCCCTCCATTTTTCAGTAACTCCTTCGGTATCCCCCCAGCAGACTTTGTCTAGTTGTGCTATCTGATTCTCAAGGTCTCTAGGGGCAGAAAAAGTGCTGATGCACATTTCATGGAAGCAAGTGCACCTTTCTCTTGTTTATCCTTTTTCACATCTCCACCAAAATATCTGATTGCATGGGTATAGGTGCAGGGAACGGAGACACTCTGCAAAGTTACTTTCATACTTTGTTAGAGGCTGTGATGATGCACATTGCCAGGGATCTTGGTTCTTTGCTGTTTTATTATTCCCGCTTTCTTGGGTTAGAAAATATAGGTGAGGTCACATAAGTACGTAGATAGCCCAAATACACTTATTTAAGGGTTGTTAACATCACAGCGATGCATCTGATGTAGCAATGGAAACCTAATAAATCCACTCTCTATTACTTCCCCAACAACTTAAATAAAAATTGGAAATATTGAAATATTGTAATTCTTATACTCTATCCTTTCCTCCCCTACATTACACCCAGTGGCATTTCCGACAGGCATTTTCTGGGAAAAGCTGTGAAATAATGGCCTGATTCAGAGTTTGGTGGATGGGGTTACTCTGTCACAAACATGACTGGTATCCGTTTCCTGTATTATGATCCCATAATAGCCTATGAAGATTGTAATAAGGTGGATGGGATATTCTTCATGTTTGTGATGGAGTAACCCATCCGCCAAACTCTAAACTGGCCACAGAACATAAAGCACTTCATTGCAATCTGAAGTTTGTTTAATGCTAATTAGTAAGTGGGTGGGGCCATGTTAGGGTGACTAGAGTTTTAAGGCCAAAAACCGGGACATTTCACAAAAATAGAAGGACCACAATTTTACTTCAACCGAAGGCACAGAGCAACAGCGTAGACTTACAAAAGAGGCACTAGGAGCATACATAAAACACCATTTTTAAAGCCAGTATTATGCCTTTTAATTAAATTGCTTTCTTATAACAGCTGCTCACTATCCCTGCTTTGGAAAACATAAAAAGGCAACTCCCACCACTTTCAGTCGACCCTCTCTAAAAACCGGGACATGTGCCAAATTTCTTGAAATCTGCCAGGACAGCTGGTGAAAAACCGGGACTGTCCCGACAAATCCAAGGCATTTGGTCACCGTAGGCCATGTAGAATGGCATTATCATGATTCATCTTTATATCCTGTTTTGTGGTCTAGCTGCAGTGCTTATTGCATGAGAGTAGCATGCAAGTGCTGAGCAGTCATCCATTGTTGCTGGCCGGGCTGAGGCTATCTTTCGGCAGTGCTTAATTTTTGCCGGTGGTTGCAGATGGTTGGCACCAGCACTGATGTTTTGGCACCAGGGTTTATTTTTCATCACCAGCCTTTGATCCAGAACAAAGGGAAAAATAGCAGAAAGAGAGAGAAAGGAAAATGTAAGAGAAATTTGAGCAATGAAAAAAAATTCCGAAGGTGCAAAAAGAGGGAGCTGGAAGTGAAAGGCCCTTTGCAAACCCAGAATTTGGCAGAAAGGCTACTTTACAACAACGGGCCTCTCTTTCCTCTTCTGCTGGCTGGCACCACACCAGTGAGTTGCTCTTCGTTTCCCCAGCCCACCACCCTCCCATGCTTCCCTCTTCCTGGGTGTGCTACAGGGGTGGACCGTGGCCACGCAAAAACATTTCCCAGGAACTGAAAAACAAAATGGTAATAAACTTTCTTTATTTCCATTTTAATTTTTCAGCACCCCGTCCTAAATTGAGTGTCAGGAAAGGGCAGGGCAATTGCTGCTGAGTGGAAGCAGGGAGCAGTGCACTTGTTTAAAGTGCGCATGTCCCTTTGGCCTTCTGTCTTGCGACAGCCATCCTGACATGCACACTTTAAATTTCTCTAACCCAGCTGTCTTAAAACAGCTGGATTAGAGAAAGCACAGGCCTCCAGCGCTCTTGCAAGCTCTGAGAGGCCGCTCCCATCAATCCTGACAATTCTTTTATGCTGGTTACCAGCATGAAAGCAGCACCAGGATTGGTTAGTGCAGTCTCCTGGGTCCCGTTGCGCGTTGGATCCAGGAGATGAGAGATAATGAGAGGAGAGGAGAGGAGGACATCCCAAGGTAAGTAGAGTTTTTTAAATTATTATTGTAACCCACCGCCTGTTCCCCCCATTGTAGATACAAGCTCCCACTGGTGTGCTCTTCATTTTCCCCACCCTACAACCAATCTCGCTCTTTCCGCCTCCCCCTTTCCCCTCTGTGCTTCTTGTTCCCGCAGTCTGACAACAATTCTATTTCCCCTGCCCACTTGTTCCTCCTAACGACTTATAATTAGGCGACTGGACATGTTTTCCTTGCCATCCAATCAGTATTTGACATAGTAACAAAAACAGGACTTTATCAAAGGCAAGAGAACCTTCAATACGGACTGCCTCCCGTTTCTTGTCTGACTTTCATGAGCCTGTGCTGCTTGCACCAGGTCATGAAATCCAGACCTGTTGGCTTTGCCAATCCTTATTTCCATATGCATGTGTGTATATTCAAGCCCAATCCATGAAACCCAGACCTATTAGCTTTGCCTATCCTTGTTTCCATATGCATGTATTTATATTCAAGCCCAAATCCATGACACCCAGACCTTTTAGCTTTGCCTATCCTTGTTTCCATATGCATATATTTATATTCAAGCCCAAGTCCTTGAAACCCAGACCTATTAGCTTTGCCTATCCTGGTTTCCATATGCATGTGTTTATATTCAAGCCCAGAACCTTAATGTGCTGGACAGTATTGAGTGAACCTACCCATTGTTTTACCTTTCTACACTGCTCTTCACTTTTTAATTTAATTCTTATTTACCTGGGCCTTCTGTTTTTTTTTACTTTGAGTTTACTTTAATTGCCTGAAAGAAGATAAATGCAGCAAAAAGTATTAATACAGTTGACATCTTGATCTTTGTCTCCTGTCTCATCAACATGACATTACACCTATTTCCCATTTTTATACAGTTTTCAAAGCATGTTTGCTGCTGCATAAAACAACATTGGCTAGGTTTACATTTGTATGGGTAATAAAGAAGAGGCAGTGAAAACGCCATCCTGCAGGGCTCGTCAAGCACATTAATGGATCCTGGAATAAGGAGAATTTATGATGCTACCTAAGTGTTTCCAGGCTCTGCGCCTTTCTTACCTCCGCCGGAGATGCAGCTGCTTAACATGTCACATTTATTCCTTTTCATAACATCTTCCTCTAGGAACATGCTTCGTTGGGTAGGGAGACAATCTTTTATTAAAAGCATTAATTACGCCCACATCAGGCTGAGCTTCGTGTGACACCTCAGACACCATCTCTTCGTGTAGGTGCACGCGGATTTTATGCCCCACTAGATACTAAATATTGGCAGTCCTAGAAGCCCTCTTTTCTATAACAGAACAAGAAAAAAATCAAGTACGATGCTGTCTATTCTCTGTAAAAAAATATTCATAATTGGCTTCCAGTGTAGGAGCTCGAAGCAGCAAATTACACGATAAGAATGCAAATGTTAATGGCTTATTTTTTCACTGTGACATATTGGAATTGGGCGATTAACTGTGCTTGATAAGCCTGGCAGAAGCCTCATAGGGTCGTGATCTGCACTAAGACCCACCAGCCTTAATTTTATTAACAAGAAGGTATTTGTAGATAGTGCTTTACACCACACTTCTGCCGCACCTAAGCGCTGTAAATAGGATATGTTAAAAACAATGTAATGGTGCTCCATTGATCCACTTCGGAAGGGTGAGGGTTTGAGTACTCAGGGGTTTTCAAAGTTGTGCCATTTCCTTTCGAGCTACACATAATTCTTGCAAAAATAAAAAAAAAGTCATGCAAAGCACAGAGGTATCTGCATTAAAGATCAGGACTTTTGCAAGCCTTTTGTGTGCACGTGCAATCTGCGTTGAGATACTTGCGAGAAGCTCAGCAATGTATGTGCTCAAGTTAACAGGACCATACATACACCGGTACACACAGACACACAGTGGTGCTCACATGCATATGCGCACACACTGATCTGCACGGACACTTATGTGCACACGTTCTTTGCACACAAATAACGTATTTGCTAAGGCGCACATTTACCACTAATCAGTGGTACTCATTTTATCAACCTCAGAAACAGATTTCTAAACAGTGCTTAATTTGTAAAAAAAAAAAAAAAACGTGCCAGTGGCCAAAGCTCTCCTCTTAAACACCGGCTTTTGTAATTAAAGGTGCAGGCACAGAATACTGAGGCAGTGTTATCCTGAAGCAATCTCGGGCCTCTTTAATCTATTTACAGCCGCTCCGGCTCACTCTCGCAGCTTTCTGCTTTCTTCCTTTGTGACGCTTTTTTGTTTTTCTCTTCCTCAGTCTTTCCCATATGTGTCTTTTGCTCCCAGTAATTATAGGAGGCAGAAAAATAAGTACTGGCCCTCAAAAATAAGTGCCAGTGCCCGGCACCCCGAAACCAACAGCTCAAATTAAGCAGTGCTCAACACACACACACACACAGTCCCAAGCACATGCAAACTTATGTACACATGTACACAATATAATGTCCACACACTTGTGCACACACATGTGCACACACACATAAACACACACTCACAAACACAAGTGGCTTACCACTGGCTTTGTGGAAACGTGGTAGCTCTGGCTACTTGTTACATCTGTTGCTGAGAGAGAGGTGGGTCTAACAGGTGCTAGCGCAGGTGTGTTAATAAAAATTATTAACAAGTGTTCATGTATTCTGAATAAGTGATTTATGTAGGAAATATATTAACGTAGAAAAATAATGCACGCATTTGAAAATGTGATTCCGAAGAGTGGCCGGCAATATTCACGAAGTGTACTTATTAATGTCCTAACATTGTGAAATGTTGAATAAATGTTTGACTAATGTAGTAATGCATCATATTAAGGGTTATGCGTTATGCTTTAGCTTTATTATTTGTAAGCCTTAACTTAGCGAGTGTCTTGGCCTACTTCACGCCTCATGTCAAAGCTGTATTTCTTAATGTTTCATAAATGGCAGTCCTAGAGAGTTAAACTGTGATTTCATTTTGCATTGTTTAAAGGTGCTCACAACTGAAGTTTTCTCATGAGAACCGACTGCTAGAAGATGCTATTCTTGCTAATATAACATTTTGTGTGTAATGTGTGTGAGACTGACTGTCTCAGGAGCAGAACAATGGAGATACTGACTGGAGTGGAAGCTGCAACAATATTGTTATCTGACAAACAGGATGATGAAGACAATACAAGACAAACCAATCAATGACATGTGAACGGACTAATGGTAGAATTCATAGATTTGGAGTTTTAGTTTTATTGGACAAAGTGTGAACATGGGATTAACTGTCCAATAGGGATTTGGGAAGTAGTTTTAGTAGTTTTAATATAAGCACACTGCATTGAGAGAAGACACCTTCATTGGCCATTTTCTTGTTGGCCGAAAGGTTAATATTTCTTGTGCGTCTTGACAAGATTCGTGCTTAGCTTCGATGCTTAAAGACTTTGCATTTTCTGAACTTTGATGCTGAATCCTGATACTTTGCTGATCGTCTGATGTCCTGAGGACGAAGACTGACTCTGCTTGCTGATCCACACTGAGGATAGGTATTATAAATTAGACTGTTTACCATCATGTGTATTTGCTTTTCCTTCATAGATACCAACTTCACTGTTTTGATAGAGCCCTAGTTAGATGTTTTTCCAAATTTGTGCTACTAAATTATTTTGCATGAAGCCCAACATGCTGATGCTAATCTGGTGTTAGTTAAGGATCCTCACTAATGAAATTGTACTAATAGGGAATTATGCTTGATGAATTTTTCTGCTGAATTTGAATGTACATAATTACTCAGACACAGTTGACTTTGTTATTAATTTGCACCATAACCTTAGAATGTGTTATAGTTCAAGCTTTGATTAGATTACGTTTCTTCCGCCTCTTTGGACAGCCTGTATTGTTTTTGTCTGCGTTTCATTTGATTCTGAGATTGATCTACATGACCTTAGCATTGTTAATATAGGGAAATAAATATTCAGACTTTTACTAAATGGTGTGGTTATTTATGAATGAAAGGTCATGGTGCATGATAATTACTGACTTCATTGATTGTTATTGATTGTTGGTGATTATTGATATTGTCAATAATCGACCCTTGACCCTTCTCTCAGGCAGGTCGCTCCCCACGCTGCCGTAACAGCACCACCTGTTGTGACTACCCCCCCAGCCCGCTGCTGCTGCCAGATGCGAGTTTGAGGCCCTCCTTCACCCGCAGGCTGCCACCTGCGCCTCATCCCTGGTGGCCAGTGTTAGGCTTTAGGTTGCATCTGTACTGTATTGTTTTGGCTGTTTTCTTCTCATTTGCTATTGCTGTATATTCCTTTTTTCCCCTCCTGATTATTTTCTGTGCCCTGTTTTGCCTTGTGTTCCCTCTGCCTTCCTCACCCGTTATTTCCCGCAGCTGCGTCCCTGCAGCCCCGCCCCCTGCTCGCCCATTTGCCACCCCGCTCCCGCCTCCCAGCTGCCCCTCCCTCCCATCTCCCCCATATGGTGCCCGCTGTGTGGCCGCGCGACAAAGGCACGCCTAAGGCAAGAACGTCTGCGCCCATCCGCGCCTGGACCGTGCCAAGCACCAGGACCCCTGGTCCCCGCGACTGCCACGACGACCGACGCCAATACGATGCCAGCCCCCTCTTCGCACTCAACACCGGACAATCACACACCTGCTTCCTGGCCGCCCCGAAACACACCCAAGAACCCTTCACCTACCGGAACTGCAGCTTCACCAGCCTCCGAACACCTGCACTTCCAGATCCACACTGACCCCAACACCACCCTCAGAGCAACACTCATCTACAGACCCCCGGCCCACAGCCTCAGTTCAGCGACTCCATCGCAGATTTTGTCAGCAGGCAAGCCCTGGCCTCTGCAGACTACATCCTCCTCAGAGACCTGAACTTTCACCTCGAGAACAACAACAACACCACCTCCACCACGCTGATCGACAACTTCGCCAACCTCGGACTCAGACAGCTCATCACAACACCAACCCACTCCACCGGCCACACGCTGGACCCCGTCTTCTCCGCAAGCTCTCACTTCACCTTCAGCCACACCACCGAACTCCCCTGGACCGACCATCGCTGAATCCACTTCACCTTCCGGAAACCCACCACGCACCCAGCAGATCCCCCGCCGCAGCGAAAGCAAAGTCATCGAAGACCAGCTAAACACTGACCTCGCCCGAAGCCCGCCTGCCGAACCCACCGACCCCGACCTCGTAGCCTGCAATCTCAGACACTGGATCGATGACTGCGCCAACACTCTCGCCCTGCTCAAGAAACCCTCCAACAGAGGCGCCGGCAAGAGAGCCAGCTGGTTCACCTCGGGCCTCCAAGCAAACCTGCCGGAAGCTGGAGAAGAAACAGACACCAGACAGCCATGCAGCCCACAAGATTGCCATCCGCAAACACCATCACCTCATCAGATCTGGAACTCTCCAACCCCAGCTCCAACACCTACGACATCCCACCGTCACAAGACCTGTGTGACCCCCTCACCACCTTCTCCCACTGCAAGATCACAGACATCCACGACAGCTTCAACAACTAGACCAGCCTGACAACTACCGACACCTCAGACTCTCCACCCACCATCGACTACAACCCCCGGCTCGCCTGGGCCAACATGAACGTCGATGACACCATCAAAACCATGAGCACTATCCACTCCGGTTCTCTGTCAGACCCATGCATGCCCACATCTTCAACAAAGCCAGCACCACCATTGCACCCCACCTCCGCAAAGTCATCAACACCTCCTTCGATATCGCGACCCTCCCTGAGAGCTGGAAGCACGCCGAGATCAATGCCCTACTCAAGAAACCCAAGGCAGACCCGAGAGACCTCAAGAATTTCTGGCCCATCTCCCTGCTCCTGTTCCCGTCTAAGGTCATCAATAAGATCATCAACAGACAACTGACCCACTACCTCGAAGAGAATAATATCTTGGACCCATCCTAGTCAGGGTTCCGCAGCAACCACAGTACCGAAATTGCCCTCATTGCCACCACCGATGACATCAGGGCCCTGCTTGACAACGGTGAAACCGCGGCCCTCATCCTCCTGGACCTCTCTGTCGCCTTCGACACTGTCTGCCACCGCCCCTTACGCGCACGCCTCCACAATGCAGGGATCCGGGACAAAGCTCTGGAATGGACCACCTCCTTCCTATCCGGCAGAACCCAGAGCGTCCACCTCCCCCATTCTGTTCTGAAGCCTCCAAGATTATCTGTGGCATGCCCCAAGGATCGTCTCTCAGCCCAACACTATTCAGTGTCTACATGGTCCACTCGCCCACGTCTCCCGGCTGCAAGACCTCAACATCATCTCTTATGCCAACGACACCCAACTGATCATCTCCCTCTTCAAGAACCCCTCACTGCCAAATCCAACCTCCACGAAGGAATGAAGGCCATCGCCGAATGGATGAAGAACAGCAGACTGAAGCTGAACTCGGATAAGACAGAGGTCCTCATCCTCGGTACCAACCCCTCAGCCTGGGACGACCGCACTGGGAGCAGCCCCGACACCCACCAACCACGCACGCAACCTGGGAGTCATCCTCGACTCAACACTCTCCATGACCAAGCAAGTCAACGCCGTCTCCTTCTCCTGCTTCATCACCCTTCACATGCTCCGCAAGATCTACAGGTGGATCCCCACAGAAAAAAGAAGAACAGTGACCCAGGCCCTCTTCAGTAGCATACTTGACTACGGAAACGCCCTCTACGCGGGAGCCCCGGGCAAACTCCTCAAACGACTGCAACATATACAAAACGCTTCTGCACGCCTGATCCTCGATGTACCCCACCACAGCCCCATCACTCCCTACCTGAGAGACCTACACTGGCTCCCCGTCAATAAAAGGATAACCTTCAAGCTCCTCACCCACGCACACAAGGCACTCCACAACACAGGTCCTGCCTACCTCAACAGACGACTCACCTTCTACACCCCGAACCGCCAGCTCTGCTCAGTCGACCTCTCCCTCACCACGTTCCCTCGCATCCGAAGAGTGACCACTGCCAGCAGATCCTTCTCCCACCTCGCCGCAAAGACCTGGAACACCCTCCCCTTGCTCCTACGCCAGACCCAAGACCTGCTGACCTTCAGGAGGCCACTCAAGACCTGGCTGATCGAGCAGAAGCAGCACCCCCCCTCCAGTCAGTGCCTTCAGACCCTCACGGGCGTTTAGCGCGCTTACAAGTGTACTGATTGATTGATTGATTGTGCATTGGTTATTGATTATAGATTTGCATGTACTGGAGCTGTGGTAAGAACATCTTAATTGCAAGTCAAAAGGTTTATCGACCTATTTGCGTCCCCTTGTAAGTTTACATATTAAGGTCAGGCACGCTAACACAGGTTCAGGCTGGCCATGAGTCGGTGGTCGTCAGATCACCGAGCTGGCTTTTCCCACCTTTGCTCTTACCTTTTCTTTCTTCCTGACTACTTTCATCGGGCCTTTTGACAGATCACCCCAAAACTTTTCATTCATAACAAGAATCACCAGCACACTTTTATGGAAAATCTTGTGAAGATTCGTCAAACTACGCCAAAGATATAGGCACGTCAAAAAATATGCTTTTCCTATGGAAACATGGTCCTAACTATAACTACCTACTGGCGACCGCCAGTAGGTGATATATGATTTGGATTACACTTGTAACACAGGTCGATTATGAACACTTTTCCCTGCAAATGGTATTGGTTACTTTATGTTGATTGAAGAGACCAAAACGTTGACACTATACCCACTACAATTTTTTTCAATGAAAGAAATAGAAAGTGCTACCGAGGAAAACGAACATTACATATGATATAACTCTTCATAAAAATATGTTAATGATATATATGAAAATTGGACTCTAGCAAAATAATCAGTGTATCCCAATGGAACCACTGATCCAAAGCATCCTAAAGGATTGCTAAATTATTCCGTAAATGGATTTTGTTTGTAGATTTATATATACAGGGGAGTACTATTGTTGTCTGCGTTTTCTGTGATTTGAGGCACACAAAGGAGAGTAAATAGTTTTTCTTACCAATGTGTACAACTTTGCATGGCACAATGGGTACGTAAACAGGTTTGATACAAGGAGGTCCTTTGGAAATGATGTAGGTGGCAATTGTTTACAAAAATGTCACATGGCCAACACCTGAAAACAGATATCTTCCAAATGTTAGTAAAAACACAATTGTCTAAAATGTATTAGCCATGTCAGCAATTGGGGTATGACCATCACCACTCCTGGGGTACTTTTCTATCACAGGATGTGAAAATTATTTAGGCAATGTAGGAAATTGGGTTATTGGTTGAGGGGGGATGAAGCCCCATCCAGACAACAAACACAATCCTTTTCAGAGTGAACCAAAAAGTCAATAAATTAACCTGTGCTTAACCCTTTGGTAAACTGGAAGAAAGGCAGGCAGACTTAGCTTACAAGGACTATGTAAAGTATTTATGCAGCACACAAACAGTAATAAAGTGAACACAAAATAAAAGAAAAACCACACACCAATTTAGAAAAATAGAGTGAACTTTAATAAATAAAGTTATAACATAACAATAATGTGAGAAATTGGGGTGTGAGCCCTGGTCAAGCAAAAGCCACAATCTCTTGCAGGATGAACCACAAAAAGTCATTAAATTAACCTATTCTTAACCCCGGGTAACTGGGCACAAAAAGCAGTCAGGCTTAACTTAGAGGCAATGTGTAAAGTATTTATGCAGTACACAAACAGTAACAACATGAAAACATGACACAAGAAAAATACCAAACTAATTTAGAAAAATAGAGTACATTTTAAAAATTATTTCACACCAAACAAGCAAAAATCCAATCAGTAGAAGCAGAGTGATGAACCTTTAAAGTTTAAGGTTCAAAAGAGCTCCTAAAAAGACAAAAGCACCAACCATGGACATTTGGTCACCCGTAGCACCACAACCAAGGGTTCAGGAGTGTATATAGACCTCTTGGGGGTTCAGGACTAATTCAGACTGGGTCCAGGTGACGGTTCAAGATGATGGAAGCCTGTTATGTCTCTTTTGCACTGAACAGAAGGCAAGCAAACTAGCCCTTGTAGTTACTTCTGGTAGTCCTGGGTGCAGGTGAAGAAGCATGACTCAAGAGCAGGGCAAGCCTCTAGGGGTTTAAAGCAAGATCCAGGCAGCAAAGCAGTCCTTCCAGGTACAGCAGAAGTCTGGTAGAGTGCACAGGAGGTCACAGTAGCAGGCAGTCCTCCGAGAGCCTTTCCGCAGGTCCTGTAGTTGAAATGAAGTATGGACCTGAAAGTAGTAATTTCTTACCCTGGGCCCTGCTCCAAGAGGTTGGGAAAAGTTTCTGAAAACCTTTTTTGAAGTTATGGGGCTTTCCTGACTTCCCTCTCCTGGCTCCAAGCTGGCAGCATTGACAATACAGGGCCTGGGTCTACTGTGAGGAGGCAGGGCACAACCAATTCAGGTGCAAGTGGGAGTGTGCTCAGCTCCACCCTCCATTGAGCCAGTTAATGGCCCATTGAGGCAGACATAATCCCACTATTGTGCGACTGTCTGGGAGGAATTAACAAAGTCTGAGCTACACCCAGTCATGTGACCCAAGGCAGGCTACAAGAACAAAGGGCAGGAAAATGCTAACTTTCTAAATGTATACAAACACAAATGATGGACGGAATGCGGAACCAATCAAACATTCACCCCCAGTCACAGATCTGGGTTTAATCCATCACTTCTTTTGCTCACCATGCCACCCAAGTTTGGACCCAGCCATATGCAAATCAGTCTTGACCCTGTTCCTCATGGGAACAGTCCAGCCCTCACTGCCAAGCCAGGTCCTCCCTGGACAGGAAACAAGCAACCTAGGACCGGTTTCACCCTTCATCAGCCAGACTAGCTTAATTCCAGTGGCATAGTGAGCCCGGGACCTATGTCTGGGCATACCTGGCGCACTTAGGGGAATATTTATACTTTTTTGTGCCGGATTTCCTTCATTTTTTGTACGAAAATTCGGTGCAAAACTAACTCCATATTTATGTTTTGGCGCTAGATCTGTCTAGCGCCAAGATTATGGACTTAAAGTCATTTTTTGGATGTGGAAACCTACTTTGCATCAATGAGAATCAAAGTAGGTGTTCCCATGCAAAAAAACGACTCTATGGCCTTAGTGCCATATTTATCCCCCTATGCTAAAATCACGCACAGGAGGTAGAAGGGGTCAGATAATGGTGCAAAGCTTGCTTTGCACCATTATTTAACCATTATTTAACGCCTGGGTCAGGGCAGGCATTAGGGGAACTGTGGGCCTATTTCCATGGTGGAACACCATGGAATAAGCTCACAGGTGCCCTCCCCAGGCCCCAGGGACACCCACACCAGAAGGACAGCGGAGGATGGGGGACCCCATCCCAGGTAACTATAGGTAAGTACAGGTAAGTATTTTTGTTTTTTTAAAGTGCCATTGGGGGCCCTGAAATGGGACCCCCTACATGGCACTGGGTGCAATGGCCATGCTAAGGGGACCCTGGTCCCCTATGCTGGCCATTGGGGTGGTGGGCATGACTCCTGTCTTTTCTAAGACAGGAGTCATGTGGTATGGATGGTTTTGCGTCAGAAAATGATGCTAGGCTGGTTAGAGCCATTTTTTTACAATAACCAGCCTAATGTCATTTTTTGGTGCAAAACCCCCATTTTTCCATACCGCCAGCCCCACCCGGCTAACATCATCTTTTTTTTACGCTAGCCTACCCTTTGCACCGGCTTGCACCATTCCATAAATATGGTGCCCGGCTGGTGCTCAGAAATGGTGCAAGCCGGTGCTGAACGTTTTGGTGCATAACTGCGTTGGTGCAGTTTTGCACATTAGGGTGACAAAAGCAAACAAACACAAATGATGGACGGAATGCAGAACCAATCAAACATTCACCCTCAGTCACAAATCTGTGTTTAACCATTAATTTTTTTGCTCACCATACCACCCCAGTTTGTATCCAGCCACATGCAGTCTTGACCCAGTTCCTCATGGGAACAGTCCAGCCCGAATTGCCACGCCAAGTCCTCCCTGGACCGGAAACAAGCATCCTAGGACTAGTTTCAGGGTATCATCCTTCATCAGCCAGGCTAGCTTAATTCAAGTGGCATAGTGAGTCCGGGACCACCATCTGGGCATACCTGGAGCACTTATTTAGGGTGACAAAAGCAAACAAACACAAAGGATGGATGGAATGTGGAACCAATCAAACATTCACCCCCTTGTCATAGATCTGGGTTTAATCCATCAATTCTTTTGCTCACTATGCCACCCCAGTTTGGACCCAGCCATATGGAAATCAGTCTTGACCCTGTCCATCATCTGTTGTTTTTGCAGCTTTCTAAATGTGGCATTTTCAAAATTGGAATGCAAAATCTGACTTTAGCATTAAAGAGGGTTTATCATTACAATCCCCTAGTGACCAAACATGATATATCCAACTCCTCTCAATTAGGATTTACAGCTTATTGAAGGTACTAAGGAATGCCCAATGATATCCTATGGGATTGGTAGGCCTCACAGTAGTGAAAATAAATGTTGGTGATTTTTACTGACAGGACATGAAAAACTTAAAAATACATGCCCAACCTTTAAATTACATAGCACCCTGCCCTATGGGCTACATAGGGCCTACCTTAAGGGAGACGTCTATGTAATAAAAGTGGTGTTTAAGGCTTGGCAAGAGGTTTTAAATGCCAAGTTGACAAGGCAGTAGAACACTGCGTTCAAGCTGCAATGACAGGCCTGGGATATGTTTTGGATTACTACTTAAGTAGGGAGCACAATAAGTGCTGTAGGTCCACTAGTAACATTGATTTACAGGCCGTGGGTATATGGTATACCAATCTACAAGGGATTTACAAGTAAATTAAATCTGCCAATTAAGTATATAACAATTGTATCATGTTTTATGGACAGAGCACAAACACTATAGCGGTGGTTAGCAGTGGTAATGTGCACAGGGTTCTAAGGCCAAGAAGAACAAATTCAGCAAAAGGTAGATGGTGAAAGGGAAACAGTTTGGGGCTGACCCTGCAGAGGAGGCCATTCCCAATAACCATAAATCCAATCAGCAGAACTGGAGATATTCAGCTTTAAAAATGTTGACTGAAAATAGAGCCTAAAAGCACAAAGTGCCACTAAGCCATCATCTGGTGACGCTAGATCAGTGGAACATCACAAGTTCAGGCTGACTGTGACAGCGTGCGGATGAATACAGGAACCAGGTTAGTCCAGTTGAAAATTACCTTCTAAGTCCGGTGCAAAGAGTTCCATTTGTGGTGGAGGAGGCCCCGAGTAGCAGGCTGAGCATTGTGTACTGTAGTGCAAAAAGTCGGTTGGACATTGCAAATGGACATTTCTGAAGGGCTGAATTGGCGAGTATCGCGGGCTATAGTTGTTGTCTAAAAGAGCTAGTTTCACCACATCTTTGCTTTTTCGGGTGCCTCAGAGAGCAGAGTTTGGGAATGAATGGGCCCATTAGTAGTTGCTAAGAGCCTAAACTTCAGGAAGTTCACCTTTTCTTTAGGGGGAGTACATTCTTTTTGTCAGCCAGGGTCCAGGTCCTGGGAAGGCACATCCTGGGGATCAGGAATCATTCCAGCAGGGCTCATGCAAGTTCAATTGCAGCGGTTCAGCTGGACAGTTGCCTCTGAAGCTTTTTGTATCCCTGTAACTCACAAAGGAGGTTATCCAACTGACCCGTGTAGTCACTCTGGGTAACCTGGGATGAAGGGAAGCAGGCCAAGTCTTTCTTCTAAGACAGCAAGATAGTCCTTGAAGCTGCAGGGAAGTCCTCTGGATGCATGACAGTCCTTCTTCTGTAACTTCCACAGGTCCAGGAGTGTTCTAAAACGTGGCTCTAGAGGTCTAATATTTATACCAGGTGCCAGCCTTTGTGTGGGGGGACTTCATGTGCTGCCCCCAACACTGACTCTGGAAAGTTTCTTTCCCCTCATCTGGCCAAGGTTTCAAATTGTCCATGGTGACAAAAAGAAAGAAAGTCTGGTGTAAGGTTCCTTTGCATGTACTGCAGGCAAGGTCCTTTGAAGTGTAATCAGGGTTGGTTACAACTCCTCCCCAGCTATCCTGCCAGGACGGCCCAACCTGTCCATAATTAAGCCCCCTTTGGCCACTGTCTGGAAGAAATACAGAAAACCATAACAGCAGAGCCATTCACAGTCATCTACCCAGGACATTGGAAGAAAGGCACAGCTGTTTGGAAGAAGAAAATGCCTACTTTCTAAAAGTGGCATTTTTAGAATTGTAATTTAAAACTCAACTTTACCATGGAGGATGGTTTCAAATTGCAATTCATTTGAGTGTAAACAGCAGATCACTATCTGCTCCCAATCTAACGTTAGCACTTATTAAATGTAAAAAAAGTTGAATCAGTGTTAATCAACCGGAGAGACAGGCCTTACAAGAGTGGAAAAAACTACTTTGGGTGGTTTTCATTGTCAGGAGATGTAAAAGCTTAAGTACACATATCCAACTCTTTAAATACAGTACATTCTGCCCTTCGCGCCATTAGGACCTACCTACCTTAGGCATGAGTTATAAGTATTGAAAAGGCAAGTTTAGGCCTGCCAAAGGGTTTATTTTGCCAGGTTGAAGCAACATTTTGAAACTGCACTACAGGCTGCAGTGGCAGGCAAGAGATACAGTTTAAAAGCTTATTTTAGTGGGTGAGAAAATGGGTTTTGTTGCCCACAAGTGGCATTGAATTTACAGGCCCTGAGTACATGTAGGTCCATTTACTGGGGACTTACAAGTACATTAAATGTACCAATCATCTCATGTACAATTTTGCGGAAGATTTACAAATTGACTTTCTGACATATTTAACTTTTGTTATAAATATGATCGAATACCAAGAAATGTTAGTATTTTATCTGGTTTATTAGGGTATATAAAAGTGCAGCCTTTTGTTTTGTGTTTTTTATTGGTTTACATGATGTATGTTGGTGTTTGTTTTGTTTCCACGGAGGATGTGTGATGTTTGGTGTCGTCTTGGTGTGTTCCACAGCAGAACACTGGAGTGTGCAACTAGAACATCACACCGGGCTTTGTGACAGTTGTTCCTGAGCTGCTGTTACAGTGGTACGTCTTACACTCCAGGTAACTACTCAGGCTTCCACTATTCCTTCTGCCTCGTGTTTCATGAACTTAGGAGGCGGTGACACCAAACCCAATAAACTGTGATGCTGCAGGATGTGGTATTTCCCAGGGTATGGCATTACTGCCATGCTACGAGATCTAACAAAGTAATACCACACATGTCCACCGATCCTGATCTGTGGTACTTGGATTTCTACTTTTCTCCTCCCAAACATTTTACAGGCATTACCTGGTAAAAGCTGTGTAGGAATAAAACACCAAGGCCCATATTTATACTTTTTTAGCGCCCCATTTGCGTCATTTTTTGGCGCAAAAGGGGTGCAAACTTACAAAATACAATTATATTTTGTAAGTTTGCGCCGCTTTTGCGTCAAAAAATGATGCAAATGCAGCGCAAAAAAAGTATAAAGTATAAATATGGGCCCAAGTGCAAAAATGGTACTCAGCTTGCAACCTTGATTCAAATGCAAACTATTTGTTCCCAAGTACGGACAGCATGGGCATTGGGAACTAGGCCCATTGGCTGTTTTGTGTCATGTCAAAGTTTTTCTGTACATTTCTTTTCTGAATTTAAAATCCGTGAATTGGTATTAGTTATGACTTTGTATTGTTTCTTCTTTAACTTTGCTAGCTGGCTGTCATGGAACGTGCAGACAAAGAACCCTCTAGAACTAATCCACCCATGTACAAGGCATTAATCTTTGCCACTCAATGGACCCACAACGGAGAGCTTCACCTAGGATGGGAAACTTAAGGAAGGATGGAAACACAGTGCTAACCAGTGAAGCGTCACCGTCTGTCTCACCCACGACCAATCACCTGGCCCGTACTATTTGGGTTACCTGGAGCACAGCGTCATGGAAACGAATATCTGGTCCTCCCACTCCTGACACTAAAGCCCTCATTTACAAGAGGCCTGCGCCGCTGTAGCGTCACGTTTCATGACGCTCCAGTGGCGCAGGCTGTCAATCATATGTATGAGGCGACACAAAGCCACCCTGCGTGTCTTTGCATGGCCTCATAGATAGGGAGAACGGCAGGCAGCGCAAAGCGCTGCATTGCCTTACTCTACATCAAGGAGGCCTGCCATGGGCATTGCGGTGGGTTTTCCTGTGCAACACCCATGGGTTTTGACACATTTCCTGATTTACAAGACTCTGTTAACCTGGGAATGCATCAGAACTGTGCACTTCCCCTATGGGAGGGGTAACGAGGATTATATCTCCTCGTTTTTTCCTCTTTTTATGTGTGCTGCATTCTTCAAAGAGGAAAATGCCTCAGTTGATTGTTTTTGTGCAGGAACTTGTTGAGTCCTGCACAAAAACAATCGTGCCAACAACGCAAACACCTGCTGTGTTGGTGCTAGGCACTAATTTGTGCATGGGCACAGGCAGAAAGGGCAGGAATGCGCCGTGTGTCATTAATATGGCGCATTCCTGCCATTTCTTTTTGACACAGGGCAGTGCAGCAAGAACCTCCCAGCCCCAAAAAGTTGTAAATGAAGACCCGAATCCTCACCAAGGCTAATTGATGCTGGTGCTATGAAATACGTGCAGCAGACTGTTTCTACCATAAAACACTCCAATAAGATGCAATGAAAAGACTGGTAGCCATTTTGCCAAAGGCTTCTTATTGGGAGGTATTTATTCAAAGTATGCATGGAGGTAGAGCCCTCTGGTTAGTGCTAAGGAGCTATAAAAAATGCAAAGACAACTTAATCTTCAAAAAATAGTTTAAGGTTTGCTCAAACTTTGTAGATCATTTCTAACTGAAGCAATATTGTTTACGTGATGCGCTGGTATTTTCCTTGTGTCATAGACACTACTACTGAATATGTAGGTTGTCTATATAATCATACCTTTCATTACAATCTGCGAACTGTTGTTTATTAGGTATTATACATGTTTTTATTGGAACCCCTGAAAAGGTTTATTGTATCTTAGCACAAGCATCCTTTTCAATCGATGTGCTTTGGGAGACGATTACTCAATCAAATAGCTATTTTAATTAAATCCCATCCAGCTACAATCTTTCGTTGACATGCCTTGCTCTATCTATATTTCACTTATATCTGAGATCGTACCACTCACTCGCTCCCCACACCAGTAATGAAATTGCATCTGACAAAGCAGCACTCTGGACTCTCGTTGTCAGCTACAGGCCTGGCCTCAGACATGCAAGCCATCAGCGGAGCACAGCAGCGAGTGACTCTCCACATTCAGGGGCTAGAAACACCCACCTCACTTAAGTATCTTCAGATTCTGCACACTTGTAAAATCAATGGAGCTACAACAGGCTATTTTATCAGCAAGCTGCAGTGTGGTGCTAATCGAGCCCACAATCTCTTTTCTATCAGTGGGCTTTTGACCATCGCTTGGCAAAGGCGTACAGATCCATTAGCTTCGATTGACAGAGCTGATCATTATCTCTAGCTCCACAGCATGCACTTGAAAAATGTTCCTCTTGTAAGGCATGCAGCCTCATTGCTGCAGAAGCCACGGGTAATCACTGGGAACAAGCTGGGTGAAGCCCTTGTTCCTGAAGAGTGTTCTCATCCAGGGCCACTTGCTAGCATCACAGATGCACACTTCAATATTACATCTCCAGCCTCGCATGCAGGTAGTTTAGTTTCTGTATTTCTTATTGTAAATATTTATGTATGTGATAGCGCCTCCTAGTTATGGTTAGGTTAAAGTTCCCATTGAAAAGTCATATTTTTTCTTAATTATTCTGCAGGTCGACACATCTTAATGAAACTCACCAAAAACATGTTCATACAATTTTGGTAATCAATGGGACGTTTTGTGCTGATTCGTCAAGAGTGAAGGGTGAGGAAAAAAGCGTGTGGCAACAAAGAAACTTCCACCTTTTAATTCTAAGACAAAAATGTGCTATTTACACAAAAACACTGAAAGGAATTATATACAACTTGGCCTGAAAGTAGAACTTTACTCAATGAAGTGCCTTTGATTGGTTTAGTGTAAATCAACTGAGTAGTTTTTGAGAAAATAGGGGCACATTTATCAGTATTTCATGCAGCACAGAGTTACCTTGCTGCGGTGCATGAAAGGGAAAGGGCAGGAATCTGCCGTATTTAACATAATATTGCACATTCCTGTTCTTTCCTTGTGCTGGTCCCCTTTTGGCTGTCTAGACCCAATGAGGGCACCCTTGTGGTGCAAGGGTGCCCGTGTAGCAGACAGGATTGTTTTTGTGCAGGAAGGGGCATTTTCCTCTTTCTATGTGTGTCGTAAAGTGCAGTACACACAGAAAGAGGAAAAATCCAGGAGAAATAAAGATATTTCTCCTTTTTACGCCTTCCCTGGGGATGCGTGCAATTTGACGCATTCCTGCTCTATAAGTAGTGGTAGATCTGGGAATACACCAAATTCGATGGGTGGATGTGTGGGAACACCCATGCTCCACCCATGGGACGCCTCCCTTGGGCAGAGTAGTGCAACACAGCAATTTTTTTCTGCCTTGCGTTACTCTAAATTTATCAAGCCACGGAGAGCCACACAAGGTGGCCTTGCGTGGCTTGATAAACCTAACTTAGTAGTTGTGTCGCCCTTGCGCCCCTTTGCGTGGCGCAAGAGCAAAGCAACTACTGGATAAATATTCCCCTCATTGTTTAAAACATTCTTGTATCGGCTTGAGAGAGTTAAACAGATAGAGAAATCTGGACTGTTAATCCACAGAGGTTCACGTCACAGGTTCACAGACTTAAAACACAAACCCAATAATAAAAATACAAAGATCTCACTGGAAAAGAGAGCTCTTTCTTCCGTCATCTATTTTAGGTCTGTGAACCCCCAGTTTGGCTTACTGAGCGAAGCTCTCTGATTGACTGTCTACAACACACAAAAATCTGTTGCAGTCACAATTACGGTTTTTCAGGACTCTGACCATGTAATGAGATAATTAAAGTTGAACATTTCTATGTGGATTTCTTGGACACAAAGGCAGCCTTTACAAACAACAGTACTGTTCCAGATGTCTGTGAACCATAGCTCTAGTTTAACAATATCCCAGCAAGGGCTCTTTGACCTATGCTGGGGCACCTGGCGGGTTCACAGCCTTGGTAGTGGATCCACGCTCAATGTGGGAGGTTCAACAGGAGCTAACAAACCTGTGATGCTTCAAGAACCCAAACTGAAAATCCTAAAAGTTTATAAAAAATGTGAAAACATTTGAAAAAACAATTTTACATTGAATAATAATCCTAATTAATTTATTACATTTATTTTACTTGTACAACAATATAAAAATGTTATAGCAATATTGCATTAATTTTAAATTACAGTTGAAATACAGTTCAATATTGTAGGAAGTTGGCTCTGTATATACTATCTCAAAGTAAGAGATAGTGTGCACAGAGTCCAAGGGTTCCCCTAAGAGGTAAGATAGTGGCAAAATCAGATAATTCTAATGCTCTATTTTGTGGTCGTGTGGTCGAGCAGTAGGCTTATCAGAAGGTAGTCTTAAGCATTTGTTGTACACACACAGGCAATAACTGAGGATCACACACTCACTCCAGGCCAATAGTTTTTATATATAAAATATATTTTTTAAATTTATTTTTAGAACCACAAGTTCAAGATTTGAAGTAAATACATAAAATGCAAGGTACTCCACACAGGTAAGTTAGGAACTTTGAATTAGAGCAGTAACATATACAGTTTTTGTTAAAATGGCAATAAGCTATTTTAAAAGTAGACAGTGCAAACATCAACAGTTCCTGGTGGAGGTAAGTATTGGTTAGATTGTGAGGTAAGTAAGACACAAGTCTAAGTTCCTGGGCATAGGCAGCCCACTGTTGGGAGTTCAAAGCAATCCCAAAGTTACCACACCAGCAGCTCAGGGCCGGTCAGGTGCCTGGGGGCTGCGGGTGCAGTGCTTGGTCCAGGCATCGGGTCCCTTGTTACAGGCAGATGCGGTCAGGGGGAGCCTCTGGATTCGCTCTGCAGGCGTCACTGTGGGGGTCCAGAGGGGTCGTCTCGGGCCACTCACGGGGTCGCAGTCGGCAGGGAGTCCTCCCTGTGGTGTTGATTCTCTGGATCTCGAGCCGGGTGCGTCGTTTGCAGAGTATGAAGTCTCACGCTTCCGGCGGGAAGAGTGAGGTCTTTGAAGTTGAAGAAAAGTTGCAAGTTTGTTGCAGATTGTTGAGCAGAGCTGCTGCTCACGGGGGTTTCTTGGTCCTGGGGGTCAGGGCAGTCCTCTGAGGCTGCAGTTGTCGCTGGTCCCTGTTGGATGCATCGCTGGATGCAGGTTTCCAACTCAGGAGACAGGCCGGTAGAGCAGGGGCCAAAGCAGTTGTCATTGTCCATCGTCTCTGCAGGCTTGTAGGTCAGCAGTCCTTCTTCTTTAGTTCAGGTTGCAGGAATCTGATTTCTTGGGTGCCATTAAATACTAAATTTAGGGGTGTGTTTAGGTCTGGGAGGGCAGTAGCCTGGAGGCTGGCTACACCCTCTTTGTGCCTCCTCCGTGAGTGGAGGGGGGCATATCCCTTGTCCTATTGGGGGAATCCTCCAAACTTAAGATGGAGGATTTCTAAAGGCAGGGGTCACCTCAGCTCAGGACACCTTAGGGGCTGTCCTGACTGGTGGGTGACTCCTCCTTGTTTTTCTCATTATCTCCTCCAGCCTTGCAACCAAAAGTGGGGGCAGTGGCCAGAGGGGCGGGCATCTCCACTAGCTGGGATGCCCTTGGGCGCTGTAACAAAGGGGGTGAGCTTTGACGCTCACAGCCAGGTGTTACAGTTCCTGCAGGGGAGGTGAGAAGCACTTCCACCCAGTACAGGCTTTGTTCCTGGCCACAGAGTGACAAAGGCACTCTCCCCAGGTGGGCAGCAACTCGTCTTGGTTGGTGGCAGGCTGGCAGGAACTGGTAAACCTAACACTAGTAGTCCGTTTGGTATTCAGGGGGCATCTCTAAGATGCCCTCTGGGTGCTTTTTGCTATAAATTCCACACTGGCATCAGTGTGCATTTATTATGCTGAGAAGTTTGATACCAAACTTCCCAGATTTCCGTGTAGCCATTAGGAAACTGTGGAGTTCGTGTTTGACAAACTCCCAGACCATTTACTCTTATGGTTACCCTGCACTTACAATGTCTAAGCTTTTGCTTAGACACTGTAGGGGCATTGTGCTCATGCACATATGCCCTCACCTGTGGTATAGTGCACCCTGCCTTAGGGCTGTGAGGCCTGCTAGATGGGTGACTTACCTATGCCACAGGCAGTGTGAGGTTGGCATGGCACTCTGAGGGGAGTGCCATGTCGACTTAGTCTTTTTCTCCCCACCAGCACACACAAACTGTGAGGCAGTGTGCATGTGCTGAGTGAGGGGTCCCCAGGGTGGCATAAGACATGCTGCAGCCCTTAGAGATCTCCCCTTGCATCAGGGCCCTGGGTACCAGGGGTACCAGTTACAAGGGACTTATTTGAGTGCCAGGGTTGTGCCAATTGTTGAAACAAAGGTACAGTTTAGGGAAAGAACACTGGTGCTGGGGCCTGGTTAGCAGGGTCCCAGCACACTTTCAATCAAAACTTAGCATCAGCAAAGACAAAAAGTCAGGGGGTAACCATGCCAAGGAGGCATTTCCTTACAAATATTTTGAATATTATAACATAAAACATATTCTTTCTAAAGTTTAAAATACAAAACCTCATGTACAGTATAAACGTCTGTTTTATTATGTATTCAAAGTTATTAAAAGTACTGTATAAAATGAATTAAAGGCAATTTAATTCGGATTATTAGCTAATAATGTTATATTGGTTTGTAAATTAAAAAAGGTTAATAGCATATTTTAAAATAAAATAATATTTAATTTATAGACTTTTTGGCATTAAGTAAGTACAATTAATTTATATTGTTTAATAGTTTAATAATTGCATTTTTTAAACATAAGCTTTTATGGGGTTTTATTTTAAATTCTTATCTTCATGATTTGTTACAGAAGGGTGTAGCAGTGCCTGTGGTTGGCCATGTGTTGTTCTGGAGTACGCCGATTCTGAGCTGGAGTACATTTACAAATGTTTTGGGTCCTTTTGGGATACCAAAACTATAAAAGGACAGTCAGTGAATAGCTTGCCATTTTGTGGGTGGATGTTCGTCACTCCTTAGACTCCTCCCTACATTTCCTAAACCCATATTTATCCCTCGCTAATCCTGTCCCTTTTTGTATTAAGTATTCCCCATTTTATAGTCTCTCCCCTCTGCCCCTCCCACATTTTCCACTAAAATGTATACTTACGTGTGCAAACTCTGCAGTTGGGCAGAGTCCTCAGCACAGAAACCAATAGGAGAAGCTGAAGCAGAGACCTCCTCACATAGGTTTGTGAACAACATTTCGTAGAACGTTATTAGTTCTCCTGTAGTATTACTACACATACTTCAAAATGCAATTTGTGAATAGGCTTCTCTGTTTGTAGAACACAGTGTGCAACAATATTTTCATGTGGTTCCTTTTTAATAAAACCAAGTTTTATTGGTGTTTGCATTGACATAGTTATACAGCTCCCTAAAATGCTATATTTTTAAAGACCTAATGTAGATGATAAATACTTCTGAATACCTAGCACAATTCCAATATTTGATCTGTTGGGAAATCTAGAGATCAAAATATTCAGTATTAAACTTTTTATAGTACAATAAAATTATAGTATAATAAAATTCACTTTCGCATTATTACAATAATAAAAAGCAAAATTTACAGATACAATCATACACTGTTCATATTTCCTTTAAAACAGCCATGAAGTGTCTTTAAAACTGTTTACCCAGCAGATCTTTATTGGTTCAACATTGGAATAAAGGTTCAATAATTATCATCACGTTCAGATTCCTCATGTCACAATGGGCACTCTTGTAGTGCTTGAATAAATAACAACATATTAAACAAAGGCCATGAGTAAACTTGAAAATCGAGTAAAGTTCTATAGTTCTCATTCGACTGAGTACAAGAACAAAATGGTCACAGATATACCACCTGTTTCAGGCATCTTCTGAGAGAAACCAAGCTGCATATTGTGAAAGCAGATAGTCCACTGGAAGTGAGGTACCACTTTTGTATATTTAGCAACACATTACTCACAAATTCCCAGGTTGCCAAAAAAGGCAGCATCATTTTTTTCTGTATTTATGTATTGCAGAAAAGCAGAACATGTAATTCACTTTCATCAGTCATGGTACAATATTAGAAATGTTTGGACGTAGTTATACACAATTGTTAGGGAAATCAAGAACAAAGATCAAAAACTACATTTTCATCATCAGAATAACTTTATTTCGATCAAAATATCATAAAAGTACGTATAACAATATAATCACAGAACTCAACGTAAATGCCATACAATCCAGAACATTTAAGGAATGTGGCACAGTAATTAGCTGAAACAAAATGATCTCAAACAAGAAATCCCACCGATCTCCCAGCTACGGTGCAAACTAGCAGTAACATGCAGTTTCCATCACACATCAAACCGGACATGACCTGGCTAACTTCCAAGTCCCATAATACATGGAGATAGCCCTACGTAGTTGGCATTCAAAGTGCAATTTGCTCATAGACTAAAATATACCTTAAAATATTTATAAAAAACATTACACTTATAAAGGACAATAATTTGTTGGCAATGATAAATATATATTTAAAGGGAAACTATAACAAGCCTTCCAGAGAGGTCCAAAGACAGTGCAGGATCAATAAACTAAACATCTATGCAAGAAGAATTTGTGTCATTAACTACTCTCTGGCTTGGCTGCTGTAGCATTCAGATTGCCACATACAAGCCGACATAAGAAATATTGCTTTAGAAAATATCAACAACCTGGAGCTGAGTATTCTGAAGGCCTCTAGATGCCCCCTGAAGCCCAGCTTCCTGCACACAGGCACTATCCTTTTTGCTCTTCGGTGCACATAAGCCAGACAAAAAAATAGAATGTGTATAAGAGACTCTGAGGCCCCTCCACATGCTGAGTACTCATCACTCGTAGGTAATACGTCAGATCACTTATTATACAAAGAACTTGTTGGAAGGGATTTGTACTTGAATTGCATATACATTTTCTGAGCTAATGGAGATATGATTTCGTCGATCGTACTCTCAGACAACGGGAGGTATTTAAAATCAATAAACTCCACTGTTAGGTATCCTTTACAACTGCAAATGGTTTCAGTAGACACATACTCCCAATATAATGTTTTAATATCCATTTTAGAAAGAGAATTGATTTCCTCTGGATGCAACCAAAACCCAATTTCCCCCATAGAGTTTTAACATGAGTCAGCCAGGGTATTTTCAAAACACCAGCAGGGACTAACAGATCTCTGAGACCCACACGATGTGCTCCTACAGCAGCTGAGTCTATAACTTAGGCCAAATAATCAAAGGTCTGCATTCAAACTTCCAGGCAATCTTCTTGATTGCCAGATCCAAATGCAAAGGAATCAACAGGGTACTGATTGGAATAGAAAAGAGAGATCTTATAAATCTATTTTCTGTCATTGACCATATACTGCTGTTCGCACGCCCCCAGATCTCTGAGCGGTGTAAAACAGCTCCCAGCACCTCTACTTTGCAGATCACCATTGATGGGCAACCCTCTTTTAGAAACTGTCTTTATGTGGCTCTTAGATACATTAGTAGTACACTGCAGTAGGGGTGCATGTGATTTTTGTACTTGCAATGTCCAGTCTAAATTTGGAGTTAATCTTAACCCCAAATAGTGAAAGCTAAAGGCCTATTCTATAGGTTCCTCTCCCACATACATCTTATATTTGTAATTCTTAGTCTTCGCAGGGTTAAAAATCATAACTTTCGTTTTTGAGCTATTAAGCTTCAACGCACACTCTTCACAAATGGCATTAATATATTTAAAAGCGCTCCATGCCCTTCAGAGTTTTGGAAAGTAAGGTTTTTATGAAAAGGAAAGCGGGTATTCTCCTTCCTGCCATTTTTGGAGAGTCACAGTCACCTCTATCAAACTACTCCACTACACCATTTATATACAAAGAAAACAAGGTAGGAGCCATGACACAACCCTATCTAACCCCAAGCTTAATCATTATAGGCTCATTAAGTTGGCCCTGGTCCCCCCACCTGACTCTTGCATAATTTTCTGCATGCAACCGTATAAGGATTGCCAACAGATTAGAGGAATCAGATCAAAAGTTGCATACAAATCAACAAAGGCTACGAAAAGCTGACCCCTGTTGGTTGCTGCAGTATTCAAATAGATGCAAATAAAATGAAAGATCTGGTCAGCAGTACCTCTTCTCATACCTGCTTGAAAGTCTAACAATACATCATTGTCCTTAATCGATTCATGAAGATGCTGCTAATGACTGTTTGCAGAAAATCTTCAGCGACGCATCTATTGGAATAATCAGCCAGTAATTACCAGGGACATTGTGATGGCTCATCTTGTGAATAGTTATAATCTCGACAATCTGCCATGAAACTGTCAGATTCATGACCTTTAATATTGAGTTTGAAAGGTGGTTAATATAGGGACCCCAAACATCTAGGTGGGGCAGTGAAAGGTCATTAGGAATCTTATCAGGCCCTGGGGCTTTTGAAACTAGGCTAGTCTTATAGCCTCTACTGATTCAAAGATCTCAAATTTCAAAGGGTTTTGATTTCTTAGCTTAATAGCCAGAGAAGGATCTATACCATTGCACATAGAATCCTTAATGCTTGAGTACCAGTTACTAAAGTGAGCCACCCCATCCTGTGGCTGGACAGAATATTCCAGTTCTTTCTTAAAGCTACATTCTTTCTGATCCAAGGTTTTCCAAAAACCTTTATTATCTTTACGACTCATGGCATGGTACAAGTTTTCATGAAGCGTGTTCTCCCAATTACCTTTTATAATCACCCTATAAAATACTAGATCATACCTATTCTGATGCTTGGCTGTGGATATTAGCCTTTCCTTTGCTATTCTTCAAGCTTCCTTCAGATAGATTTGTATTAACACACTTGTCACTTTGTACCAAGAGCTCTCTAATTGATGCAAAAAGTACTTTGTGATCTTCCCCAGGGTCAAAACTCTCTCCACAGGGAAAAGACCATCCAGTTTCATTATCAGCTCCTTAACTATACTAGCTCTGGGTGCTTCTCAACCCATTCCCACCGGATGACTTTCTTATTGTTGGCATATGAAACATCCCGTACTTTAACCTCTTAGCTGCTGGGTCTCCCCCCCCCCGTGCTGAGCCCTTTTTTGGCTATTTGGGGTAGTTCGCGCTTAGGCCTTCATAACTTTTTGTCCACATAAGCTATCCATGCCAAATGTGCGTCCTTTTTCTCCAATATCCTAGGGATTCTAATGGTACCCAGAGTTTGTGGTTTCCCCTGGAGGAGACCAAGAAAATAACCAAAATACATTGAAAATATCACCTTTTTTTTTTTAATGGGAAAAAAGGGCTTCCGAAGAAGGCTTGTGTTTTTTTCCCTGAAAATGGCATCAACAAAGGGTTTCTGGTGCTGAAATCACCATCTTCCCACCTTTCAGGAACGGGCAGACTTGAATCAGAAAACCACATTTTTCAACACAATTTTGGCATTTTACTTGGACATACCCCCTTTTTACTATTTTTGGTGCTTTCAGCCTCCTTCCGGTTAGTGACAGGAATGGGTGTGAAACCAATGCTGGATCCCAGAAAGCTAAACATTCCTGAAAAGTAGACACAATTCTGAATTCAGCAAGGGGTCATTTGTGTAGATCCTACAAGGTTTTCCTACAGAAAATAACAGCTGAAATAAAAAAAGTGAGCTGAAAAAAACAGCCATAATGATTTACTCTGTAACTTTTTCCTGCAATGTCAGATTTTTTAAAGCAATATACTGCTATATCTGCTGGACTCTTCTGGTTGCGAGGATAAATAGGGCTTGTAGGTTCATCAAGATCCCTAGGTACCCAGAGCCAATAAATGAGTTGCACCTTGCAATGGGTTTTCATTCTATACCGGGTATACAGCAATTAATTTGCTGAAATATAAAGAGTGAAAAATAGGTATCAAGAAAATCTTTGTATTTCCAAAATGGGCAAAAGATAAGGTGTTGAGAAGAAGTGGTTATTTGCACATCTCTGAATACCGGGGTGCCCATACTAGCATGTGAATTACAGGCCATTTCTCAAATAGACGTCTTTTTTACACACTGTCTTACATTTGGAAGGAAACAATGTAGAGAAAGACAAGGGGCAATAACACTTGTTTTGCTATTCTGTGTTCCCCCAAGTCTCCCGATAAAAATGGTACCTCACTTGCGTGGGTAGGCCTAATGCTTGCGAAAGGAAACGCAACATGGACACATCACATTTTTACATTGAAATCTGACGTGTTTTTTGCAAAGTGCCTAATTGTAGATTTTGGCCTCTAGCTCAGCCGGCACCTAGGGAAGCCTACCAAACCTGTGCATTTTTTTAAAACTAGACACCTAAGGGAATCCAGGATGGTGTGACTTGTGTGGCTCTGACCAGGTTCTGTTACCCTGAATCCTTTGCAAACCTAAAAATTTGGCCAAAAAAACACTTTTTCCTCACATTTCGGTGACAGAAAGTTCTGGAAACTGGGAAGAGCCACAAATTTCCTTCCACTCGGCGTTCCCCCAAGTCTCCCGATAAAAGTGGTACCTCACTTGTGTGGGTAGGCCTAGCGCCCACGAAAGGAAATTGGCCAAAATACAACGTGAACACATCACATTTTTTCACAGAAAACAGAGGTGTTTTTTACAAAGTGCCTACCTGTGGATTTTGGCCTCTAGCTCAGCCGGCACCAGGGGAAACCTAGCAAACCAGCGTATTTTTGAAAACTAGAGTCCTAGGGGAATCCAAGATGGGGTGACTTTTGGGGCTCTGACCAGGTTCTGTTACCCAAAATCCTTTGCAAACCTCATAATGTGGCTAAAAAAACAAGTTTTTGTCACATTTCGGTGACAGAAAGTTCTGGAATCTGAGAGGAGCCACACATTTCCTTCCACCCAGCATTCCCCCAAGTCTCCCGATAACAATGGTACCTCACTTGTGTGGGTAGGCCTAGCGCCCACGAAAGGAAATGGCCCAAAACACAACGTGGACACATCACATTGTTTCACAGAAAACAGAGGTGTTTTTTACAAACTGCCTACCTGTGGATTTTGGACTCTAGCTCAGCCGGCACCTGGGGAAACCTAGCAAACCAGCACATTTTTGAAAACTAGACACCTAGGGGAATCCAAGATGGGGTGACTTGTGGGGCTCTGACGAGGTTCTGTTACTCAGAATACTTTGCAAACCTCACAATTTGGCCAAAAAAACACTTTTTCCTCTCATTTCGGTGACAGAAAGTTCTGGAATCTTAGAGAAGCCACAAATTTCCTTCCACCCAGCGTTCCCCCAAGTCTCCCGATAAAAATGGTACCTCACTTGTGTGGGTAGGCCTGGTGCCTGCGACAGGAATAGATCACACAACGGTCAATGTTGGTCCTTACATGAGGCAGCTGTTGACCCTGGGGTGATCCATTCCTGATGCAGGCACTAGGTATAGGCACTCAAGTGGGGTAGTATTTTTATCAGGAAAGGTGAGGAATCACTGGGTGGTAGGAATTTTGTGGATCCCAGCATATTCCTGTAGTTTGTGTGACAGAAATGTGAGAAAAATAGAGTTTTTATTCAACATTTCAACAGGGTATTCTGGGTAAGAAAACCTTGGGGAATCCACACAAGTCACACCTCTGTGGCTCCCCCGGATGTCTAGTTTCCAGAAATGTTTGGGTTTAGTAAGTTTCTCTATATGGCCGCCGAACCCAGGACCAAAAACACAGGGGCCTGCCTTACAAAACCAGTTTGTTTTGTGATAGATAATTTTGATGTCTCCACAATACGATTTGGGCGGTGGAATTTGGGGCTGAACTAAATTGGGGAGCTCCCAAGAGAGCACTCTCTCTCTCTGCTTGCCGCTGCATTCACCTGCTCTCTGAGTTGGGCTAACCCACTATTACCCCATTGCACAGACTGTGCTTGTGAAGGGACAGCAGGACTGTCCTCATCACCTCCCTCATAATTTACTGGAAGAGGAGTTATCGAATGGGACTCCTCCGACTGAAAAATCACTCCCAGAGTCTGCGCCATTGTCCTATCCCTCAGATGCTGTCTCAGTATCTGATGTCTCAGTCTCTGATCCTATGTCAGAGCTGTCCTCTATAACCAGAGTGACGGCAGCAGTCATCCATCAAGATGCCATCTCTGCTATTGGCTAAACTGTTGCTCTGAAACTGTAGCCTACGTAGACAGTCACAAAATCGATGGTGTGTGTGAGATACGTGCAACAGTAGAGGCCACCTAACCTGCGCTTCTTCCCTCAATCAGCACTTTCTTTCA
This sequence comes from Pleurodeles waltl, assembly GCF_031143425.1. Taxonomy (NCBI): domain Eukaryota; kingdom Metazoa; phylum Chordata; class Amphibia; order Caudata; family Salamandridae; genus Pleurodeles; species Pleurodeles waltl. The sequence continues at coordinate 1,792,223,267 of NC_090444.1, read as the reverse complement.
AGACACTCAAAAAACACCTTCTCACATACCATTCGTCACAGTCTTTAGCACCTCCTGCGCCCAGTCCAACAATCATTATTGGTGCTCCCACTCCCTCCTCCTCGGATTCCCTCATTACCACCCAGCAAAAGTGCCCTTCATCTCTCCATAGCCGCCCCCCACCCCGCACATACATTTCATTTGTATTATAGCACAGGTAATGGCTGACTTTACTAATGTACTCAGCTATTGACATAAAATACAGATTTGCTCTTTGCAGTAGGCATATAAACCTTCTGCGCTTCTTTATGGCACTAAAACTGCCACTAGACAAAAGTCTGATCCTTTTGTAGCAGAAACATAATCACAATACTTACTTGACTTTTTTATTGCTGCCTAAAAGCTACAGGTGAAATGCGTCAGTTGAAGTATGTGTATTGCTTTGAACGCGGAAGCTGCAACTGCAAGACAACTGGCGGCAAATATATATATATATATATATATTTTTATATATATATATTTAGATCACTTTTATATGTGGGTCTGGTTTTCCTGGGGGCCGATCGCAGCCACCAGGGAAACCACACATGTATTGACAAAAGTGATCTATATATATATAGTGGCCAGTGGCCGACGCCCGCACCAAAGGGGTTAATATTACCTAGAATTTGGGGACTGTCTGCAATACTACCCAATAGCGACAAATCCATGGCATTATGGTCACTATCAACCCTGTCACTCACAGTTATATCACACACAGCCATAGCTTCAAAGCAACTCAGAAATAATTGATTCAACTGAAATGGCCTGGTCTATTCAAAGTGTGCTTGCCGTCACTATCTGACAGAGTTCTCCCATTTGCTGCTCTAAGGTCACATTTTAGCACCAATGCAATAATTGTGTTGTCTTTGGTGTCCATTTCACTGGGGCCAGCTCTAAGTGGGGGAATTCTCCACTTGATATCTTGGTCAGTTGTTAAATCTGAGGGGGCAACCACCAATGGTTCAAAGTTAGAGTTTAGATCTCCTGCTGTCGCCTAGGTTCGCATTATCCTAATGAGTCTACTGGATTTGGGCGGTAGGATCGCATGGATTGTCGGTACTAAGTACAGTTGCACACCATGTGACACATGTCAGCCTACTCTGGGTGTTCGGGCTAACTAGCAGCGGCTTACCTCTGTTCAAGAACAGGGATCATTGTGGCAACTGTGCTCATGACGTGAAACACTCCTCAGGGGAATTGTGGTCAATCAGAACTCATCCCTTTCTCTCAGTTACGTTAATCTCACACAGGCAAGGACAAACAGAGGCAGAATATAGTTCAATAAGGATTTATTGAAGTAACTGCATCTTAGATAAAATGGCATGTATTGCAATAACTAGGATGATAAAACACAATAAAAGCAAAATTGTGACAAGAAGACTGAAACACAAAAACAGTCCCACCATACTGTCACTAGGAGTCATATATAGCTCTCCTACCTAAACTACGTTAGAGCACAGCATAATAAGCCCTAACCCGCCCTTCAGGTTTCCCCCAGGAGGACATCATCCCTCATATCTGAGCAATGAAGCCTGTAGTCTAGAGAGACACCATCCCCTTGGAGGCTAGGGGTTCGGCAGTCTAAGCAAGCAGCTTTAGCAAGGCAATGAGCAAACAGCATGCAGTCGTGGTCATCGGGCTGGAATCTCCCTCTAACATGTATGGGACAAAGGAGTGTTTTTATAATAAAACAGCTGAAATTCTAAGAAAGGATCCCCACATAGTAATATATGTGTTTCTGTGAATGTTGGAGACACAGCGTACCACTTTTGTCGGCAACCCTATCTGACTGCAGCCTTGAAGAAAGCACAAAGTGAAATGAATGTCCTACTGAGAACATAATGCTTTCCTAGGCGAAAGAACATTTAAATAGAGAAAAATAAAACAACACCGCAAATGTAGCTATTGCTAGAATAATAAAGTGATGCTGAATAAAATGTAACTGGGCTAAAGTGCACAACGGCAGGCCTGGTTTGCTAAAATAATGTGTCTAAAATATGGCTAAAATAGCTATACAACACTGCCACTATTACCTCTCCTTCCACAGTAAGCTCTAAGAGGAAATCCTCAAGTATATTTATAAATCTGGATTCCTCCTTGTGCCCATCCACCTCATTGTACATGTTAAACATTAACACAGAATTGCCTGCAGGGAGCTCCACCTTAATCACCAATACATCAGGAGAATTAACAGGTATGGCTCTGATAGAACATTGCATTTCTATCTTAATCCAGATCGCTAGACCCCTCCCTAAAGGTCTTCCTCTTAATGACTGGGCTGCATAAGTGCAAAATGTAGTAAACCCATTCCTAAAAATAGGATTTGTACTCCAAGTATCCTGGAAGTAACAAATATCTTAGCATCTATAAACTGCCCCCATTTAGTTTCAACCACTTTGGAACTAATTCCAGCCACATTCCAAGACAGGATTTTAATCTGTTTAGCCAGGCCATCTTTAGGTACAAACCGGTCGTAAAGAACAGATGACTCCTCCAACACACAATTACTAGTGAGTCCAGTTTTATCTACCAGAGGGTGTTTCCCCTCCAAGGAATTGACTCCACCCTCTCTACTATCCCTGAAGGGGTACTCACTTTCATTATACACTGCCAAACACTAGTTCTAACCCCAGAATCATTGACCTGCAAACCATTCCCAATGTTACATCTTTTTCTGTTTCCTCTGGTTTCAGTACTTGCACACAGTCAACCAGTATCACCCAGCCAACTAGTCCTGGATGTCCTCTGAACATCTGAGTTTAAAGCATGCCGCAGTTTCCCTTGATAAGGCACTTTAACTTTATTTTTGATCTGGATGTGGGTATTAGCACTACAGATTTTGCAAGCATCAATGGAGATGAAACCATCCACCAGGTCCCCGTTCTTCAAAACCAGTCTCACCGTGTCACAGGACTCTCCAGTCGTTTCAAATGTCTCAACTGCTAAGATATCACTCCTTATAATCAAGTAACACTTCTCAGCATTCTGAAACCAGTAGATGACTTTATTTGTTACGGAATCTTGACCTTCTCTTTGCCCAAGAATAAGCTTTGGAACTTGCGTTAACAATATCTTCCCTCGGTTTAATGGTATTGGCATACACGGGTGAGTCTCCACATATAGCATGCATCCTAATGGATGAGAATGGTAGCAATGTGAGATGGGTTTAGTGCGAGCAGACCATTCACTGGTTAATGCCCCATTCTATGCAGCCAAACCCCTTGAGGTTTCAAATCTAGGGTCTTAATTTCTTGGATTCCTCCATCCCTCCTCCCTCAAGGTATAGTTTACAGCTTATAAGGTGTCCCTCAGCACCTACTAAAATTAGAAAATGAGGGCTCTATTTGTGACGGGCGATGTGAACGAACAGAACCTTGGACTAGGGAATCAATGCCAGGCCTTTGCACCAAAGCCACACTACTTCCTCCTTTTGCCTGCCCAATCTGACCAGGGTTCTTTGGTGACAGCACCTTGTCAATTTTACCTCCAAATATTTTTTGGGCAGCCTCAAGTCACAGACCTCCTCTTTCATCCCCAATATAATGTCCACCAACTTTTTCACAATCATGGAGTCACCCAGTTTCTGGCAAAGTAGCTCACCTGGGACACTATTGTTCCCCTCCTCCCCTTGTCCAACTTCACCCCCTACTTGTGTCTGGAATACAGCGTATCTGCTTTGCCATCGGACAGCCAGATTAACAAATACTGTCCTTGGACCACCTGAGCCTGCTTTCAAAGTATTTGCCTTCTGTGGGTTCCCTGACTGAAATCTCTGCAAGGAAGAGGTAAACACCTTTGACTTCACAAACATTTGTGGAACTCTCTTTGTATTTTTAATCAGGGCAAGATGAGGGGATTCATTTGGGGGAACAACAGTAGAAGGTGTGGCAATTTCCTCAACTTCCTCCAGAATGTCATCAATTCTGGTCATTACACTGTTCTCACCTGCTGAAGTAAGGTTGTTTTTGGCTGTGGTCAAGCCAACAACCACATCAGATGCCTTTCTCCTCTCCATTGTGGATTAACCACTACCACTATGGTAACAATTGAACCAATTGAATCAACAATCACTTCCACTCAACAGGTAATAAATAAATGAATTGGTTGAGTTGGTTACACAGTGGATTAAACAAGGTTACATTCAAAGGACTCAGGAACAGGTGCTTAAAAAGTCAATAACAGTATCTTTGGAAAAATGTTAGAGAGGTGGCCTAGCCCAGCCTCCCCCGGGCTCCTCGGGGCTTGGACGGACCTGCCTTTGGCCTTGCCCTGATGCATCCTGCACTGCGGGAAGCAAATTTTATTTTAAAACATCTGCCTTGTACAGTGAGTCATCCTGGGTCTCCACTGTTTTCCAGTGACTCCAGTGTTATGGGAAGCAAAATTGTTTTTAAAACGCCCACCGAGGGCTAACGAGATGCAGCTGCGACTCTTCCTCAGCCCCTGCTGCTGTCCAGTTACTCCGCTAAATTTTAGGCATATTGGCTTTGCAAGGAGAGGTTGAATGCAATCAAAGAAGAAATGCTATCCTGCTAAATTTTCAACATATACAATTGTTTATGTGAGTCGGCCGAGATTTGGGTTGCTTTGTCCTTTGGTATACGGCATAATCCAAAACAATGTTTAAAGTGTAACACTGTGCTGCTGAAGTTAATGGAATTGAAAAAGGGGAGGTAGTTACCATATTTGAAGATGTTGTGCTTCCTCCATTTCTTTAATGTCAGTGTGATTTTGATGTGCTACAGGTTTCTGACCTCATATTGATGACCGTTATGCGAAGGCAAATTTGCTACTATGCTTACAGAGGAAAATCCTCTAATTTTTGCATTTGATAGCCCTGACTTTTGAACACATACAAGATATTCTTGTAGATTTTTCCAAAAGGAATTCAGCAGACAACCCTAGAATTCCAGAAATCCGACACAGCAGCTTCACTGCCTCATCTTGGCTTGCTGCCTCCTCATCACCTTTTGCAGAAACCAAAGCATCTTTGTGACCGCTCACTTCAAGAATTGATGTTCACTTCAAGGATAATGTCCAATGTGGCCCTCTTAAACACACACAGAACCTGAACATATACACTTATGAAAAATCAACTTCCAAAGACTGTCCTTAGATTTTAGAGGGACTGGAGGGTGTCAGGGCGGAAAGGGCAAAAATGAAACAAAAAAAGAGCAACAATGGTGGAAAGAAGGACTAAAAAACAAAAGCGGGATTGGCTAAAAACAGTTGAGGTATGATCAGTGAGGTATTTAACCTCACTGACTCCACACTGTGAACTTTAGTAGTTCAATCAAAATCCATATAAGCCAATGAATGGAAATGTGGAAACAAAAAAGTCAGCAAATATTAATTGGAAATGCAGTAAACATAATCAGCATCTTAAGAAATACCTGAGTTACTAATAGGATTGTGGGCTCCTCCCAAAAGAAAGCAAGACCCACTGATTTTAATGAAGAATTAACATATTTAAGCATTGCAATTTGTTAGTGCCAATTGTATCAAGGATGAAGTGTCTCGCGATATCGTTTTGTAAGGTCTATGAGCAAAATTTGCACCCTATAAATCACAAGCCTTAACTGAAGAAGAAGCTCAATATCTTTAAGACCTATTTCTAGTTTGAGTGGAAGAAAGCCTCAGGAAAGTTCTCATGGAATGATATTCTGTTATAACAAGCTTGAGTACTTTCTCATGATGCCAGACTACTGAGACATGTATTGCTGAAACCTGGGCTTTCATTTTATACATGGAGGGCGAAGTAACTCAGCTGCCACATGTGGCTGCAAAGTACAATTTGGCACCAGCACAATGTTTACAATAGAGAAGCTGTAAGAAAACTGGGCTCTTTGCAGATGCCCTCCACCTTTTACCCTCATTTGGACTCTTAGACATTGTTTTTTACTCTGATGCAAGGGACACTCCTGACACCAGTACCTCATATTTGATGGACTAACTTCAAAGAAGGACAAAGAGGAGCTCTGCATCACCAACAACCAGACTCGGCCCACTGCACCAAGGCAAAACAGGGATACTCTGTCCATGAGGCAACAGACTGGGAACTTTGTGAACAACCCTCGTCACTGGTGGAAACTCATCACTTCCCACCAGAGGGCCCCTGTGGACGCCAGAAGCACCCTTAGTCTCTCTTGGACTAGTGGCACTAGTCCCATGCAAACTGCAAGTAAAAAAGATGCTCTGGAACCAAAGACTCACCATCCATCAGGCCCGCAGAGAAATCGATCAGACCCAGTTGGTGAAGTGCATTGCGGGAGTTATAGTCCGGCCCTCCACTGAGTTACAGGCTGCTACTATACCCCTGTGATCTCCAGACGTATCCAGAGCATTTTGCTGTGCTTACCACTGCCAAGGCTTGTTGGTCCTCAGCCAGGTGACTGACCCCTTAACTCAATTCTGCAACAGGGGAGCACTGCCCGGCACTTCTGACCAACATCAGCAACGACCCCACTGCTGCGGTTTTGCATCCCCTTTGTTTGCATCACCATGTGCATGGTAAAATCAGCACCAGCACAAGTACCGTTCAGCACTACGGTCCTGCTAACCAGGCCCCAGTGTATGTGTTCTTTCCCTAAATTATTTGTCAACATGGTAATTCTTTGATTTTCCAAACATTACCCCTTTGTAAGCCCCTAGTGAATGGTACCCAGGTGTTAGAAATAGGGTCTCTATTTGGCAGAGGTATACACCCCTGTCCAAGTAGGAACCACAATCCTAGTCAGGGTAAGTCACACACAATCCAAATCATCCTGTGCCCACCCTCTGCTAGCTCGGCACTGAGCAGTCAGGCTTAACTTAGAAGGCAATGTGTAAAGTATTTGTGTGATAAATCATGCAATAACACAGTGAAAACACCACAAGAATACACCACACAGTTTAGAAAAATATAAGATATGTATCTGAGTAACTTAAGGTCAAAGCAATCAATATTTGATAAGCACAAGTTGAAATATCCCTTTTGCAATGATAAGAGTCTTTAGTTTTTAAAAATCAACAATTGCCTCTTGTGTGCACAAAGTACCTGGTTTGCGTCAAAATTACATTCAAGAAGACCGCAGAGGAGGAGATGAATGGAAAAAGGCAGGAGTGCATCAGTTTCCTGACGTGCACAGACGATGCGTTGATTCTTTCCATGCTGCAAGGGCTTTGCGACGATTTCAGGTGTGCAGTCTTGAATCCTCACTGCGATACTTGGTCTTTTGACACCCAGGGACGATGCGTGGAAATCCTGGGAGTGCGGGACGAGGCCACAGGTGCTGCGTCGATCCGGTATGGTGATGCTTTGGAGTTTCTGTCGCACAGCAGGTGCTGCATCCATTTGTCACGCAGGAAGTCAGGCTACGTTGTTCCAGCTCGGCGATATGTCGATCCGATATGGCTGTGCGTCGAAGTTCCAGTTGCAATGCAGGCGCTGAGTCGATCTCCACTCGGGGAGCCGGGCTGCGTCATTACGGTTCAGTGATGCAACAATTCTTTCACCACTGGACAGGCTGTGCGTCAATTCCAGGAGGCTGTGTGTTGATTTTCACCACACAATGAGTTTCCTTGAAGAGTAGAAGGCCCTGAGACTTCAGGAACAGGAGGCAAGCTCAATCCAAGCCATTGGAGAGCACTTCTCAGCAGAGCCAGAGGCCAGCAAAGCAGCAAGGCAACAGCAAGGCAGCAGTCCTTTACAGCAAAGCAGTCCAGGTGAATCCTTTGGGCAGCCAGGCAGCTCCTCTTGGCAGGTTGCAGGATCTGGTTTAGAGTGTCTGTCCCAGGAAGTGTTTCAGTTGGTGGGGTCAGTGAACCAGTTTATATACCCAAAAGTGCCTTTGAAGTGGGGGAGACTTCAAAGAGTGGTTTTGAAGTGCACAAGGTCTCCTTTCAGTACAAGTCTGTCTGCCAGGGTCCCAGTAGGGGGTTTGGCAGTCCATTGTGTGAGGGCAGGCCACTAGACTTTGAAATGGGAGTGTCAGGCCCCTCTACCCTTCTGGCCCAGGAAGACCTATTCAGGATGCAGATGAGTGCAGGTGTGACTGAGTATCCGGTGTGTGTGGTTGTCTGGGTCAACGTGGACTGGAGACAGGCTGTAAGGCACGGATGGATTTTAAGTGCAGAGAAATACTCACTTTCTAAAAGTGGTATTTCTAGCATAGATATATAAAATCCAACCTCACCAATAAGCAGGGTTTTGTATTACCATTCTGGCTTTACTAAATATGACCTGTTTACCCCTTTTGGATCAGAATCTATCACTCAAACAGCATATGGAGGTATCCCTAATGTTAGCCTATGGACAGAGCAGGCCTCACAGCAGTGGAAGACAAATTCAGGGGTTTTCCACTACCAGGACATATAAAACACACAGGTACATGTCCTGCCTTCTATCTACACAGCACCCTGCCCTATAGGGTATTTAGGGCATACCTTAGGGGTGACATATATTTAGACAAAGGGGAGTTTAAGGCTTGGCAAGTAGTTTTAAATGCCAAGTCAGAGTAGTAATGAAACTGCACACACAGGCCTTGCAGTGGCAGGCCCGAGACATAGTTAATGGGCTACATATGGGAGTGGCACAACCAGTGTTGCAGAGCCACTAGTAGTATTCAATCTAAAGGCCCTGGGCACATGTAGTGCACTTTACTGGGGAGTTACAACTAGATTAGATATGCCAATTGGGTATGAACCAATGTCACTATGTTTTAAATGAGAGAGCATATGCAGTTTAGCACTGGTTAGCAGTGGTGCAGAGTCCTAAAACCAGCAAAAACAGTGTCAGAAAAGTGGAGGGAGGCAGGCTAAAAGTTGGGGGATGACCACCCTTGGCACAATTTAAACTTGGACTTTTGTCCAAATTTTCACACGTACAGCTTTAATTTTAATGACCTTTATGAATCTGGCCTAGATATTGCAATATTGCTTAGAGTTAGGCGTTCTCATTACAGAAGTGTATACACCCCACAATTGTGACAGATGTCAATGTGTGAGTTATGTATGGACATCACAATTATAACATAGATACAACTGGTATCTACGTCCCCTGGAATGGGTTCGTGAGATCAAAGGAGAACACAGTCAGCGCTTGCTTCTTGTAGTCATGTACCTTGCCCTGAATTGGACAACAACTACATAATGTTCTCACTTCTATTTCAGGGGCCCCAGCTGACCAGGAAGACTGAGGAGAGGACCAAGGATTGAGGAGAGCTTCCTGGGGATGTCGGCAGGCATGGCCTCTTTCATCCACAGAAGAGAAGGAGGAAGGGCTTGTTCTGGACGCCCCTGGCCAGGGGGGTGAGGATTTCGCCTTTCCCCCAGCCAATGAAAAACTTGTCCTTCTGGAGGTGTCCCCAGAGTGGGAATCATCAACACCTAGGCCTGCCTCTGACCCCTCCCTACCACATGGAACACCCAGTCCATCGGGTCACCCAGGTGCACCCCGCTACTTGTCCTCCTCCAAGTGCCTGCCTCAGTCCCCTGAGGAGCCTTCATGTCCCCAACACCTCACATCCCTCGTGTTCCACCCAAACAACTCCCTGTGTTGTGACCCTTGTGGCTGCATCCCAGGAAGGAATGGTGGCATTTGCGGAGGAGCAGGGCATCGTCTGTCACCTCCTTTGGCAGTTGATTGAGGAACAGTGTCAGTCCCGAGAAGAGATGACTCGTTCCTTGGATGCTATCAATGCCACCCTTACTTCCTTGGGTTTAGCCATGACTGCAGCCTTGTCTCAGCGTCCCTCCCATACCACCCTTTTGTCTCCCTGTACATCCTCCTACTCTGTTTCCTCGGTACCCCTGGTATCCCCTGTGTGTCTCAGTCCTGTGGGGTGTCAGGTCCTCCACTGGCCAGCGAGGAAGCGGCGACCACTACAGAGATTGCCATGCAGGCGGATGACCGGGATAACCCGGAAGACATTTGAATCTACATTTGTTTTTGCCCCTGCACATAGACTGATTTCCCTGATGCTTCCTAACATGTTTTTTTTATTTTGTCCAACCCCTTCAAAGTCCCCTACCCATTCTCTGTGAAGAACATTATTGATTTTGTTTCTCCTTTTCCCTTTCCAATGGACGGTTTTTGTTTAAGTTTTTATCATATTTATGTAAACAAAAAACCTGTGTCGTGTAGTTCATTGTATGTGATGGAACCAAAATATGGAAGCATACGTCTGGAGTTGGTTAGCTATGGCTTCCACATGACACAACTGTACATTGATGGTTCTACTGAAAGACATGTCTTACCCACATTGTTGACCTACAGCCACACTGAGCATTTGACCATCATCAACTAATGCTCAACTCAATTTAAATGTGGAATATGTCTTTTATTATTTACATAGTGTTGTACAAACATGTTACAGTGCTCATGGGGGAGCTCCCTTGCGTCTTCTCAGTTTTGGTGGCGAGGATCGTTGCAATGTGGCACATTTTCTGGGCTTCTTAGTTGCAGGTGGATGTGGTTCCTGTACAGGGTGGGGGCCTGCCTGGTCATGGGGCAGTGTTCCCTATACAGTGTGGTGGTCTGCCTGGACAGGGGGTGGTGTTCCCTGTATAGTGTAGGGGTCTGCCTAGACAGAGGGTAGTGTTCCTTGTACAGTGTGGGGGTCTGCTTAGACAGGGTGGCGAGCCCTTTACAGTGTGGGGTTCTGCCTTGACAAGGGGTGGTGAACCCTGTACAGTGTGGGTGTCTGCCTGGATAGGGGGGGGCTGATTCCTGTACAGTGTGGGGGTCTGTCTGGACAGAAGGTGTCAGACCCTGCACAGGGATAAGATGTGCCTGTGCAGTGGAGGGCGTGTGCAAGTGGAGTGTTTCCATCATGGATTGTTGGATACGGCTATGTACAGCTCACATCCTGTAGTCCTCTTTTCAGTGGGTCACTCATTTGTGATCATGGTGGCAAAGTGAAATGGATATTTGTCCTATGATCCCATTATTAGGTCATGTAGAAAAGGTGGGCTGATTCCCACCTTTACTGTTTTCACATTGTGGAGTTCAACCACTAGATGGCTAGGCTTCCCCACCTCTACACCCACCTTGCCAACCACAACCACACTCCCACAATGCAAGCCTGCTTGTATTAGCGCACCCCTCATCCACATCATTACTTTAGCTGTTGTTTCCTGGCATTTTGTCAGCAAGTATCCATGTCATGAACCAATGAACAGGTTGTGACTCCTCCTCTCCATGATGGACTTGGGGACAGACTTATAAGCCCCCAAGGCACAGGAGCATTACTCTTTGCACAATGGTCCTTCTGAGGTGAGGCATAATGACTTGTAACATATAGACCTGCTGCCATGACCTATGCAAAATCCACCTACATGAGGGCAAATATGAACACTTAAATAGGGTCTGTAAACATATATGTTTGGTTGACCCATCATTAGCCAACATGCCAGGATGTGGTAGACTGTTATGAGCCATATATCAGCATATGGGGATGAGTGACAACGGTGACATTAAATACACACCACATACTGCTGACATTTGCAACACAGTTTAGGAGCATAAGCATTTAGTGAGGTAATTTTTATGTATCTTTGCCTGTGTCCAACATCCGCCCAGAGAGTAGTGCCTGGCCTGATGTCTTACCCATACATGTTGTAGAGGTCACTGCAGGCTGGGTCTTTCTGGACAGCGTCACAGGGCCTACAATGATATGTGTGTGTTCAGTTAACATACTAGTTCACACAACGGATACACAACATTACCTAGTTTAGTTCTCAGGTTTGGCACAGTTTAAGAATTTCTAATGATATCTCTATGAGTCAACTCATTAAAAACGTAGGAGAAAATGCCCTCCCCTGGCCATATTTATGTAACAGTTGGTACTGTTGGTATGACGCTGCCTTCCTCATGGTGCGGAGACCAGTACTCCAGTGTGTGACTGTTCTCTAGCTGTATATGACAACAAAAGGGAAAGGTCATCAGACACGACCAAGATATTTGATTATGTGCAATCTGTCCTCATAACTACACATTTGCATCTACATGCCAACAGCAGTGGTAAATGAATGAGGGACATTATCTATTGCCATGTACCAGTGTCAAGTGGAAGAGGCAGCAGTGAAGGGCCACTGTTTGTGACTGATGGTTTGCAATTTGCAATTGCCATCACAAAGGATTCTGGTACTTGTAGTATAATGTAATAGCTAAGACACATGAGGGTTTGAGTCATCATACAGATTGCACTTGCTTGGGACGACATTTATGATCGCATTTTTTGAGTATCACAAACATTACTCATTTGGTGTTATTGTTAGCATCATCGCATCTTACCTGGCGCCACATTGTGGTTATCACTCACAGGCAGACCATAGAGCATGTGGGGTCTATGGTGGATAGGACATCCCTCTAAAATGGGGTGAGTTGGAGGTGGTCTCCAGTTTGTACCCCTGAGAGAGCTTGTGCCACCTCTATCCTGGTGTACGTTTCCTTCCCCCTCCTCATCTCATCCTGTCTCGTCTTCTTGATGTTATGCATCAAATGTATGTCCTCCCCCAATGCAGTGACCGCTGTGGCCAACTGCTGCCAGAAGGCTGCCTTCTGCGAGGAACTGCTGCTGTAAGGTGGGAGACCATGCAGTCTCTTGTAATTTCTCACAATAAATTTCAGTATCATGGTGGTCTCCTCCTCAGTATAGTTTCTTTTGCTGCTACTGGGTATTTTGGCTTCGGGATTTGCAGAGCAGACTGGCGCAGTGTGGTTGTGGAGAAACCAGACCCTTGCTTGTTTGCTGCTTCTATCTTGTTTTTGGAGCTGGGTTGCATGTGGGATTGGTAATGTGCAGGTGCATGTAATTACACTGATTCCAGCACAGGGTCGGATGATCCACCCAGAGTGCGGATAATTCACCCCGAGTGCAGATAATCTGCCCTGAGTGCGGATGCTCCACCCTGAGTGCGGATGATCTGCCCCGAGTATGCATGTAAAGATACTACTCGTAGCATACCTTTGTGAATACCTGAAAATCTTAAACTTACACTTTTGGTCTAAAGTTAGACCAAAAGTGTAAGTTCACATTTGTGAATCGGGTCCCATATCTCTATCTGCTCCCAATGGGAAATTACAATTAAAAGACATTTCAAGGCAATCCCCATGTTATCCTATGGGGAGCTAGGCCTTGCAATAATGAAAAACGTATATAGCAGTATTTTACTATCAGGAAACGTAAAACACATCAGTACATGTCCTACCTTTCAAATACACTGTACCATGCCCATGGGGCTGCCTTGGGCCTACTTTAGGGGTGACTTACACGTAGTAAAAGGGAAGGTTTGGGCCTGGCAAGCAGATACACTTGCCAGGTCGAAATGGCAGTTTAAAACTGCACACACAGATAATGCAGTGGCAGGTCTGAGACATGTTTACAGGGCTACTCGTGAGTGGCACAATCAGTGCTGCAGGCCCACTAGTAGCATTTGACTTACAGGCCCTGGGCACACCTGGTGAAATATACTAGGGACTTACTAGTATATCAATCGTGCCATAAAATGTAGACAGGGAGCACTTGCACTTTAGTACTGGGCAGCCATCGTAAAGTGTCCAGAGTCCTAAAGCCAGCAGAAACAAAATGCACAACACAGTTTAACTTAGAGCAAGAGAGAGATAGAAAGGCAGAAATGGAAAACAGAAGTGAAAGATAGGAAACAGTAGCAAATGGAGGAAGCAGATAGGAAAAAGAACCTGTAAGAGTGAGAGGGAAAGAAAGAAATTGTAGGATTGTGTAAGAGGAGGAGGTGGATTCAAGGTGAGGAAGGAGGTAGCCTTGGTGCTTGACAACCCAAGTGGTCAGCATCACCAAATGTGGGCTCTTTTCATAACTGTGGGCACCTGTACTGTATTTATTTATGTATTTATTTATGCTTTATTCATTTTTTACAAATTAAGCACTAAGCTGGAGTAAAATGTCAATGGTTTGTCCTCATAGACGTCATTTAGGGGTCCCAGCTGCGACCCCTGGCTTGTCCGTTGTGACCCCTGGCACGATCTTTGCGACCCCTGACCTCAGATGTGACAAAAACAGTGCCTGAACACATGAGAACCTGGAAGTCTGTTGGGCTTTCACTTTCCGATTTTCTGTCTTGTTTTTTTACACAAAAAGTGAATAATGTAATCCACCAATAGAATAAAAAAAGGAATTAAATTAGCTGCAATGTAGGTAAGTAAAAATGCTTTTAAGTGCATGTTGTATGAATGCTGAGATTGAGAGTGTGTTTATTTGAGAGAGAGTGAGTCTGTGTATGTGTAAGCATGTGTGTGTGAGTAAAAGTAAAAGCCAAATGGTGTGTGTTAGAAATGGGATATTTGGTTGGCAGTCAGGTTACCCCCTGTCAAAGCAAGGACCCTCACTTCAGTCTGGGTAAAGGAGAATCACTCTCAGTTAAACCCCGTTCAGCCTCTTGGTAGTTTGGCACAAGCAGGCAGACTTAACTTTAAAAGCAAGGTGTAAAGTATTTGTACCAACACACACAGTAAGTCAGTGAAAACCCTACAAAATGACACAACACAGGTTTAGAAAAATAGATAATATTTATCTAAACAAAACAAGACCAAAACAACAAAAATCCAACATACACAATCAAGTTGTGAATTTTCAAAGAATAAGAGTCTTAAATCCTTATAAAAACAGTAAGAACACTTTTAGAGTACAAAATACCTGGGTAGCGTGAAAATAACACCACAATGGCGAGTGTACGTCGGAAAAGGCCAGTGATGCATCGATTTTTCACTCGCAAGCGAGACCGTGCATCGTTCCTCCTCCGGTCGGGTCGGAGTGCGTTGTTTCTCCTCTCCAACAAGAGAGCGATGCTTCGATCTGGATAGGCACCCTCGGGTTCGGGCAGGCATTGTGTTGTTTTTCCGCGCCAAGCGATGTTGCGTTGAAAATCCGGTTGCACGGTATCACAAAACTGCGCTGCTCGGGGTTTGCATCGTTATCCGCCTCTGTTAGCGAGTGCTGCACGTTGTTTCTCCAGCCACATTGCATCGATCTTCCAACCGCGATGCAGGTGGAGTGCTGATTTCAGCCACAAAGCCGACGGCGTGTTGTTTCTCAGCCGCATCATGAAAGGTGCGTTGAAAATTTTGGCCTGTGTGTGGATTTTCAGTCTTGGTCTGCCAGCTTCACTTTTCAAGGGCCCAGGAACTGGATAGGGCACCACTTGCACAAAGTCCAGGTGCTGGCAGGAGAAGTCTTTGATGGCCCTGAGACTTTAACAACAGGAGGCAAGCTCGGTTCAAGTCCTTGGAGATTCTTCAAAAGCAGGAATGCACAACAAAGTCCAGTCTTTGTCCCCTTTCACAGCCAGAAGCAGCAACTGCAGGAAAGCTCCACAAAGCATAGTCACAGGCAGGGCAGCACTTCTCCTCAGCTCTTCTCCTTGGCAGAGGTTCCTCTTGATTCCAGAAGGGATCTAATTTTCAGGGGTTTGGGTGGTCTTCTTATACCCATTTCTACCTTTGAAGTAGGCCTACTTCAAAGAAGGTCTCTCTTGTTTGTGAGATCCTGCCTTGCCCAGGCCTGGCCCCAGACAAACACCAGCGGGTTGGAGACTGCATTGTGTGAGGGCAGGCACAGCCCTTTCAGGGGTGAATGACCACTCCTGCCCTCCCTCCTAGCACAGATGTCTCATCAGGATATGCAGACTACACCCCAGCTCCCTTTGTGTCACTGTCTAGAGAGGTGCAAACAGCCCAACTGTCAAACTAACCCAAACAGGGAATACACAAACAGGAAGTGTCACAGAAGGGTTTAAGCAAGAAAATGCCTACTTATAAAGTGGCATTTTGAAACACACAATCTCAAAAACAACTATACTAAAAGATGTATTTTTAAATTGTGAGTTCAGAGACCCCAAACTCCAAATCTGCTCCCAAAGGAAATCTACACTTTAATAATTTTTAAGGGCAGCCCCATGTTAACCTATGAAAGAGATAGGCAGTGCAACAGTGAAAACTGAATTTGGCAGTGGGTTCACTTGCCAAGTAGAATTGGCAGTTCAAAACTGCACACACAGACACTGCAGTGGTAGGTCCGAGCCATGTTTATAGGGCTACCAATGTGGGTGGCACACCCAGTGCTGCAGGCCCACTGGTAGCATTTGATTTACATGCCCTGGGCACCTCTAGTGCACTGTACTAGGGACTTATCAGTAAATCAAATATGCCAATAATGGAAATCCAATGACACATGCATTTTACATGGGAGCCTGGGAAACAGAGGCAAAAAGTTAGGGGAGACCACGCGAGTCTAACAGTGTGTGATGTCACTTCCGCTATCCCTGGCTTGTTGGTGAATAGCCGTCCATGCTTGTTCTTATCTTTTTACTTGAAGCTGTTCAAAAGCAAGAACCTTGCACTCTGATATCTTTGACTCTCTGATTGTTCAACCGGTTATGGGTTGGTTGATTATCTGGTGCAATTCAGGTTGGAGTGAAGTGGGGGCCCGGTGTCTGTACAGGGCTGAATTTTGTGCTTGTGATTCTATGTTTCCTTTGTGTTAAGGACTGTTTTTGATCAGTCAATGTCTACCTTCATTTTTAGAGTTTTTGATGTATCTTCATTTGCATTCTAGGCGCTGTTGTGTTGGTTATGCCATCTGCAGTTATTTCAGGTGTTTTTACTTGATATTGAGATTGGACAACTTTTCTAAAGGTGAACGTTTGTAACGTTGTCAGCAACATTTTCATGCGAAATGAAGATTTCCTAGCTCAATCGAGTGCCCAGATGTGTTTTTTTCGTTTTTGTAGACGCGTTTTCTCCCAGAACTTGTTGCCGAATGAAATGTGTCATATTCGTCTTCCGACAAAATCTTTGGATGCTGCGAGCCATCCTGACTATTTTACCCGTAGAGGCTGATGCCGAATTGCCTGGTACAGGAGACATGGGAATACTGGGTCTGAAAATACTATTTTCAGCTGGTATTCCAGCCCCTGTACCGGTAAATAACAAGGAGCACTTACTGAGTACATGTGCTCACCAGATAACTCATAACTGGGGAGGTGGTTTCTCCAGGGACCAGAGCTTAATTTGTAAAAGAATAAGTGCTGGTGCTCACATTTTTCTTAAGAGGCCACACCCACTTCTCCTGCTCAACCACTCCAGTGGCTCCACCCACATCAACCACTGGCATGGCTGAAAGCCAAGTGTAATACCTGGTCTAAATTTCGGTGAGCGAGCCTTCTTAAAGTAAGGTTTTGATGGGAGGTTTTCACACTGAGAAAATTTTGAAAAAATATGAAAGTGCATTCAAAGCACAAATTTGGCATAAAGGTAGGTGGCTCAGTGAAATAAAGCATTTGTCTAAGGTCACATGGTTTGGGCAAGCAGGAAAGCTGGGTTTGACTCCAATTTTCCAGTTTCACACTGTGCAATTAAGCAAAAATGATCAGATGAGTATCTGTTTCTGATATCAAATCTTAATACTTTTTCATTAGTTCATATTGGATGAGATTAGAGCAGGGTCCACAGAGAGAATCAGCATTTTATTACTGGCAGTTTTACATGGGGCAAACCCAGACAGAGGACAGACAAGCAATTTTCAACACTTCAGACTACATTATACTTTGTTTCAGGAAAAGGGAGATTTGTTGGATTCACGAGGTGCTGAGCCCAGAGATTCAAATCTGGTTCCCTGTTTCATGGTCACTAGAGCACATGATCACCTCTGGTGAAAGCTCATTGTGCGGGCATGTAACTAGGGCTTTAAATAAATAAACAAAAAGCATCCATGCAAATTTAAGAAGAAAAGGACGCAGACCCCTTTTCCATACAAAAGTTTAGTGGAAGTTCAAATTATTCGGAAATACACCTGTTTTTGCTCACATACATTTGTATATTTTTAACAAAAATAGAATCTGCAGAGACAATGCAGAAAGGGAGGTCCCGGGGGGGATTGCCGAGTTATGAGGCTTTTCCCCCCCGGGGTGATGGGGAAGTGGATTAGCCCAGGGCGCCGTTTGGGCGCTTTGGGCAATGGCGGGAGGTATTTGTAGGGGGCCATTTTGTGCCCCGTCACCATTTGGTGATAGCCCCGGGTAGGTTGGGAGCATTTTTTCCCCACCCTCCCTCCCTCGGTTCTGTTAGTTAAGGGGGTGGACTTTTATACTGCACAGAGGTTGGTGGGTGGTGGCATAAGGGTCACCCAATTTGGGCCTTGTTGGAGATGGGTGCACAGGGGGGAAAAAAGTTTTTGTAAGAAAGTCGCATGGAACAGGTGCAGGTGAAAATGAGACAGTGCCCAGGGCTATGACAACAAGGGGGGAGGACGGCAGAATCAACAAGGCATTGACAGGTGGAAAAGGACTGGACGGCAGCAGGACAACTCACACAACAAGAGGTGGACATTCAGGGATTTTTGCAGACTGGCACGCTCAGGGGGTGTACGAAGCAGCAGGAGACGATTAACAGGACAATGGACTTTAGCAACTAATCAGGACAGTGAAAAGGTTAATAAGAGGCCATGTGGTAAGGAATGGGAGGGGGGAGGGTAGGGCGGAGTACGGGGAGGTATGATAGGATAACTCGATGTATAGTGAGGTGTTAGTTTTGTGAGGCGCTTAGGCCAAGGGCAAAAGTTTATGGTTGTAAGTGCACCTGTTTCCAATAAAGCGGCCTTTTACACACAATAAGGCGGTATTGCGTCCTTCTTCCCCAATATGCGGAATTATTACACAGAAATACTTTCCTGCTGTTAGCTAACCTGCTTCAGCCCACTGATATTGACATCCTAAGTCAAGAAGGACATCCATTTGATTCTGGATGATGGGTACCGTTTTTCAAAGCTTTTCTTTGTTTACGGTTCTCAATAGCCACATTTTACTTCAGTAAAATCAAAAGCAACTGTAGCTTATAAACGGCCTTCTTTTCAGGCATCTGCTATTTCTTTTGGATATTTTTTCTAACAAATGTGGGCTTCTTGTACCCTTGAAATCATGCAGCCAGTACAAACTATATGCTGCGAGAAAAGACAGCACCAGAAGCATGCACGCAGTCCTCTTTTTCAAGGTAGACGCATGCGTGACAAAATCAGCAACAGGCCCTCCCAGCGCCGAATACGGTTCGCTCCGCTTACCCGATCCTTGAGGGGTGTTGGTTGATCACAGTGGTCACCATTGTGCCCATTGGGTTGGTACACTACTTTGGGCAGGGCAGGTGGGTGTTTATAGTTCAGCACAGGGCCAGCTTTAGGACTGGTGGCGCTCTGTGCGACAGTTTATTTTGGGCCCCCCACCCATGACCTCCTGCTTGGTTTCACTCACTACCACCTGGCAAATGTGCACCTCATCTCTCCATCGCTCCCCTTTCACATACATTCATGTGTTTTACAGCGCACACATGGTGGCATTGGGGGGGCGCTAAAGGGCACAAGAAAGGTGGTGCAGCACTGTGTGCAGCCCCACTTTTTTCAAATGTGCCCCAGGGGTATATTTAAGAACCCCTAGTGTCATTCTAACACCACATCAGTGTAATTGTTTTATGCTAATGTGGCGTTAGAAGGCCAAAAACGCTGTGCCATATTTACAAAGTGGTGCAATGCGCCACTTTGTAACCCTTTGTGCTACATTATGCCTGCATCAGGCATAATGTATGCAAAGGGGGCATCCCGTCGTTAGGGGGGCCATTAAAAATGACGCAAAGAAATCTGTCAGATTTCTTTGATTCATTTTTTTTCAGCACTTTTAACTCCTGCTCAGAGCAGGCATTAGAAGTAGGCTTCCGTTAGTTGCAATTGGCCTCTGGGTGCTTTGCAGGATTTGCATCAACATTTTTTATGTCATCTTGCAAAGCGCAGGACTAGCGTAAAAAATTCTGATGCTAGTCTCCTAACTACCACCAGGGTGCACAGTATTTTAAATATGACGCACAAATGGCGGTGTGAGGGGGGCATTAAGGGGTGCAAGAAAAGTGGCACTGCACTATGTGTAGCGCCACTCTTCTTAAATATGCCCCATAGTTCTGTTTTTTACCGCATGCATATTAACCCTCTACCTACTTTATGTAACTCCAATCTCTCTTCCTAGCAGGAACATTAATCACAAGAGGTATCTTGACATTATATTTGTGTCCTGAAGGCTGGAGGCACAAGGAACTTTTCAGCAGGTGCTTTTAAATTGCACCTTTATGAAGTTATTGCTAAACACAGCGCCACCCTGAGGTCAGCGCCGGCGCGGCCGCACGCTCACACCCCCCAAAAGCCGTCCCTTGTTCAGCATGCCCTGCCATGTCTGCTGCCACTGCCAGGCTCGTGCAGCACAGCAATTAGACTGCGAGCGGTTGTCAATGAGTGCAGAGCTGCACGTGCACACCGAGGTCCGACAATGACTGTAGTTGGTGGGGGGCCATGGGCACGTAAAATGCAGAATTATAGACATCTCAGTGGGAGCTGATAAAAAAAGCATACTAAGCAGTTTTGATCTGCTTTACGACGTCATTAAACGTTTGACCTGCACATTCCCAGCCTGGTGAGCCCCAGTTGAGCCATGAGCCCGCCCTTAGTCATTATTCTCCAATGGAATGGCGTTCCATGTGGCAGCGAGGCATGTACGGCTGACATCACTAACGTGATGATGCACATTCAATATGCCTGGACCAGGGGTGGGGGGGGCAGCCTGTGAGGACATACCAGGCAACCGCAGAAGGAGAACAGGAATTTATTTTGTAATAATTACCGGTCTTGCTGCCCAGGGGAGAAAAATGGTATAGACCCGGCCCTGTTAAATAAGTGCGGGTGCCGAGCACCCAAAAACACCGGTGCAAATAAAGCACTGCTGGTGGCAATACCATTGGACTTAACTGTTAACGAGCCCCAGTATGCTAACTTCTATTTTGTTTCTCCCAAAAATCGTCCTGAATTTTCTTCACTAAACCTGATGAGCTCTCATGATAATAATCTTCTAAAGTGCCTTTTTCACTGATGTACACTATTTGGATGTTGAAATTGTTTTCTAATTGTCTTGTTGTATAATAATGTGCACTAATGGTGGTTTTAAAACCCACAGAAGAGAAGTATTTCAGTACACAAGCTGCAAAACAACGAAACATTTAGAACAATGTTTTGGGCAAGAGGGAAGCTGAGCAGCAAGATTGCTTTATTTTTCAGCTTTGTGAAGAATAAAAGCACTGTAAATTGGCCCTGCAATACCTTGAACTTTTAAAACGTAGGGCTAAACAATATTCAGTAATCTACTTGTGTTCCACCTTAGAATGGGAAATTGACCTGACAGTCCTAATACAACGTGATATACACCAGGTTGGTGTTTTATCAAATAGCCACCACAGGAAAAATAGTCAGATACAACTACAAGTGAGCACATGGCATTCAAACTGGTTTGGTGCTGTTGGCAGAAAGATGTGCATTTCTCTTTAAATTTACCCCTGATAATTCTGCGTTTTTACAGCCTCAGGCCCTGCTAGTCTGTGTTTGCCAATGCAAAGATTTTTTTAATTGTAGCAATCCCATTTTAGGAGTCGGGAAACGTTTACTCCCTGCTCTTATAGGATGATGACCCCTTACTTATACTGTATTTGAAAGGGGGATGTTGAAGACATCCTTTCCAACTATTGTAATAGCATGACATGTATCAATTTTTGGTGACTGGGATTTGGCTGCAAAACATTGAACAAGTACCCCAAAGTTGGGGTAGTAAGCCCAGGGGCTACTGGCAATTCTCAACAAATTTACAAAACCTGCTCTCTTTAAACACAGCACTGTTTTCCTTAAGAAAAAAGAAACATTATGATGTGGTAGTCTGCTTACCCAAACAGGCATCATCTTGTGATGGTCTCCAATTGGAGTGAGTTGCAATTTTCAACCTACGTCATTACTATTCATGAGATAGGTCAGATTAGTCCAACTACGCATCTGAATTTTATGAACCAACCTTTCACTGGCCACAAAAATGATGATTGCAAGTTGCGACCAGTATTTTTGTACCAGTACTTCGTACATCTGGCCAGCTGTTCTCTCACGGTTCACAGAGCTCAGAGCATTTTAACATTTACAAGCAACATAACTAAAATGTAATACATCCCTGCACTAACTGATCAATATTCAACATTTTTTGTAAGAACTTGTCTTTGTGAAATACAGAGACAGCAGGAACAAGAGGTATTGCTGAAAAATTAAAGAACAATCCTGGATGGATTTTGCGATCAGCTGTATTATGTGGGTGGAAGAGCTAAAATGTTATTATATTCTGCCATGCATGTCACATCCTTTGTGTACACTGTATACTATTCAGTGCAGGCCTGTTGCAGAAGCGTGAGCCAGATTGCACATGCAAATGGCGTATTCATGTTTTTATATGTTGTAGTGTCCATCTTCAACACATCATTCATACAGCCAGACTAAACATCCTGATGAAAGCCACTGACCCACAGGGCAATTCTAAATTGGCCGAAACATGTTGGCATCCCTGAATAAACACTTTATGGTGGACAGCCCTTGGCAGTTTTAAACCCCATATGCATGGCATATAATTAAATTACCATAAAAACCCTTGTTCCCCCACAGGGTGGTTAAGCCGATGTGGGTTCACACTGAGGGCCAGATGTGGGAAGCCCAATGATAAGGCATGCCACAATTTGTGGGTGAAGGCCTTGCTTTTCCCACAGAAATGTGTCTGCATACTATATATGTTAATACAGCACTATTCTTTCCACAATTGTATGATAATTAGGTCACCGAAAGGATTAGAGAACAGGTCTTTAGCACCTTTTCTCCCTTTTTTGTGGTTAAATATTAATGTGCTTCCTCAAATCCTTAACCTACAGGTAGCTGTGACAGTATTCCACATCACCACATATTGCCCCATGCTCTTGTACTGCCTCTGGTCCTTGTTATTCCCACTGCATAGCATCTTCTCCTTGCCATTGTAAGAAAACACTGGAGGAGGTAATATCGAGTCAATGGTAATTAAATGGACTCTGATTGAATCACACAACTCAAATACTGCACTAAGTTACAGCCTTTTCAGTAGATCGAAGTCCTAATATAGTCTTTGACAAAATTGGTATTGTTGTTTTTCAAATAAAAAACAAAAATAATTTAGCAACCTTTGTCATTTGTTGTCAGGTAAGTGTTTTAAAATGTTATGGTGTCAGTACTGGCTGCAGCTCTCCTAAATTGAATCAAATGTATATGCTTCCATTATACTCTAGCCTTTGCTACAATTTGTCCTTTTTTTAACATTCCCACAATAAAAGGGGCAGAGCCACAGCTGATGAGGGAAGGGCTGTGCTTTCACCTCCAGCTGTTTTTACTCTTCCCCCTAGTAAGCCTCAAGTGCATTCGGCACAGCTGCATGGAATCACACCTGGCGTCAATCAATATGTCTCCAAAAAACCTGACCACAAGCTGGATGTGGGGCAAAGAGGCTAAATGTTGTGTGAGGCTCCCAGTTACATTGGCTGCAGCGTGAGCCCTCCCAGGTGATGCAGCATGTGGAGTTGCCCAGACGTCTTGCCTCAAGTATGCACCACTTGCTCATAAGAGATGATGCTTTGCCTGGGAGTAATGCTTTCATCAAAGTTACTCACAATGTTGTGAACACCACAACGAAATTCAGGTTTCCAAAGTGTGTCACTTGTTCTGCCGGCAGTCGACACTGACTCCCGTTGCTGGGAGGAGTACCTGATGTGGCCTGTGGTGATGGGTCTCTTAGTACATTTGTTGCCAATAAAAAGAAGTCTTCAGGAAACATCTATTCATAATCAATGTGTAAGGTTGTTTTGATTAGCTTATATGTTCCTCAGCAGAGTAAAGGAAACTTGGAACTAGAACACAACTGTTCTCTCCAGTAGCATTCCAAGTGGATCACTACTGTCACACAGCTCAAAGCATTATTAAAGCCCTCACACAGTCTAACTAAAATACAACCTTATCTTGCCTCAAGTCCAGCTCTGTGTGCCCATGTGGTTTACCGTAATTCTGCTTACATGTATTTAATAATTCCGTTTTCATTTCATTCAATGTTCATGAACTGTGGATGCCGCGTTTTTAGTCACTGCCGAGGGCTGGATAGTTTGTTCGAGTGTGTGCATACATGAGATGTTGGGGTGCTGAACTTTGATCAAATACATGTGGGAACCTTTGTTAGATATGCTCCAGTTAATATCTCCATTCTTCTTTGTACTTGTTTGAAGGCCTGCGCATGAACCATACAGTTTTAAGGAATTTCCTGAAGAGTCAATAGTTAGGCTCGGCCTTCAGTTTTGGATTCAAGTTATTCAACAGTCAGTTTCAGCTGCTTGCACGCTCCTTGACTTATGTCGTCAAGGAACCCACTGTTTTCTCCCAATTACTTAATGCACCATGTTGGGAAATGGCCCTCTCTGAAGAGTCTCTGTTGTATACTAGCAACTGGATGCCTCCAATGATGGATTCTAGATTGTGGATTCCAAGAGACAGTAAATAGGCAGATGCTGAAGATTGATAAGGGGTCATTGTACCTGACTCAAATAAGCCTTTATCATAAACTGATTGTGTCCTGACACCAAGTGGCAACAAGGATGAGATTCTAAAAGCTAAGAGGCTGTCCTAAAGAAGATTTTAAAGGAACCCTGAATAGAGGACTTGGTGAGAAGATGATCCCTGCTTCCTATGGTTAGAGATCAGCAATGAGGAAATCTAATGGTTCTGGCCTGCAGGTACGGAGTACAGGTGTTAAGGCATCTGGATAAACTGGTGAGTTATCCAAAATTTTGGATGTGGCCAAAGGACTTTGGGTGGTGCGTGCGAAGTGCCGCTGTGTTTTCATTTGAAGCGTGTCTTGGTTCACGCGGCGGGCACCACTGGAGACATTGCTCAAGCTCCGGCAGTAAATGAGGACGCAATTGAGGTGCACCAACTGTTCAATGCAGTATAAGCGTCTATGTCTAGGAAGCACGAGGGCACTGACCACTTGCTGCTTAAAATAAAACTCACGTGCAAGCAGCACCTTTGGATTTGCTTAAAGGGTGCGCTCTCAGAACTGCAGCGTGATGTGCAGAGTGGCAAGACGCGCATTGTGTCATTGAATGCAATGCTCCTTGAGTTTCGAAACAGAGCTGCACATTCCGCTTTGTGGTTACCAAGCAGGGGCATATTCGAGAGGTGTAGCAAAAAACTACGAAGAAAACTGTGAATTAACACTATTTCCAGTATAAAAGTGGATTGTCCAGCATAAGTTTGCTGATGATGGAGTCTGCTTTTGTTATTTTAGTCAGTTGTTTTTAGATGAGTCGACAACGGTGATGACTTTCAGAATCAAAATCAGAGGAGGTGGTCAATGAGGCGTGCCTAGAAGCTATGAAGGCCTTGGAAGACCATTACAGCAAAAAGGTAAGCCTAGTAGTGGGAAGACATAGGTTCAATTACTAGGAGAAAATGCAGAACAGTATGTGTCCATATTAAGAACATTAGCTGCAACATGGACGTTTAGGGATCTTCACGAGGAAATCATAAGGGTCCAGTGACCATCTACAAAAGCGAAACGTTTTAGGTGGCAAAAGTTTGGACAATTCTCCTGTATGTGCAATCTGAAGGTCGAAGTTGGGAAAAAAGGGTTGTTAATGTGGTGTGTGATCGTCGCAAAGACTGTTCATGTGAGGATGAAGATGACAACAGGGTTGAAGTTTTGGCAGTGTGTGAGGATGTTGTGAGTGAAATGCAAGAGGGATATCTTCCTCCCAAGTGCGTTTTAAACATCAGTGAGAAAGATGTCACTGTAAAGGCGAATTTGTGTTAGCCAAACATGATAATTCACAAAAGGGTCTCGGTGGTTGCAGATTGTGTTCCCCAGACAGAGCCAGAAGGGTATTGTGACACTGTGACATGAAACTGCCCCTGTTATGATATTTCAATTGCGAAATAGCGTACAATGATAGACATGCAGGTGGAAGTCTTCACTTGGTGGAAAAGGGGAATGTGGTCTTGTGGTGGAGAGAGCAGGAATCCTTAGTGTTAGAAATGGGGTCTCTAATATGCAGAGGTATACAACCTGGTCCAAGTAGGGACCACAATCCTAGTCAGGGTAAGTCACAACACAATCAAAATTATCCAGTGTCCACCCTCTAGTAACTTGGCACTGAGCAGTCAGGCTTAACTTAGAAGGCAATGTTTAAAGTATTTGTGCAATACATCATAAAGTAACACAGTGAAGACACCAGAAAAATACACCACACAGGTTTAGAAAAATAGATTCTATCCATCTGAATAAAATAAGATCAAAATGGCAAAGATCCAATAAGCATTAGTTGAAATATCACTTTTAAAAGGTTTAAACGAGTCTCAATCCTTACTAATCAATATTTGTTTCTTTGTAACACACATTAACTTGGATGCGTCAAAAATAACGACGCAAGGGGACCGCAGAGGAGGAGATGTGTGGAAAAATAAAGTGTTGCGTCGGATTTTCTGTCACGGCACGAACAATGAGTTGTTTCTTTCCACTGTGCAAGGATTCGTGTCATTTTTACAGTGCACAGCCTTGGTTCCTCCCTGAGATTCAGGGGTATTTTGATGCCTAGGGACCATGCGTTGAAAATCTTTGGTGTGCTGGTAGAAGGAGCAGGAACTGCATCAATCCGGTAGGCAATGTGTTGAATTCTCAGTCAGGAAGTCAGTGCTGCTTTGTTTCAGTCGGTGGTGCGGTGATTTCCCAGCCCCGATGCAGGCTGTGCATCAATTTCTGCAGGCGTTGCAGTGATTTTCGACACACAAGGAGTTTTTTGAGGAGGTGAAGTCATTGTTGGCCCTGAGACTTCAGAAACTGGAGGCAAGCTCAATCCAAGCCCTTGGGGAGCACTTCAGGGGGAAGGCAGAGTCCTTCCAGCAGAGTCAGAGGCCGGCAGTGCAAAAAGCAGGACAGAAGTCCTTCTCAGCAAACCAATCCAGATGAGTCCTTTGGGCAGCTAGGCAGTTCCTCTGACAGAGTGCAAGTGTAGGTCTAGAAGTGTCTGATTTGGTGGGGTCAGAGACCCCGTTTATATACCCCAAAATGTATTTGAAGTGGGAGAAACTTCAAAGAGTGGTTTTGAAGTGCACAAGTTCCCCTTTCAGCCCAGTCCTGTCTGCCAGGATCCCTGTGGTTATCAGTCCTTTGTGTGAAGGCAGACAACTGGCCTTTGAAATGTAAATGCAAGCCCCTCTACCCTTCCTGCCCAGGAATACCCATTCAGTATGCAGATGTGACTGAGTGTCCTGTGTTTATGGTTGTCTGTATGGAATGCACAAGGGGAGCTGTCAACAAGCACAGACCAGGAAACGTCCTCTACACCGACTTTTTAATAACAAAGTCCTGGTTAACGAAAGCGGAACAACGCTTTCTTTAACCACAACTTTGTTACTTTGTGCCTAAACCACGCATGTCCTGAACAACGAACATGCGTGGTTAAGGCACAAACAAGGGAGTCAGCTGAGGAGGACGAGGCGATGACTCAGGTAAGTGGGGGGGCGGGGGGTTTTAGGGTTTGGGGCGGGGTGGAGGGTCGGGGGTTTTAGGTTTTGGAGTGGGGTTGGGTGGGCGGGCGTTTTTTAGGTTTTGGGGCGGGTGGAGGGTCAGGGTGTTTTAGGTTTTGGGGCGGGGTGGGGGTTAGGGGGTTGGGGTGTTTTAGGTTTTGTGGTGGGGTTGGGGGGCATGGCGTTTTAGGGCTGGGGTGGGGGTTTTAGGTTTTGGGGCGGGGTGGGGGGTGGGGGGTTTTAGGTTTTTGGGGTGGGGTTGGGGGGGCGGGGCGTTTTAGGTTTTGGGGTAGGGTTGGGGGGTCGGGTGACACATGCAGGATCAATGGGTGCCTATTACTAATGCCTTTACCAGGAATGCCTTTACAACAGCCTCGTTGTTCAGGCACTCGTTGTTTCGGCAGGTGGCGTTCCCACATACAACCGCACAGACCAGACGTGGATTGTAAGGCACAGATGGTAGTAAATGCCCACTGTCTAAAAGTGGCATTTCTAAAATAGTAATATTAAATCCAACTTCACCAGTAAGCAGGACGTTTCCATTACCAGTCTGGCAATACCAAACAAGAGATGACTACTCCTTCCAGATCAGAATCTACCACTTAAGAGTATTTGAGGCCAGTTGTAATGCTTAGTCTATGAGATGAGCAGGCCCACAGTAGTAGAAAACAAATGTAGGTGTTTTTGTCTTCCAGGACATGTAAAACACATAAGTACATGTCCTGCCTTTTACCTACATAGCACCCTGCCATATGAGTTACCTAGGGCCTACCTTAAGGATGACATATGTAGAAAAAGGCGAGTTTAGAGCTTGGCAAGTAGTTTTAAATGCCAAGTCGAAGTGGGAGTGAAACTGCAAACACAGGCCTTGCAATGGCAGGCCTGAGACATGGTTAAGGGGCTACTTATATGGGGGGCACAATCAGTCCTGCAGGCCTACATATAGAATTTAATTTACAGGCCATAGGCACATGTAGTGCGCTTTACTAGGGACTTACAGGGAAATTAAATAGGCCAATTGGGTAGGAACCAATGTTACCATGTTTAGGGGAGAGAGAGCATATTCACTTTTTTTTAAAGTCTGTTTATTGATTTACGTCACATAACAGTCCGGATATGCATCCAGGTATAACATTACTGTGCACATAATTGTACCAACATAATTTAATACAACCCATAACAAGCAAAATACCTGTAATCAAAAAACTAAAAGTGAGAGAAAAAGGAATAATAGGAACATACAGAGATGTAGTATAGAAACTGCTCGTGAGAGATCCCGTGCAGGAAGGCAGGGACATCCCAAATGGAGGTAGGGGGGGTTCCAGGAAGGGGGAAGAGACCAGAGGGGGGGGCGACACGTCAGAGTGGCAGAGCTGGCAACACGTCATGAATGCTCATGGAGAGGGTGTCAACTGCTTCATGGTCTGGGCCGGGGAATGTATATATTTTTTTTTTTTTTTTTTTTTTTTTTTTTTTGTTATTTCCCCCCTTTTATGTATATGTTTACA
The DNA here is from genome assembly GCF_031143425.1 of Pleurodeles waltl. NCBI lineage: Eukaryota > Metazoa > Chordata > Amphibia > Caudata > Salamandridae > Pleurodeles > Pleurodeles waltl. Next base: position 1,792,194,301 of record NC_090444.1, on the reverse strand, counting down.
TATACAGACATTTACAATGGTTCCCATCGTGTGAAATGTAAAGCAATATCTGTGTGGTACTTAGGTAACATCTTGGGTGTTTCCAATGTGTGCTTCATGTTCTCCGTGCTACACCATCTTGTGAGCATGTGTACTATATGAAGACAGAGCTGCCGGAGCCTTATGGTGGCCGAGTCTCATCTTTGTTTTCCAATCGGATAACAAGGGAATCCTATGTGTCTACCCCTTTAATCAACACCCCTCTATCTTGGAGAGAGTGCAGCACCTGCACCTCCTCTCTGGTTCAATGTAACAGCTCAGTCGCCCATCGGTGCGCGTCAGGCACACTTTGTGACTTCTACTGCATCGCCAGGAGGGGTTTAAATAACATGAACGCTAAGTCGATGCATCTATGCACCTGTTTCCCACCTTTGGATCTTGGGCGGAACCCCAGTAATTAGGATTCAGGTGTGGGAGATAGTGCATGACCCAGCCAATTGGCAGTCATTGAAGTTATGTTTTTCCATGCACGCAGCACCGGGGAGCATTCCCATGTCATATGAAAGAAAGTGGCGTCAGGATCATCACATCTTGGGCATTCCTGGCTAGTTTGAGGGAACATACGTTGGAGCCTGTGTGGAGATAAATATGTTTGGTGTAAATAATTAAATTTCGTGTATCTGAATCGAGGATTACGCAAAACTTCATACGTCGAAGCAAGTGCTGTGTTCCATGCTCGCTGTGCCAGTGGCGTGGCTAGAACCTCGTCCCACCTGGCCTTCATCTGTACCCATGCCTGCTCCAGGCATGCCATCAAGGTTCTATATATCCCCGATATATTACATTTTGTGCCCAAACCATCTAGTAATTCATGTAGAATAGGGGCAGTCGGGGGTTCACGTTCCTCGCATTTCCATGTGGAATGTACTAGCTGGTGTAGAGCATTGTATGCTATGAACCATCCTTGTCCTAGATCGTGAGCGCTTGCCAGTGCCGTGTAGGACAGGAACTGACCCTCCTCGAAGATGTCCCCTATTGTTTGTATGCCTTTTGTGGGCCAGGCAGACAGTCTGTGCTGTCCGGCCACCCTCCCGATATTCGGGATGGCCATCAGGGGGATCCTGGGTGAGTATAGCGCAGTCCGGTTCCCCAGCGACACATATCGACGCCAAGTCCACCGAGCCACGTTCAGAAGGATATTGTTTAAATGTAGTAATCCGTCATGGTCCAGTAACCATCGCAGCACATCAGTGTGACCCAGGGAAGTATGCACCATCTGGGCCTCTGAGCCTAGGGGGTCTTGCGACCAGCGCATAGTCCAATGTATCTGCGCAGCTGCGTAGTACAGCTCATAATGCAGAGCGCCTAGTCTGCCCTGCATCAGTGGTAAGTATATTTTGGCTAGGGCCACTCGTTGACGTCCACTACCCCAGACCAAATTGGTCAACAGGCTAGCTAGGACTCCGAAAAAATCCTGAAGAAGTATCAGAGGCAGTGCAGAAAAATAATACAGGAGCCGCAGGAGTATGATCATCTTTGCGATCGCCACTCTGCCCAACTGGGACAGCGGGAGTGAGAACCAAAAGGGTAAAGAGCCTCTAATGGCCCTGATCGCTCACCCCAGATTGCCTTCTCTAAGGTCTGTGACACCATGGCATACATTTATCCCGAGGTACTTGAAAGTGGTATAACACCACAGCAAAGCATAGGCCAAGACGGTAGGACACTGAGATTCTGGGATCAACCTCATCGGAAATAGACAGGACTTTGTCCAGTTCACACGCAGCCCAGAGAGGTCCCCGAATAAGTCCAACGATCTAAGCAGGTCCAGAAGGGACTCCATGTAGTTAAAGAAGTATATCAGCGCATCGTCTGCATACAGGGAGACAATGCGATATGTATTCCCATCCAGTATGCCCCACTCTGTAGCCATACTCCGCAGTCGCGCAGCCAGTGGTTCGATCGACCAGTGCAAACAATATTGGGGAGAGGGGACAACCCTGTCTCATGCCCCTTCTGACATTAAACCCACCCGATATGATCCCACCTGTTTTTACCCTTGCTTTCGGATTGGAATATAAGACAGTTATCCAACGCATAAATATTTTGCCAAAACCCATGCGATTCAGTGGCTCCATTAAGAAGGGCCAGCCTAGAGTATCAAATGCTTTTACTATGTCTAACGATACCTCTACTCGTTTGTATTCTAGCTCTAGAGTATCCGCCATGAGCCTCAGTAGGCATGGTATGTTAATGAAGGTGTTGCGGCCAGGTATAAAGCCTGTTTGGTCCGAGTGAACCAGAGATGGCACCAACGGGAGTAGGTGGTTAGCCAGCACCTTCCCCAATAACTTACAATCTAAATTCAACAATGATAAGGGGCGATACGACCAGACGTCTAGTGGATCATGACTCGGTTTAGGGAGAACCACTATTACCGCTTCCCGTTGTGATTCTGAGAGTCGGCCTTCGCTGAAGCCCTCTTTTAACATGTCGAGGCATGGTGTGAGTGTCTGTACGGAGAATGTACGGTAGTACTCCGCAGTCAAGCCATCGCTGCCCGGCGCTTTATTGTGGGCTAATTGGTGTAAAGCTTGTTGAATCTCTTCTAGGTCTATGGGTTCTCCAAGTCCTGGACCTGTGATGCAGTGAGGCGAGTCAAATGGAGCTCCTTCAAAAAATCCTCTATTTGTTCTGATGGAGGGGGGAAAGTGCCATGTATAAAGCATTATAATAGTGCTTGAAAGCTTTGTTAATTTCTTATTGTGTATTAACTATGGCCCCAGTGTCTAGTCAATGGCACTGCTGTTCACCCTTTAACAACCAGGGTAGCAGCCTGCTAGAGCAGTCCCCCTCAGAATGCGTACGAGCTATATAATGGCGGTAGTCAAACTGCTGCAGACGGGAATCAACCTCAGTCCATTTCTCACGTATCACACTGAGATCTTCCCGCTTCATTGTACCTGATGCCACTCCACATTCCGCCTCACGTAGCTCCTTCTCAGTGTTCTGCAGCTCGCGTTCCAATGTGCACCGCACCCCCCCAGCCACCGACACACACAGGCCCCTCACCACCACCTTATGTGCGTCCCACTCAATGGCCCGTGCGGATGCTGTCCCCCCATTAAGTGTAAAGTAAGAAGTAATATGCTCCACTAGTTCTATGCAAAACGGGTGATCCAACAGCAGGCTCGGTTGTAGGCGCCTGGAGGGGACACATGTGAGCATTCTACCCCACTGGTTGGAAGCCATCAAAAGGCAGTGATCTGATACGGTTTTTGGCAAGTATGTAACACTGATGGAAGTGTGTGTTAGCTTGTGAAAACTGAGAAGCAAATCTATTCAGGTGTAAAGGCAATGAACCGGGGAAAAAAAGGAATATTCCCCATCTAATGGATGTAAATGCCTCCACACGTCATTGAGTCTCTTCCTCAGCATCCAAGACTGCAGAATTTGAGAGGTTCTCCTACTAGGGGCACCTGTGAGTGGGGGGTGAGATCTATCCATGTCTATCTGTGGTACGCAGTTTAGGTCTCCGCCCCATATACTGGGCAGCGATGGGTCCCTTACTAATTGTGAGGTGGTAGCTAAGAAAAATTCCCCTTGTTTTGAATTTGGGGCGTATAGTCCCACTATGACTAGTGGTCGCCCATCCAGGGCCCCCTCCAGTTGGATATATCTGCCCTCATCATCTATTGTGTTGTGCACCACAGTGTAGGGAACTCCTGGAGCAATCCACACCAGAGCCCCCTCCGCGTATGCCGATGTCCTGGTGCCATATACCAATCCAGACCATTTCCTACTAAGACTGCTAAGGTCTTCAGTGCTGAGGTGTGTCTCCTGCAATATCGCTATATATATTTTGTGGCGTTTAATATATGCGTGTATCCTGCCGCACTTAGTGACGCTAGCCATGCCCTGCATATTCCATGTCAAAATATTCTATGTAGTCATACCGGTTTGTTTGCAGGAGAGCGCAACAAATCATGCACCGCTGTGTAGTTATTCTGGTTTGGAGGCATCCCAAACCACCCTGACCTCCATTCATCCCAACACCTCCCCCCCCGCCCAACCCACCCACCGAGCAAGAAAAGGAACTATAAGTGTAGAAGGAGTGTGAGAGAAAAGAAAACGTACAGAGCTAAGCTCAAAATGGAACGCTTTGGCACAACCGGTGCCGTTATAGACAACTGTTCGAACTTGTTCCGTTTGGAGACCCATGTGGGTGTGGGGAGGAGCAGATGGGAAAGATGTATGGACCGCAGGTCACGGCCCACTCCGGATAGTCTTTACTCCTGCGCAGTCCCAGGCACTCAATCGCCCACAAGGATCAAAACGACCAGATCTCACCTGATGACGAGATCATGCAAGCCCGCAGACATGGCTCATACCACACACATAGTAAAGCTGACCTCTTCCACCCGCAGTAGTCAGGGCGAGCATGTGTCAATCTTTGTGCTCTACCATGAGGCTCTGTCCAATTAAAGTACACACTAGCCACAACAGTAGGCAGCTTCAAATATCATTAGCTGTGCACAGGGTGAGATCCGGTCCACATATCAACGGAGAAGTAGGCGGACTGGAGCAGCTTTGCGGTAAGCCAGAGTCAGTGACTCTGATCTCTCAGCGACTCAAATATTGCGTCCCCACGAATAAACTAGCCTCTCTTAAGACTTGTGCTTAATCATCTGCCGCTTGTGATCTTGACGGGCGCACCTCTGTCCCATCTCTTTTCTTCCTTTGGGGACGGGAGGTGATCCAACCCTCCTGTCTAGTGTCCTCTTTAGTTGGGTTCACCAAACCCTTGGCAAGCAGCCAGGTCCAAGCGTCCTCCGGGGTCGGGAAGATGAGGGTCCTCGCCCTGTCTATCACCCGGAGGCGAGCCGGGAACAGAAGTGAGTAAGTGATGTTGCTTTCATGTAGTAATTGTTTAACTTTCATGAACGAGGCATGTTTACGCTGTACTTCCCCAGTATAGTCAGGATACGCCGTGATGACACTGTTGTCCATTCGGATGGGGCCTAGAGATCTGAAACATTGAAGGATCTGGTCCCTATCGCAGTAGTTGAGAAAACATGCAATTAGTGGTCGGGGCCCCCGGGCGCGGCGGCCTTCCTGGCACCCAGTGAGCCTGTTCCACCACCAGCGATAAGGATGCATTGTGCTGCAGCACTGTGTCTTTCAGCCAACGTTCCAGAAAGACTTCGGTGTTAGGTGACTCCATTTGTTCTGGGAATCCCAGGAACCTGAGGTTATTCGGTCACGAACGGCCCTCTGCATCTTCTGCCCTGCACTGCAAATGGTTGATCTCCTCCACCATTCGCTGTATTTGAGTTTTCATGTTGACAATGTCAGGTTGAGCTATGCTGAGCGCTGTCTCAGTGAGGGTGACTCTATCTACTAGTTTACGGTGATCCGTGCAAAGTAGGTTTACTTCTAGTGCCACTGAGTCAATTTTCCCCTCCAACGAAGTTTTAGTGTCCATCACTGCCTGTTGCAACTTGTTGAACTGTGTTGAGTGAGCGTGCAGTGTTGCACCTTGGCTGGTTTTGGCTTCACCATGTTCGTAAGCGGTGGTGGTCTACAGCGAATGTGTGCTCTGCCCTGGCCCCACACTAAGGACTGGACCCCTGATGCAATCCACAGCGAAATATGCACTAGCACTCGCTCTTGTGCCTATCTAGACCACTCGTCCTCGGACCAACGCTGGATGGTCCCAGGATCAATTCCCTCCATGTCCCTGGTGGGTCTCCTCAGCACTCTTACCCCCGCGCAACGCAACCCAAGGGAAGGCCCTGCCAATGGCACAACGCTTCTTGTGGAAACCGTAAGACTTTTGACGAAGATATAAAATTACTGTAGACTATGCAGCTTGGTGTGCGGGACCTCGCTATCCCTCCTCATGACCATAGTGCTATGTTTGCTGTAATGGTGGTGCTTAGTACTCACTGTTCTATGGATATAGTGTCCAAGCAGGCCTCAGATCCACTGAGAGGGGAGCCCCCGACACTGCCATCCTTCATGTATGCCGCTATCGAGGGCCGATAAGCTCCATCTACTGTAGAACAACTCTGCTTGGTGCTCCACTCTGTTCCAGCTCCTCCGCTGAATCTACAGCCACTGGGGAGTACCAGCAAAGTCTGTACTCACTGCCAGCTCCACCATCACCCTGACCAAGCAACCTGGGGTCCAACTGGCTCAGCAATGCACTGCACTCCCAGTTTTTTTTTTTATAGTCTGTTCAGGCCTCCACCACCCACCGGAGCAGCAGCGCGCCTTCCCGATCACCACTCATCCTCCTCGTGGCCAATCGGTACACACCGGCCCGTGGCACGTCCGGGCGGAGGCGCGCAGCGCCAGCGCGGCCCAACACCCACCCAAGGTCCCTGCCGAGCCGGCCCTCCGAAGCCAGATACTGCTCTGTTTCGCGCACGTGCAGGGACTTTCCACGTTGCTTCCTGGGCCCGCTTGGCCCCAGTCGATCCCTGGCTAGCGTTGCCGGCCCGCGCAGCAGGCGGCGCCTCCTCCACCCGGCCATGTCTCACCACCTCGTGGAGGGCCCCGGTGCGTGCAGGCCCAGTCTCAGGGTCCACGGCTTTAGGTAGGCAGTGTGCTGCCTTCGAGCATTTACCAGCCCCTTTTCAACTAGGGGAGCACCGTGAACCTAAATACAGGTGCCAGGACCGTGCGGGGCTGGATATTTGTCAAATATTTATCGGGCCGCGAGCGGAGCTCTTACAAAGCGTCCGCTCTGACCGCCATCTTGGCCACGCCCCCCCAGAGAGCATATGCACTTTAGCACTGGACAGCAGTGGTAAAGTGTGCAAAGTCCTAAAACCAACAAAAACAGTGTCAGAAAATGGAGGGAGGCAGGCAAAAAGTTGGGGGATGACCACCTTAAGGCTGTCAGGTCTAATAGTTAGCCATCATTCTCAATCTCAATCATCGCAAAACGGTACTGCTTATGGAGGAAGCAAGTAAAATGCAGTGGAGCACATGGTACCCCCTGCTGCCAAGCCCACTGTCACTTGGAAAGAACCAGTTGCCAAGAAATGGAGCACAGATTGCACCTTCACAAGAGGGGAGATCCCAGTGGGGTGACGGATAGCAGATATCAGGTCTGCCTCCAATTGGGCACACAGCTCTCGGACTGCGGCACTGTTAAGTCTGTAGGTGAAGATAATGTGCCTGTCCTCCATAGTTGCCAAGTCCACCAGGGGTCTGTACACAGGGGGATGTCTCCATCTCTTACTTATCTGCAGCGGTTACAATCTAGACGGCAAAACAGGGATAAGCTGGTCGGTATTCCACATTTCCAAACTGTACACTGCATTGCATGTTGTGACTGAAACAGTATGTTGTTGGATAGGCCCAAATGGTGCCTATGTGTACTGTGATGCAGTTAGGTGCCATGGCCTGCCCCTCCAAAAATGGCGTCAGCCTGTCCTGTGTGGATGGACAGGTGTAAATGAGGTAATGGCGCTGACTTGTGTTTCGTTGCGGGAGGCGGTGGAGCACCGCCGTGCAACTCCTCAGTGGTTGTCATTGGGCCCGATGGGTTACAGTGGCCAATGGTCATGTACACCGGCAGTGACGGTACGCACCGCCGTGAACGTGACCGCCATTTTCTATCTGTTCTTTCATTTGCTACCTGACCTTCAACAGGAGAGGATCTACGCTGCAAGTGCTGCTCTGACCTGTGTCTGGAACCGACCATGGCTCGAGTCACTGGGGAAAGGGCCCCTGCCTTCACCGCTGGGGAGTTGGATGGAGTCCTACCCCAGTACCGAATGCTGTATGGGCCTCCAGACCAACAGGTGAATACACTGTGAGCCTGGGGCATAAATGCATGGATTGCTGTGTGTGAGGGCCTCATGTAAGGGGGGATGGAAGGGTCCTGGGCAGCGTGCTGCATGTATGGTGGTCAGTGTCTGTATGTAAGGGGATGTGAGGGATATGGTGGGTATAAGGAAATGCCTCCTTGGCATGGTTACCCCCTAACCTTTTGCCTTTGCTGATGCTAAATTATGATTTGAAAGTGTGCTGGGACCCTGCTAACCAGGCCCCAGCACCAGTGCTCTTTCCCTAAACTGTACCCTTGTCTCCCCAATTGGCACAACCCTGGCACTCAGGTAAGTCCCTTGTAACTGGTACCCCTGGTACCAAGAGCCCTGATGTCATTGAAGGTCCCTAAGGGCTGCAGCATGTCTTATGCCACCCTAGGGACCCCTCACTCAGCACATGCACACTGCCTCACAGCTTGTGTGTGCTGGTGGGGAGAAAATGACTAAGTCGACATGACACTCCCCTCAGAGTGCCATGCCAACCTCACACTGCTTGTGGCATAGGTAAGTCACCCCTCTAGCAGGCCTTACAGCCCTAAGGCAGGGTGCACTATACCATAAGTGAGAGCATAAGTGCATGAGCACTATGCCCCTACAGTGTCTAAGCAAAACCTTAGACATTGTAAGTGCAGGGTATCTGTAAGAGTATATGGTCTGGGAGTTTGTCAAACACGAACTCCACAGTTCCATAATAGCTACACTGAAAACTGGGAAGTTTGGTATCAAATGTCTCAGCACAATAAAAACACACTGATGCCAGTGGGCAATTTATTGTAACATACACCCAGAGGGCATCTTAGAGATGCCCCTTGAATACCTACCCGACTTCTAGTGTAGGCTGACCAGTTTCTGCCAGCCTGCCACACACCAGACATGTTGCTGGCCACATGGGGAGAGTGCCTTTGTCACTCTGTGGCCAGGAACAAAGCCTGTACTGGGTGGAGGTGCTTCTCACCTCCCCCTGCAGGAACTGTAACACCTGGCAGTGAGCCTCAAAGGCTCATCCCTTTTGTTACAGCGCCCCAGGGCATACCAGCTAGTGGAGATGCCCGCCCCTCTGGCCACTGCCCCCACTTTTGGTGGCAAGGCTGGAGGAGATAATGAGAAAAACAAGGAGGAGTCACCCACCAGTCAGGACAGCCTCTAAGGTGTCCTGAGCTGAGGTGACCCCTGCCTTGAGAAATCCTCCATCTTGAGTTTGGAGGATTCCCCCAATAGGATTAGGGATGTGCCCCCCTCCCCACAGGGAGGAGGCACAAAGAGGGTGTAGCCACCCTCAAGGACAGACCTAAACACACCCCTAAATTCAGTATTTAGGGGCTCCACAGATCCCAGGAAATCAGATTCCTGCAACCTGAAGAAAGAAAGACTGCTGACCTACAAGCCTGCAGAGAAGGAGGAAGACGACAACTGATTTGGCCCCAGCCCTACCGGCCTGTCTCCAACTTCGAAAACCTGCTCCAGCGGTGCATCCGACAGGGACCAGCAACCTCTGAAGCCTCAGAGGACTGCCCTGGACTACAGGACCGAGAAACTCCCATGAACAGTGGCCCTGTTCAAAAACAGCTACTTCTTTGCAACAAAGAAGCAACTTCCAAGGACTTCACGTTTCCTGCCGGAAGCGTTAGAATCTACGCTCTGCACCCGACGCCCCCGTCTCGAGCTGCAGAAAACCAACATCCCAGGGAGGACTCCCCGGTGACTGCGAGCCTGTGAGACGACCCCCTGAGCCCCCACAGCGACGCCTGCAGAGAGAATCCAGAGGCTTCCCCTGACTGCGACTGCCTGTAACAAGGGACCCGACGCCTGGAACCAACACTGCACCCGCAGCCCCAGGACCTGAAGGAACCGAACTTCGACACAGGAGTGACCCCCAGGCGACCTTCTGCCTTGCCCAGGTGGTGGCTGTCCCGAGAAGCCCCCCCTGTGCCTGCCTGCACCGCTAGAGTGACCCACGGGTCCCTCCATTGAAACCTATACAAAACCCGATGCCTGCTTTGCACACTGCACCCGGCCGCCCCTGTGCCGCTGAGGGTGTGTTTTGTGTGCCTACTTGTGTCTCCCCCAGTGATCTACAAAACCCCCCTGGTCTGCCCCTCGAGGACTCGAGGACACCTGCCGGCAGACTGGAACCAGAGCATCCTGTTCTCCATAGGCACCAATGTGTTTTGGGCACCTCTTTGACCTCTGCACCTGATTAAGAAAATATATTTTTCAATATAAAAACCTATTGGCCTGGAGTAAGTCTTTGAGTGTGTGTTCCTCATTTAATGCCTGTGTATGTACAACAAATGCTTAACACTACCCTCTGATAAGCCTACTGCTCGACCACACTACCACAAAATAGAGCATCAGAATTATCTACTTTTGCCACTATCCCACCTCTAAGGGGAACCCTTGGACTCTGTGTACACTATTTCTTACTTTGAAATAGTATATACAGCGCCAACTTCCTACAGTGGGCCATGAGTGTAAGAGGCCGGACGGTATGGCTGATACCTTTTTCTATGTTTATTTGTCTGCAGGTCAGCGGCCATTACAAAAAAGGGCATCTGGCGTGCCATCGCCAAGGAGGTGCGGACCCTGGGGTTCTACGGTAGGCGGAGCACCCACTGTCCCAAATGGTGGGAGGACCTGAGACGCTGGGCACGGAAGACGGCGGAGGCCCAGCTGGGGATGGCCTCCCAACGAGGAAGGGGTGCCCGTCAAACCCTGACCCGCTGATGGCCCCCATACTGGTGGTGGCCTATTGGGACCTGGATGGGCGCTTGAGGGCAACACAGGAGGGACAGGGGGTCTCCGGGTGGGGGATGTGGGCCTGTGGATGTCCCTAGGCCAGGCCGGACATTGCATGGTAGGTCCCATGTTGGGTAGGGTTCTGATGTAAAATTCCTCCAACCAAGCTAGTAGACATCCACTACTGGACAGGGGTCTGTGGGTCTCAGATATGCTGCTATTGGCCTTAGGTATTCCTGTGGCCTAGGGCTGGTGACTAGCATTGTGACTGGTAGTGCATTGCATAGTGCGTAGGCCTGTTCCCTGTGTGAGTGTGAGTGTGTACGCCAACGGTGGTGTTGGTGCAGCCGTTGACCATGTGTATCCTTTGTCCCCCCCCATTTTTGTTTTGTCACCCTGTCCTTGTGTGCATTAGCATCATCTGGCGTAGGAGCAGAGGCACCGGCGACGGAAGGCGCTGAAACCCACATGGCCCAAGAGGCCGAATCCACTGACGGTGAGGGCACCAGTGGTACAGAGGGCAAGGGAAGCACCACGGCGGAGAAAGGAGGGGACAGTTCAGACAGTGATACCTCCTCCGATGGAAGCTCCCTGGTGGTGACGGACAACTCTGTGGCCATCCCAACTGTACCAGCACTGCCCTCCCAGCAGACCCTCAGCGAGTTTCTTGTGTCTGCTCATCCAGGAGGGTGGGCATATCCTTCGCCCCAGGCACCTCAGGCCCTGCCCCAGTTAGCCCTGCTGCCCTGAGTGAGGAGGCTATTGATCTCCTGCGATCCATCTCTGTTGGGCGGTCAACCATGAGGAAAGCCATCCAGGGGCTGGCAGGCCATTTGCAAAAAACAAATGCATTCCTGGAGGGCATTCACTCTGGCATGGCGGCCCAACAGAGATCAATCCAGGCTCTGGCCTCATCCCTGATGGCAGCCATTGTCCCTGTCTCTATCCTCCCCCCTCCAACTTCCTCTACCCAGTCCCATTCCCCTGAACCACAACCTATCCCAAGCACACATTCAGACCAGCATGCACCCAAGACAACACACAGGAGTGGCTCAGGCAAACACAAGCACCACACTTCATCCCACAGGCACTCACACCTCGTCGTCCACCACCCTCCCAGTAGCGCCTCCACTCACACCTGCATGCACTACATCCTCATCCACTATCTCCATCTCCATCACACCTATCCCTACATACCCCTCACTGGCAGTCACCACCCCACATCCATGCACACGCCCCCTGTGTCCTCTCCCACTGTGTCTGGGCCCCTGCTCCCAAAGACACCCAACAGCCATCCACCTCACAACAGCATCCAGCCCATGCACCTGCACCCAAACACAGCAGACTGACACCTCCTACAACCACTCCCTCTACCTCCACTCCCAGGCCTTCACCCTCTTCCCGCCCGAGTGTCCCTAAGAAGCTTTTCTTCTCTGCCATTGACCTCTTCCCTACCCCTGCCCCCTGTCCTTCACGGCAGGCCAGGGGGTTCAGAACCCAGGCTAGCACCTCAGCCACCTAGTCCACGGCCACAGTAGTGCCGGCAGCTACTGCAGGTGGGAGAGGCTCCAGGGAACCAGCCATAACCACTGACAGTGTGCCTGCACCAGCTGCCAAAGGGAAGGACAAGGAGGCACCACCAGCTGTGAAGGGTAAGGGCATGGAGGCCCCACCAGCTTTGAAGGGCAGGGAGGCACCACCAGCTGTGAAGGGCAAGGGCAAGGAGGCATCACTAGCTGTGAAGGGCAAGGAGGCACCACCTGCTGTGAAGGGCAAGAGCAAGGAGGCACCACCGGCTGCCAAGGTGAAGGACAAAGGGGCACCACAAGTTGGGAAGGGCAAGGGGCCTCCCACTGAAGGCAGGAAGGTCAGGAGGCCTGGTGCAGGGACTGAATCTGAGCCCCCACCACCAACCATTATGGTTCAGCCGTCCAAGGCTACAGGGGAAGGGCTGGAGCCTCCCCCCACCACGGGCATTCCTGACACCAGCACCACCACCAGCATCACTACCTACAGCAGTGCCAGCAGCAGCAGCCCCAGTGGGCAGCCATCCGATGCTGCAGGGGACTGGCAGGAGCCTCCCCCACCACTGCCAGTACCGCCAGCAGCACCAGTGGGCAGCCATCCGAGGCTGCAGGGGACAGGCAGTAGCCTCCCCCCACCAATGGCAACCCCAACACCAGACCCGCCATGCCACCACTGAGCACCGGCGGGCAGTGGGTAGTCCTGCCTTCATGGACTGTAGTGCATCCTGGCCCCTGCAAATCCTATGGGTGTGACACCCAGGTGAGAGACTGTGACCTTGCACTCCCCATGTGCTGCATCACAGGGCCCTCTCCAGAACCAGTGGAAGAAGCCATCCACTCACCCCCTCCTTGCCAGAATGAGGCACACTGGGCACAAAGCCCCCTCCAGAACCAGTGGAAGAAGGCATCTACTCACCCCCTCCTTGCCAGGATGAAGCACACTGGGCACAAAGCCCCCTCAAGAACCAGTGGAAGAAGCCATCCACTCACCCCCTCCTTGCCAGCATAAAGCACACTGGGCACATAGCCCCCTCCAGATCCAGTGGAAGAAGCCATCCACTCTCCCCCTCCTTGCCAGGATGAAGCACACTGGGCGCAAAGCCCCCTCAAGAACCAGTGGAAGAAGTCATCCACTCACCCCTTTCTTGCCAGGATGTAGCACACTGGGCACAAAGGCCCCTCCAGAACCAGTGGAAGAAGCCATCCGCTCACCCCTTCCTTGCCAGGATGAAGCACACAGGGCACAAAGCCCCCTCCAGAACCAGTGAAGAAGTCATCCACTAGAGAGACTGTGGCTTGCACTCCCCAGGACCAAGATGTGGGCAGATCACCCACTAGAGAGACTGTGGTTTTGCACTCCCCAGGACCAGGCAGTGGGCAGACTACCCACTAGAGAGACTGTGGCTTTGCACTCTCTAGGACAGTGTGATGGGTATCTTGCCCCCTCCAGGACCAGTGGTGTTGTTCCATCTTCCGGCTGAGGTGCCCCCTGTTCCCCGTCCCCCTGAGGTGCCTGTGTATTTTCGACCTGATGCCCCTGCAGTGTTCTCTCCGTGTTGTTGCAGGAGTCAAGTGGGGCCTTGGCCTATGTGATATGGCCCTATGGCCCACGAACATTGTGGACTGGGCAGTGTTCCTCCATTTGTATATATGTATATACTGTTTTGATTTTGAAGCACAATTTTCTAGCATTTTATCTTATTTCACTCACTTTAATCAATTCCTTTTGTCCTTGTGTTATTCCTGAGGGGTACAGGGTGAAAATGTAATGTTACTGCATCTGTTTGTGTGTATGGTGTTGGGGATGGGGGTGTTGTGTGTTTCGTGTGTGTGTGTCACTCTCTTTTTCCTCACCCCTCCCTTATGTGCTAGGCGGCAGTACTCACCGTGGTCGTCTTCGCTGGCGTTGGTATTCATGGTGAAGAAGAAGATAGACATGCATGGGGAACACCTGCAACTCGGGCTCCATGGCAGCGTGGTTCTTCCTTGAGTCTCCAGGGGTGAGTTGTTTCCCTTCTGTGCACTGTTTCCGCCGTGCTTTTGATGTCGTTGGTACCGCCCCGGAAAAGGTGGCGGATAGGACTGTTGTAATACAGTGGGCGGTACATTGTCTTCCGCCTGGCTGTTGCCGGTTACCGCTGCGGTGCTTGTTGCTACTGCTGTGGCGGTCAGTATGTTAAAGTGGCTGTCTGTGTGAGCAGTGTCCGCTGTGGTCATAATTCCATTTCTTTTACCACTGGCCTGTTTTACTGCCGCTTTATCACAGACCGCCAGGGTTGTAATGAGGGCCTATATCTTTTTGTTTTACATTCAAAGTAGCAGGTCACACAGTTCAACTTACAAAGTCCGGGAACTCTTCAGTCAGAAGGAAAATTAATTGTAAGGGAAACTGACTTTTGACCTCTGTCTGTGAACACAAAGTAAATGTAACATAAGAACAAGATTTAAAGGTATCTTTTATTGCCCCTCCACTTTTCAACTGAACTGAACACCTGTTCAGTGTCAACTCACCAGAAGGTAGGAGTAAGTATTAAAAATAGCTCAACCTGATCAAATAAGACTCGCCAATGCGAGTGGTCGAGTGGATTTTTCGAGCCACGATATGTCATGTTTAGTACCTATGGAACTGTAATAATATACCCTCTTCAAGGGTATGGACAGATTTATTGTGACAGTTTTGAAAATGCCACTTTCAGAAATTTGCAAAAATAACAGATGATGGACAGTATGCTGAACAATGTCAAACCTTCACCCTCAGTCCTGGATCTGGGTCTATATTGATTGTTTCTTTGCTCACCCCACCATTCCAGTTTGGACCCAGCCATATGAAAATCAGTCTTGACCCTGCTCCCCATGGGAACAGTCCAGTCCAAACTGCCAGGCCAGGTCCCCCCTGGACTAGAAACAAGCATTCTGGGACTGGTTTCAGAGTATCACCCCTCATCAGCCAGACTAGCTTGAATCCAGTAGCAGAGCAAGCAAGGGACCTATGCCTGGGCACACCCTTCCAACTTAGGGCACCAAATGCAAAGAGAACAGATGAAGAATGTAATGCTGAAAAATGTCAAACATTCACCTCTGTTGCTAGGATCCTTTTAGTACCCGGGTTGGGTACCCAGATTGGGCATCCTGCCCTAGCTTAGTTTCACTGCTTGTGTCTTAGCTTACATTTATACGTGTTTTACTCATGTTTTAGTGAGCCTGCTTTTTAACAGTTGCTTTTGCATAGTTTATCAGCTGCCTGATTCTGAGTAGGCAAGGTGCATTCTGCACATCTAATCAGCCTTTGTACCATGTATAATCCGTACCTTTTGTCCAAGGCTGTTACATGCAGTACATGATATGCTAACTCATGTTCCCAGTCCATGAGCCAGTTCCTATCTCTGAGACACAGCATTAGATCAGAACCATTGTCCAAATGATGTATGGGTCATTATAGAAACTACACATAGGCCCAAAGACGGTAGAAGGCATTCGGGTCACGGTCATCGGGGATGCATACTACACAACAGACAGCTTTGCTGGTGCTGACTTCTCAGCCTCCAGAGAGGATTGCCATCTCCACAACAGGGAGACCCCTGCTATTCAATTCAGCTATGGGCCAGGGCAAATCCCTTAGGTCAGGCCAGGCAGAGGTTTACAACCACTATGTTCTCGGGTGTAGACACAGGGTTAGGCAGGAAACTCTAGAACATCTAGAACCACCCAACATGGTGAGGTTGTTCGTCTCTCTTCACTCTCACTGTAATGTTGGTTACTTTGCTTTGTTTCATCTGCCTAATTATCACATCACATGTGTTTATACCAGAATGCAATGGCTTCAATAAATGCATTGAACTTCAATTCGTACCATGTTGAGGTTGCAGTAATCACCTTTCACCCCAAAGGGTTTGGAGGTTTGGGTGAGACACTGCGAGCTAGCCAGAAGTTAGGCCAACAGCTACCAAGTGGTGTGGGTTGTACTCACTCTACCACGTCCGGTGGTGCTCCCACCCTAAACATGCAGTCCTATTACCAAAGTAGAAACCGCATAACATGGCACCACCAACGTATCAAGGTCAGGTACTTATTTAACGGATCTCCTGAGTAGTTCTCTCTCATAAGCCTAAAGGTGCCCCATTCACATTTTACTGAGACATCTGTGGTGTTAGGGAAAATCCTCCTAAGCTAAATAGATAGCACCTATACTAGTCTGTAGGTTGTTCAAGCTTGAAACTTAAAAGGATACCCCCATCTGGTGTTTCTATCTTTTGAATACACTGCACCCTGCAGTTGGCGCTAACTAGGGCCTACATTAGGGGTGACTTGTATGTAATAAAAAGAAAGGTTTGGGTCCACATGGCAGTTTCAAACTGCACACACAGGATCTGCAGTGGCAGGCCTGAGACATGTTCGAAAGACTACTGTAGTGGGTGGCACAATCGGTGCTGCAGGCCCACTAATAGCATTTAATTTACAGGTCCTAAGCAAATATTTTTCTCTTTATTAGGGGCTTAAAAGTAAATTAAATGTGGCAATTGTGGAGAAGCCAGTGTTACTATGGCCCTCATTATAACCCTGGCGGTAAATCCAGCATACTGCCGTGCTGAAGGCCGCCAACATACTATGGCCGCGGAAGAAATCCACTACAGGTATTACGACCCACATCTCGTAATCCGCCACAATACAGACACCCAAACAACTCCCCCACACCAAAGGTCAGTGATAAACTGGCGATACCAAAACCTACACCGTCACGCCAACAAGAATGCGCCCACGCAATCACGACCCACGAATCAACACGCAATCTTTCAACCGCGGTAAACCATTGGCGGTACATACCACCGCGTTCAAAATACACACACATTTACAAAACACAACTACATTGGACAAATCGAAATATACACACACCTGATACACATACACACACCACACCCACACCACTATAAAACAGACACCCACATTACCCACAACCCCTTACAACAACATTTTTGTGAAGAAGCACAGAGAGAATATAGCCAACATTACACCAGAATCCACAAGCACACCACACCATCACTCATACAACATCCACGCACCTCAAACAACACACACCAACACAACATTTCACACATCACAACAAACATTACCTCACACATCACCCACACCACATCATGGCACCTCAAAGACACCCCAGGTTTTCTGAGGAGGAGCTCAGGGTCATGGTGGAGGAAATCATCCGGGTAGAGCCACAGCTTCTCGGATCACAGGTGCAGCACACCTCCATTGCTAGGAAGATGGAGCTATGGCAGAGAATCGTCGACAGGGTCAACGCAGTGGGACAGCATCCAACAACACGGGATGACATCAGGAAGAGGTAGAACGACCTACGGGGGAAGGTGCGTTCCGTGGTATCCAGACACCAGATTGCTGTACAGAAGACTGGCGGTGGACCCCCACCTCATCCCCCACAACTAACAACATGGGAGGAGCAAGTCTTGGCAATACTGCATCCTGAGGGCCTTGTAGGAGTAGCAGGAGGACTGTACTCTGGTAAGTCAAATCTTAATTACCATATCCCCCACCCCACCTGTATGCCATCACATACCCCCACCCACCCCCTCACTTCCATCACTCCAACATCTCACATATGCCCCATTATCACAACCCACACATCCCTATACCAAGGCCTGCATGCAACACCAAAGCATGGACACCCATTGCCAAAGCATGTCCAGTACAGACACCCACATAGACCCCAAAACACTAATCACACAATGGCAAACACAACAAGGCAAGCACAGGAGTAGAGGGTAACTCACCCAATGCACAAGATGGCACACTCAGATACTAAAACTATGAATTACCCCCCAACAGGACCCATACCCAATGTCACCGGACAGGAGGTGCCAGACATATCCAGTCCCCCCACAGAAGAGGCTCACAGTGATGACAGCAGCTCTGCACGCCTGGATCAAGAGGACCAGCCCTGCCCATCAGGGACCTCTGGACAGTCGCTTCCCCTGCCACAGTCACAAGCCACCACAGACCCTCCCCCCTCAGGAAACACCACCACAGCACCCACCCAGCAGCCCAATGCCACTCTCCCCAGGACACATCAATCAGCAGTGTGTCCACCACTACAGGGACCCCAGGCAAACCCTCCAACCCAAGACAATCAGGGACCTGGGGTCAGTGGGCACACGGTTCAGGGGACAGAGGCACAGGATAACAGGGAAGCTGGGAGGACTGCTGTGCCACAGGGGGAGGACAGGCCCAGGGAACCCACTCTCCACAAGGCACTCTCCAACATCATGGGAGCATACCACCATTCCCAGGAGACCATGGGCACGGTACTGGCCAAGTTTCAGGAGACACAGCGGCTGCAGGAGGAACACTTCCTGAGGATCAGGGAGGACTTGAAGTCCATCAACACCACCCTGGTCGCCATTGCAGGGGTGCTGGCAGACCTGGCCATCACCATGAGGGACACAGTGGCACACGAACGGGCCCCTGACACTAGCCTGGACGATGAACAGCCCTCCACCTCTGCCGGCGCTAGTGGACAGGAGGCCCCGTCACAGAAACAACAGGCCACCAGCACCCCACCCCCTGCAGAAGGAGAACCAGCCCGCAAACGGTCCCTGAGATCCAGGAACAAGACAGAGAACATTGCCAAGACCCCCACCAGGAAATAAGACCCTCCTGATTGTCACCCTTCTGTCCCACTCTGTCACTTTGTCCACCTTAAACTGCCATTGCTCCCCTTCCTATGACCCCCATGGACAATGCACCTGTGAGACCAAGAAACTGAACTCTACCATGGACATTCCTCCACCATCACCCCAGCCCATTGCACACCCCCCTCCACTTATTAGCACAGAAATAAACACCTTTGAATCACAAATCAATCTGGAGTCAGTCTGTACCTTTACAAATGTGTAATTGCAACCTTCCGGAAATCTAGCAATGTCAATGTTCATTTTCACATACCATGGTTACACAGTTGTTGGGCGCAGTAAACATAGCAGAGGACACAAAGTGGGACCCAGATCTGTGAAATGGAAAGCCAAAGTGACATGTCAGGGTCCATAAACAGAGGTAAAAAGGCAGATTTATGCTATGTCCTAGAGTAGTATGAGATGTGAGAAGCAGTGCCATCCTCTTACCTTTGTCTCACTGGAAGTATTGCATGATGATGTTTCGGTTGTCTATATCTTCTTCTTCTGCCTCCTCTTCTTCACTGTCCACAGGCTCCACAGCTACCACAAGACCAGCATCAGGCCCAACCTCCTGCAGAAAAGGCACCTGGCGTCGCAAAGCCAGGTTGTGCAACATACAGCATGCCACGATTATCTGGCACACCTTCTTCGGTGAGTAGTATAAGGAGCCACCTGTCAGATGGAGGCACCGGAATCTGGCCTTCAGGAGGCCGAAGGTGCTCTATTATCCTCCTAGTTTGCCCATGTGCCTCATTGTAGCGTTCCTCTGCCCTTGTCCTGGGATTCCTCACTGGGGTCAGTAGCCATGACAGTTTGGGGTAACCAGTCACCTGAAACATATCGAGGGACAACTCTTAGACATCCTCCAGCCATTAGGGACTCTCCCATACCCAGACACCTATTTAAACTGTGTGGAGACCTTGGGCTCACCTATTAGCCACACACGGTGCCTCTGGAGTTGCCCCAACACATAAGGGATGCTGCTATTCCTCAAAATGTAATCATCATGCACTGAGCCAGGATATTTGGCATTCACATGGGAGATGTACTGGTCTGCCAAACACACCATCTGCACATTCATTGAATTGTAGCTTTTCCGGTTTCTGTACACCTGCTCATTCCTGCGGGGTGGACAAATGCCACATGTGTACCATCAATGGCACCAATGATGTTGGAGATATGTCCCAGGGCATAGAAGTCACCTTTCACTGTGGGCAAATCCTCCACCTGAGGGAAAACGATGTAGCTGTGCATGTGTTTCAGCAGGGCAGATAACACTCGGGACAACACGTTAGAGAACATTGGCTGTGACATCCCTGCTGCCATGGCCACTGTTGTTTGAAAGGAGCCACTTGCCAGGAAATGGAGCACTGACAGGACCTGCACTAGAGGGGGTATTCCTGTGGGATGGCGGATAGCTGACATGAGGTCTGGCTCCAATTGGGTACACAGTTCCTGGATTGTGGCACGATCAAGTCTATAAGTGATAATGATGTGTCTGTCTTCCATTGTCGACAGGTCCACCAGGGGTCTGTACACCGGAGGATGCCACCATCTCATCACCTGACCCAGCGGACGTGCCCTATGGAGGAGAATGGTGAGCAGAGGGTCATACACCACATAGGTTTCACAAGGCTGTTTAGCACAAACGTGAAATAATCTCTGTGTGCCTTTGTCTGTCCGTATTCCAGGCCAAAATTGCTCTGACGCAGTTAGTTGGCATGCCATGTGGCCCCCTGAAATGGCTGTAAGGAACGACAAGGGGAAATGAGGTAACTGTGCTGGCGTTGTGCAGCGTCGTGGTAGGCGGTCGAAGACCGCAGCGCAATTCAGCATTGGTTATCATTGGGCCCTATGGGTTCCAGGAGCCAATGACGATGTACACCGGCGGTGACGGTATGCACCGCAGTGGACGTGACCGCCATTTTGTATCAGTTGCCTCACTTGATACCTGACCTTCAACAGGAGAAGGACCTACATTGCAAGTGCTGCTGTGACCTACGTCTGGAAGCGACAATGGCTACAGTGTCTGGGGAAAGGGCCCCTGCCTTCACTGCAGAGGAGTTGGACAACCTGGTGGCTGGGGTCCTCTTCCAGTACACGCTACTCTACGGTCCTCCAGACAAACAGGTGAGTAAACTGTGTGCATGGTGTATGGCACATGATTGTATAGAGTGCCGTGGATGGAAGAGACGGGGGGACAGGCCAGCATGTGAGGATGGTGAGTGTATGTTTTTCTGGGCCAGGGTGGGAGGTTTGTGGCCAAAGTGTGAGAAGAACTGTACAGGGGAGTAACATCCATTTTTACTTCACTATTCCTCTAGGTCAGCTCCCACCAGAAGAAGGGTATTTGGCTTGCCATCGCCAAGAAAGTGGGACCCTGGGGTTCTACCCATAGATGGAGCACCCACTGCCGTAAAAGATGGGAGGACCTGTACCGCTGGAGCAAGAAGACGGCGGAGGCCCAGATGGGGATGGCCTCCCAACATGGAAGGGGTGCCCGTCGCACCAAGACCCCCCTGATGTACCGGATCCTGGCGGTGGCATATCCTGAGTTGGATGGGCGCTTGAGAGCATCACAGCAGCCACACGGGGGTGAGTACTGTCTCATTCAGCTGACTCTGCGCGCTTGATGAGGTGTCTGGGTGCTGGAGGTTGGCTGTGGGTTCCCCTAGGCCAGGGCAGACGCGCCAAGGTACATCCATTGTTTTGCAGGCTCAGTGCCACTCCAACCCCAAACTTGGTAGTTGCCCTCTACACCTAGTCAGGCTCCTATGGGTTCCAGCTGTGCATGAAATGGGTCTAGACAGAGTCCTCCATGGGCATGTGCTTTTCCCCTGCACTGTTAGTGCATGCACTAGTGCATAGGGCTGCTCACTGTGTGTTGTGTGTGCCATGTGACCATGTGCCTCTTCTGTCTTTCCCCCCCTTTTTGTTTTGTCACCCTGTCCTTGTGTGCATTAGCATCATCTGGCGGAGGAGCATTGGCACCGGAGCAGGAGGGAGCTGCAACCCACATAGCCCTGGAGGGTGAATTTACCGAGTCTGAAGACACCAGTGGGACGGAGGGAGAGGGGAGCTCCACGACGGGGACAGGAGCAGACACCAGCGACAGCGACTCCTCCTCGGATGGGAGCTCACTTGTGGTGGCAGGCACCTCATTGTCCACCGCAACAACAGGTACAGCCGCCACCCCCCTACCAGCACCGCCCTCCCAGCAGCCCCTCATTGAGTTTCCCATGCCCGCTCACCCAGGATGGTGGGCATCTCCTTCGCCCCAGGCACCTCAGGCCCTGCCTCAGTCAGCCCTGCTGCCCTCAGTGAGAAGGCCATTGACCTCCTGAAATCCCTCACTTTTGGGCAATCAACCATTTTGAATGCTATCCAGGGTGTCAAGAGGCATTTGCAACAAACAACTGCATACCTGGAGGGCATTCATTCTGACGTGGCGGCCCAACAGAGAGCATTTCAGGCTCTGGCCTCAGCATTGATGGCAGCCATTGTCCCTGTGTCTATCCTCCCCCCTCCAACTTCCTCTACCCAGACCCAATCCCCTCTACCTCAGCCTATCCCAAGCACACCATCAGGCCAGCATGCATACTCATCAACATGCAAGAGTGGACATAGCAAACATAAGCACCACACATCCCACGGGCACTTCCATAAGCACCATCCCCATGCAGACACACCAACATCCACTGCCTCCACTGTGTCCCCCTCCGCCACGTCCTCCTCCTCCCTCCCTGTCTCGTCTCCACTCACACTTGCATGCACTACATCTTAATCCACTACCTCCATCACCAGCACGCCCATCACCACACACCGCTCACGTGCAATCACCACCCCCACTACCATGCACACGTCCCCTGTGTCCTCTCCCAGTGTGTCTGTGAGCCCTCCTCCCAAACTACACAAACGCAGGCACACACCCACCCAACAGCCATCCACCTCACAATAGCCTCCGGCCCATGCACCTTCACCCAAATTCAGCAGACGTACACCTCCTACAGCCACTACCTCTTCCTCCACTCCAAAACCCCCTCCATCTTCCCATCCCAATGTGTCTAAGAATCTCTTCTTGGCTAACACTGACCTCTTCCCTACACCTCCCCCCCCCAGTCCTTCCCCTAGAGCCACGATGTCCAGGTCCCAGTCCAGCACCTCAGCCACCAAATCCTCCAGCACTGTGGTCTCAGCAATTCTGGTCACATCGCGGGCGGCACCCATCAGGGCTGCCAGTGTGGCACCTAGCAAGGCCAAGGATCAGCCCATTCCGCCACCTGCCAAGGTGAAGAAGGTGCCCACATGCCGTAGGGAAAAGCTGCACCAACCACCCAGCACGGGCTCCTCCAAGCCAAAAGGGGAAAGGGCCAAGGGACCAGCAGTGACATCCAAAATGGGGAAGGGACAAAAGGCAAAGGGGAAGTCAGGACAGGGCCTGGAGCCTCCGGCTGAGGGACCAGAGTCACTCCTTCTGGCAACCAGAACAGCAACCTGTATGGCGGTGGACACCGCCACCTGCACTGCCACATGCCTCAGCAACAGTCCCCAGCATCATCCCCAGTGGGCAGCTGTCCGAGGCTGCAGGAGACATCCTGCTGTCTCCCTCCACAGGTGCTGACACATTCACCACTGGCAGCATCTCCCCCACGGACACCGCCGCAACCACCGCCACCAGCCACGCGACGTGCTCAGACAGTGCCACCACAGCTGACATGGCTAACATCCCCAGTGGGCAGCCGTCTGAGGCTGCAGGAGATGTCCTGGACCCTGCACAGCGTACATGAGGCAGGACACCCAGCACTGTTTGTACCTGCAGGTGGCAGGCAAAGTTGCAGCAGGGTGGAGTGAGTCTCTGCCTCCATGGAGTATCATGCTACCTGTTCCCAGGCAATCTCGTGGCACACACACCCAGGTGAGGGAATGGGACCTGCCACACTGCATGTGAAGCACTCTGAGCACAATGCCCCCTCCAGAACCAGTGGAGAAAAGTATCCACTCATACAGTCCTTGGCAGGATGAAGCACTCTGGGCACAATGCCCCCTCCAGAACCGGTGGAGAAAAGCATGCACTTACAGTCCTTGGCAGGATGAAGCACTCTGGGCACAATGCCCCCTCCAGAACCAATGGAGAAAAACATCCACTTGAGAGACTGTGGCTTTGCACTCCCCAGGATAAAGCAGTGGGCAAACCACCCATTTGAGAGACTTGAGAGACTGTGGCTTTGCACTCCCCAGGATAAAGCAGTGGGCAACCCACCCACTTGAGAGACTTGAGAGACTGTGGCTTTGCACTCCCCAGGATAAAGCAGTGGGCAAACCCCCCATTCGCAAAACTTGAGAGACTGTGGCTTTGCACTCCTCAGGATAAAGCAGTGGGCAAACCACCCATTTGAGAGACTTGAGAGACTGTGGCTTTGCACTCCCCAGGATAAAGCAATGGGCAACCCACCCACTTGAGAGACTTGAGAGACTGTGGCATTGCACTCCCCAGGATAAAGCAGTGGGCAAACCACCCACTTGAGAGACTTGAGAGACTGTAGCTTCGCACTCCCCAGCATAAAGCAGTGGGCAACCCACCCACTTGAGAAACTTGATAGACTGTGGCTTTGCACTCCCAAAGATAAAGCAGTGGGCAACCCACCCACTTGAGAGACTGTGTAATTGCACTTCCCAGGACCAAACTGTGGAGCAGTGGCGTCGTCCGTTCATCCGGCTGAGGTGCCCCCCATCCCCTCCCCCTGAAGTGCCTGTTTATTCTCGATCTGATGCCCCAGCAGTGTTCTCTCCGTTTCGAGTCAGGTATCATGTGTGGGCTTTGCCCATGCATTTTGGGACCACTGGTCCACGGACAATGATTGCAATACTATCCAGACTTGTGCAGTTGCTGTACATATTTGTATATACTGATGCTTTAAATTTTGGACTATCTGATTTTTCGATGATTACACTCGTTACAATCATTTCATTTTGTCCTAGCGTTCTTCCAGGGGGTGACGGGGTGTAAATGTCATGTTGCTGCATGTGTTTGTGTGTATGTTGTTGTGGGTGAGGGTGGGGGTAAGGGGTGTTGCGTGTTGCGTGTGTGTGTGTGTCACTCTCTCTTTCCTCCCCCCCTCCCCTGTGTGCTAGATGCAGTACTCACCATGGTTGTCGCCGGTGTCTTTGCTGCTCTTGGTAGAAGAGGAGGTAAACCAACATGGGCAGGACCTGTAACTCGGGCTCCATGGCGTCCTGGTTCCTCGTCGGGTGTCGAGGGGTGAGTGGTTTCCATTCCAAGTCCTGTTTCCGCCGTGCTTTTGATGGCGTTGGTACCACCCTGGAAAAGCTGGCGGATTGGTGCCTTGTAATACAGTGGGCGGTACATTGTGTTCCGCCTGTCTGTTGGCGGTTACCGCTACAGTGTTTGTTTCTACCGCCGTGGAGGTCAGAGTGTTAAAGTGGCTGTCTATGTTGGTGGTTTCTGCCATGGTCATGATTCAATTTTTTTAACCGCCGGCCTGTTGGCGGTATAACCGCCGCTTTAACACCGACCGCCAGGGTTGTAATGAGGGCCTATGTTTAGAGTACAAAGCACTTGCACTTTAGCACTGGTCAGCAGTGGTTAAGTGCTCACAACCCTAAAAGCCATCAAAAATGAATGATGGGACTGTTTGGGATAAAGTTAGATATAATAATTTTGATCCTACTGAAATGATTCAAATTTAATATGTATTCAAAGTTTCCATTAATATTTTTACACCTGGTGTTGTGTCTGGCGATTGGGATATAAAAACAGTTGATTCTGTGCTTTCTGAGCATGAATATTATATTGTATTTGAAAAGTGAAGATGTGTATGTGAATTATACAAATTATGGCAAAATGTTCTGTTACCATTATTATGGAATTCATTACGTCCACATGCCAGTACCCGACGTACAGTTTTTAATTGCACACAATGGGAACACTGCCCGGCTCCACCAGTAGAGAGTTCTAAAACATATATAGATATATTTACATATTTTACTGGGAATGATGCTTCCAACCCTGAGTCATATTATTTCAAAATGCCAACAGTAAAATCAAGGAAAGCCTTGCTCACTAACACTTAAATTATTTAATCAAACGTATTTGGTTCTCAGTTAGCTATACAAGGCTATGAATTTTGGAAAATTACAATTGATTTAGACAGTTTGGGGAATGAAAGATTGGCTGGTTCAAGGCACAGACACCTTATTCAAAGCATGCATAATCCCATTGCAAGTTATTTTTGTAATGAAACGGTTCAGCAAACAACTTGCCTCCTAGTATGACTGTGTTATGCAGGGAATGTGTGGCCTATTTTCTTTGCTTACATTAGGGTCCATGGAAACCTGGTTGCACCACTACATGAGTAAAATTATGTTAACTCCTAGAACATAGACCCAGATTTACCAGTGTGTTGTGCTGTGAGAAAATCAGGATAATGTGCAGAATTTGGAATTATTTTCCAGTGTGAAACTTGTTTTGCGCTGAAATGTAAGCCTAAAGTAATGCAAAGTAGAGATATGTGCTACTTTGCTTCAAGGCGGCATACACTTGGAGTTACATGTGCATTCCCATGCAACCTCCCATGGGTTTTGATGCAAATTACCACCTACTAACTTTTCTCCAGTACTTTCAAACTTTGCAGTTCATGTGTGCTGTACTGTAAAGCACAAATACAAACTTGGAAAAGTAATAAACTTTGTTTAAGCATAGTACTGGAGTAGTGTAATTTTGGTTACAGAAATCATATAAACATGTAACTGGCATCATATATCGTATGTGCCTTAACATTGATAAAATAAAGTCAAGCACCAAAATGAATTATTGATGGTACATTCACTATAGAAGACTAGAGATTCATATAGCATGTGAAAGATCATAACTTGGCTATGACATTATGCTTTGAGAAAGATTAATCTGCTACATAAATACTGTGTGTAAACCGCTTTCATGTAAACGTGGTGCACTGCAAAGCCATATTATCAAAGTGCACATATACGTAGAAGCCTGTGAATACAGTGGTGTAATAAAGGCCTCAGCAGCCCCCGCAGTGAGGGGAGGGGTCTGAGCTCCAGGGGGCCCCTTCAGCACACTACTGTGGCCTGAGAGGTCCTGTGTGAGTCTAAAGGGGTGCCCCTCTACGTACTGTGCAGGGGGGGTCCCTCAAGTTTTTTTACGCCACTGTATGAATATCTTTTGTAAACCACATCTATGCAAATATTAGTCAAATGTATTGGTATTATATTGCCTAGAAACAATTTATTCCTATAACCATTTTATCCTTATATTGTGTTTAAGAGAATTTCACATAATCATATGTGAGTTAAAAGTCTGTATTGAACATGCTGTAATTAAGGCCTGTGTTTTATTTTGTATTTGAAACTTTCAATGCAAAGTCTGTTCTTGTTCAATTCCAGGTGGCTCTCTACTAGTCTTCAGTTAATAAGAAGCACATTGTTAAGTACAGATAAGGTGGCGTTAAGATGGGTTGCTAAGGTTGTGGAGCAGTCACGAGGAGCTGTAAGAAGAAACTCTCCTTTCGGATTCCTGAACATGAGAGTAATCCAAGATCGTGCAGATGTGTTCTGAAGAGAATACGGCCAGGGGGACCCAAATGCATGGGCCCCCCTGTGACCTCCTGCACCTATTCTCTGCCAGCCTTTTCATGGTGGTGCTTCCACCGTGAAACCGCTGGTGGAGAACGAGAGTGTAATCCCCCAGGCAACGCTGCAAGCAGCGCTGCCCTGGCAGATTAGGACCTCCACTACCGCCAGACACCAAGTTTCAAGATCCTGGCGGAGCTGGAGGTCAGGCCGCCAGGGTTGCAATTTGGCAGTTTGACCATGTGTGGCGGTCTATAGACAGCCACACTTTTATTAAGGCCCATAGTATGTTTTTGAAACTCATTTATGTAAATTCTACTTAGTCTGTAATAAATCCCTTTCTAAACTTTAAGTTCATCTCTGAGATTTAATGTGGGACAAGATGGGTTACACTGTCATTTAATTTAGTGAGCAAATGTGTTTTCTTGTTTCCCTTTGGGACTGCTAAAAGGATTTGTCCGGCTCAGAAGACTGAGAAAAAAGGCAGATCTCGATCACGTGTGTTCTAATGTTTATCTTAAACGGGCAAATTTGTAGTTCTCATTCACATTCACACATATGCATTTGAGCTATACCGCTTGAGTGAAGTTTCCATATATACACATTTTTCATTTATGATTGGTGCATTTATTCTGAAATTGTAAGATGCACTTATAATCATGTATTCTGGATGTGCATTGAATGTTTTATTGAGTTACCATGACCAAAGTCCTTATTCATTTATTTTCTTATGCTTAAGTTTCAACGTTTTGTTTGCACTGCAATGTTCTTTTTCATGGAGGTGCATTTGTGTGATCCCACAGTTAATGAAAGGCATATTGTGTATTAGAGATATTGAGGTCCGGGAGGATACATTGACAAGAACGAGAGGTGATAAAGAACTAAGAAGAAAAGCCTCCGATTCATGTATCAGGAGCAGTGAGACACTCAAGGTCATCCTGATGCTCAAACCGTGGGATAAGAGACTCAAGGGGAGTTGCAAATTTCAAATGTGAAAAGACAGAAAACTACTAGTGCTGATGACATTAATTCTTGAAGGATCTATGGCATTGTAGGAGGCTGGCCTGGCTTATAGTGGTTACCTGATGGTACTTACACCTTGTGCCAGGTCCAGTTATCCCTTATTAGTAGATTAGTAGTGTTCTAGCAGCTTAGGCTGATAGAGGTAGCTATAGCAGAGCAGCTTAGGCTGAACTAGGAGGCATGCAAAGCTCCTACTATGCCACTTATATCATATAGGGGGTCATTCTGACTCCCGCCGGGCGCGGTCACCGCGCGCCCGGCGGGAGCCGTCAAAATACCGTCCCGCGGTCGGAAGATTTTGAGTTTTCCCCTGGGCTGGCGGGCGGCCTTCAAAAGGCCGCCCGCCAGCCCAGGGGAAAACGACCTTCCCACCATGAAGCCGGCTCGTAATCGAGCCGGCGGAGTGGGAAGGTGCGACGGGTGCTACTGCACCCGTCGCGTATTTCACTGTCTGCTATGCAGACAGTGAAATACAAGCGGGGCCCTCTTACGGGGGCCCCTGCAGTGCCCATGCCATTGGCATGGGCACTGCAGTGGCCCCCAGGGGCCCCGCGACACCCCCTACCGCCATCCTGTTCCTGGCGGGCGAACCGCCAGGAACAGGATGGCGGTAGGGGGTGTCAGAATCCCCAAGGCTGGAGGATTCTGACGGGCAGCGGAAAACCGGCGGGAGACCGCCGGTTTTCCTGCACTGACCGCGGCCAAAGCGCCACGGTCAGAATGCCCTGCGGGGCACCGCCGGTCTGTCGGTGGTGCTCCCGCCGACCCTGGCCCCGGCGGTCTGAGACCGCCGGGGTCAGAATGACCCCCATAGTACTATATCACAAGAATCACAATACTCAGTGTTACTAAAAATCAAGATGCTTTATTTTAGTGACAATGTGTCAGAAATATCTCAGAGGATATACTCCCTTAGGAGATAAGTGAAATACACAAAATATACATACAAACCAAAATCAGGTAAGTAAACAGTAAAAGTAGTGCAAGTACTGTAGAATACAATAGGATGCAATAGGCCTAGGGGCAACACAAACCATATAATAAGAAAGTGAAATATGAACCATTTAGGGACCCCAGGCCTAGTGTAGTGTGTAGAGGGTCGCAGGGAGTGTAAGAAAACACTAAGGGTGCCCAACATACCCCACCCCAAGACCATGAAAAGTAGGACTAAAGTGACCCTACTTCCCCAGCAACACACTAAAGTCATGATAGGAGATTCTGCAAGGACAACAACTGACTGCAAAGCACTGAAGACGGATTCCTGGACCTGAGGACCTGCAAAGGAAGGGGACCAAGTCCATGAGTCAAGAAAGTGTCCAGGCGGGGCAGGAGCCCACTAAACCCCAGATGAAGGTGCAAAATGGCTGCCTCCCGGTGGAAGAAGCTGAAGATTCTCCAACAACGGAAGACGCCAGGAACTTCTCCTTTGCACAGAAGATGCCCCACGGCGTGCTGGAGGATGCAGAGTTGTTTTCACGCAGAAAAAATGCAAACAATCCTTGCTAGCTGCAAAGGTCGCTGTTGAAGAAAATGGGTGCTGCCCGGGCCCAGGAAGGACCAGGAGGTCGCCCCTTGGAAGAGGAGACAAGGGGGCACTCAGCAACACAGAAAGCCCATGCAGAAGTAGGCAGCACCCGCAGAAGCACTTGAACAGGGGTTCAAGAAATCTGCGCACGGCGGTCATCTCAACACAACAAAGGAGGGCCCCACGAAGCCGGTGGTCAACTCAGTGAGTTGAGCAATGCAGGACGGAGTGCTGGGGACCTGGGCTATGCTGTGCACGAAGGATTCCTTGAAAAAGTGCACAGAAGCCCTAGAAGCTGCAGTTCACGCAGTACACAGGATTACTGTGTGGCGTGGGGAGGCAAGGACTTACCTCCACCAAATTTGGACAGAAGGACTACTGGACTTTCGGGGTCACTTGGATCCAGCTCCTCTGTTCCACGGACCACGCTTGTCAAGATGAGAAGGGACCCAGAGGACCAGTGAAGCAGAAGTTTGGTGCCTGCGGTAGAAGGGGGAACATTCCGTTGGACCACTGGAGATTTCTTCTTGGATTCCAATGCAGGGTGAAGGCAGACAGCCCTTAGAGCATGCACCACCAGGAAACAGTCGAGAAAGCCGTCAGGATTAGGCGCTACAATGTTGCTGGTAGTCATCTTGCTACTTTGTTGCGGTTTTGCAGGCGTCCTGGAGCAGTCAGCGGTCGATCCTTGGCAGAAGTCGAAGAGAGAGATGCAGAGGAACTTTGGTGAGCTATTGCATTCGTTATCTGAAGAGAAACCCACAGGAGAGACCCTAAATAGCCCTCAGAGGAGGATTGGCCACCTAACCAGGTAAGCACCTATCAGGGGTCTCTGACATCACCTGCAGGCACTGGCCTCTTAGAGGCCTCCATTGTGCCCTCACACCTCTGCATTCAAGATGACAGAGGTCTGGGACACACTGGAGGATCTCTGGGCACCACCCCTGGGGTGGTGATGGACAGGGGAGTGGTCACTCCCCTTTCCTTTGTCCAGTTTCACGCCCGATCAGTGGCTGGGGGATCCCTGAACCGGTGTAGACTGGTTTATGCAAGGAGGGCACCATCTGTGTCCTTCAAAGCATTCCCAGAGGCCAGGAGAGGCTACTCCTCCCAGGCCCTTAACACCTATTTCCAAAGGGAGAGGGTGTAACACCCTCTCTCAGAGGAAATCCTTTGTTCAGCCTTTCTGGGACTGGGCTTCCCAGACCCCAGGAGGGCAAGAGCCTGTCTGTGGGTTGGCAGCAGCGGTAGCTGCAGTGAAAGCCCCAGAGAGCTAGTTTGACAGTACCCTGAGTCCATGCTGGAGCCCCGGGGATGCATGGGCTTGGCACCCCAATACCAGATTTGGCATGGGGGGACAATTCCATGATCTTAGACATGTTACATAGCCATATTTGGAGTTACCATTGTGAAGCTACATATAGGTATTGACCTATATGTAGTGCACATGTGTAATGGTGTCCCCGCACTCACAAAGTCCAGGGAAATTGCCCTGAACGATGTGGGGGCACCTTGGCTAGTGCCAGGGTGCCCTCACACTTAGTAACTTTGCACCTAACCTTCATTAAGTGAGGGTTAGACAAATAGGTGACTTATAAGTTACTTAAGTGCAGTGTAAAATGTCTGTAAAATAACGTGGGCGTTATTTCACTCAGGCTGCAGTGGCAGTCCTGTGTAAGAATTGTCTGAGCTCCCTATGGGTGGCAAAAGAAATGCTGCAGCCCATAGGGATCTCCTGGAACCCCAATACCCTGGGTACCTATGTACCATATACTAGGAAATGATAAGGGTGTTCCAGTGTGCCAATTAGAATTGGTAAAAATGGTCACTAGCCTGTAGTGACAATTTTAAAGACAGAGAGAGCATAAGCACTGAGGTTCTGGTTAGCAGAGCCTCAGTGACACAGTTAGGCACCACACAGGGAACACATTTAGGCTACAAACTATGAGCACTGGGGCCCTGGCTAGCAGGATCCCAGTGAGACAAGCAAAAACAAACTGACACACAAGTAAAAATGGGGTTAACATGCCAGGCAAGATGGTACTTTCCTACAGACACTGGTTCCCAACCTGTGGTCTGGGGACCCCAGGGTGTCCGCGAAGCCTCCTCAAGGGGTCCTTGACTGCTTAGAAAATTAATTAATATTAACAGATTAATAAAGTGTATATAAATAAAGTGGGTAAATGTAGAACTGAAAATGTTAAAATGTACTGAAAATGTTAAGGAATTTGAAATTGGAGGCTATAAATTAAATTAGTGTCCTCAGATTGATTCGTAGGAACAGTGGAAGTGCATCAAACAGAATATAGTATGGATGATGTGTGGCTTCAACTGAATTTAGAGAAGCTTCAACCTTCCTGTTAAAATTAAAATGTATTTTTTTTATTTTATTTGTTTGCAAATTAAATAAAAAGTGTTATCATTTGTGTATGTGTTTGATGGGATGCTTGTTTCTCTATTTTTTGTGTACTGTTTTGCAGTTCAAATTATCGACAATGTTTAGGCCTGGGTCCTTGGCTTCTAGTAATGACTCAGTGGGGCTCCCTGGATTCCAATAATAAATCAGTGAGGGTCCCTGGGTTCCATTAATGATAAAGTGGGGGTCCACCGAAATTAAAAGGTTGGAAACCAATGGTCTATGGGGTTAAATGGTACTCACACAGTTAGCCCAGAAAGCAGATTCTCTTTAGACTCTGAGGTGGACTGACTTCTCTACCCTTTTTCTATTTGTGTGGCTTCATGCTATACAACACCTCTCTTGGAGAACTTCTATTGAAGTCTCCACTATGCTGCCACTTTCCTAGTTTCCCAGAACTAATTAGGATTTCCTGACTTTAGTTTACTTTAGACTTACATTTAGATTATTTTAGATTTATCTATGCTTAAACAAGACGATCGAAGCTTGTACTCTGAGCATCAAATTCTGTTTCTTATCTTTTGTATTGCCTCTACTGAGATTATTGTATGCCTTATGCTATTGCGATTTATTCTTATTCAGCATTTTGGTTCACCTTTGGTGAGTCTGTACTTATTATAGCATGCTTCTGTGTTTCATTTACATTAGTTTGGCCCTTAATTTGCAATGAACTCATTTAACTTTATTTACCGTCTCTTGGTCCTGTAGGCACATTTTTCATCCTTCACAGGAATCAAATGCTTCACTGAGGCTGACAGACCTGTTGACCTGGAAAGAGTGTGGTGAACCATACACAAATTTACATTAACACCACCCAGACAATTTAGACACCATGACCAATATAGTCACAGAAGGAAACCTCCAATCAGGAATAAAGTTATTGTTATAAAAACAATGTGCAAAATCAAATTATAAAGATATATGATCACCATAGGTTGCCCAACGCGGCGAAACAAATTCAAACGGGTTAGCATTAACGCTATTAGACATTCAAGAAGAATCAAACATATCCTCAATGCAATTATCTAAGACACATTTGGGTTGGCCATAGGTTGTCTCTACAGCTAACTAAATTAGGAAGTGCATGCGTGGGGACAAACACAAGCGGGTACAAATACAAAAAAAGACAAAAATAATTTGAGAACAATATATCTTGGACTACAGAATATTAGCTAGACAAATTAAAAGAGTGACTGTCAGCATGATAGATTCTATTCTAAAAAAAGGGACATACTAAGGGGTAATCAGTAATGAGATATACCTCTCCAAGGGACCACATTCAAGGCAAAGCCTCTAGATCAGCAGCAAAATCCAGTCAGGCATGTCATCAGGGAAGGTGCAGAGAGAAAATCTGGGACAAAGGGGGGGGTGAAGAACTGCAGAGAGACGCTGCTAAACTTACATAGTCTGTCACTAATAAAAAGCACACAAATTGCTCTGATTTGTCAGTTCAGTGGCCTCACATCACGCAAAAGGGGCATCATCCAATCAAAAATTCAATAAAATGTCAGGTTGCAACAGTCTATTAATTTCCCATGCCCAGCCTAAGATCATCTCCTCTTCCTGTGTGCCTCCAAATTATGGAAACAATTTTATGTCTTTGCAACAATCCAGTTTTTTTCCCAGGCTTTAAAAATATGATCAGTTCCATGTGAATCTAAACAGAATGATACAAAATGTATCTCAATGACAACCGGACACAGTTCTTCTACTGTTTAACAATAGCCTTTTACAAATGGAACTTTGCTTCTCATGAGAATCTGAAAGAAAGCTTCATGTTAGGAAAAATAATGATTCATCACATTTATATAACTGCAAAATAAGAGCTCTTCAGAAGTAAGATATGCTAACACAAGGAATATAAAATGCATTAAAAATACTTGCTAATGAAAAGCACATAATATGCAACTTGTAAATTCAGCATTGAAATTAACCATCAGAATAAGTAAAGTATTTAATTATAAATTGTAAAACTTTATTGGATCACATTAGGTATAACAAAGAAGTGCATTATTCTCATTTGCACTTAACATTAAACTCATAAATCACACATTAAGTATTAGAAAACCAAATTCATTTTGATACTAGCAATTAGTCTAGAGTCTAAAATATTCTTTAACATTATTTATATTTCTCTAACATATTGTTTGATAAGGAAGGCACAATTGTGACCACCAAAAATGGAAACATGAGTGCTTTTAAATTAGTGTCAATGCAGCTTTCTACTTTAGGCTGTCAAACATGAGACATGAATTGTCACCTTCTGCTGATATCTGGGTCACTAAAAGCATTACTAAAATTTACGTTCCAACTGTCCTTAATGTGTGATCCAATGCACTACACTTAAACTAACTCTCCTTTACCACTTAGGAATCCCAAAAGATCTATCCAAGGAATAATGGTATGAACAAGGGCCCAGTGCTCCAGCAGTACTTAGTACTGAAAGGGTACTCTTCCTGTACAAAATGCATTCTACACATCATGTCCAAACCCTTTCACTGTAGTGAAAGGGTGAACTACAGTGCATGAGTGTGTTCGAGCACCAGCAAGCCAAACATGCACCAGCACCAGGGGACAGAGGAACAGCACTGTATCTTAGTAGACGTGGTGCTAGTTCCGGGCCATTACCTTAAATATTTTGCTCTGAGGTTTGTCGCAGGACTGCACTGTCACAGAGATCTACAGGCATATTTACAGGAGGTGTTAGTCATGCTTGCACAACGCATCGTGGTACATGTATGACACAAACCTCTAAGTCATATTTTTGATGCCACTCAAAGCCACTTTGCGTGGCTTTGAGTGGTTCTAAAAATATGGAGTAATGGACTGCAGCACAAATTGCTGCATTGTATTACTCTGCACAAGGGAGGCATTCCAAGGGCGTTGCATAGGTATTCCCACGGAACTCCCAGGGTTTTGGTAAACCTGGGAAGGGCAAAAAAAGATACACCTCTCTAGGAGAGGCTTAACGAGGAGAAATATCTTTATTTATCCTCATTACTTCCTCTTTCTGAGGTCTGTCGCAGGACTGCACTGTCACCGAGATCTACAGACATTTTACAAGAGGTGTTAGTCATGCTTGCACCACGCATCTTAGTACATGCACGACGCAAACCTCTAAGTCACATTTTTGATGCCACGCAAAGACACTTTGGTGGCTTTGAGTGGTTCCAAAAATATGGAGTAATGGAGTGCAGCACAAATTGCTGCATTGTATTACTCTGCGCAAGGGAGGTATTCCATGAGCGTTGCATAGGTGTTCCCACGGAACTCCCATGGTTTTTGGTAAACCTGAGAAGTACCAAAAAGATACTCCTCTCTAAGAGAGGCGTAACAAGTAGAAATATCTTTATTTCTCCTCATTACCTCCTCTTTGTATTTGTGCTGCAGAATGCAGCATACGTAGATAAAGGAATAAAAAATGTTCTAGCATACAAGTCAATAATTTTCAATACTATTAAGGAAACGGAGACAAGGATTATGCTTATTTCTCTCTTTACTACAAATTAACAGAAGCCAATTAAAACACTTTAATGACAAACAAACTACTTTGTCCACAGAACCCCAGTAGTCCGCATTGTCCACCAATCCCAGGTCTGCCCCCTGTATATCTGTCTCTGCCAACAGTCCTTCCTCTTTCTTTGCAATCAAAACCAAACAAATACATGACTTCTTGGAACTGGAATCCCCACATAGAACTGTCTCACTGTCGACTGTCGGCCGGCTTGAAGATTACCAAACTCTCTTAATCCTATGTCTTCACAGAAACGGTGAGGTACCTTTGTTCTCTGCCCCTGGAGAATAATAAAAGAGATACCCAAATAACATCTAATCTCTAATCATGATATGACTGTGGCATTACAATTATTCATTCAACTATCATGCATAGCATCATCAACAAATTTAGCACGGTAAATACAAAAAAAAATTATCTTCAGGGTGGGCTAATCCTCACCTCTGTGCCCTTAAAAGAATTGAAAATTCTTGACATGTAAACTAGACATTTTTTTATTCTATGTCAGGACCGGAGGCTTCGGATTATGCTAGTTCAAAGCTGATCCACCACTGCAGAAACAATATCAACAATAGGTTTGTGATAGAAAACTTAAAATGTGGAGTCTGAGGACCAAACAGCCACCCTCATAATGTCCACCAAACGAGAACACAGAAACATCTATTCCAGCTTCCCCCAATAGCAATGTAACCCACCATGCCAAAGTTGCCACACATACTCAACCAAAGGGTTTCTATAAAGAAATGAGCAATTGCCCGTATCTCTTCGAATCTCACGAGTACACTCTTCATAGGCTTTCAAACATTTGACAATACATAGTTTCTGATGGTGAAGAAAAGGTGGATAAGTAACACATCTAGAAGCTGTCTTTGTACGACTCGAGATAGTAAAAGAAACTCCCGAAGGAGTAAATACTCTACCTGCTAAATCCAGTGCACGGTAATCTTGTTGACATGGCGGTAGACAAAGTAAAATAGTTAGTTTTGTTGAGATTTGCTTACGTGAAAGGTCTTTGTTACAAGGCCTTGCTCTCAAGAACTGTAAGACTATATCTACATCCCATAGTGAGGAGTATCTGGGCTGAGGAGGCTTAACCATTCTAATACTGCGCATCAATTTATATATTAACGGGTGTTCATCTACCGGTTTCCCTTCTAGGTGAGGATGACCTGCTGAAATTGCTGATCTAAAATTGTTCATGGTTTTGTAAGCCAAACCTTGTGATGCTAGAATGAAAGAAAATTAACCATCATACTAATATTCGTCCCAAAGGGATCAATACATTGTTCACTACACCAATGAACCCATCTTCTCCACGAAGCCTCATATATTTTGTGAGAGGAAGAGGCCCAAGACGGGATAAGAAAAGCAAAGCTTTGTCTGAAACTCCAGGCACTTGCTATCATCTCCATAAATTTTCCACGCCATAAGCTATAACTGCTTATTACTATCAGAGGATGTGGAGATCCCACTGGGTCCAGGGATAGACCCGGATCCTTGGCATCGCAATCGGTTGTGCACACAACATTGACATCGCAACTGGGAACCATGGTTGGGTTTTCCAAATGGGCACCAACAAAACTAATTCCACCTTCTGTCTCCTCACCTGAGAGAATACTCTCTGAATCATGGAAAAGGAGGAAACGCATAAAGCATCTCCCTCGCCCATGATTGCAGTAAGACGTACATTCCCAACGCTACAGGATCCGGTCTCCAACTGTAAAATCAAGTTAGTTGAGCATTTAGTCTCGAGGCAAACAGATCTATCGAACAAGGGCCCCACTGAAGATTCAAATAGTGAAAAGATTGAGGGCTGAGCTTCCAATTGCTGCCATCCCTGGGGAAACAGAAGTTCCAATCCGCAACCAGATTGGCATGACCCGTCACTGAAATGTGATGCTGCAGGCAAAACTGCCAGAATTCCTTCACAGTCTCCACCAGAACACGAGATCTGGTCCCTCCTAGGTGGTATATACTGAACCGCTGAAATGTTGTCCATGCGTAGAATAATGCAACATTTTGCTTGTCGAGGAGAAAGGGAGTAGATCGCAAACAGTCCTGCTAATAAGTTCATATGGAGTGTCAATCAATCAATCAATCAATCAGGGATTTGTAAAGCGCACTACTCACCCGTGAGGGTCTCAAGGAGCTGAGGAGGGGAGGGGGGCAGAGGTGGGGGGAGGAAGTTGCTGCTATTGCTCAAACAGCCAGGTCTTGAGAAGTTTCCTGAAGGTAAGGAGGTCGTTGGTCTAGCACAGGTGGGTGGGAAGTGTGTTCCAGGTTTTGGCGGTGAGGTGCGAGAATGATCTACCGCCAGTTGTAGTTCTGCGGATGCGTGGGACAGTTGCAAGGCCGAGGCCGGCGGAGTGGAGATGCCGGGTTGGGGTGTAGAAGGAGAGTCGTCTTTTGAGGTATTCTGGTCCGGTGTTGTGCAGTGCTTTGTGAGCGTGGGTGAGGAATTTGAAGGTGATTCTCTTGTTGACTGAGAGCCAGTACAGTTTTTTCAGGTGGCCTGTGATGTGGCAGTGGTAGGGATGTCCAGGATGAGGCGTGCGGAGGCATTCTGGATGCGTTGCAGCCTCTTCTGGGGTTTGGCTGTGGTTCCCGCGTAGAGGGCATTGCAGTAGTCCAGTTTGCTTCTTACGAGGGCTTGAGTGACAGTTCTTCTGGTTTAGGTGGGTATCCATTTGTAAATCTTTCGGAGCATGCAGAGGGTGTTGAAGCAGGAGGAGGAGATGGCGTTGACTTGCTGGGTCATGGCTAGTGAGGGGTCCAAGATGAATCCTAGGTTGCATGCATGGTCGGTGGGAGTCGGAGCAGTTCCGAGAGTGGCAGGCCACCAGGAGTGATCCCATGTGGAGGGGGTGCAGTTGAAGATGGGGACTTCCGTCTTGTCGGAATTGAGTTTGAGGCAGCTGCTCTTCATTCGGTGATGGCCTTCATTCCTTTGTGGAGGTAGGTCTTGGTGGAGTCCTTGGTGAGGGAGAGGATCAGTTGGGTATCATCGGCGTATGAGATGATGTTGAGGTTGTGGGATTGGGCTATGTTAGCGAGTGGGGCCATGTAGAGGCTGAGGGACGAACCCTGGGGTACGCCCCAGAGGATTTTGGTGGCCTCCGAGCGGAATGGGGAGAGGCGGACTCCCTGGATTCTGCTGGTGAGAAAGGAGGTGACCCAGTCGAGGGCTCTGTCGCGGATTCCAGCATTGCCAACTCCTCTGGAGACCACTGGCCTCCTGTCTGAACCGAACTACAACGAGCTCCCCAGCCCCATCGGCTGACATCCGACTCTATAATCATCTCTAGGACTGATGCAAAAATGGCTCTGCCGTTCCATGTGTGTGTGCTAGCCACCAAGTGATCTCCCCACTGACTTCCTCCGACAGCCCAATCTGTTCCACAGAGGATAAGCCCTTGCGAAGATGCATGATTTTCAGGCGTTATAAGGCTCGGTAATGAAGAGGCACCGGAAAAATCGGCTGAATATATGAGGCTTATAGACCCACCAAGCATGCTAGGGTCTTCAAAGATATAGTCGGAGAGGCAAGGGCTTTCCTCAACTCTTCCTCCCTTCCACAGAATTCTGTGACTCTGGACGCGGTCAAGACTGATTTGTCTGAGTTGATAAGGAACCCTAGATCCTGTAGGAGGTGGACCATCCAAGACAGATGTAACAAGACTGACTCTTCTGTTTGAGCCATGATCAGAATGTCGTTGAGATATGTAATGAGGTGAACGTCTCTTTCTCTGAGGAACTGCACCACCAGTCTTAAGAGCTTGGTGAAACACCAGGGTGCGGAAGAAAGACCGAAAGGGAGAACAGCAAATTCATACCATTAATCTTGCCAATGGAATTGGAGATATCAACGGTGTGGCTAGAATATAGGCACTATAAGATATGCGTTCTTAAGATCTAGTTGCGCTAGTCTCCTTCCTGAAGAAGATCTCTTTAGAGATGGGTACCCTCCATCTTGAAATGACGGTAGACCACCCAGGAGTTGAATTCCTTCAGATTGAGTATAAGACATGAACCCTCGCCTTTTTTCTGTACTAGGAAAATAGAACTGACAAACCCGGAAGGGTGGGGTCTCGTTCTGGTGATGGCCCGTTTCCGTAGAAGGGCTTCTACCTCTCTGTCCATGAAAGTGCTCTCTATCTTGGAAAAATGAATGGATCGAGGAATTGAGTTCTATTGAGGGGAGGCATAAAACTCTAGTTTGTAACCCTGCACTGTCTGTAGAACCCAAGGGTCCTGGGAAATGCGTTCAGAAGCCGTAATGTTTTCCTTCAATCTCTCCCCCAGAAAAACATCTGTGAACTGAATAATTCTCACCTGTAGATGTACCTTTGGGGGAGTTGAAACTTCCTTGGTTGTTTCTGAACCCACGACCTTGGCCTCTCCGGGCTCTCGTAGGGTAGAATCCAGACCCAGAGTAAGGACTTTGGCCTTGTTGAGTGTAGCTTCCAGAGGTCTGGAAGAATCTGCGGCCTGGCGTTCGACCACTGCAGCTGCTGGCTCCGATAGAAAGGCCCTTGTTGAACATCTTCTTCATTGAAGATTGGGCCTTGTCTAACGCAGAAAATGTAGCTACGTACTTCCCCAAGTCCTTGACAAATTTGTTGCCAAAGAGCACACCATTCGCCAAAGAAACTGCCTCATTAGGGGCCCATTCTGCTAGCTTAGGATCAATGCGCATCAAAAAGGATCATCTGCGCTCAGGAGACATAGTGTAGTTTGCGTTACCCAAAAAACAGATGGCTCGCTGAGCCCATTCCAACATAGTTTGGGGATCCAGAGGTGTATTGGATTCCTTAGACTGGACAGCAAGCTCTAAAATCTTTGTGAGTGGGCCAGATATATCTAAAGGTTTATCTTGACAGCCTTACCAGGCTCGGTCTAAACCCTTCTTCGGGTCCTTAGAAAACCTTTTAATGGTTGCCATGTTTGGATCTAGATCACGCGTATCTGCCACTTTGCCAAACAATGAGGGTCGAGGGTATACAGAACGGAGAGTATTGCACCCTTTCAAAGACGGTCTTGCACATAATGTGTTACCTCTGCACATGGAATCCACTCCTTGGAGCGTGGATGGATAATGTTTTCGGGATCAAAGGATAAGGTGCGGGGAACTTGGTCACCTTCTTGTAGGTTGTGAGACTTTCGCTTGCGTTTGCCTGACGGTTTAGGTTTGTCATGTTCCTGGTCAGAACCCGATGAATGTGAGATTGAAGAAGGAACCCCTTTTGTCTGAATAGAAGATTCCATACCGGTCTCTGGGACTTCTAATGCTGGAAAGGAACCATAGTCATTTTCCTTTATAACGGACGCAGCCATTTGCACCAGGATTTCCGCAGATGAGGCTGCTTCTCTTGAGGCTCGTCGGGCAAAGCCCACATCAGAAGTCTGGACATGCTTGGAGCCAGAGCCAGGAAGAGAGCGCCCTCTCAATTCACGTTGGCCAAATCTTACAAGTGGCTGAGTAAAGGGTTTCAATGCCCTGATAAAGCCTGATTCACTGAGTCCTGGACATGATATCCCAGGGCTTCAACCAATCTCTCCTCCATATGATGCTCATCAGCTGTTTCAGGAAGGTCCTGAAAATACTCATCCTCCTCAGCGTAGTATGCCATGATTTTGATCAGGATGAATGAAAGTGTTCACAATTGGTGGGGGAAGCCCCAGCAGGAAGAAGCTCACAAAGTGAGTTAAACAACTTTTTCAGTATAAAATATAGCAGGATAAAATGTGGAGGGGGCTCCTGCTGACAGCCTCTGAGGCAGAGCCTTGCAACGCATAATCGCCCCGTCGGACCTTCAAGGGGGCTAAGTATAGCTCAGTAAACATGAGCGTGCAGCGTTCTCTCTGATCTCTGAGTCAAACACGGAGGAGATCAGGGAGGATGCATGCGCGTCATGGAAATAGAAAGAGGACTAATCCTCTTTGAATGCGGTCCTGGTCTAGGAGTCTCCTGGGCTCCTAAGCTTCTCAACACGGGCAAAGCCCTTCATGCATACCAGCACATCCTCGGAGGTGACAGCGCTTCAGTCTGAGACAGAATAAACAGACTGCAGGATCTGGAGCCAACGCATGCTTCCCAAGCAATCATTCTTGCGTAGCGTCTTGAATGATAAGGAAGCACGTGACGCGCTTTAGGGCCCCGCTCTCGCTCCATGCTGCTCCTGTATGTTTTTTTAAACAATATTATAAAATGAATGCCATTTTTGTACACCACAAAGAAGTAAGTGTGAAAAAGGTCACTTATCTGTTGGCTACAAGCAGCAAAGAAAGAGGAAGGACTGTGTTGGCAGAGACAGATATACAGGGAGCAGACCTGTGATTGGTGGACAATATGGACTACTGGGGTTCATGAGAAAAGTAGCTTTTTGTTATAAAGTGTTTTAATTGGCTGCTGTTAATTTGCAGTAAAGAGAGAGATAAGCATAATCCGAAGCCTCTGGTCCTGACATAGAATATGCCTTTAATTAATGTTTTTGTGCAGGAAGGTAGTCCTTCCTACACAAAACCAATGCTGCATGCAACAGAGGCACCTTTTCCCTATGGTGCAAGGGTGCCACCCATGGTGCACCCAGTGCTTAATTTGTAAATAAAAAGGTGCCGGTGCTCAAAGCCCTCCTCAAACACGCGGCTGCAGCAATTAAATATGCGAGCACGGAATACTGAGGCAGCATAATCCTGAAGCCATCCTGGGCCTCTCCAATCCATTTAAAGCCACTCCCTGTCCCTTCAGCTCCCCCTCGCAGTGTTCTACTTTCTCTCTTTGTGACGCTTTTTCGTTTTTCCCTTCATCCGTCTTTCCCATATGTATCTTTTGCTACAGCAAATGCTCGAGGCCGAAGAATAAGCCCCGGCCCTCAAAAATAAGTGCCGGTGCTCATCACCGGAAACAACAAGCACAAAATAAGCACTGGGTGCACCAGCACAAGGGGAAAAGGACAGGAATGAGCCCTGAGGAATAGGGCACATGCCTGTCCTTTCCCAGTGAGGCAGTTCAGTTCAGCAAGGTTACTTGACGCGCTGCACTGTGTCACTTTCCATAAGTATGGGCCCTAATTTCGCAAAAAGCTCGCACCTGACTGCACATGCTCAGAGTCAAGGGTGAGTCTGAAAAGAGAGATCTGTGCTGACTCGCCTGTTCACTCATTATTTAATCTGTGCAAAATAACGAACAATGCCCAGCTGAAACTAATTTACAGCCTTCTGCCTGCCAGAGCCGGCGCGAGCGCCCTGAGACCCGCGTGACCCGCCGCGCCCACAGCACGCAGAGATCAAGCCGGCTGCCACGGAAAACCCATCTGCTTTGGAGAGTCGCAGAATTGCCTCGGACAGCTGATTAACAGCATCAGGTCCAGGGGCTGTCCATTGGAAAGTGGGCACTGCTGCCAGTGCCCAGCGCCGTTTTTATGTGTTTCCTCTTCCTGGCTTTTTGCTTTCAAACCATTTAAGACAAATTGAACAGCAATCAAAGGGAGGAACAGTAGAGAATGCTGCAAGGCAATCTGAGAAGCGGGCGCCATTGATCCGTCTACAAAGGAGCTGAGTGCATTACCGTTTCACATGCGATATGAGAGTGATTATACATAACAGTACTGCATGTAATTATGCTCTTGCCTAAAATTTTATATTGAAATACATAAAAACCATCAAAGGAGAAACTGCATCAAGCGGGGTATGTCATTAAATATAAATTGTAACGTATATGCTGCATTTCTGAGGTGAAGGCTTTCGAAATGCCATCATGTTTCAGCTTCATGTTTACATTTTATCTGTTCAGGAAAGCTTGGTGTTTTAAAACACCATGTTATCTTAAAAGGAATGACATTTCTAAAGTCCTGGCATCAAGGACAGTGGAAACCGTTCTTTTTGCAAGCACTGGCATGCAAACACAGGCGAACAAAGATGCTGTGTTAACACATTGATGTTTGCTTCAAACGCTGGGAACACAACACTGGGCCAAAGCATGGTACCAGATTATGTAGCTGTTTGAGGGTAAGACGTTTCAGAAGCATCCGCAATTGTCTAGGTGCCAGTGGAAAATGCCAACGCGCAACAGTTAAGTGCGGCAATTGTCTACAACCGCAGACACTGATGACGCAGAAAAAGAAGGACCAACGTATATTCATATATCATGTAACCAAAATCA
Source organism: Pleurodeles waltl (assembly GCF_031143425.1). NCBI lineage: Eukaryota > Metazoa > Chordata > Amphibia > Caudata > Salamandridae > Pleurodeles > Pleurodeles waltl. The sequence goes on along the minus strand of NC_090444.1, from coordinate 1,792,150,287 downwards.
TATAACGTAGTGTGATTTTAGCAAAGAAAATAATGTACGTGGGAAATTGTGCCCACGGGGTAGTTCGCCATTATTATAAACTAGCTTAATTAATCATGGAGAATTGACAAATGTAGTAATCCGTCATAATTGCAAATGTATTCTATGATTTTCTTGTTGAAACTGTGTGTGTTTAGCTTAAATTTAGCAGAGGCTTTGGCATAGTCGCCTGGTCTCAGATTCTAACTGCCTGGTTTTCACTTTTATTAACAAACACATTATTTTACACTAAGGCTGTATTTCTCCAGTAGAGATGACTAATACACTTATCTCCAAGGTTTCGTGCTAGGCCGGTTTCATCCTCTTTGATGGAAGGTCAGCTCCTGCAGGTGCAGACAATAAAGACTCTAAGATAAAATTAATTGGCAAACTTTGTTGCAACTTGTGTTCCAAGGCTCCAAGGACAATGTATGCATAAATGAGTACTAGGAGAAAGACACTATTCATTGGTCAAATTGAAGCCACCCTATGAACCCTCCAATGGAAGACCCTGCAGAATTTGGAATGTTTCTTACTTAAACCCACCGGTCAAAGAGAAGTCAGCCATTTTCCTTGATGCCATATTTGAAGCCAAATGCCAGACGCCATCTTAGACGCTATCTTGATGCCCTTTTCTCTATTCCAGAGAAAGAGACTTTAAGAATTCTCACCCTAGAGACTTTAACGTTAATTTGCCCCGTCTTGCCCATGCAGTAACTTTGCCTCATTCTCCTTGCTGCTGCAAAGAAACTTGCCCTTAACTTTGCCCCTTGAAATCTGCCCCATGCTGATCGAACCGGTACCTGAAGGATGAAGACTTTCTTGAATGCTGATTATATTTGGTAATTATGAAAGGATAATTGTATTATGCATTGTGTTTTTCCTTTTAGGTACCAACTGATATTTTGATAGGGCCCAAGCTAGAAGTTTTCCAAATTTGTGTTGACTAAATTCGTTTTGCATGAAGCCCCACATGCCTATGCTAGTTAGAGGTTAGTTGAGGTATTCATTTGATGTACCATGTTGAATTGAAATCTTGTTATGCTGATCGATGTATGCAATTAGTCAAATTCAGTTACTCATATTAGTGATATGCATTTCCATAACCAAATGAATCATAATCCAGATTTTGCGTAGATTGCGTTTCTTCCGCCATTATGTTCAGCTAGTAATGTTCGTATACATATATCATTTGATTTTGAGACTCATATATATTGTGTTAGCTTTGTTAATATAGGGAAATAAACTCATTAACTTTTAATAAACTGGTGTGGTTATTCATGACTGAAAGGTCATGGTGCGTCAAAATACCAACTGTTATTGATTCCTAATGTGTTATTTTGATCTATTAATTGAGTATTGGGTATCGATTACCAGAGTTATTGATTATTGACTTAAGTGATCCGACTATTCTAGGATGAGGAGAACCCAACTCAGCTAAAAGGTTCACCGCCCTCCAACGTGTCCAAGTATAAGTAATTTATAAGGACTGGACGCGTTATGAACACCAACCAATAGATGTCTAGATAACAATGTAATCGACCAATAGAGAACCGGTTCTTGGGTACTGTGTGTAACTATCCTCAAACAACACCAGCCAATAGATGTCTCAATAACAATGTCATCAACCAATCCAGAACCCGTTCTTTGGGTGCTGTGTGTAACTTTCCTCAAACCTGTGCACTTTGCCACTAATAGGAAATCATGAAAATGTTTTGTAACACATTGCATTGCATTTATAGTCTATACAATATCAGAGATACATTTGACGAAGAATCACCTACATAACAACATTTTGGGATTAACATAGTTTGCATAAATTAAGTTTTTTTTATGGCTTTGTGACAGATGCACAAGTTCTTGAGTTTGATTTATTTAGCTTTTAGGTGCCAGTGGAGCTGTTGAGGATGGTGCGATATAGGTGCTCAGCAAGGAAGGGCAAGGAGTCTAGTTGACATGGTCTTTATCAACTCTAGTTTTTTGAGTTGTTACTGAGGAAGACCAAGGCAAAGAGTTTTGCAGAATGAGAGGCGTGAGAACTGATTACTCAAATAGCAGTGAAATGAGATCAGAATGGTAGAAGAGGGACAATCTTATTATGCACCCGTGGCGAACTGAGCCGAGCAGTCTATTTTAGCATCAAAGGTAAAACCTAGATTACATACAGTGAACAGCAAAGTGGGGCAGTTGTCTAGAGAGGATGGCTACGGAAACCCAAGACCTCTGTTTTGTCTGAGTTTAATTTCAGACAGTTACCTTCATCTAAGCTGCTACAGGAGCACCTGGATACCCCCTCGGGTGATTGATTAGTGCACTATACAAATTTTCATAGCATAACAACAAGCTGATTTGAAATTTATTGGGCTGAGTCTAGCTCATCATCTATTCCTAGGATGATTAACGTATCATGAGCATAAACAATCATCTCTAAACTAAAATACTTTATTAGTTAAGATAACAGGACAACATGAATGTTGAATATTATACATCTGAGTGATGAGCAATACATCCAAAGTCAGTTTTTGAAACCATATTCACAAGGACGAATGTTGACACCACGACCAGTGATCATCGAGGAAGGAGCAGTGCCAGCCACGGGCTTTGTCCAAGTTAGCAGCCTAATCCAGTCTGCACAGCATGACTGAGAGACACAAAGTCCAATGATGTAGAGAGAAGCAGCAAAATTAGAGGGAGCTATTCCCACCTCATCATGAATCATTTGAAATTGACGCATCACACGCAGCAGAGCTATTTCCGTGCCATAATAGGCACAGAAGCCTGCTTGGGCACAATAAAGGATGGAATGGTGGCTGATTAAGTATGAAAGTTGTTTATTAATCTCTTTTTTTGGCTATATTAGTTGTAATAAATAAAGTAGAGATGGAAGAGAATTTGTTAATATGACAGGGTTAAGTGAATGTTCACAACTTGGAGGATTAGTGACCGTATCAAAAGAGGCAATAATGAGTGAAATGAGGACCAAAGCCAGACTCTCAACTGCTAGAAAATGGAGTGGGAAGAGGTTTAGGAGGACTCCAATTTAATCATAATAATAGTGGTTAGTGGCACTGCCACTAGTAGAAGAAAATTTAGAAAGGAGACTATGGGTGTGATTATCATTGACAGGTATCTCGTAGGCAGATGCAATGGGTGGTGTTGAAAAGTTATACTGGATAATTTGTATTTTAAATCAAAAGACATAACAAGTGATTCACAGCAGAAAAGTCTCAACATAGTTGTTGCGAGCCACTCACCTGAACTCCAGGTGGTTCCGAATGGGCGACGATAATCCCTGAATCTCAATGCGAACTGACAGGGCAGCAATGAAGGACACACTGCAATCCTAGGAGTTTCCAGGAGATGAGAGAAAAAGAGATAATTACCAGGACTTCTGCATGTTCGGATTTCTCTACTCTGGGCACTGCTGGGCTCAATGACATCTGGATTGTGGTTCTGGATTCAGGATACTGGGAATCAGGATTATTGTCAACATCAGGACAGCGCGTGCTCTACGGGCGACGTAAATGCAAAAACCCAGTCCTTATGCAAAGGCATATTTCATGCATTATGTTTCTATGCAGTATGTTAACCTTTTGAATTGCAGAGCTTTTACCTTGAAAAGTCATTGATGCTGTTTGTAATTCATTGTTCATTTGCAAGGCTTGTTTGCAGGACTCCAGGGTGTGGTCCTTTATTCTAAGACTTTCTAGAAGCCTTTCTTGCAGCATGGTTGGGTGTGGCCCGTGGGCGGGGCTTGGCTCTATATAAGGGAGCCAGCCCAGCTCCACGTGCTCACTATTCAGAGGTCCCGGTGCAGAGCAGCAGCATTTTCCAGAGCTCATGTCCCGGAGGCCTATCCAGTCATTTCCAGGCCTGCACTCGTTTATTTGGTGATCTTCTAGCAGGGCGGTAAGGCGGAGGTCAGGTTAGGCCCCCGACTCAGTTTTCCAGTGACACTCGAGTTTTGGGCCTAAACTTAAAATCGCGCGTGTGATTGTTTTTCTTGCCATTTGTATTGTGAATTTCAAATCGGCAACAGTGTGCGCAATTCCTTGCAGGCATTTACTTCTTAGCATTCAGATCGGCAGTGTGCGCGATCATTTCATGGCATTTGTATTGTGAATTCCGAATCAGCAACAGTGTGCGCGATTCCTTCCAGGCATTTACTTCTTGGCATTCAGATCAGCAGTGTGCGCGATCATTTCATGGCATATGTATCCTGAATTCCGAATCGGCAACAGTGTGTGTGATTCCTTCCAGGCATTTACTTCTTGGCATTCAGATCGGCAGTGTGCGCGATCATTTCATGGCATTTGTATCGTGAATCCCGAATCGGCAACAGTGTGCGCGATTCCTTCCAGCCATTTACTTCTTGGCATTCAGATCGGCAGTGTGCGCGATCATTTCATGGCATGTGTATTGTGAATCCCGAATCGGCAACAGTGTGCGCAATTCATTCCAGGCATTTACTTCTTGGCATTCAGATCAGCAGTGTGCGCGATCATTTCATGGCATTTGTATCGTGAATTCCGAATCGGCAACAGTGTGCGTGATTCTTTCCCGCCATTTAACTCTTGAATCATAGATCGTCAGTGTGCGCGATCGTTTCATTGCATGTGAATCTAGATGTTCAAATCGGCAACAGAGTGCATGATTCTTTCCTGGTGTTTAAGTTTTGAATTACAGATCGGCGGAGTGCACAATCATTTCTAGACATTAAAACCTAGATGTGCAGTTTTAATTAAAGTGCATAATATTCCCTGAACATTTTGAGTCTTGAAACTCTTCATCAGAGAGTGACATAGCAGTGTTACTCAAGGTACTTGTACAGTTCATTCATGCAGAGAAAAAAACATATGCTCTTTGATTCTTGCTACAATGCAGAAATTATTCTAAGAAGTATTTTGGAGAGAGTTTATTGTTCAAAATATAATATGTTAATTCTGGAATGTTTATGATAAAATCTTGCATAACCTTTCTTGATTTCCAGGTACCTAGATTCTTGAGGCCTAGTTATAGTGAAGCCTTAGGCCGTTCATGTTTTCAGCATAAGTGTTTATTTGAAACAAAACTTATTGAAAGTCATTGTGATTAATCTTGCAATTGTGTTGTTTAACTCTTGCCTCCACAGGTCTCCTTCCCCGCTGTTCCCAACCCAAATCCCATTCCCCCACTTGGCCATTTTTTAACTCTGTGCTATATAATTAGTGGAGTTTGGAGCTGCCAAGAGGTGGACATGTTGGGAACATGTGCAAGCCCCGAGGATCTGGTCTCCTTGACAATTATTCGGATACAAGGGTCTGGAATTGGCTTTCCCTATAATGAAACCACACTTTAAAACAGGAAAAACTAAACTGATCTTTGGCATTAAATAATGTCAATTCAACATGCCAATAATTCACACTAGAAACGTTCCCCAGCGTGGTTCAAGAATCATCCATATCATGGACTTATTATGTCCAAGGATTTCACTGATAGAAAATAACTGGGTCAACTACTTCAAATTCTTCAGTAGTTCAAGAGTCTCAAGAGTTCAAGGTTCATATGCAAATATGTGACAGCAATAATATTATAGTTCTCACTTATCCCAAAAGTCTTTAGAACACCAACATCAGATTCTGATCGAGAAAACAAAGAGTGAATACCAACTATGAGCACAAGATCCAGGAAGTCGCAGATTATTACAAGAAATATGACTTTTCTGTACTATCTTTTCAGTCATGAGATTGATTTGAATATTATTGTTAGCTTTAGATAAGTTTGATTAATCAGAGCTAATCAAAATCCCAATTTAAACAGAAAAACTCATGTTACTTTATTTGGGATGACTTGTGTCTTTTTGCCTGCGCAAGAAAGCGAGATGCAAGAGATGAATTGCAAGCTGCTCAACTTTTGCAGGTAGTGTGGTAGCTACTGAGAAGATCGGATGTACTAGGTCAGAAGTTAGGAAGTGCATTACTGCGAGGAGAAGCCTGTCACTGTGAAGGTATGGATGCCAATGCGAAGAGAGGACTGACGCGCTGGTAAATGAAGTCTTTCGAAGGCTTCATACAGGCAAGCGTTGCTTCCAAGTAAAGCAAGGCTAAGCAGGATTTAGGGCCTGATTGCGAGTGTGGCGGTCCTCTGACTGCCACACTCGTGGTGGATGTTGAACCGCCACAGATGTGGCAGTATGATTGTCACATTGTGAGTTTGGCGGGCAGCCCCGTCAACCCACTGCCGTCTCCGCAGTAAGCACTGCCCTGCTGATTACAACTGTCCACCAAACTTGTAATCAGGGCCTTAGTCTGGAGCACCTGCTTTTATAGCCAGCCTGAACAAGGTGCAAAGAAACTCATTGGGAAACCAGAGGAACTTGTTGGTTATTAGCTTAAGTGCACATGTTTTTGAACTGTCTTTTTTCCATTAGAAGGATCGATTAAAGAACCAGCAGTTGTTGACAGTTGACATGTGCTTCCTGGATTACCTGGGTGAGGCCCAGGTGTTTAGATGTTATCTTGACAACAGGCATTGGTCAAAATCTGCTTTAAACATTGCTATTATGTTAATAACTGAGTTGCCAAGTTACACAAGGTTTTAAAGGCATAACATAATTCAAACTGGTACTGTAATGAAAAAAAAAAATAACAACATCTCTGATATCACTCATAAAGGGGGGGATAAGGCATGACTAGCCCTGCTCCCAGCTGGGACCACGACAACAGTAAATGGCTTTGGCAAGTTTATTCTCTGCAAAAATCATAAGTGGCCATACTACAGGCAGTGTTGACAGAAAAGTGAGCCTGCTTGACATTTTTAACATTTACAATGACAAAACAGTACTTAGATTTTGAAGCTGGGGCACAATCTTTGCACTATTGTCTTCTGAACTATAAAGAACCTCTTGGAGGCCCTTATAGCTCTTCAATTAAATTGACATTGTTTTAAAGGAGAAAGATGATTGATTGTAGTGTTGATCCAGTGGTCACAATAACAAATGATTCACCCATCCTGTATCTGTGGATAACCTTGTGATGGCAAGAGACAAAGAGAGATTCGAACAGTAATCTTAGAATAGTCCCATCTGGAATATTTTGAAAGCCTTCCTTAGGTATGGTAAGAGGTGTATATAAGGTGATAATGAATGAGATGACATGGTGATCAAACCAACTTACCTGCAAATGGGAGGGCTGAAAAACAAAAACTCCTTGGTTAGAGAAGAGGCAATCAATTTAATGGTCAACTTGATGCTTTGGTGAAATGATAAATTGCATTAAGCTTAGTATATCAGGGATACAACAAGGACTTAGTTGCAATTAACATAGGAGTTTCACCCTAAGCGTTAATTTGATTACAAGAATAACTTGATAGCTGAAAGAGTTGAAGCATAGATTAAGTCAGCAAACTTGCTTACAAAATCGGAGGGCCTGGGAGGCCAATAAACATAATGGTGATTTATCAAGCAGGTGGAACTAAGAGAATAGATAAAAGAAAGAGCTTCAGGGCCAGATTATGAGACTGGCGGTCTGAAGACCACCAGCCTTGCGATGGCTGTCAGACCGCTGCCGCTGTGGCGGTCCGACTGTCACATTACGATGTTGGCAGTCAGACCCACCAACCTCCCGCCGTCCCCGCCAGGGTCTCAGATCCTAGCAGGCAGACACCGGTGCAGGTTGCAGTCAGTCAGAGCAGCGCTGAAGTAGCGCCTTCCTGCTGATTACAACCTTGTTCTCCACCAGCCTTTTCCTGGTGGTTCAACTGTCATGAAAAGGCTGGCAGTGAACAGGAAGTGCAGGGGTCCCTCTGCCCAGCACCCTTGAAATGACCATTGTCTGCTGTACAGACAGTGCACATTTGAAAGGTGCTGGTCCCCCCTGTGTGCGGCATTGCCGCTGGCTCTATTATGAGCCAGTGACAATGCTGCCACTCCTTTCCCACTGGGCTGACTGGCATGAAACTTTGATTTCTGCCAGTAAGCCCAGTTAGAAAGTCATAAGGGGACCGGCGGGGATGTTGACTGCATGGCGACAACCACTGTGTCAGGAGTTTGCGGACGGGTGTTTCCGTCTGCCAAACTCTTAATCAGCCCCTCAGGTTGGAGATATCAACTGGAAGGTAAAATGGGCAGCCTCAGCTACTGGGGATAAACATTAACCACCCCACCACCTAAAGTAGTTTTGTGGTTAACTATTAGAAAAGAGAAAGAAATCAGTGAATAAAAAAATAGGGAAGGCACAAGTCACCTACAAGGTTCCTGTGATAAAAAGGAAATCAGGATACGTATCTAGAATTTTGTCAAGCCTAACTTTTCAGTGCAACATGCTTGTATTTTTATTTCACTTTTTATTACTCATAGAAGCATTTTGGTAAAATCTGACAAGTACCACTGTCCATTTACAAACCGATCAATAGTATAGTTCAAGTAAGTATTTAGTTGCTGTTGGAAATGGGTTATTGGTAAGGGCAGGGAGGTACCTACACCTAGCAACAAGCCACTAACCTCTAATTAGGTACAGTTAGGTCTCAGTAAATTAATCCCAGCTCAACCCTTGGTAGCTTGGCAACGAGCGTCAAGGCTTAACTAGGAGACAAAGTGTAAAGCATTCAAATATCACAAAACAGTAATTAAATAAAACACAGGAAACAGTTTAAAAATCCAAAACCAATTTATAAAAATAGTTTATATTTTTATCTTTAAAATGACACAAAAACGAATAAAATTGGTTCAGGGGAACCGGAGATATGAATTTTTAAAGTATTATTATTTTTCTAGTGCTTAGAAACAAAAAGCGCCAATCGGGTCATCTGGTTGCACCAGGACCGGGGCAAAGTCAAAGTTTCAGGCCGACCGCGATGGAGCCCTGCTCGGCTACAAGTCGCGGGAGGCCTCGGTTAAAAAGTTACCTTCTGACTTAGTCTTTATTTTGAAGTTTTTCTTCACCGGGACGAACCTGCCAGTTGAATCCGACCTCCTGGAGCCCTTGTCCGGATACGCGATGTGGGTTTCCTCGGTGGAGACTTTTACCTTCGGACTTAGTCGTTTTTTCGAGATGAAAATCCTTCGACCGGGGTAAACCTGGATCTTGATCCGACGTCCATGGAGCCCTTCTCGGATACGATGGTTGGGAGGTCCCGGTCAACTTTTTACCTTCGGACTTAGTCTCTTTTTTGGATGTTTTTCTTTACCGGGACGAACCACGAAGTCAGGCCGGGTCGCGGTTGAGGCAAGCCGGCTAGAATTTCCGCGGCGGGTCGGTCCCTCTCTGGAGCTTTTTTCCAAAAATTCTCAAATCTTTTCCAAACTTCTGGGGCTTCACCCAGATGTTCTTTTAAGGTTCTTTTGGGGTCCACAGCTCACCCCAAGGGTCCAGAAGTTCTGTGATGGTCCTTGGGGGGTGCGGACTTCAACTCCCAGAATGCACCTGGCGCAAACTCCTTTTTGGCCACTGGACAGTGGTCAGCTGGTCGCTTTCTTCAGGAGTTGGTGCAGGGGACTCTGGTTTAGCAATTTTTCACCTGTAGCCAACAGGGAGTCCCTCCTTGAACCAGTTGAAGCCAGGCAAAGTCCTTCTTGTGGTGAAGCCCAAGTGTGCAGCTGGTGCAGTCCTTCTGAGTGCAGGTTCCAGGTGCATGCCAGGGGTCCAGCAGGGCAGTCCTTCTTCTCCTTAAGTTCTTTCTTCTTGAAATTTGGTGGGGATCTCAGGTGTGGGTGCAGGTCTGCCAGTTTTATCCTTGCTCCTGGGTGAAAAGCAGGGGCGTCCTGGTTCTCCAATCAGGGACAGGGTCGTCCCCCTGTGATGACCACTTCCTGGGAAGTGTGGCAAAAATCCATCCCAGAAGGCAACAGTCTCTAAAAATCCAACATGGCTGAATCTGATTTTTGGAGGTTACATCTGGCTGAGCCCACCCACTGGTGTGGCTAAAAATCATAAACACACCCCTCTCCTGCCCTCTCCTAATCTAATCAAGGGGGCACCTAGTTGTCTGGGGTTGCAGGATGTGGGAGTGCTGGTTGCTCCAAATGTCCTTCTCTGCCTTTGAAGACCAGTTTGGCCGCCCTCCCCCTTCCTGCCTCACCATCTGCTGAGGGGAGATTCTCTCCCCCAAGCACATTCCTTTGTGTGAAGCCAGGCCACTTCACACCTCATCAAGGCAGCCTGGCAGAAGCTGCTGCAGGCTGGCCAATCAGAGCACAGCAGCAAAAACAATGCAGAGCTGAAATTGGCAACTTTTTAGGTAAAGTCTAAACTTTTTACCTAAACAAGTTATATTAAATCCAACAACTGGAAGTTGTGGGATTTATTACAACAATTAATTTGATACCAAATTCTTGGTATGTAACATTTAAGGAGACTTTAAAATTTAAAATAAAGTCTGCCCATTCTAGCCTATGAAGGCCATTTACTTCAATGAGGGAAAAACGAATTTGGCTGTTTTTACCTCACCAGGGCTTATAAATCTATTTTTATAAAGTCCCTGCTTATAGTTACATGGCACCCAGCCCTAGGGGCACATAGGGCACACCTTAGGGGTGACTTATATGTAAAAATAAGGTAGTTTATGACTTTGGAAGTACTTTTAATTCCAAAGTCGAATTTGCATATAACTTCAATTTAAAAGCAGCCAGCAAGGCAGGCTTGCTTTTAAAATGACACTGGGCACCTCAGCAATGCACCTAGGTGTGCACCACCTATGCTGTGGTCCCTAAACCTACATGCCCTACCATATACTAGGGACTTATAGGTAGGTTAACTTAGCCAATTATAATTAGCCTAATTTGCATATCCATTTTACACAGAGCACAGGCCCTGGGACTGGTTAGCAGTACCCAGGGCACCATCAGAGTCAGGAAAACACCAGCATAAAGTGGAAAATGGGGGCAAAAAGTTAGGGGGCCTCTGCAATCAGCCCTGTTTTCTCACAGTTGCCATTGAGCAACATGCAGCTTTTAGTGGAGGGGGAAATCTTCTTGTAAAGATGGATTATGAGTTCTTTAAATTGTTCCTGTGAGTTGCTAGTGCTCTGTAAGAAGGTGGAATAATACACCAAATACATAGTAGCATGACAGTGAGACAGAATTACTCTTCAGGCTTGGGCCAAGATTTGATTGACACTGTATCAAGGCATAGGCTGAAGGGAAGGGGTGCGAACCAAATCAACCCACTTTCCACTTTCTGTGTACTTTCTCAAAACAAAAGGTCTTGGCTACACCACATCTAAAAAAGTGCACTGTCATTCAAATATTAATTGATGACACTAACTTGAAGTGTGAGTCAACGCTGAGACTTTATATTTGCATCAAATGTGAAAAATACATGTTTTGAACATTGTCTGCACCTGTAGTCTTGTTTTTGAATGTCTGTTTTTAAACATTAGAAATTTCTGCTGTCCTTTATGTAAGCGGATTAAATTCCTGCCAATTTAGACTTTTATCCTTCATACAGCAATGAAATCATAACACTGAGCAATCATGATAACTAATGTTTTAATGCCCAGAGATAATTCCATGTGTGGTGTAGGCTACATAGTGATTATTATTCCCAGATTGTGCATGTTTTAGTTTTGCAAGAACTTAAATTAGGAAAGCCTAACAGTTTGGGCATGGTTTCAATTTTCTGATGTGTACATCACTGATTTGCATAGTTCTGGTCCCTGTCTATATTGGCACAGCTGGAATAAAATATGCCCAGTTTGATTATCAGTAGTGCAGAATAATGCAAGCATTTCCTTCAAACAAATTTGCACTGTCTAACTAAGGCCCTCATTACGACCCTGGTGGTCGCCGGAAATGTGGCGGGAAATACTGTCAACAGGGTGGCAGTACTTTCTGCCATATTATGACATTGGTGGGTTGGCTGAAGCCAACCCGCCAATGTAACACTCCGACCGTCACTGCGGTAACAGATATCCCGTCAGCCGTCACTGTACCGCCTGCAGGATTATGACCCAGCCTACTGCCATGGTTTCGTGGCTTCCTTACCGCCAAGAAAACCCTGGTGGTAGGCACTATCAGTGACAGGGAAAGCCTTCTGGCAGAAATTCGGCTGTGGTCATAATACGGCGGATGGCTGGGAGTCGCAGCAACGGTCTTTTGGCAGCCGTTGCTGTGGCAGCAGGCGGTTTTTACCGCCATTGTCAAAATGGGGCCTAAGGCAACGTAAGTGGCACAGGTGTGGACAGATGTGAGTGAGAAGCCTGATATTTAATAGCTGCTTGTTAAAAGGTAACTCAACAGCATGTCAATGATAAAACCAAGATGCTTTTGGAGTTGCTTGTAATTTATTCGCAGGGCTTGTGGTTTAGTAGTGCAAGACTCACTTATATTTTGGGGTCTGGTACAGGCAATCCAACCAAAGCACTTGGGGCCTGATTTAAAGTTGAGCAGTAGGTCACTCAGTCACATATGTGATAGATATCCCATCTGCCGTATTACAAGTACACTATGGGGCTCATTACGAGTTTGTGTGACTGCCATGTTGGCAGTGGTGTCAGACTGACAAATTATGACTTAGGCGGTGATGCCAATGGAAAACAGCCAAAGTCAGATCGCTTGGAGCCACCAACAGTCTGGTGGAGACCATGTTTCCGTCACACTCATTACGAGGTTGCACCCCGCCAACATTTCCGCTTTGGCCGGACCACTACGGGAACCCAGGCAGAAACGTATACAAGGAGACACTCACCTCCTGGAAGCCATACTCGTCTGGAGCTGCCGTGGAACCACAACTAGACGTCATCACGGTGCTCCTGCTCAAAGAAAGACAACAGAATCTTCGCCGATCCCGACAGCGACCATAAGTACACACACTCACCTGTTACATTTGGATATTGGCAAATTTTGTATACTCACATAATATACCATAGGTAGGAGGGTGCAAAGGCCATACTTACACATAACAGTACAGTGACACGCACAATCACATACAGCAATAACGATACCCATACATACACAGCAAGCACACTGCAGCCAGCACGCACACATGCACCAGATGGCAATAACACACAGTTTCGCATGGCAACAAAGCACAGGCCCAGTCTCACACAATCCCATACAACATACCAACACGTCACAACCACATCACAACTGCACAATCATAAACACATTGTCAATCACTCACAACCAACACTGGCCTGGGACACATCACATATACAACACAATGTACAACCAACTGGGAATGAACACACACAAGTACACCTTCATTCAACTTAGCAATGGACACACACACCACACACAGCACATCATACCTATCATACCATGCACAATACATGCAGACTCATACAGTCAAAGCATACAAAGCCACACACTACAACAACAAACATGTCAAAACAAACACAACACAATACTATGACAACAACATGTCAGCAATATAAACATGCCCATCACACAACACACACCCTATCCCTGGGGAAAGAGCACTGCACACACCTTCACATACTGCTCAAACAATACAAGAAGCACAAGCACCACACACACAAACACAGGCACACAAACAATGTCAGCCAGGAACAACTCAAACCTAGGAAAGGAAATGCAGGGAAAATATGTAACCAGAAAACTAGCAACTGGTTGGTCAAACTATATTAATTTAGAATATGAAATTTAAAAGTACAAGGCCATTGGCCAGTTCATATGTACAAATAAACTGCCACCAAAGGCACACAATGGGGCCCCAACTTGACTCCTGACTGCCAAGTAACCTCCACTGGTAGGGGCATCAAGGGGGCAGGCAGGCACCTCAGGGAGTCTTGGGGTGATTAGGGCTAGGCTGGGGAGGGTTGGGTCTTCTTGGGAAGGGTCAACTTCTTGGTGGGGGGAGGGGAATGGGTGCTGGGAGGGGGTAGCAGAGGCTTTGGAGGTGGAACGGATGTCCTTGGGGAGGGAAACTGATTTGTTAGGGGTGTCATGGGGGTGGGAAGAGTAGGGAAAAGGTTAATCTCTGAGAGAAAAGCTTTTCAGGACACATGGGAACAGGCATAACAACAAAAGGGCTTGGGTGTGAAGGGAGAGAGATTGGTTGTAAGAGGTGTTGGTGTGGATGTCATGGGTGCGTGTTTGTGGGAGGTATGCTTGTGGGTGTCCGTTTGGGTGGGTGAGTGAGGGCATTTATGTGTCTGGGCTGAGGGGGTGTGGAGGTGCTGTGTCCTAGATGGCATTCACGATTGGTCGACTGACCCACAGAGATCAACTTCAAGAGGTCAATAGTCTCCTCACTGATGGCAGCCGGGCTAACAGAGGCGGGGGCAGAGGTGCCTGCGTCAAAGCAGATGGCCACCCTCTTGGATGGGTGGGCATGGCCACCTGGGTGTGTTGTGTAGCCATTTATGTTATAGCTCCATGCACGTTAGTTTAGCATACTAGGCGTGCCGCTCTGCACTTTAACCTAGCTATATTTTATTCAGCTTTGTTTTATTATTGTTACAATCGCCACTTTTACGGTCTTGTTTTATTTATTTCTATCTAACTGTTTTTGCCTAGGCCAACACTCTGTTCTCAAACAAGACATTCTTGCTCAATCTGCGCTTCTTCCAAGGCTGCAGTAAGATAGGTTGCCGGTGAACATGGTACAAGTTTTGTCTCTGACATTCATAGAAAAACACACATCCTTACGTAGGGACATTTTCTCAGAACATCAGCTGTTTTATTATAAAAACACTTCCCTGTCCCTTACACGTTAGAGCAGTGGTCTCCAAACCTTTAGAGGGAGATTCCAGCCAGAGAACTACAACTGTATGCTGATTACTATATGCTTCGCTACAGCTGCTCACGTAGACTTCAGGCCTTTGCTCAGGTATGGGGGATGATGCCTTTCCAGGGGAACCTGAAGGGCAGAATTAGAGCTTAACACGCTGTGCTCTATTATAGCCTAGGTAGGAATTAGTCTATTGACTCTAGTGACAATATGGTAGTGTTATTTGTATACTTTACTCTCCTTGTCACCATTTTAATCTTGTCATGCTGTATTGTCCTGGTTATTGCAGCACATGCTTTGCTATCTAAGATGCATTTGCTTCATTAAAATCTTATTGAAACACATACTGCCTCTGTTTGTCTTTGTGTATGTGAGACTAATGTAACTGAGAGAGAAGGATGAGATCTGAGTGACCACGGTTTCCCTGAGAAATCAATGATTTCATGCGCTCGGCTGCCCAATCATCCCGCCCTTGGGTGGAGATGAGGCACTGCTAGTCAGCCGGAGCAAAACCCAGATTGGGATGACAGGTGTCACCTGAAGTGGGTCAGACTCAGTCTCCCACACCTCAAGCTATTCTGCCACTCAAAATCCAGGAGTCTCATTAGAATAATGAGAGCCTACGTGACAGGTGGGGAGCTACGGAGAGGGCGGTGATAGACAGGGGGGTGGCAGACAGAGATGGCGCTGGGGTGGTCTCTGATTGCATGGGAGTGGCCACTGGATGAGGATTCTGATGATGATGTACTGCATCCGGTTTCCCCATGTGGCACTCCCCTAACCCTCTGGGCCACTGGGTCCCTCTGTATCGGTGTTCTTGTGACTGGAGGGCCAGTGGCCATAAGCTTCCCACTCGGCTGTGCCCTGTCTCTTTAGCCTGCCGATACTGATGCTACAAAACAGAAAGTGAGGTATGGTCATCACATTTTCTACATACCACTTCCATCATACTTTACACACCAGTAACATTACATCCAGTTAACCAACACCCACAGGTAGTACCAAGTGCCATCATCATGTCACAACAAGATACATTGTAACTCCCTCAATAAAACATTGTTACACACCAGCAAAGCTATCTATCTCACACCCACAATACCATAAAATCAGTAAACCCACCACACTGATCATGCCATGAGAAGGTGACTTTGCCACATGATACTGGGTCCCTATCCAGTGCAACACATCAAGCAACAATCAAGCTATAGTTTAGAAATATGACATTGATTTCCACAATTCAAATACATGAACTCAGCACATACTAACAATTAAGCATGATGTCATTAACCAGGCCATGAAACATTTGTAGAGTAAACTCAAAATCGACCAGGTGTACACAAGCCATAACCACTTCATGTCACACAGTTAACAACATGCAAACCACTTCTGATACTACCATGGCAGGTACACCCACCATGATGCAAGCCAAATGCCTGAATACACATACCATACCACTCATGTGTATGTGAACTTCCATACCTGCACCACATTGGTGTCAGTGCAAACAATAGTTTTCCATACTGCCAGGACTCAGTAAACATATCCTATATAGCGACAGAAAATATGTATTTAATGTAAAATCATGACAGAACTTTGCAATTTGCACATGATGTTGCAAAAAACTGATAAGATTGTAACTGTGAATAAGATATATTTGCCCATTTATCATCCTACAACAGTATAGCTAAGGAAAACCACCTACAGAACACAAACATGGTACTAACATTCATAGCCCTGACACCAATGTATGTGATCCAATAAGAGACTAGCAAAACCTTCATGGTTACCATCATGTAGGTTGTCCACTCAGATGAGACATTACAAAGGTCTAAGTACATTCCTCTCCTACCCTGGGGTATCACCTTGTAACAGGTCTAAATAAGTTAAGTAAGAATGTCATTTGAAATGTCTGCCGGTCACCACAGCCTTGCATAATACTGTCACTCTTAAGAAACCTTTTGAAAAGTAGGAATGGCTTCGAATTGACAGACTCAATATTGCACATAGACATTGATCAAGGGAAACTACAATGGACAAAGAGCAAGGACCTGGACAACTTACCATCATGATATTTCGAGTATTGACCTGTAGGTGGGAATGAACATCCACCATCCTATGCTTTTGTACAGAGCAGACAATGTAGGTGAGTAATATGTCCCTATACACATAAGGATGTGCACACCTGTGTACCATTGTTGGGAACTGTACATCATTGTGTTGACTAGAGATCTTTGACCATTTGCACTTACCAAATTGTCAGAGTAATCTGTCACATCAGACACTAACCTGGTAAAGGGGTGAAATTGTGTTAGGTCTGTACTTACCCCCTTATGGCTGCTGTGCTGTCCTCAAACTCCCATCCAACTCCGGGTAGGCCACCAACAATATGCTGGCCATTAGGGGGTCAAGCTCCAACAGGCACCCCGTCCTCCTTGGGAGGACATACCTAGCTGGGCCTTTGCGGTCTTCCGGTCCCAGCGTCTCAGCTCCTCCCATGTCTTCCTACAGTGGGTGCTCTGCTGGTTGTGGTCCCCAGGGTCCACACTTTCTTGGCAATAGCACACCAGATTCCCTTCTGCATGGATGACACAGACAAGAAGAGAATGTCATGTCCACATGCACCATACCAAAACAAGCAGGGTGAAAAACAAGTTAGTGCAACTAGCCATACACAGACTGCCTTCTACATTCCCTCAATGAAAGATGACCATGTGCAGTCAGGCTATGTGTAATGTTGGAACAGCATTACAACATGAATATCCAGCACCAGGTGTCAGCTTGTTGCATCTGGCCAGACCACAAGTATATCTGTAAACAAGTATTCCTGGCAAAGTTTGTCATACCACCTTCGGTAATCATGTACTACAGTCAGTAGGTGGGTCAGGGAACATACATCACACTCTCTACTATGTCTCAGGACTCAAAATCTATCACAACACATAAGCACATGCCCATCTACCCACACATATAACCGCAACCCTTCATTCTTCCACATATCCTGGACATCATCATGAACTTTACCCGTCAACCATTGTATGTCATATGAAAGGATAGATGAGGAAAAATACATATGTGCACATGGTGCACTTACCTGTTCCTCTGGTGCACCATAGAGCTGTTCATACAGGGGTAGTACCTCCTCCACCAGCTTATCAAGCTCCTCTGGGGAGAAAGCGGGCCCTATAACCTGTAGGATGTGGCATGATTGCTCTCAAAGGAAGTACACAGCAGCTCAGGTCGTGGAGGTCTTGCTGGCAGCGGTGTCAGGAGTCGGGTGAGAGATAAAGCATGAGATGGCGGTCACGTCTGCCACATAAGACAGCGTCAGCACAAGCGGACATCGCCATTGGGGTAAGACTGCCAAAGGCAGCAATGAGTTCCAATGGCAATGTCCACCGCTGTTGTAACCGCCTACCACCATGATGTCTTCCACTGGCAGAGTTAGGTCATTTCCTAATGTGCAGTACAGCAGTTGCCATTTTAAGGATTATATATGATCGGTAAAGTTAAATCAAAGTTGTGTCACAAGCTGTGAAACATATCTTTGACATTGTGTTCACTGCAGGCATTGAGCAAACATGTAGGGATATGCAGGATTAATGTTCAGGTTGTAAACTTGAGTTATACGTAATGTAACTTTAATTGCATAGTCAGCACACCAATGGCAATCTGAAATATGGTATTTATGGTTAAAAAATGTGAAACATGGTAAGAATGTCATTATCACAGAGACTTTTAGAGTCATGCATATCCATTTCTTAATCATGATTGAGGAAAGGGGATGTGATTGCAGTGATAATCCATTATTTATATAGGTATGTGCTATGTACAATGTTTCTACAATTTCATATGGTGTGTTCAAGCATTAGCTGTGACATATGTATTTAAATACTTACAATGGACAGATTGAATGATACAAATACATCCTGGTTTTATCTCACATAGTTACCCTGGCATGAGAAGAGTGACAGAAGCTCCAGTGTGCCGTCCACTAGCAGACTTGCAGACCATGGAGAATCGATGTAGCATCCAAATCTACCGCCTGGATAGGCATACAATCATTGATCTCTGTCGTCAGTTGGAGCCAGATCTGATGCCTGCAATTCGTAATCCCTATAGCATACCATCCATTATACAAGTCATGTCAGTGCTGCACTTCCTGGCCACAGGCTCCTTTAAAAATACCATTGCCCTAACTGCAGGGATGTCTCAACCTATGTTCAGTCTAGTTTTGAAGGCTGTACTGTCTGCAGTGTTGAAACACCTGGACAGCTACATCAGATTTTCCCAACGTGAAGATTTGGCCCATGTGAAGGCTGCTTTTTATGCTTTGGCACACATCCCACATCTGGTGGGAGACATTGATGGCACCCATTTAGCCTTGCTTCCCCCAAATGGCAATAAATAGGAACAGGAAAATCATCTACTCCATTAATGTCCAAGTAGTCTGTTTGGCTGACCTCTACATTTCACAAGTTCGTGCACAGTACCTGGGGTCAGTCCATGATACCTTCATCATGCGGAACAGCAATATACCACTGCTGATAACATAACAGTACACGTGAGAGGGCCTGGCTGGTTAGTAAGTCACATATGTTATGTGTGTCTGTAATTTTTATTTACTACCAAATATTAGGATGCCCAATATTTATGTTTGTATTTTTGTAACTATTCCTTACAGGGGACTCGGACTACCCAAACCATTCTTGGTTGTTGACACCTGTGAGGTACCTAGCCACGCCACGGGAAGTCTGCTTCAATGAAGCCCCTGGAAGGATGAGGTATGTCGTGGAGTGGACTTTTGGGCTCCTGAAGGCAATATTCCGTAGCACAGATAAGTCTGGTGGAGTCCTCCTCTAATCACTCACCAAAGTAGATCAAATAATTGTTGCCTGCTGCATGCTCCACAACCTCACACTGAGATGTAAAATCCCATTCATACCAGATGAGGCTGAGCCAGCAGTTCCAGCGGGTGAGAAAGTAGATTTGACAAGTGAGGATAACTGTGATGAGGATGAAGCTGGAGACATCAGGGCAGATCGCATCAATCTGTACTTCACCTGACTAGGTATGTGATGTCCTGTAATTTAAATAACTGAGTGGGATATTGGGGTGTTAGGGATGCTTGATAAGGGTCTTAATATGACCATCAAACAGGTCATAAGTAGCTTCAAAGCACATAACTCAGATGTGCATGCAGAATACTACACAGAGTAGTGTGCAGCTTTTTGATCACTATAGTCTAAGCTTGGCACAATGCACAATCAGAGTTACTATTGTATATAGGACATAGCTGTATGATGTTTTGCAATCAATTCCTGCCTATACCTATGTATGACATTTTTATTTTGCAGATTACTTCACATGTTCATCCTCATTTGGCAATATCTGACAGTGTGACAGGCAGGTGGGGTTTTTAAACTGACATGTGATGTGAACATGGATTGAACCAAGTACTGTCAGGGATGAGATTTGTGGTGTGTGAGTTCTATGCCCAGACTGCCAGGACAGTGGGATGGTAGTGTTCTATTCCACACTATAGTCCTGTTTGCCATTGGAGGTGGGGCCAATGGTGCCATGTGTTTGGTCTTGTGTTTCTGACACATGTCATCCTGTGCAATCCATAACCGTAACCTTCTTAATGGATTTATTTTAATTCCATATTTGTATGTAGCTGTCACTGTGTTTCCTAATTCCAGGCCACTGTGCATGTGTATCAAGACTGACATAAGTGAGTAGCATGCCTACTGATACCTGACCATGGTAATTGGAAGATTCCATGACTGGGGGCATTTGTACAGACCTCTGTTTGTATTATGGGGTGTGGTCATTTGGGAGGTTTGGTATGTGTATTTGGTTAGGCCTTAGCTGATGATACATTGATCCAATCTTTTTGCCTATTTGGATAGTGAAAGATTGACAGTGGTCTATGGGGTGCAGTACCTCACTGTGTGATCATTGGCATTTTCCCAATCTATATGCAGGAAAGTGCAATGAATGTGAATAGAAGTTTGTCCATCAGTGTCATCAAATGCAAGCTCTACCCTGCGTATACAGTACATGTGCATAGTTGGTACATTTGTGTATATCTTTTATGTGCAAGAGGTATTACAGTTAACAGTTGCATACAACAGAAAAATGACTCTCATACATGGTCTGTGGTTTAATAGTGTGTATTAAGGAGTGCACATTCATATGTGGGAATTGGATCAAATCCGAAGAATATAAACAGTGAAGGGTTCAGTCATGGTGGATGAAATCATCAGGGTAGCTGCTACAACAATTGGAGTTTCAAATCCAGTGTTCTTGTACCACTGGAAAATGGAGATTGGTTGTAGGACAGTCAACAAGGTGTATCAGTGACACACAGGGGGAACCAATCAGTGGAGGTTCACTTCCTGGCAGTGTTTGAAGTCTTGGCATCTGCTCCTTCTGGATGTTTGGGTTGACACCCATATTTGCGGGTCTGGTTCACCTGTTACAGAGGCAGGAGTGTCTCAAGCACGTCTTTCCCCTGGCAGGGCCTCCAATCTACTGGTTTACACAGATGTTGAACAGGTAGATGTCACATTGCTAGTGGAAGGGGCCAGCTGTTGTACACATAACCTGCTCAGGGTGGTATTCATCTCTCAGCACCCCTGTATTGGCAGCCAAATGGGCATTTTGGGCCTCCCACTGCTGCACCACTTCCTGGTGGTTGTTCCTCTGCAGCTGCTTGATCTTCCTCATCATGGTAAGTACGTGGCCCATCACACCTTGGGATCGTTGGGAAGCTCCAAAGACTTGGGAGATGGTGTCCTGGCCAGTTGTATCCCCAGGAGTCTCCATCCTCGGGCCCACACCGTCCCTCCCACGCGCCCTACCCCTATGTACCTGTACCCCTGGTACTGTTTGCACTCTCCCACTGGTGCCAGGTCCATCATTGTCTGGATTTACAACTGGCGACTCGGGTACCTGTACTGGGGTGCACATGATGGTTGGCACTCTCCTTGGAACACAGGATTGGGGCGAGAGGTTGTCTGAAATGTTGAAGCAACAGGCCTGAGAAGAGTCAATGTAGGCAGGATGAGGCTGACAGTTGTTGACTAACCAGGTGTCCCAGATGGGCCAGAGTCGTCCTCAATGTCCACACACCCAGGGGTGATTTCCTCACTCAGGGCTTCATCCAGAGGGGAAGTGGCTATCTTTGGTGTCTTTTTCATTGTTACAATGGCTTGGTTACCTGTACGGGAAGTGGAACACACAGCGACTGAAAGCAATGCAACAAGTGATATCAAACTTTGCCCGGTAGACATGCTAAGTGACATGTGCACAAAACCTTTACTACATCCCCTGATATGACATTGACACCTGCTTCCAAGTCTGGTTTAGATTGATTTCCTATAGCATACACCTTGCTACAAGATGTTGGAGTATCTTAGTGGTTTGATGTCTGTTCATAGAATCATATGTTGTCTGCTAACTTACTTTACATTTTATAGTTATCTCCAAGTTAGGTGTATGGCATCATTAAGTCAACTAACAGCTGCACAATGTACTATGGAAACACAGCTGGCCAACAGTATAGGATTAGCCATTATATCTGGGCCTCTGTATGGGTGTACTCCAAGTACATCCATCTTCCTATATGTGTGTGTGCCCCCCAGGTGAGTACTTTACATTGTTAGAATGGTGGTTTAAAGGCCAGTTTAGCAGGGAACACAGCTGTGGCTCTTTGTTGGATGGTATTGTACTGGAAGATGCCCATAGCATTGCTGTCATTGCCATAGACTGTACAATTGTGGAGCGTTCAGGAGGGTTGAATGGTTTGTTAGTTCAATATGCAAGGCAATTTTAATTGTCGTACACTGTTCTGGTTTTCTTAATGCTGGAACAGTGCCTGCTGGGAGTTGTAGTGCAACCAGTCCTTGTACTATCCATGCCATACACAGACACTGTGGCCCAGGGTGAGTTTAGTTGACAAGTGGGGTGGCAGAGAGGAGTATTTTGACATTTGGACACAGGGGTGGTAAGTGGGTTCGCTGTTAAGATGTCAAAAGGTGATCAGTGATAAGGCAAGACAAAAGTTTAGGGTGACATCATAGGTGTTGTGACTTACCAGACTCCACTCCCCCAGGTATTCCTGTCAAGCCCTCAGGATGCAAGATATCCAAGACCTTCTCCTCCCATGATGTGAAAGTAGGGGCAGGTGGTGGGGGCCCACCGCCATTCTTGAGGACTGCCAGCTAGTGCCTGGCGGGCATGGAATGCACTTTCCCCCTGGCGGCATTCCAGCTCTCCCTGATGTCCTCCCTTGTGCGCGCATAGTTGCCTACAGAATTCCCCCTGTCGACTATACTTTGCCACATCTCCATTTTCCTGGCGATAGATGTTTGCTGGACTTGTGCTCCAAATAGGTGTGGCTCTACTCTGATAAATTCATCCTCAATTCATAATCTGTGAAATTGAGATGTTTTTGTGGGGACATGGTAGTGTTGGACGAGACGGTAAGGAAGAAAAAAAGTGGTAAATTAAATTGGTGATGCAGTGTGGGTGCTGTGATATGAGTGGATGACCAGTGGTGTCTAATGTGTGGGGTACTAATTGTTGTGTTAGGTGTGTTGTACAGGTGTGTGATGTGTCTATGTGAAGTGTGTAGGGGTACCCAATCTATGGATTCAGATTGTTTTGTGCAGCCTTTTTTAAACTGTGTATAGCATTCTGGTTGCAAAGGATTGTGGGGTGTGAAAGGGTGTATTTTATAGTGCAGTGTGTAGGTGTGTCAGATGTGTGGATGTGTGTCAGGTGTGGGGTTTTCAAATTATTGAATGTGGTGTGGTGTATTACTGTGGTGACCGCCGACCACCGTGGCTCACACCACCATTGGTCTTCTGCAATGGGAGGACCGCTGTTGTGATTTGTGAGTCGTCATAGGTTCCGAGATTTTTTGCTAGCTGGCAGTGCTGGTGGTGGGACTACCTCTTTTCCACCCTCCAGCCCCCTGGTGGTTTCTGATTTTTTGTCTGACATCGCTGTGTGAGTCGTAATACAGCGTCATGTGACCACCAACATGGCGGTCTTTTGGTGGCCACCACAATGGCGGTCTTCCCAGAAGACCGCCAAACTTGTAATGAGCCTCTATTTCTGCTGGCACTTGACATATGGCGGACGGGATATCTATCGCATTTGTGATGGACTAACCAGTCCACCAAACTATAAATCAGGCCCTTGGTTTTGACTGATTCAATTTTTTATTTATTTATTTGATAAACTATAAAGAGCTATATGTTATATAACAATTACTTGCAAGTGCTCGAGGTGTAAACAATGCAATTTAGATGATTAAAAAGTGTGCATTAAGAGTGTTTGTATGGGTCATTGCGGGTGTGCAATACTTTTTGATCATGACTCCTGATCTTTGCAGTTAGAAAGCAAATCTGAATATTTCAATTTTCCAAGATTTCCCGCATTGCAGGTGCTTGGGTCTGAATTGCAATATGGGGTTGAGAGCATTCCACAGGCTGGAACTCTGTACTGCAAGGGATCTGCCCCAGTGCTTTATCCTCTTGAATAATAATTTAAAGATCAAAAGGGTAGGCAATGAGCAAAGGTTTTTGGCAAGGTAGTAGTGTGGCGCTGCGGTCTGCAGATAATCTGGGCCTTTGCTCTAATAGGTTTTATGGATATTGCAAAGAGCCTTAAACTTAGTCCTGGCTTCCACCGGAAGCCATTCAAATTATTACGAGTGTGATATCAACACACTTGCAGGGATTTAGACAATGGCTGCCTGCTTTTCTATTCTTTCTAACCCATCGGAGAAGACCACTGTAAATGTAAATGTAAATCCCTTTTTCTATAATATAGTAGTGTTTTAATTGTTATATTTTTTTACTAAAGTGTTTAAACATTTTATGAATGCAATGTTGTTTTGCAGGGGTGTCAGGTGGGTAGCTTGGAAAAGTCAACTACTTCTTATGTTGAAATTTGTATTTCTTTTAATTTAATTTTTGTATCGTTTTCTATATATTGTTTTTTTTTTGATGTGTTTATGTAATTTTCAAAAATGTGTGTTTTGTTTTTGGCAGGAAGTAAGGTTAATTGCAGAAAAGGCTGGGGAGGTTTTACAAGTTATTTTTTTAAATTTAAAAAAATAAGTTCGGAAATATAATTTTATCTTCTTCATATATTTGTTTAAAATGTATTTCGATTTTATATTTTTTAATTTGTAATGTTTATGAACAGCTTTTTTTACAATTAAAAATTGAAAAAGGTTGTGAAAATATTTCAGCATTTTTAAATATTTAGGTTTTGTTTGTGAAATATTGTTCTATTTAAATAAAATTGCATGTTTTTTGTTTCTATTTTGTAAAGTCAGTTTTAAATTTTAAATGTAAATTAATTAAAAAATATACAAACATTTTGATTATTATTTTTTTTAGGTAGGCAAATATAATTTAGTTTGAATATTGATGTTAGTTTTTTACATGTTTTAGTATAGTTAATTTCTGGGTTGTTGTTAATAGCTTAATATTTAAAAGAAAGACATATAATAAAATTTTCTTTAGAAATAATGTAAAATATTTAAATAATATTGGATAATTTAAAAGTAAAAAATGTTTGGTGATTTGTTTTACTGACATTTACACTGAATTTAAAATATGGTTTTATTGGAGTGGGAGTAGTAAACCTAACACCTTCAATGTCCAATGTATTTTCCCAATGTAGCTTAGACTGGAGTGGGCATAGTAAATATACCCCTCAACATCCAAAACCTTCCCCAGTCTAGCTTAGATTGGAGTGAGTATGGTAAATCTAACCCCTTCAATATCCAACACTTTCCTCAATTTAGTTTAGATTGGATGGGGAATAGTGTCTCTATCCCCTTGACATTCCACACCTTCCCCAGTGTAGCATAACTTGAAATGGCGATAGTAAATCTAAACCCTTCAATGCCCAATACTTTCCACAGTGTACCTTAGATTTGAGAGGAAATAGTAAATCTAGTCCCCCAAATTCCAACACCTTCCTCAGTGTAGCATAGGCTGCAGTGGGAATAGCATACCTATTCCCTTTAATGTCCAATGCGTTTCCCAATGTAGCCTAGATTGGAGTGGGAATTGTAAACCTATCCCCCTCAACATCCAGTACTCTCTCCAATGTAGCTTACATTTGAGTGGGAATAGTAAATCCAACCCCTTCAACATCCAACACTATTAAAAGCCCAGTACCGTCCCCAGTATAACTTAGATTGCACTACATATTCCTATATTTTACTTAATTATTGCTAATTGCTTTTAGGTGTTGAGTATAAGAGGTGTTATTTGTTTGTCTCACTGAATATTAATTTATTTATTAAAATGCATTTTTAGTAATCTTTACTTTTCAGAGTAACTAGAATTTATTCTTAATAAAATGTACATTTGTGACTGATTAGTAAAAACTAGTAAAATATAATTTCTAAAAGAATTAGTTTTGTCGATTTTTGTTATTTACAGATGTCTTTTTCTTTAATTTGAACTACATACATTTTTAGTGTAGTGCCTTGCTATGAATTCTAAATATAGTAAGTATAGCCTTGCTATGAATTCTAAGTACAGTAGGTTGTGGTTCTTAGCAAATGTTTGTACTTTGCATTGTAGTATTTGATACATGTCTTTGGTTTGTTTTGATACTTTAAGTTTTAGTTGGGTTATAGATCGTTCTAGTTTAAGCTGTTTGTAGCTTTTCAAAATAAAATATATTTTTTTAAAAATACCCCAATGTATGTAAAGCCCACCACTGACCGAAATGCACACAATTCAGTTACATTTTAAACATAATACACCTTTAAAAAGGAAACATTTTTTGAAAGAACTACTTGAATAATATTTTACATGCATGTTGAACTTGGCTTTTTCATCAGGGTCATCCCTAAACCTTTTGCATTTACTTCTCTATTTTTGCTGAATCCGTTTTTGTTGGCCTATGGACACAGTGCACTATACCACAGTTAGCAAGTGCTAAAGTGCTTGTGCTATCTCCTTCAAACATGGTAGACTTGACTTATACCCAGTTGGTATTTTTAATTTACTTGTTAGTCCCTTACAATGTTACACTACCTGTGCCCTTGGCCTGTAAATAGAATGCTATTAGTGGGTCTGTAGCTCTGATTGTGCCAACCACTTAAGTAGCACCTAATTTGTCTTTGTTGAGAGTGCACACAAAAATAAAAAATGACAGGATACAGCATAATAGTACTTACATCAAAAGAACATAAATATATAATAATTACTTCACATAATTTAACTAAATTGATAGAAATAAATAATCCAATAGATAACATAGGGGGTCATTACGACCTTGGCGGTATAAGGCGCTTACCGCCGTGCAGAAGACCGCCAAAACACCGCCGCGGCCGCGGAATTCCGCCACAGCTATTATGACCCACATCTCGGAATCTGCCGAAATTCAGACACCCACACAAGACCGCCACACCAAAGGTCAGCGATAAACAGGCGGAAATAAATCCTCCACCTCCACGCCAACAGAAACACGCCCATGCTATTACGACCCACGAATCCACGCGGCGGTCTTTCAACCACGGTATTCCATTGGCGGTACACACCGCCGCGCTCAAAATACACACACACATACAAAACACCGCCACATTGGACAATTTCAAATACACACACCTGATACACATACACACACCACTCCCACACACCCAATACAATATAAAACACACACCCACATCACACACAAACCCCTACGACCACAATTTCTGAGAGAAGGCCAGATAGAGACAGCACAGAATAGAGAACCCCATCACACAGAGGCACACTACACCATCACCCACACAACACCCACGCACAAAACACCACATACCACAACACTCACCACACTCATCAACACATACACCACCCCACACATCACACACACCACCCCATGGCACGCCAAAGACAACCCCGCTTCTCCGAGGAGGAGCTCAGGGTCATGGTCGAGGAAATCATCCGGGTCGAGCCACAACTATTTGGCTCACAGGTACAGCACACATCCATAGCCAGGAAGATGGAGCTATGGCAAAGAATAGTGGACAGGGTCAACGCTGTGGGACAGCACCCAAGAAATAGGGAGGACATCAGGAAGAGGTGGAACGACCTACGGGGGAAGGTGCGTTCCACGGTATCCAGGCACAACATTGCGGTACAGCGGACTGGCGGCAGACCCCCACCTCCTCCCCCACAAGCTAACAACATGGGAGGAGCAAGTCTTGTCCATCTTGCATCCTGAGGGCCTCGCAGGAGTCGTTGGAGGAACGACACTGGTAAGTAAATTTTCAACTATCATATCCCCCACCCTACCTGCATGCTATCACACACCCCCACCCTCACACCCTCCCCTATCACCCCAAAGCCTCACTAATCTACCCATGACACCAACCACCCATCCCAACCCCAAGACCTGCATGATATAACTAAGCATGGATACCCATCACTAAAGCATGCCCACTGCACAGACCCCCAACACCCCCCAACCATCACCACACAAGCCCCCACACAGGAATGCCTGCACTGGGGCACACGCACACCCAAACATTGCACATCATGAAACACACACATGCAATAATCATGTACTCATACCCCCGCAGGAACCCGAAGGAACGTCACCACACCAGAGGGTCCAGACAACACCACTCCACCCCCAGAAGAGGCCCACAGTGACGACAGCAGCTCTGCCCGACTGGATCTTGATGACCAGCCCGGACCATTGTGGGCCTCAGGACAGTCGGTTCCCCTTGCTCAGCCACAGCCTAACACCGAACTGCCACCCTCTGGGAACACCAGCACAGCACCCACCCAGCGGGCCCAAACCTCCCTACCCAGGACAGGTCAATCAGCGGTGTGTGTCCACCACTACAGGGCACCCAGGCTAACCCACCACTCCAACAACAGGGACCTGGGGGCAGTGGTAGTGGGCGCACGGTCCAGGGGACGGAGGCACAGGAACACAGGGGAACTGGGAGGGCTGCTGTGCGACAGTGGGAGGACAGGCCAAGGGAACCTACTCTCAACGAGGCCCTCTCCTCCATCATGGGAGCATACCACCACTCCCAGGAGACAATGGCTACGGTACTGGGCAAGTTGCAGGAGACCCTGCGTCTGCAGGAGGAACAGTATTTGGGGTTCAGGGAGGAGCTCAGGACCATCGGTTTCGCCCTGGGCACCATTGTAGGGGTGCTGACGGACATTCAAAAGACCTTGAGGGACACTGTGGCACTCCAAGGGGCCCCTGACACTAGCCAGGACGATGAAATGCCCACCACCTCCGCCGGCGCTAGTGGACAGGACGCCCGCCACAGGACCACCACACCAGCACCCCATCCCCTGCAGACGGAAAACCACCACGAAAGCGGTCCCTGAGATCCAGGAACAGGACAGAGCAAGATGGCAAGATCCCCACCAGGAAATAAGACCAGCCTGATCGTCCTCCCACTGTCCCACTTTGTTACCCTGTCCAAATCGCAACTGCCCCAGCTCCACTTCCAATGGCCAAATGTGCAATGTACCTGTGAGACTAACAGACTGGACTCTGCCATGGACATTCTTCCACCATAACCCATCCCCATTTCACAACCCCCCTTCATTGTTATGCACTTAAATAAACACCCTTGAAACACTAATAAAACTGGAGTCAGTCAATGATTGTGAACTTTGTATTGTCAATTACAGTGTTAAAAAAGGTTACCCATTGGAAGGCCAACATACCAATGTCACACATCACAAGCCTTTCAAGTGTGCAAGCTGTTGACACGTAGGTTACCACATTAGTGAAACTGAAATGGAAGGGGACAACTCAGTTAACAAATAGTGAGTGAAATGTAGGTACAGGATAGAGGTAGACATGGGAAAGTTAATATTATGTGAAACATGAAAATGTACTCACCTGTGTCTCACTGAAAATATTGCTGTATGACTGACTCCCTGTTGTCGTTTTCATCTTCATCAGCTTCATCCTCATCACTGTCCACAGGCGCCACAGGCTCCCCCGCTGCAACAACACCGTCATCTGGATCATCCTCCTGCAGAAAGGCACCTGGCGTCGCAATGCCAAATAATGGAGCATTGAGCAGGCGATGATGATGTCGCACACCTTCTTCGGTGAGTAGAATAGGGATCCACCTGTCATATGGAGGCACCTGAACCTGGTCTTCAGGAGGCCGAAGGTCCGCTCGATCACCCCCCTAGTCCGCCCATGGGCCTCATTGTACTATTCCTCTGCCCTGGTCCTGGGATTCCTCACTGGGGTCAATAGCCATGACAGGTTGGGGTAACCAGAGTCCCCCAATAGCCATACACGGTGCCTCTTGAGTTGACCCATCATATCAGGGATGCTGCTATTCCGCAGGATGTAGGCATCATGCAATGATCCAGGGAACATAGCATTTAACTGTGAGATGTACTGGTCTGCCAAACAGACCATCTGGACATTCATAGAATGATAACTCTTCCTGTACACCTGTTCATTCCTGAGGGGGGACCAGAGCTACATGGGTCCCATCAATGGCACCTATGACGTTGGGGATATGTCCAAGGGCATAGAAGTCACCTTTCACTGTAGGCAAATCCTCCACCTCAGGGAAAATGATGTATCTCCTTACGTGTTTCAGCAGGGCAGACAACACTCTGGACAAGACGTTGGAAAACATAGGCTGGGACATCTCTGATGCCATGGCCACTGTTGTCTGAAAAGACCCACTTGCAAGGAAATGGAGCACTGACGGCACCTGCACGTCAGGGGGGATTCCAGTCGGATGGCGGATTGGTGACATCAGGTCTGGCTCCAACTGGGTACATAGTTCCTGGATTGTGGCACGGTCAAACCGGTAGGTCACGATGACATGTCGCTCTTCCATTGTCAACAGGTCCACCAGCGGTCGGTACACCGGCGGATTCCGCCATCTTCCAATATGTCCCAACTGACGGTGCCTAAGAAGGACAACAGCGAAGAAACTGTCAGCATTCCTCCAGGTATGTACCCACAGTCACACACAAGACTATAACAGACAATTAACCCATCCGGGAAAGGTTTTGAGTGTAGGCCTCGGTATGTGTGACGCAGTAGTAATTGAAGCCATGTGGGCCCCTGAAATGGCGGCTGCCTGACCTCTAAACTGGGACAATGGAATTGTGGGGTAACTGCGCTGGCGTTGGACACCGTCGTGGTAGGCGGTCGTAGAGCGCAGCGCAATGCTGCATTGGTTAACATTGGACCCTATGGGTCCGAGGAGCCAATGAACAGGTGCGCTGGCGGTGATGATGCGCCCCGCCGCGGACGTCACTGCTGCGGACGTCACCACCATTTTCTATCTCTTCAATCACTAGATACCTGACCTTCGACAGGTAGTGCTGCTGTGACCTCGGTCTGGAAGCGACGATGGCTGCTGCGTCTGGGGAAAGGGCCCCTGCCTTCACTGCACAGGAGTTGGAGAAACTTGTGGATGGGGTCCTCCCCCAGTACACGCTACTCTACGGTCCTCCAGACCAACAGGTTAGTACACATGGAGCACGTTGTATGGGCTAGGCTTGGGTGGAGAGGGCTGGGGGGATGAGGGAAGGGGGCAGAGTACATAGAACAGTTATGCATGGGGATGAATGGGCCACAGGGATAGCGTTTGGAGGGGGCCAATCACAACGACAGTGCAGTAGGTAATGACTGTTCCTCTTTCCTTGTGCATGTCATGTAGGTCAGCGCCCACCAGAAGAGGGACATTTGGCGTGCCATCGCCAAGGAAGTCCGGACCCTGGGGGCCCACCAGAGACGGGGCACCCACTGCCGTAAGAGATGGGAGGACATTCGCCGCTGCAGCAAGAAGACGGCGGAGGCTCAGCTGGGGATGGCCTCCCAAAGTGGGAGGGGTGCCCGTCGCACCATGACCCTCCTGATGTTCCAGATCCTGGCGGTGGCCTACCCGGAGTTGGATGGGCGCTTAAGGACATCACAGCAGACACAAGGGGGTGAGTACAACCTCATCCTATGGACTTTGCGTGCAGTGGAGGTGTCTGGGTGGGGGTGGTGGGCTGTGGGTGTCCCTAGACCAGGGCGAGTTAGGTAGGCAAGGCCCCTCCGTTATGTAGGCCATGTGGCACTCTACCCCAGCTCAAAACAGAGGCAAGTTGATGTATAGTTGCCCCTTTGCCATCCATGTGGGCAGATTACTACCATTGCCATGTAGGCCATATCCCAGAAATAGCATGTGCAGAGGGCAGGAGCACAGCGTAATGCATGGGGCTGCTGCGTCTGTCTTGTCCACCAACGGTAGCGGTATGCCATGCACTAAAACTCTCTTTCTTCTGTCTCCCCCCTTTTCCTGCTCTCCCTGTCCTTTTGTACATCAGCATCAACAGGCGGAGGTACAGTGGCACCGGAGCACGAGGGAGCTGCATCCCACATGGCCATGGAGGGCCACACCACAGACTCTGAATTCACCAGTGGGACGGAGGGCGAGGGGAGCTTCACGTCGGCCACCGGATCAGCAACCAGCGACACGGACTCGTCCACCGATGGGAGCTCCCCTGTGGTGGCGGCACCATCTGTGCACCCCACTTCTACAGGTACAGCCGCCACCTCCCCTACCAGCACCGCCCTCCCAGCAGCCCCTCAGCGTGTGTCCCGTGCCCGCTCACCCAGGAGGGTGGGCATCACCTTCGCCCCAGGCACCTCAGGCCCTGCCCCAGTCACCCCTGCTGCCCTCAGTGAGGAGGCCATTGACCTCCTCAGGTCACTCACTGTTGGGCAGTCTACCATTGTGAATGCCATCCAGGGTGTAGAACGAGAGTTGAAACACGGTAATGCATTCCTGGAAGGCATTCATTCTGGTCAGGCTGTCCTTCAGCGAACCCTGCAATCTCTGGCTTCAGCACTGATGGCAGCCATTGTCCCTGTGTCCAGCCTCCCCCCTCCAACCTCCCCCACCCAGACCCAATCCCCTGTACTCCAGCCCATCCCAAGCACACCTACAGACCAGCATGCACACAAGTCAACACCCAAAAGTAGCTCAAGCAAACATAGGCACCACACACACCACAGGCACTCACACAAGCATCAGACCCATACAGATACAGCAACATCCACTGTCTCCACTGTGTCCCCCTCCTCCTCTTCTCCCTCCTCCCTCCCAGTGTCGTCTACACACACACCTGCATGCACCACATCTACAGGCATTAGGACTCGCACCAGGACACCCAGCACCACAAGCCGCTCACCTGCACTCACCACCTCCACTGCCATTTACACGTCCCCTGTGTCCATTCCCAGTGTGTCTGTGACGCCCGCTCCCAAAGTACACAAACGCCGGCAATCACTCACCCAACATCCATCCACCTCACGACAGCCTCCAGTACCTGCACCTGCACCCAAAACACCTAAAGTGACACCTCCTACAACCACCTCCTCTACCTCCACTCCCAGACCCCCTCCAGCTACCCATCCCAGTGTCCGTCAGAAACTGTCCCTCTGTCAAATTGACCTGTTTGCCCCCCCCCCCCCCCTCCAGTTCATCAGTCCCGTCGTAGCGCCTCAGCCAAAAAGCCTCCAGTACCAGTGGTGCGTGTTCCAGGTTTTTGGAGTGCACCGTCCACCAGGGCAGGCAGTAGGACCCAGAGCCAAGGCACTGTCAGCCCACCCCCTGTAAAGGCACCGAAATTGGAGAGTGGACGACGGGACCGTGTCAAGACTCCTGGTGGGACAACAAGTGAAATGGGATCGAAGGCGATTGGTGAGTCAGCTGTAACTCCAAAGAAGGTGGGGAAGGTTCCGAGGAAGTCTACCCAGCGTGTTGTGAGTGTCACGGCGGAGAAGTGCGCCATCATTTCCGGTGGTCCAGAAACAACCGCCAGCACCGTCGTCACTGGTCCAGAGACCACCGCCAGAGTCAGTGCCCAGGAGGGCCCAAGTATCGTTACTGGTTAGGAGACCACCGCCAGAGTCAGTGCCCAGGAGGGCCCAAGTATTGTCACTGGTCAGGAGACCACCGCCAGAGTCAGTGCCCAGGAGGGCCCAAGTATCGTTACTGGTCAGGAGACCACCGCCGGAGTCAGGGGCCAGGAGGGACCAGGATCCCACAGCCCCGCTGGGCGATGATGGAATGTCAAGCCACACCCCAAAGTCCAGTGTGGAGTTCGTCATGCCACACACCAATGTCCAGTGCGGAGTTCGTCATGCCACACACCAATGTCCAGTGTGGAGTTCATCATGCCACACACCAATGTCCAGTGCGGAGTTCGTCATGCCACACACCAATGTCCAGTGTGGAGTTCGTCATGCCACACACCAATGTCCAGTGTGGAG
The DNA here is from genome assembly GCF_031143425.1 of Pleurodeles waltl. Lineage (NCBI taxonomy): Eukaryota > Metazoa > Chordata > Amphibia > Caudata > Salamandridae > Pleurodeles > Pleurodeles waltl. The sequence continues at coordinate 1,792,116,295 of NC_090444.1, read as the reverse complement.
TTCGTCATGCCACACACCAATGTCCAGTGTGGAGTTCGTCATGCCACTCCCCAATGTCAGTATCTGAACCGCCATGTCAGGCCACCGCTGAACAGTCCATACCCAGCCATGGCAAAGCACCGCTGAACAAGGCCAAGACGCCCATGGTGAAGACCGCTGAATAAGGCCAAGACCGCCATGGTGAAGACCGCTGAACAGTCCATAGCCAGCCATGGCAAAGCACCACTGAACAAGGCCAAGACCGCCATGGTGAAGACCGCTGAACAGGGCAAACACCGTGTGGGTATGAATAGGCCGCCACATCAGGCATCCTTCTCCCATGTGCAGCTGGGTCAGTGACAGGACATGAACTTTCAAGGGGAGACTCATCCAGTCTGGCCACCAGTCCCACCCAGTACCAGTTGAGAACTGCATCTACTTGCGTCAATGTGGCTTTGCACTCCCTAGGATGGCACAGTGGGCAAGCCACCCACTGTATAGCCTTGAGAGACTGTGGCTTTGCACTCCCCAGGATGGCACAGTGGGCAAGTCACCCACTGTATAGCCTTGAGAGACTGTGGCTTTGCACTCCCCAGGATACATCAATGGGCATGGAGCCCCGTCGTGGATCTGGCTTTGCAGTCATGTGGCTGAGGTGCCCCCCCTTCCCTTCCCCCTGAGGTGCCTGTAGTGTTTCTATCTGATGCCCCGGCAGTGTTCTCTCGGATTTTGGTCAGGTATCTATTGTGGGCCTCGCCCATGCATTTTTGGACTGTTGGTGCACGGACATTGTTGTGTACATATCTGCACTACTTCTTGTATTGTATATATAATTATGACAGATTTCGAGCTATGATTCAGTATATTTTTATATGACATGTATATTGTCACATTACAATATTTGAACGGATCTCGCTTTGTCTTTGCATTCTTCCGGGGGAATTGTGGGTTGTTAATGTGATATTTTTGACTGCATTGGTGTGTATGTTGTAATATGCGAGGGTGGGGGTGTTTGGTGGGTGTCCCCCTAAGTTTTGCCTACCCCCTCCCCCGTGTCGTAGATGCAGTACTCACCGGTATGTTCTGCGCCTACATCACTGTTGTTCGTAGAGGAGCAGAAAGACAAGGGCAGGTAGGATTTGGAGTTCCGGCTCCATGGAGTCGTCGTTCCACGTGGAGTGTGTTCAGGTGAGCGTTTTCCCATAGCAAAGGCTGTTTCCGCCGAGTTTTTATCCACAGTGAATCCGCCCCGGAAAAGGTGGCGGATTGGTGTGTTGTAATAGAGTGGGCGGTACATTGTCTCCCGCCTGTCTGTTGGCGGGGACCGCCACGCTGTTTGCCTGTACCGCCGTGGCGGGCGAAGTGTTAAAGTGGCTGTCTTTGTTGGCGGTTACCGCCAGGGTCGTAATTCCCTTTTTTTGTCCGCCGGCCTATTTGCAGTATTTCCACAGCTTTAACACCGTCCGCCAGGGTCGTAATGACCACCATAATGAGCAATCCCTAATCTCACATCATATAATCTGTCAAACTCCCCCAAATACAATAGAATTTAAGGGTAGATCCTCTGACCTTAGCTATCTGAAGTTCTAATTCACATGCTTCCATCACCTCTTTCCACCACTCCTCATGTTTTTGCGGAGTTAAAGATTTCCAATTCCTTGCAATAATAAGTCTAGCTATAACAAGAATGTTAAGAACCTAATCAGTGGCACCTATACCCATCAGGATCCTTTTTTGCGTAAGTATCCCTGCATGTGATTGGGCCATAAATATCTGTCATTGGAGCAAAGATCAGAACAATATCAGTTTAGGACATGTGGCAAACATGAATATTATCAGCTGCTTCGATAGTGCAGCGTGGGCAGCTAAATGATCTAGTATACCACTTGCACAATTTAGAAGAGCTAATGTAAAAATCATACATCGTACGATAGATCTGGCCTCTTAATCTTGTAGGAGTGACAATTTTTCAGTAGCGTGTAAGAATGTTGGAAAGTTCTTGTGCTGAAACCCGCTCCTTTAAACCAGCAGATAATTTGTCAGCCCAAATTCCCAAATCATTAAGAGAGTCCTGGGTAAGGCAGCTATATATTTCTGAAATACTACATGGCTGCATACCAAAGATCAATGTTGCAATATCGGGTTGGACCAGTGGGATAATAATATTGCTACTCTCACTCAGTAATGCAGTCCGAATCTGCAGGTATTTAAAAAAGTTGCTGCTGCATATGGTAAATTCTGCCTGTAAAGACTGTAATTGTGCAGTTTTATTGTATTCATAGCATAGCTTTACCGTGGGAGCCAGAGTAGCACCCAAATACCTTGCTCGGGTTGTCACCCTTTGTTCCCAACTCGTTGCAACCCCCCCAAAGATCAATTGTGTTTTATGAACGTTTAGTTTATAACCTGAGACCTGTTCAAAATCTAGTGCAGCCTGTTGAATGCTCTTGATCATTGACTCAAAGCAATGAGAAAAAATTTAAACGTCATCTGCATACACAGCCAAAGGGGAAGGCAATGACACATAGGGATTACTGGGAACATTTCTACATAGGATTCTAATATTTGGCTTCATATATAGTGCATAGAGGGCAGGTGAGGGGGGCATCCTTGTTGAGTGCCTTGTGTAATATAAATAAAGGGTCTTAACGCCTGTTGTATGCTAATCTGAGCTTTAGGAGCCTTATAAAGGGCTTTAATCATTTTAACAAAGCTAGAGCTAAAGCACTCCCTAGAGAAACTCCCAGGATATGTGGTCAAAGGTTTTCTAGGCATTGAGTAGGATGAGGTTAAGCGGTTCCGGAAAAGTTTTGGCACGGTCTATTACTATAGTGATTACATTTGTATGGGTGGCTGTGCTCTTCCCTGGGATAAAGCCTTGTTGTTCCGGTGATATGAGCTTCAAAATAACCACATTAACTCAATTGGCCAGAAGTTTGGAAAATATTTTAGAGTCGACATTAGGGTGTGAGATTGGTCGATATGAACTGCATTCTATTGGAGCTTTATCCCTTTTCAGGAATATTGTAATGCTGGCTTCATTCCAGGAAGTAGGGACTTTGCCTGTAATTCAAATTTCTTTTAGCACCTCTACAAGAAGCAGAGTAATTGTAGATGAAAGAATTTTATATATTTCTGATTGAATGAGATCTGGCCCTGGCACTCTTCCTGTGGCTAAACTAGCAATGACCCTTCTGAGTTTGTTTGCAGTAATGTCAGCATTCAGTGACTCATTGTCACTGCTTACTAGTTTGGGAAGATCTCTGGTTCCAAATAGTCCTTAATATTTGTGAGATTACACTATGGCCCTCCTTATGACATTGGCAGTAAATCCCACTTACTGCCATGCTGACTGCCGCTAACATAGCGCCGCCGCAGCGGATATCCGCTAACCATATTATGACACACGCACACCAATCCATCACTATACAGCCACACACTCAAATCCGCCACCCCAAAGGTCAGTGATAAACTGGCGGTATCAAAACCCACACTGTTACGCCAACAGAACAACGCCCACAACATTATGACCCACAAATCACCACGGCGGACATTCAATGACAGTAAACCTTTGGCGGTAGATACCGTCGCGCTCACAATGGACATCCCAAATACAAAACAACACCACATTGGACAATTCAAACTACACACACCTGACACCCATACACACACCACACCCACACCACTATAAAACACCCACCCACATTACCCACAACCCTTTACGAATACCAATAATTGCCACCCGAGAGAGACAGCAACAGCACACACACAACCAGAGCCACATACTACCATCACCTATACACCACCCACACACCTTACATCACACACCCCAAAACATCACCCTACACATCCACACCCACACCACTCACACTACACCCATGGCACCACAACAACACCCCAGATTCTCTGAGGAGGAGCTTAGGGTCATGGTGGAGGAAATCATCTGGGTAGAGCCACAGCTATTTGGATCACAGGTGCAGCAGATATCCATTGCAAGGAAGATGGAGCTATGGCGGAGAATCGTGGACAGGGTCAACGCCGTGGGAGAGCATCCCAGAACAAGGGATGACATCAGGAAGAGGTGAAACGACCTACGGGGTAAGTGCGTTCCATTGCAGCAAGACACCAGCTCGCAGTGCAGAGGACTGGCGGTGGACCCCCACCTCCTTCCCCACAACTAACAACATGGGAGGAGCACGTCTTGGCAATCATGCATGCTGAGGGCCTGGCAGGAGTAGGAGGAGGACTGGACTTTGGTAAGTCAACTCTCTACCACTCCTTCCCCCCTACCTGCATGCCATCACATACCCCCACCCTTGCCCTCACTCCCATCACTCCACCACTTCCCACAACCCCACCATCACAACCCACTCATCCCAATGCCAAGCTCTGCATGCCATACCAATGCATGGACACCACTCACAGCCCTGCATGGACATCTTTCACTACAGCGTGCACACTAGAGACAATCAGCTAGCCCACCAAATAACAACCCACACAAGGCAAATCTGCCAGGGCAATAACAACCATAGAGGGCAACCCACCCATGCACAATATGTCAGAAAAAAAACACTGCATTTACATTCCCACAGGTATACCAGCCAATGTCATCGGAGAAGAGGTGCCAGCAACATCCAGTCTCCCCACAGAAGGGGCCCCCAGTGAGGACAACAGCTCTGCTCGCCTGGATCTGGATGACCAACCTGGCCCATCAAGGACCTCCAGACAGTCAGTTACCTAGGCCCAGTCTCATACCACCACAGAGCCTTCCCCCTCAGGAAACACCACCACAGCACCCACCCAGCGAGCCCATACCTTGTCCCCAGGACACGTCAATCAGCAGTGTGTCCACCACTACAGGGACCCCAGAGCACACCACAAACCCAGGACAATCAGGACCTGGGGTCAGTGGCAGTGGGCCCACAGGTCGGATCACAGAGGCACAGGACAACAGGGAAGCTGGGGGAACTGCTGTGCACCAGGGGGAGGACAGGCCCAGGGAACTGACTCTCCAGGAGGCACTCACCGCAATCCTGGGAGCATACCAACATCCCCAAGGTACGCTGGGCCAGATCCTGGACAAGATGCAGGGGAACATGCAGCTGCAGGGGGGACAGTACCTGGGGATCAGGGGGGACTTGAAGTCCATTAACACCACCCTGGTCTCCATTGCAGGGGTGCTGGCAGACATGGCCAACAGTATCTGAGAGGCAGTAGCACACCAGCGGGCCCCTGCCACTAGCCAGACTACTGAACAGCCCTCCACCTCCGCTGCTGCTAGTGGACAGGAGGCCCCGCCACAGGACCAACAGGCCACCAGCACCCCTCCCCCTGCAGAAGGAGAACCACCCCGCAAACGTTCCCTGCGATCCAGGCAGAAGCCAAAGACTATTGCCAAGACCCCCACCAGGAAATGAGACTCTCCTGATTCTCACCCTTGTGTCCCACTGTGTCACTCTGTCCACCTTGAACTGCCATTGCTCCCCTTCCTTTGTCCCCCTTGGAGAATGCACCTGTGCTACAAATAGACTGGACTGTACCCTGGACTTTCCTCCATCATCACCCCAGCCCATGGCACTTCCCCCTTTTCGTCAGAGCACTGCAATAAACACATTTGGGAAAAATGGAGTATGTCAAATGATTTAAGTGTGTATTCATTTAACAAGCTTTAAACATTGCAATTCAACTGTACGGTAATGTTAACATAGGAAAGACCTGTAGTTGGCTGCAGTGAACACCCCAGGAGCAATAGTCGGGCACCAACATCTGCAAAAAGAGATGCCAATGGGTACAGTGAGTGGGCATAGAAGTAGGAATTCACAGCCTGCCAGTGACAATGTCACACATCAAACTCTCAATGAAATGTGAAATAACACTGTCTTACCTGTGTGTCATTGGAAATATTGACAAATGACTGCACTTCTGTTGTCCTCATCCTCATCCTGTGCCTCTTCACCTTCGCTGTCCACAGGGTCCACTGCTGCCACATGGCCATCTCCAGCCTCCTCCTCCTGCAGAAAAGGCACATGGCGTCTCAAGGTATAGTTTTGCAACATGCAGCATGCAACCATTATCTGGCAGACCTTCTTGGGTGAGTAGCACAGGGATCCACCTGTTCAGGAGGCCAAAGGTACGTTCAATGATCATTCTTGTTCACCCATGTGCCTCATTATAACGTTCCTCAGCCCTTGTCCTGCGATTCCTCACAGGGGTCAGTAGCCATGATAGGTTTGGGTAACCTGAGTCACCTGCAAATATCGAGGGACAACAGTTAGCCATACACTAACCCTTATGTCCCACACCATACCCATATACCAACATCCACTGGGTGGGAACCAGGGCTCACCTATTAGCCACACCCTGTGCCTCTGGAGTTGGCCCATCACATTTGGGATGCTGCTATTCCTCAGGATAAAAGCATCATGCACAGACCCAGGATACTTAGCATTGACATGGGAGATGTATTGGTCTGCCAAACACACCATCTGTACATTCATTGAGTGATAACTTTTTCGATTTCTGAAGACCTGTTCATTTCGCCGGGTGGAGGACAAATGCAATATGTGTCCCATCAATGGCACCAATGATGTTGGGGATATGTCCCATTGCATAGAATTCAGCCTTCACTGTGGACAAATACTCCACCTGGGGGAAGACAATGTAGCTGCACATGTGGTTATTCAGGGCACCCAACACTCTGGTCAGCAGTATTGAGAATATTGGCTGTGACATTCCTACTGCCAAGCCCACTGTCACTTGTTGCCAAAAAATGGAGCACTGATAGCACTTTCACAAGAGGGAGGATCCCAGTGGGGTGACCGATAGCAGATATCAGGTCAGGCGCCAATTGGGCACACAGCTCTGTGATTGTGGCCCTGTCAAGTCTCCATCTCCTATTCATCTGCAGTGGTTGCAATCTATGGGGCAAAAGAGTGAGCAGCTGGTCATTATCTGTACATTGTAACCACTACAATACAATGCATATTGTGATTGTTACAATATTTTGGTGGCATATATCCAGAATGTGAAATTGTGAACTATGACACAGTTAGGATCCATGGCCTGCCCCCCATGAAATGGCGTCTGCCTGTCCTGTATGGAGGGACAGTTGGAAATGAGGTAATTCTGCTGACATTGTGCGCCGTTGCGGAAGGCGGTCGGGAACCACAGTGCAACTCATTATTGATTATCATTGGGCCCTATGGGGTACAGTGGCCAATGGTGATGTACGCCAGCGGTGAGGGTAAGAACCGCAGGGGACGTCACCGCTATTTTGTATCTGTTCACTCACTTGCTACCTGACCTTCAACAGGAGGGGACCTACACTGCATGTGTTGCTGTGACCTTTGTCTGGAAACTACCATGGCTCGTGTGACTGGGGAAAAGGCCCCTGCCTTCACTTCAGTGGAGTTGGAGAGACTGGTGGATGGGGTCCTACCCCAGTACCGACTTCTGTATGGGCCTCCAGACCAATAGGTGAGTACACTGTGAGTACGATGCATGGGGCATGAATGCATGGAGTGCTCTGTGTGAAGGCCTCGTGCAGGGGGGGTTGGTGGATGGGCCCTGGGCAGTGTGCAGCATTTATGCTGGGGCATGTCTGTGCTAATGGGGATGGTAGGGGGCATGGTGGGCCATGAGTGTAACTGGCAGGACGGTCTGACTAATACCTTTCCCTGTGTCTATTTCCTCTGCAGGTCAGCGCCCATCAAAAGAAGGGTATATGGCGTGCCATCACCAAGGACGTGCGGACCCTGGGGGTCTATGGCAGGCGGAACATCCACTATCGCAAATGGTGGGAGGACCTCAGACGCTGGGCACGGAAGACGGTGGAGGCCCAGCTGGGGATGTCCTCCCAATGAGGAAGGGGTGCCCGTCGAACCCTGACCCCCCTGATGGCCCGCATACTGGCGGTGGCCTATCCGGAGCTGGATGGGCCTTTGGGGGCACCACAGCAGCAACAAGGCGGTGAGTACAGTGCCCTTCATTACTACTTACGCCTGGTGGGGTGGTATCCGAGTGGGGGATGTGGGCCTGTGGGTGCCCCTAGACCAGGCCTGGCATTGCAGAGTAGGTCCCATGTTGGGCTGGGTTCTAATATGAAATTCCTCCAGCCTAGCTAGTAGGCATCCACTACTGGGCAGAGGTGTGTGGGTCCCAGGTATGCTGCAGTTGGCTGTATCTATCCCTACCCATGGCCTGGTGACTAGCATTGTAACTGGTAGTGCATTGCCTAGTGCGAAGGGCTGTTCCCTGTGTGTGAGTGTGTTGTGTACGCCAACAGTGGTGTTGGTGCCGCCATTGACCAAGTGTATCCTTTGTCTCTCCACCCCCCTTTTTGTTTTGTCATCCTGTCCTTATGTGCATTACCATCATCTGGCAGAGGAGCAGAGGCACCGATGATGGAAGGAGCTGCATCCCACAGGACCCAGGAAGCAGAGTCCACCGATGCTGAGGGCACCAGTGGGATGGAGGGCGAGGGGAGCACCACAGCGGGGACAGTAGGGGACAGTTCGGACACAGATACCCCCTCCAATGGAAGCTCCCTGGTTGTGGCGGACAACTCTGTGCCCACCCCAGCTACAGGTACAGCCGCTACCCCGTACCAGCACTGCCCTCCCAGCAGCCCCTCAGTGAGTTGCCCGTGCCCGCTCACCCAGGAGGGTGGGCATCTCCTTCGTCCCAGGCACCTCAGGCCCTGCCCCAGTTAGCCCTGCTGCCCTGAGTGAGGAGGCTATTCTCCTCCTGCGATCCATCTCTGTTGGCCAGTCAACCATTGTAAATGCCATCCAGGGGCTGGCAGCGCAAATGCAACAGTCCAATGCATTTCTGGAGGGCATTCACACTGGCTTGGCGGCCCAACAGAGATCAATCCAGGCTCTGGCCTCCTCTCTGATGGCAGCCATTGTCCCTGTTTCCACCCTCCCCCTCCAACTTCCTCTTTCCAGTCCCATTCCCCTCAACCCCAACCTATCCCAAGCACACAGGCAGACAAGCATGCACACAGGACAATACACAAGAGTGGACATGGCAAACACAAGTACCACACTTCATCCCACAGGCACTCACACAAACACCATTCAGATGCAGACATCCCAACATCCACTGCCTCCACTGTGGCCCCCTCATCCTCCATCTCCCTCCCAGTTGCGTCTCCACTCAAACCTGCATGCACTACATCCTCATCCACTACCACCATCACCAGCACACCTATCAGAACACATACCTCACTGGCAGTCACCACCCCCACATCCATGCACAAGTCCCCTGTGTCCTCTCCCAATGTGTCTGTGCCCCATCTTCCCGAAGTACAGAAATGCAAGCACTCTGACACCCAACAGCCATCCACCTCACAACAGCATCCAGCCCATGCACCTGCACCCAAACACAGCAGACTGACACCTACAACCACTCCCTCTTCCTCCACTCCCAGACCTTCTCCCTCTTCCCGCCCTAATGTCCTTAAGAAGCTTTTCCCCTCCACTGTTGACCTCTTCCCTACCCCTCCTCTTCCCCCGTCCTTCACGTCAGGCCAGGGTGGTCAAAACCCAGGCAAGCACCTCAGCCACCCAGTCCACTGGCACAGTAGTGTCCCCAGAAACTCCAGGTGGGAAAGGATCCCGGCCACCAGCCAGCCAGACAGAAAGATTGCCTACCCCAAGTGCTTCAAGGAAGGGCAAGGAGCCAGCCCCATCTGCAGGAAGGAAGGGCAAGGAGCCAGCTCCAGCTGCAGGAAGGAAGGGCAAGGAGCCACTCCCAGCTGCAGGAAGGAAGGGCAAGGAGCCACCCACAGATGCAGCAAGGAAGGGCAAGGATCCACCACCAGCTGATGCTAAAAAGGAGCAAGGAGCCATCCCCAGCTGCTGGCAGGAAGGGCAAGGGGCCTTGGTGCTGGGACTCTGTCGGAGCCCACACCACCAACCATGGTGGTGCAGCCGTCCGAGGCTGCAGAGGATGGGCTGGAGCCTCCCCCACCACTACGACCACCAGCTCTGCCATCACCACCAATGGGCAGCCGTCCGAGGCTGCAGGGGATGAGCTGGAGCCTCCCCCCATCACTACCACCACCAGCTCCACCGGCAGCACCAACGGGCAGCCGTCTGAAGCTGCAGGGGATGGGCTGGAGCCTCACCCCACCACTACCAGCAGCAGCAGAAGCACCACTGCCACCACTGAACAGCCAACACCGCCGGCGGACATTCTGTAGACCTGCCTCATGGGCTGTTGTGCATCCTACCCCTTGCAAATCCTTCGGGTATGACACCCAGCTGAGAGACTGTGACCTTGCACTCCCAAGATCAGCACCACAGGGCACGATGCCCCCTCCAGAACCAGTGGATAAGCAATCCACTCACCCCATCCCCCCCAGGATGAAAATCACAGGGCACGATGCCTCCTCCAGAACCAGTTGAGAAGCCATCCAATCACACCATCCTCCACAGGATGAAGATCACAGGGCACAATGCCCCCTCCAGAACCAGTGGAGAAGCCACCCACTCACCCCATACTCCCAGGATGAAGATCACAAGGCACGATTCCCCCTCCAGAACCAGTGGAAATGCCATTCATCGGAGAGACTGTGGTCTTGCACTCCCCAGGACCAAGCATAGGGCATGTTGGCCTCTCCAGAGCATGTGGGCAAGTCACCCACTTGAGTGACTGTGGCCTTGCACTCCCCAGGACAAAGCACAGGGCATGTTGCCCCCTCCAGGACCAGTGGCGTTGTTCCACCTGCCGGCTGAGGTACTCCCCGTTCTCCATCCCCCGGAGATGCCTGCCTATTTTTGACCTGATGCCCCAGCAGTGTTCTCTCTGTGTTGTTGCAGAAGTGAAGTGGGGCCTTGAACTTTGTAATGTGGCCCTGTGGCCCACGAACATTGAGGACTGGGCAGTGTCCCTTCTTTTGTAAATATGTATATACTTTTTGATTTGGATGCACGTATTGCTACTATTTTATCTTATTACACTCACTTTTCTCTATTGGAGTTGTCCTTGCATTATTCCTGAAGGGTACGGGGTAAATATGTTATGTTACTGCATCTGCTTGTGTGTATGGTGTTGGGGTGGGGGTAATGCGTGTTGTGTGTGTGTGTCATTCTCTTCCCCCCCGTGTGCTAGGTGGCTGTACTCACCGTGGTCGTCTTCGCCGTCGTTGGTGTTCGTAGTGGAGCAGGACGTACATCAACACTGGAAATATGTGCAGCTCGGGCTCCATGGTGTCCTGGTTCTTCCCTGAGCTTCCACAGGTGAGTCCTTTGACTTCTGAGATCTGTTTCCGCCAGGCTTTTGATGTTGTTGGTATCATCCCAGAAAAGGTGGTGGTTTCCTGTGTCTTAATACAGTGGGTGGAACATTGGCTTCCACCTAGCTGTAGGCGGTTACTGCCGTGATGGCTGTTGATTCCGCCATGTCGGTCGGTGTGTTAAAGTGGCTGTCTATCTGAGCTGTTTCCGCCATGGTCATAATTTAGCAGTATATACTGTCACCAACTGCCAGGGTTCTAATGAGGGCCTATATCTCCTCTAGATACAACCCAGAATAATAAGCCATAAACATAGAATATCACAACATTGGGTGCACGCTCTTCCTGTGGCGTCTAGAATTCATGTGATAACAGTTCTTGGGTTATCAGCCCGTCAAAGACAAGCCAATAGTTTGCCTGACATCACCTCTATTTCGCAATTCAAGGCTTGTAATTGAAAAGCTTTCCTATTTATATAAGCAGTTAGTAGGGCGGAAATACGCCCTCGTAAACCCATAATTTGTAGGTATGTCGCTTGAGCTGCATCAAAGCGGTATGCAATTTGTATTTTTCATGTAATTAAATTAAACACTTCAGTTGATATCTAATGAATCACTCCTCTCCATTATCCGCCCTTGAGATCTGGGCAACAAATGATTGCAAGATACCCCTACTGTAAACTTTGAGTGTGTCCCAGATCACAAAGGGGTGAGCTGAGCATTGGTTAGTTGCAAGGAATTCCTGTGTATAAGTACGGAGATATTTAATGTAATAAGCGCAATCTAGCACATGCTTTGGAAGGTAAGAGTGCTGCACATTGGTATTAACACAGCAATTGCCTTCCCATTTGCATTCAATGGCCGAGTGATCAGAATAAAGTAAGTGTAAAATCTCAGACGCACTAATCAAAGCAATTGAGATGCTGCTCAGACAAAAGTCTATGCAAGAATATTGTCTATGGGGCCTAGAGTAAAAGGTATAATTCCGAAGGTCAGGATTGTGCTCCCTTCAGATATTGTGCAAATTCATAATAAGCATCACATCTATTATGCTATTTCTAGTACTGCTCATACAAGCTGAGTGGGTAATAGTAGTAGTATCAAGCACTGGATTCAGGGTACAGTTAAAATCCCCAAGTCTGATAATAGGTAGGTTAACGTCACTGAGTCCAACATCATGTTAGTAAAAAATCGTGGATTCGGATTGTTCAAAGCATGGACGCTTACAAACACAATTTTACTTTACTGATTAGTATTTTCTGCCCTTACCCACCTACCCTCATTATCTGCTTTTGATCTTATAACCCTAAGTGATTTATTAAAAATTATAAAGGAGACCGCCCTCTGACCTGATCAAATGTTAGCACTAACTACATCATATATTCTTGGTGCAATATATCCCTGACAGCACCTAGATATAGAGCAAATATCGGCCTCTTTTTTTAGAGAGATGTGTCTCTTGGAGAGCCAAGATATCTGGTCTCATAGAACAGGCCTCCAAAGATATTTTGGCTTTCTTCATCCCCCCTTTTGAACCATTTATGTTCCAAGATATGATATTAACCATTTTGTTTTATTAACATTTTGTAGCTCCTAAACAAATCTCATGCCAAATAACATACATACGCCGTCCCTTTAAAGTAATTTAGGGAGCATATGTTCCTAAAAGTTACCCTTCTGCCATAACAGCATGTCTGCACTCTCTTTTCACTTTTTCTCCCTTCACCCTTCCTCCCCTCCCCAGGTCCCAGCACCCCATTCCCTTCCAGCTCCCCCTCTTAGGTGCCCAACATACCTCTAGCTCGAGAAGGCTAGGGAGTGAAACCCCACCAGATACTTATGATGTCACAGAAGACATCCAGGCAATATTAGAGGGTCCCCTCCCACCTCCAAAAATTAACACCATCCAATAAGTCAGTATAGCCTCCTACCACCCATTTACGGCATGCTTCACACCTATTTAGAATGGGCATTGACCTGCATCTCAATACAGCCATTCACCGAGGAATACCCTCAAAGTCCAAAAAATGTTTAGCCTGTTCTGGTTCTGAAATGTTAGGAAGGAGCTCTTCCAATTTATTTTCAGAGATGAGCCCCCTACAAATGAGACTGGAATGGATGCAGCTTTAAACGTAGGTATGAGAGAGCGCATCTCCTGCATCCTTGCTGCTATCTCCCAAGCCAGATTTTGAAACATTGAGAAGGAATAGCCATCTGAAGCAGTGAATCTTCTGTGTTCCCTGGCAATTGAAAGAATTCTCTCCTTAATCTTATAATCCTGAAAGAAAACAATGATAGTGTGAGGCCTGTTTCCAGGCTTTCGTGTCCCCGACAGAATCCTATGTGCCCGTGCAATGGACAGCAAACGCTTTGCACCTGAATTATTACCCACGCGGCTGGACAGTGTGCAGCTAAGAAGAAAATTGGCAACCCACTTAATCATCACCGCATCAGATTGAGCATTGTCCTTGGCAGACTCTGAGCCCTCTGGCACTTCCACTATGCGCAGATTCGATCCGCTGGAGCAGTTTTTAAGGTCCTCGCATTTGCGTTTAAGAAGTTTAATTTACTCCGTTATCACTTCCTGCTTGCCCTCGACCCAAGTTGTCGGTGTTTCCAGACTCTGTAACTTTGTGTTAGTTGCTTTATGTGTATCCGTGAAAACGCTAAGTTGTTGCTCAATAGAAGATACTTTGAGTTCTGGGTTATCAACTCTATCAGCGTGTGCAGCCTGATTCTTTTTAACAGATTGAATTTCTTTCAAAATTGTTTTAAATAGAGATTTGGTAGACAAAGAGGCTAAAGGGCAGGTGGAGGCTGCCTCCAATTCCTCTGTCTCAGAGATGGCAGATGCAGGTAAATTTTCAAATTGGCCAGCCTTATCATAGCCTCCTTTCCTGTCATCGTTGAGTAACCACATTTTCTGTCGCCCAGCTTCAGATCTTATTTCAGAAAACTCTGTTTGCAGAGCTTAAGGGGCATAGCTTTGCGAGGCATTGATATTAAGTTGAGACTCTTGGAACTGACGTACTCGAATCGTTGTCTCTTGGGCCTTGGCTTTGGAAAGAATATAGAATACTCTCTGTGTAGATGAGTTTAAGCTAGAGTTTACTATTCATTTTGGAACCTGATTCAGGACATTGGAAAGACTGTTTAGTCTGACTCCTAAAGCTAATGTTCTGTAGTACATTTGGCGCATCAAGGTCTGGTGAATACAGATTAGGCACAGGCATTAACTTGTCAGTCCTTCCAACTGGCAGCTTGTCAGCCCAAGAACCCTGTGGGGCACGGGGCACATTGCAGGTAGTGGCACATTCTCCACCTCATTGCTAGTACTTGTAGTGCCGGGTTTAGTTATAGCTGTCTTCTCTCCTGTTGCAGTATCACTAGATGCCAGATTATCTTGATTAAGTTGATCTTGGAAAGGAGGCAGAGAGCATGCAGGCGCCATATTCTCACAAACGGTAGTGCTCCTGTTTTTAGATGTAGTGTCCATGCCCACCCTGCCCCATAACTGCTAAATTATCTCCAGCAAACAGGCTATTCATTACCTGTGAGGGATCAGGCTGGATGCCGCTTATTGAATTGCTATCCTGCAGCTTACTCCCAGGGGCCCATTTATCATCATTTTTATTAGCCATAGTGGTTGTGTCTCAAATCTTGCATGCCTGTGCCTCAGTATGAGAATGTATCAAGCCCCCAGGAGATACTCTGGGTGAATACACATCTGGGTGGGTGACAGCTGGACTCCCGTGCAGTCCCTCCAGACAGCCACACACAAAGGGAGCTTACGTGTGACTGAGTGGCCACCTGCATGTTGATTGCCCACCCTGGGCAGGATGGGAAGGAGGAACTGACACTTTCACCTGAATGAGGTGGGTCCTGAGCCCTCAGAATGGTCTGCAAAAGCCCCTGTAGTGTGAGTAGGAAAGACAGGGACTTTGTGCACTTTCAAGGCCTCTCTTTGAAGTCTCCCCCACTTCAAAGGTACCATTGGGTATAAGACCTGGAATTCTGACCCAACCAAATCAGTAGACTTCTGGACCTGAGAACATTCTGTCAGGAGAAAGGACTGCTATGCTGCTGAAGGGACTGCCACTCTGCCGGAACTCAGCTGGACTTTGCTGGACTCCTGCTTTACTGTGCCTGCCCTGCTGCCTCCTGTCCTCTTTGCCTCAGAGTGAGAAGGACTGGACCTGCATCTCTACATCCCCAGAACCAAAGTGACTTCAAGGGCTTGCTGGCTTGCCTCCTGTTCTGAAGTTTCAGAGACAGCTATTGGACTCTGACAGCTGTGAGTCCTGTCCTGCCAAGTGATGCCAATTAGGGGTGTGTGGTAAACTCCACTCCACCAGCGGAGTTTGCAGAGTTTTGCCACTCCACGCATAAGTGCTCCAAAAACTCATATAACCACCAGCAGAGCAGAATTTACCTGTGCATTCAGTCGCTCACTAGGGAGCAGATATGGAAAGGCTACATATCCCCGAGTGCTGAAAATCTCAGACGTACTAATTGAAGCAATTGAGAGGCTGTTCAGACAAAAGTCTATGCAAGAATATTGTCTATGGGGCCTAGAGTAAAAGGTATAATTCCGAAGGTCAGGATTGTGCTCCCTTCAGATATCGTGCAAATTCAGAATAAGCATCACATCTATTATGCTATTTCTAGTACTGCTCATACAAGCTGAGTGGGTGATAGTAGAAGTATCAAGCACTGAATTCAGGGTACAGTTAAAGTTCCCAAGTCTGATAATAGGTAGGTTAACGTCACTGAGTCCAACATCATGTTAGTGAAAAATCGTGGATTTGAATTGTTTAAAGCATAGATGCTTACCAACACACTTTTACTTTACTGATCAGTATTTTCTGCCCTTACCCACCTACCCTCATGATCTGCTTTTGATCTTATAACCCTAAGTGATTTATTAAAAATTATAATGGAGACCGCCCTCTGACCTGATCAAATGTTAGCACTAACTACATCATATATTCTTGGTGCAATATATCCCTGACAGCACCTAGATATAGAGCAAATATCGGCCTCTTTTTTAGAGAGATGTGTCTCTTGGAGAACGAAGATATCTGGTCTCATAGAACAAGCCTCCAAAGATATTTTGGCTTTCTTCATCCGCCTTTTGAAACATTTATGTTCCAAGATATGATATTAACCATTTAGTTTTATTAAGATTTTGTAGCTCCTAAACAAATCTCATGCCAAATAACATACATACGCCGTCTCTTTAAAGTAATTTAGGGAGCATATGTTCCTAAAAGCTACCCTTCTGCCATAACAGCATGTTTGCACTCTCTTTTCACCTTTTCTCCCTTCACCTTTCCTCCCCTCCCCAGGCCTCAGCACCCCATTCCCTCCCATCTCCCCCCCTTAGGTTCCCAACATACCTCTAGCTCGGCAAGGCTAAGGAGTGAAACCCCACTAGATCCTTATGATGTCACAGAAGACATCCAGGCAATATTAGAGTGTCTCCTCCCACCGCCAAAAATTAACACCATCCAATAAGTCAGTATAGCCTCCTGGAACCCATTTACGGCATGCTTCACACCTATTTAGAATGGGCATTGAGCTGCATCTCAATACAGCCATTCACTGAGGAATACCCTCAGAGTCCAAGAAATGTTTAGCCTGTTCTGGTTCTGAAATGTTAGGAAGGAGCTCTTCCAATTTATTTTCAGAGATGATCCCCCTACAAATGAGACTGGAATGGATGCAGCTTTAAACTTAGGTATGAGAGAGTGCATCTCCTGCATCCTTGCTGCTATGTCCCAAGCCAGATTTTGAACCATTGAGAAGGAATAACCATCTGAAGCAGTGAATCTTCTGTGTTCCCTGACAATTGAAATCATTCTCTCCTTAATCTTATAATTCTGAAAGAAAACAATGATAGTGTGAGGCCTGTTTCCAGGCTTTCATGGCCCGACAGAATCCTAGGTGCCCGTGCAATGGACAGCAAATGCTTTGCACCTGAATTATTACCCACGCGGCTGGACAGTGTGCAGCTAAGAAGAAAATTGGCAACCCACTTAATCATCACCGCATCAGATTGAGCATTGTCCTTGGCAGACTCTGAGCCCTCTTGCACTTCCACTATGCGCAGATTCGATTCACTGGAGCAGTTTTTAAGGTCCTCGCATTTGCGTTTAAGAAGTTACATCTACCCCGTTATCACTTCCTGCTTGCCCTCCACCCAAGTTGTCGGTGTTTCCAGACTCTGTAACTTTGTGTGTGTCGGTAGCTTTATGTGTATCCATGAAATCGCTAAGTTGTTGCTCAATAGAAGGTACTTTGAGTTCTAGGTTATCAAATCTATTAGCTTGTGCAGCCTGATTCTTTTTAACAGATTGAATTTCTTTCAAAATTGTTTTCAATAGAGATTTGGTAGACAAAGAGGCTGAAGAGCAGGTGGAGGCTGCGTCCAATTCCTCTGTCTCAGAGACGGCAGATGCAGGTAAAATATCCAATTTGGCCAGCCTTATCATAGCCTCCTTTCCTGTCATCGTTGAGTAACCACATTTTCTGTCGCCCAGCTTCAGATCTTATTTCAGAAAACTCTGTGTGCAGAGCTTAGGAGGCATAGCTTTGCAAGGCATTGATATTAAGTTGAGACTCTTGGAACTGACATACCCGAATCGTTGTCTCTTGGGCCTTGGCTTTGGAAAGAATATAGAATACTCTCTGTGTAGATGAGTTTAAGCTAGAGTTCACTATTCCTTTTGGAGCCTGATTCAGGACATTGGGAAGACTGTTTAGTCTGACTCCTAAAGCCAATGTTCTGTAGTACATTTGGCGCATCAAGGTCTGGTGAATACAGATTAGGCACAGGCATTAACTTATCAGTCCTTCCAACTAAGGACCCTGGCAGCTGATCAGCCCAAGGACCCCGTGGGGCGGGGGGCAAATTGCAGGTGGTGGCACATTCTCCACCTCATTGCTAGCACTAGTAGTGCCGGGTTTAGTTATAGCTGCCTTCTCTCCTGTTGCAGTGTCACTAGATGCCAGATTATCTTGATTAAGTTGATCTTGGAAAGGAGGCTGAGAGCATGCAAGCGCCATATTCTTACAAACCGTAGTGCTCCTGTTTTTAGATGTAGTTTTCCATGCCCACCCTGCCCCATAACTGCTAAACTATCTCCAGCAAACAAGCTATTCATTACCTGTGAGGGATCAGGCTGGATGCCGCTTATTGAATTGCTATCCTGCAGCTTACTCCCAGGGGCCCATTTATCATCATTCGTATTAGCCATAGTGGTTGTGTCTCAAATCTTGCATGCCTGTGCCTCAGTATGAGAATGTATCAAGCCCCTAGGAGATACTCTGGGGGAATACACATCTGGGTGGGCGACAGCTGGACTCCCATGCAGTCTCTCCAGACAGCCACACACAAAGGGAGCTTACGTGTGACTGAGTGGCCACCTGCACGTTGATTGCCCACCCTGGGCAGGATGGGAAGGAGGAACTGACACTTTCACCTGAATGAGGTGGGTCCTGAGCCCTCAGAATGGTCTGCAAAAGCCCCTGTAGTGTGAGTAGGAAAGACAGGGACTGTGTGCACTTTCAAGGCCTCTCTTTGAAGTCTCCCCCACTTCAAAGGTACCATTGGGTATAAGACCTGGAATTCTGACCCAACCAAATCAGTAGACTTCTGGACCTGAGAACATTCTGTCAGGAGAAAGGACTGCTATGCTGCTGAAGGGACTGCCACTCTGCCGGAACTCAGCTGGACTTTGCTGGACTCCTGCTTTACTGTGCCTGCCCTGCTGCCTCCTGTCCTCTTTGCCTCAGAGTGAGAAGGACTGGACCTGCATCTCTACATCCCCAGAACCAAAGTGACTTCAAGGGCTTGCTGGCTTGCCTCCTGTTCTGAAGTTTCAGAGACAGCTATTGGACTCTGACAGCTGTGAGTCCTGTCCTGCCAAGTGATGCCAATTAGGGGTGTGCGGTAAACTCCACTCCACCAGCGGAGTTTGCAGAGTTTTGCCACTCCACGCATAAGTGCTCCAAAAACTCATATAACCACCAGCAGAGCAGAATTTACCTGTGCATTCAGACGCTCACTAGGGAGCAGATATGGAAAGGCTACATATCCCCGAGTGCTGGAGGTGGTGTCCCCAGTGAGAGTGAGGCTGGCAGTCTCAGAGTCTCAGTAGGAGGACAAATGCTGTTGGCAGAGGAGCTCCCTGCCTGCGGGCTGGCCTGCTGCTCATCAAGGGAGTTGCACCTGTGCACCCCACTCTTCTCATCCTCCTTTGCTGACACCTCCTGGGGTCGTCTTGTGGTGGGCATGTCCTGCTCGGCCAGCAGTGATGAGGTTGCCTCTGATGCTAGGAGGTCCCCTACAAACCTGATGCGCCGTGAGTACTTGATCAAGGTGCTGGTAATCGGGGAGCTGGACATGGGCAAGACCGCCATAGGTATTGACTTTGCCTTGAAGGAGATCAGCCATTTGGGTCAGCAGGACCACGGTGTGCCTGCAGCAATGGGACATTGCAGGTGAGGCCTCAACAGTTCTTAGTTAGTCCATAGTAGTTTCTGTTTAAACTGGGCCCAGTGTTGTGTAGCATATCAGAGGTGTAGGTGCACCTAATACATCCAAATGTCGGCATGGTTGGTCGCTGTAACTGGCTTGTGCTCCATCACGTTTGGCCTAAACTTTGGATATACCTGGATATAGCGCCGCCAGATAGCCTCGGTTGGTGCTTTAAACGTTTAAGCACCACATTTGCATATATCTTGTTTTAAATTAATATCTCAACTTCTACTTCGTAGATTTTTGTTGTTTTTGTCTTGTTTTACTCATAAAAATATAATCTGTGTGTCCCAATAGGTGTGGAGTCTTTTTGTGGTGTTTTCACTATGTGACTGTTTGATGTGTTGCACAAATACTTCACACATTGCCTCCAAAATTAAGCCTGTCTGCTCTGTGCCAATATACCAGAGGGTGAGCACAAGTTAATTCATGGTGTGTATCTGACTTACCCTGACTAGGATTGTGGCCCCTGCTTGGACAGGATCCATACCTTTGCCAACCAGAAACTCAATATCTAACACTTTGATATTATGTCCCATAGCATTTTTGCATTCACAATATCCTTACAGCAATATTGTGGTAAAACTTTATTGGAGACTCAATATTTAGGTAACATACCTACTGGAATTGAGAATGCAAAGGTTTTATCTTCTCCGCAAAGTTGGATGAAGTCAGGAAACTTCTCCTTAGCGGAGGCAGGTGAAGTTTCATGAGTTCATCCAACTATGCAGAAACAGTTTATCCATGGCAACCACACAACCAAGCAATCTTAATTTCACATAACAGAGTAACCTGTGACTGGAAACAGTATCAACATATGAAAGGGGACAAGAAAAAGGAATTGAGGGATAAGTTGTGGTTGGCTTGAAGACCTATGTCTGCTTTTTCTGTATCTTTCCTGCACCTTCTGCCTCTTTTCTGCTCATTCTTCTACGTTTTCTGTTCCTTTCCTGCAACTTTATTTTGTCTTCTTCCTTTCTTCCCTTGTCTGTGCCCATCTGAGCCTTGACTGCACCCAGCACCCCGACCCTTGGCCCTCTCACCACCCACCCCTATACCACCAAGGAGCTCCTGGCCCTCAACCCCGGATCCTACAATAACATCTGCTACACTTCCTCCCCACATTCAACCAAAGGACCTTTCACCTGCTGCCATCGCTGCTTCTCCTGCAACACAGGGCCGCCAGCCAGCACTGCATCCCTCACTGCTTCCTCCCAGAAGACCACACACAACCTGGAACCACTACAATGCATCCTGCTCAACACCTGATCCCTCTGCAAGCATGCAGACACCTGGGACACCATCACCACCCTCTCCCCTGACGTTGCCTTCATCACCGAACCATGGCTCAACTCCACCTTGAATCCTGACATCGCCACTGCAAGACCCAATAGCTACAAGATAATACACCATGACCGCATCAACAAACACGATGGGGGCATCGTCATCACTTTAAAGAAACCATCCGATGCATTGCCACTAACGACAACGCAGCACCTTTCATGAAACACCTTAACTTCCAGCTACAGACAGACGCTAAGACTACAGTAAGAGACTCCCTCGTATACAGACATCTGGGGCCCAACAGGCTTTCTATGACACAAATTCCCACCTCATCGCTCCCCTAGCCATCAACTCCCACTACTATGTCCTACTTGGCGACCTCAATGTTTACGCCAACAACCCCAACTACGCCAACTCCACCTCCCTCCTGGAAAACCTGAACAACATCTGCCTCACCCAACTGGTCACCGAACCCATGCCCAAGGCGGGACACACACTCAACTCCATTTTCACCTCCAGTGAAAGAATCAAATTCTGCCACACCACAGAACTCACCTGGACCAACCACGTCATCATTCACTTCACCATCTCCAACGCTCCACACACCACCCCCAAGCATCACAGCTCCCCCCACCATAGCAGGGGCAACATAACAGAGACACAATGGACCCAGGTCCTCATCGCCACCCAGCCTGAAGCTTTATCAGACCCCAACCAGGCCATCTAGAACTTCTCTGCCGCGATGTAACCAACAAAAACCAACAACGCCTCAAAACAAGCCAGCTGGTACACCCCAGGGCTCAGAATCATCAAACACAACTGTTACTGACTCAAGAAACAATGGGGCACCACAAGGAACCCCTCTGACGGAACTGCTTACAAAGCAGCCCTCCGCAAATACCACTGGCGCATCAAGGAAGCCAAGAGAATAGCCATCACAGTCCGCATCAACACAGCAGCCACTGAGAACACATCCACCCCTCTCAAGAACTCTGCAACACCTCCTCTGACTAATTCCACAAGAAGATTGTCAACATCTACTAGAACTTCGACCCCCAGCCAACGGCTCTCAACCTCAGCAACCTCGACCAGCCAGCTCACACCAGCCGCATGACCATCTCTTGGTCTTCTATTACCTCTCAGACCACCACGGCCATCATGTCATCTATTCACTCTGGGGCATTCAGCAACCCCTACCCCCACTGGCTTTTCCACCTCAGAACCAAGCCTATCAGCACGGAACACACCAGCATCATCAACACCTCCTTCATCACAGCAGACTTCCCAGATAGCTGGAAATACACAGAGGTCTGACCCTCCTAAGAAATCCTCCACCGTCTCCAGCGAACTCAAAAATTATCAACCAATCTTTCCGCTCCCCTTCCCGGCCAATGTACTCAAGAAGGCCATCAGCAAACAGCTTACCGAATACCTGGAACAAAATCACCTACTTTACGCTTCCCAATCAGGATTTGATGCCAACCACAGCACTGAAACTGCCCTCATCACTGCCACAGAGGACATCCTCTCCTCGACCACAGGGAGACGGTGGCCCTGATCCTGCTCGACCTCTCTGCTGCTTTCAACAC
This sequence comes from Pleurodeles waltl, assembly GCF_031143425.1. Lineage (NCBI taxonomy): Eukaryota > Metazoa > Chordata > Amphibia > Caudata > Salamandridae > Pleurodeles > Pleurodeles waltl. The sequence goes on along the minus strand of NC_090444.1, from coordinate 1,792,093,660 downwards.
TCTTTCCCACCACACCCTCATCAATAGGCTCTACAACATCAGCATTCCAGGAAAACTCACTCAAGTGGATCACCTCCTCCCTCACAGGACACACACAGAGCATCTGGCTGCCTCCATTCACTTTCAAACCCAAGGATATCTTATGCCGCGCACACCAAGTATCATGCCTCAGCCCCATCATGTTGAACAGCTACATGACTCCCCTGGCATACACTGAACTAATCGTTTCGGTCACCAAAGACCCCTCCACCATCAGAATCAACTTCTGCAATGCCGTGACCAACATAGCCAATTGAATGAGAGACACCTGCCTTAGACTAAACTCCGGCAAGACAGAAGTTCTAATCTTCGGGAACCACACCTCCGTATGGGACAACAGCTGGTGGGCAGCAAAACTTGGACAAATATCCACATCCGCATACCATGCACCCAACTTAGACATCATCCTCAACAGTGAACTGATCATGAAACGACAAATCAATGGAGTCACCTACTCCTGCTTTCATACCTTTCACACGCTCCGCAGACTCTTCAGATGGATCCCAGTTAACTCCAGAAAGACCGTCAGTTAGGCTTTTCTCACCAGCCGCCTCAACTACTGCAACACTCTCTATGCCGACATCTCCACCCAGCTCCGCAAAAGACTCCAGACCATGCAGAAAGCTGAAGCCAGACTCATCCTGGGCCTCCTCAAAATGACCCTCATCACCACCTCCACCTTCATTGCCTCTCCATTCAGAAAAGATGCTAGTTCAAGATCCTCACACACGCCTACAAAGCTCTGCATGATTAGCCTACATCCATCATCAACTAAATTTCCACCTACCCACAAGACACCTGCACTCTGCCTCACTAGTCAGTGCGCACCCCCCCCCCCCCCTCGTCCATTGCACCAGCAGCGGGGGTCGCTCCTTCTCATACATTGCCACCAAGATCTGGAACAACTTACCCCACCACCTTCGTACAGCACCCTCCCTTGCAGATTTCAGGAGGAAACTCAAGACCAGGCTTTTTACCAGAGACGTCACACCCACAGCACTCAGATACCCCTAGGTGTGACAGTGCCACGCCTTACAGATACAAATTGATTTGACTCCTTCTTGTGGAGGTACTTGTCACACTGTGACTGTCGACATGACTTCATTCTGAAGTGGCCTCGCAAAACGCCACAAATATCAACAAATGAGGCACAAAAATAAATGTCTTGCTAACAGCTGATTTCTGATTTCCTGACTGGCCCTTGGTTGTTGAGAGCTGTGGAAAACAGCACATATGAGTCTCAAAATGTCCATTATGTAATAGGCCTGGCAGCTTATTTCAGAAAGGGTCGGCATTTACAATGAACGACCTGGGATTTATTTTGAAGGCGAGAAGACATGTCACTGCATAGCCAGTCTGTTCTCTTTATACGGGCATACATCAAAAGCGAGTCGATATCTCAATGTAAAAAAAAAATGATGGGTGCATTAATGCAAGTTATTCGTCATATACTTCCAGTATCACTCTGGAATCAAGTACTATATGTGCACCAATATAGACCGGAACCTACAGCATTTTGTCCCTAACTGCGTACCGTTGACAAGGGATTGCCAGCCAGCATCTCTGAAGTGCAAACCCTGAAAATAATAGCACCTGCTCAGAATGGATTGCCTCCTCTTTGAACCTGGCTATCTGGCAGCTTTGATAATTGAGCATTTCAAAGACAAGTGAGGAAAAGTAATTGAGCTGCGAGAAGCGTGTTGCAGAGACCTTTTCCGTAGACTTGCATCCTTCAGTGAAATGGGATTCTCTGTCAAGCACACTTAGACTTCAGTTTGGGCCTTTTTTATTGTATGTGCGCGAAATATCGTTTTTCCCCCTAGTATGTGTCTGATTTTCATTTTAAACTGGTGAGCCGTCAGATTTGTGGACATATAAAATGTGTACTGGACCGGCAGCCCAAGAGCTTATGGGTCAAGGAGGGCAGGATGACGGATGATTAGGAGTAGCTCAACGGCGACACCTGCAGTTTTGGTGCGTCATTGCTCAACCTAAGGGCACAATGTAAGTTATTTCATTCTTCCAGAGGGAAAAGGCTGCAAATGCCTGTCTTTTAGTGGTTTCCACCAATGGCAGGTGGAGAGCAGAGAGATATGGCTGCCGGTCCTCCATACTCGCCGACTCACCCTCTCGTGTCTAAAGAAAGCACACCACTGGAGTTTTGCTTGTTGAACCACATGCATTTGAATTATATTTTTTGCAGAGACCCATTTACTAAAACAAATTCCTTCCTTCACTCCTTACTTTTTCATCCCAGCTACCTCCTATTGAGGGTATTAGGAGCTTTACACTGAAGAATTTTGGAGATTACATTGTAACAGTAAGGAATGTCACTGAAGAAGGGAATAACAGTGAGCAAAACGAAGTTACTGTACTAGACAAGGGATAGTTATTAGATTAGGATAGAAGTCAATATATTTAATGGGAGATTCATTAGTAACTTTGGAGAGTATTTAGGGCCATTCGCAGAATCGGTCTGTTTACGACCACAAAAATGATTTTTTAAATGTACAAAAGCACAAATTGAGATTCTGAAACACATTACTGAATTGCAGTTTGTTAGCAATTCGATTTATGGAAAGGGCATGTTTGGAGCGCCTCTTCCAAATACCGAATTGCAGTGCTATGTATTAGTGCTTTGCAACCAAACTCCAAACGCAAAACTTTAATATTTTACCGACACCTTGATGATGAAAAACATATTTTTCAAGAGCAGACAGTGGTCCCACAGATCACTGTCTATTCTTAGAAACTGAAACTTCAAAGGCTATTTCTTTCTTTTTAAACATATAGGCCCTCATTATGACATTGGCGGTAAATGCCGCCTACCGCCACAGCGACAGCTGGCAGCATACCATCGCCGTGGCTACCAGCTGCTAACCGCATTATGACCATAGGCAGAATTCCACCAGAAGGCTGGCGGAATTCCGTCGACAGTCATGGCGGCGGACGGCGGTAAGGTGGTGATGCTGCCAGCAGCAGCATCACACCAGCAAGACACCGCCTACCGTATCATGGGTGTTTTGTTGGCGGGCGCTGCTGCTGGCAGCAGCCGCACCTCCCGTCTCCTGTCAGAGGACCCCCTGCAAGCAGGTAAGTCGGGTTCTCCAACAGGAGAGGGGGTTTGGGGGTGTTGGGGGTGTTGTGTGTGTGGGGGGGTGTCTGTATTTGTATGCATGCATGCTGGTGTGAGTCGAGTGGGGTGTGATGCGTGCATGACTGACTGAATATGAGTGTTCGTGTATGTTGTGTGTTGTGAAAGTGTGTGTGCGACAATGTATGTTAGTGTGTGTTGCAGTGTGTGGGTATGTATGTGTGCATGCGTGGGTGGATGTGGGTATGCATGTGTGTATGAGTGTGTATGTGTGCGTGTGTGGGTGTGTTGATGTCGGGAAGGGGAGGGGTAGGGTGGGTAAGGACTCTGGGGAGGGTGAGGGGGCAGGGGAGACCCCCATCAGTGCCAGGGGAGGAATTCCCTGGCACTGATAGTGCCTATCGCCATGGTTTTCGTGGTGGTGAGATTGCCACGAAAACAATGGCGGTAGGCGGAGTCATAATCCCGAGGGTGGGATTGTGGCGGCTGCCTGGCTGGAGACCGAAGTCTCCAGCCCGGCGGCTGTTACCACCCTGGTGGACGGAGTGGTACATTGGCAGTTTGGCTTGAGCCAAACTGCCAATGTCATAATAGTGGATTTAGGGACCGCCAGCCTGTTGGCGGTAATACCTCCACAATTCCACCAACCGCCAGGGTTGTAATGAGGGTCATAGAATTTTCCTTTAAGGAAAATCGACTGCATTTAAAAAAAAGCAATCACAGACAAGGTGATGCTCTGACCTCAGCAGGCCACCATCCCTGTGATGGCTGCCATTCCAAATGGGTCACAAATTGCGACCTACCTCATTAATATTCATGAGGTTGGTCAATTTGTGACTCACTTAGGAAAGTTATTTAAAAGATGTATGTTTTCTTACATCAGGAATTGTGACTTCCTAATTGCGATTTGATAAGAATCACAATTAGGAAATCGCCATTCTAGATTTGTGTACATCTGGCCCTTAGAGCTTAGTGGATGAAAGAAGTTTGCCGAGTGCCTTGGTATGGCTACACTCCAAATAGGGAAGATGGGACATCCACTCTTGCCTGCTGCAGCCATTCCTATCCTTCAATAGTGTATGGTAACTTCATTTATTCATCCCCAACATGCGCAAAGCTTCAGGCACATGCCCGTAAATCGCCCTCTATGTTTTGCCAATGTTTGAACGGAAGACTGCTGCCACCACGTTGTTTATGTTCATAAATGCTATAATTCCGTGTTTGATCATAACTCTCTAACCTTTGTGTAGCCGGTGGTGCCTACTGGTCTCCCTCTGTTGGAGGAGGGGTCTGGGGCAAAACATAGTTCCTTGCCCCCACTGGAAAAGACTCAGAGCAGTGAGCTGCGATGTCGAACATGAGAGGCTTATTATCCCAATCGTGCATGTTTACACTGAGGTATGAAACATGCAGTATGCTCCTCATCTAACCTGAATAGAAAATAGTGCATCCGCCAGTTTGAACAGGAGAGCAAGATGTCCTTTCCCGAGGGAATGCATATACCAAATCATTGTGCCAGCTTTCCTTTATCTGTGCTGCAGGCTGCTTGCCCACAGAATTAGTGAGTCTACCAACTTAACACACTCCTGAACTGGACCACTCACAGTTAATTCTGTGGCTGGGCCCTATAGATTATCCTGCCTTGCCCCTGCAGTATCTCTAACACTGAGTTCCTCCTCAAAGTAGAGAAACATAGTCATGGGGTTCTACATGTGCATGAACTACGACCATCCCTGACTCCTCTTATGGGACTAACTTAAGGAATGAACTACGTACAGCAGAAACCTAAACATTGTTCCTATTTTCCCTGCAGAATTACATATTTTATTTTACTACATTTTCTTGTCTTCAATTACTTTGTTTCTGAGTTTAAGTTCATATTAACTGTATTCTTGTTTGGGTAGCTGTTTTGCACATATGAAATATAGTTTATCTTGCGAATGGCTATGCCCTGACATAAAACTGAATCCAGTTTGTCCCTATTGTTTAGATTGTGTGAATCTATTGGGTAATCCTTTGCAGCTCACAAAATGGCCTCTGGCTCCAGTAGGTTTACTCTTATATGAAGAACCACCATTTTGTGTTGCAGTCACTGTGTCATTCTCATGTGTAACCTGTATGTAATAATATACACTACTTAACATGATTCTTAATTATTCCATTTCTAATGACAGTCCTGGAATTCGCCTCTCCTGGCTCTTGTACTAGTGCTGACCACAGGAAGAAGTAGGGTTGCAAGGATGGTGCAGTATGTACATCAAGAAATATTAATATAAACAATTATTTGAGGAAGGGTTGTGTGGGGAACAGCCAAGACATGGTTCTGCACAAAAGACTGAGAGCTTGGAAGAGATGGTACACATGACTGTAGAAAACACACACTTCCATTCAAAAAGAAACTTCTCAGACTCCCATGCTCAGCCACAGGCTCGAGAGAACCAGCAAATAAGGCACACTTCCCGGTCAATACTGGCAAATCGAGTTTCAAAAGCATCTTTATAGAGCTCCCTTGTCTGGCAACAGTAGTTGTTGTGATTTCACTTTTCACTATAGTTCACACTTGGCTTGTTTGATCCTTCACATTTGTTGTTTTCCCCCTTAAGTCTGTTCCCTTCAACTCCCTTGTTCACTGGCCTTTTGTTAATAAATCCTGCCTTACCTTCATGTTGGTTGGTCTCCTTGTCTAGGCTTTCTGTCCTCTGGTGCAGTATGGATTTCCATCTTCGGTATGCCTGGACTAGTTATAGTGTGCCCTCTGCTTGTACTGGGTAAATCCTGCACCTTGTTAGCCTTATGTCTTAAGAGTGTTCCATATGGTTATCCCCCTAGTCATTGTGTTCTCTCATCCTTAGTTGGAGACCTTGAGAACCCTAACTTGGCCCTGATATGCTGTGCCTTGAAATCCACATCAAGGTTTTAGAATACCAGTGTGTCTCTCTCTCTCTTCCTCCTTATTCCCTTTTCCTCTTAGCCTGGGTCTTCTGTAACACCCTTGGCCCAGTGCAAAGGGTTAAGTCAACCCCTAGGGGGAAATGGAGTGATTGGTCTCAGTATCCATATTCTCAGAAAATTGTGGGTAAGGAATGTGAAGAAACGGTCTGGTGGTGGTGGGCACTGAATGCTCCCTTCACCAGAAAATGAAAATCTGGAACAAATAGTGCTGCAGCCATAGCCTCATGCAATTTTACCAGTTGAAACTACCACCTCGTGAAAATCAGGTCCAGTCGGGAAAACCAGTTGCAGGAACACCAGCCCACTCCTGATCAGGTGATGTGAAATTCCGTATGGTATTGCTCCCTGCCTGACTCCTTATCAGGGCCTGTTAGAAATGAAGTCTCTAGATGGCAGTGGTTTGCACCCTTTCCAAGTAGGGACCCTCACTCTAGTCAGGGTAAGGGAGTCACACAGCTAAGATAACTCATGCGCACCACTTGGAAGCTTGGCACGAGCAGTCCGGCTTATCTCAGGGGCACTCCATAAAGTATTTGCACATGCACACACAGAAATACAGTGAAAACAATACAAAAAGGACTCCAGATTAGTTTCAGAAAATAGCCAATATGTACCAGAATAAAGCAAGACCAAAATAACAAAATACACAAGTGAAGATATCTCTTTTAAATTGTTAAGCAAGTTTAGTCCATAGAAATAAACGGACGCATTTGTTTTAGGGAAAAATACTTTAGATGCATCAAAAATCAAAGACCAGAACAGATGCAGGGGAGTTAAAGTGCCGAAAAAGCAAGCAATGCCTCTGTTCCTTACTGACAGGGGAGGTGATGCGTCAGTTTCCGGACATGAAGAAATTGGGACCCACAGACGATGCACCGAAAATCCAGACATGCTGTGCTGGTCTACAGCCACAAAGCAGGTGTTGTGTTGATTCCGCAGCATCGGTGCAGGTGTTGCTTTGATTCTGATGCGGTGGTGCAGGCGATGCATCTGTTAACACGTCCCTTTATGATAATTTATTACACATCAGGACTTGTTTTAGGCCAATGAATCTTTTGACCCAGTTGAGAGACACCTTAGGACGAGATAGCTAATCAATATGTCAATCAATACGTCAATAATGTCATCAATATTTATTACCACAATGCATTTTACTTAAGTCAAAGACATTAATCAACTCAAGATACCACCATGGCCTTGCAGTCATGAATAACCACACCAGTTTAATAGAATTTTATGAGTTTTATTCCCTATTAGTTACAATTCTAAAAGCAGATGTGTTAATCTCAAAACCAAGAAACAAAACAGCATGGTCCCAATATGGCAACTCTGATAAGATTTCATTAAAGCAAGAATCACAACCATCAGAACATAACACGGCGTGAACATAGATCAACTTTAGCATAGTATCATTAACGCGTCAGTTCAACAAAGCATGGATTCAGTTGTTTGTCTATTTGCGTCAGCTTAGTGAGCACCTGTCCTAACCACTGATTAGCATTGGCATGTTGGGCTTCATGCAAAACAATTTAGAACATCAATTTGGAAAACATCTAGCTATAGTCTCTGTCAAAAGTAAGCAGTTGGTACCTAGAAAGGAAAAGCAAACAGACAAATCACAATTTCATTGTCATAGTTACCCTCCAAGGTTTAGGTCAGCACTCAGGATCAGTCTTCGTCTTCAGGACATCAGTTGATTCGCCATCAGTCAAAACTCAGCTCTGGGATAAAAGGGGCATTTCCCTCATAAGGAGGTAAAGTGTAAAATGGGCATCTAAGGAAGAGGATGGTTTTGGTAAACCAATAAGTCATCAAACAGAGTGACAAAGGGGGTCATTACAACATTGGTGGTAAAAGCCGCTTACCGCCATGCAGAAGACCGCCAATACACTGCCACGGCCGTGGAATTCCGCCACAGCTATTATGACACACATCTCGGAATCCGCCAAAATTCAGACACCCACACAACTCCGCCACACCAAAGGTCAGTGTTAAACTGGCGAAAACAATTCCTCCACCTCCACGCCAACAGAAACACGCCCATGCTATTACGACCCACGAATCCACGCGGCGGTCTTTCAACCGCAGTATTCCATTGGCGGTACACACCGCTGCGCTCAAAATACACACACAGCTCCAAAACACCGCCACATTGGACAATTCCAAATACACACACCTGATACGCATACAAACACCACTCCCCACACCCAACACAATATAAAACACACACCCACATCACACACAAACCCCAACGACAAAAAAATTTGTCACGAAGGACAGAGAGACAGCACTGACTAGACAATCCCACCACACAGAGGCACACAACACCATCACCCACACAACATCCACGCACAAAACACCACACACCACTACACATCACCACACTCATCAACACATACACCACCCCACACATCACACACACCACCCCATGGCACGCCAAAGACACCCCCGCTTTTCCGAGGAGGAGCTCAGGGTCATGGTGGAGGAAATTGTACGGGTAGAGCCACAGCTATTTGGCTCACAGGTGCAGTACACATCCATAGCCAGGAAGATGGAGCTATGGCGCAGAATAGTCGACAGGGTCAACGCTGTGGGACAGCACCCAAGAAATCGGGAGGACATCAGGAAGAGGTGGAACGACCTACGGGGGAAGGTGCGTTTAATGGTCTCCAGGCACAACATCGCGGTTCAGCGGACTGGCGGCGGACCCCCACCTCCTCCCCCACAACTAACAACATGGGAGGAGCAAATCTTGACCATCATGCATCCTGAGGGCCTCCGAGGAGTCGGTGGAGGTATGGACACTGGTAAGTCAAATCTTAATTATCATATCCCCCACCCTACCTGCATGCTATCACACCCCCCCACCCTCACCCCCTCACCTATCACTCAAACTCCTCACTAATGTACTCATAACACAAACCACACATCCCAACACCAAGCCCTACATGACACAACTAAGCATGGACACCCAGCACTAAAGCATGCTCACTGCACATACCTAGAACAACCCCCTAACCATCATCACACAAGCCCCCACACAGGAATGCTTACACTGGGGTACACGCACACCCACCCATTGGACACCATCACACACACACATGCAATAATCATGCTCTTATGCCCCTGCAGGATCACGAAGGACCGTCACCACACCAGAGGGTCCAGACATCTCCACTCCACCCACAGAAGAGGCCCACAGTGACAATAGCAGCTCTGCCCTACTGGAGCCTGATGACCAGCCCGGACCATCGTGGCCCTCTGGACAGTCGGTTCCCCTTGCACAGGCACAGCCCAACACTGACCTTCCACCCTCTGGTAACACCAGTACAGCACCCACCCAGCAGGCCCAAACCTCCGTACCCAGGACAGGTCAATCAGCTGTGTGTCCACCTCTACAGGGAACCCAGGATAACCCACCACCCGAACAACGACAGGGACCTGGGGGCAGTAGTAATGGGCACACGGTCCAGGGGACAGAGGCACAGGAACACAGGGGAACTGGGAGGGCTGCTGTGCGACAGGGGGCGGACAGGCCAAGGGAACCCACTCTCCACAAGGCCCTCTCCTCCATCATGGGAGCATACCACCACTCCCAGGAGACGATGGCGACGGTCCATGTCAAGTTTCAGGAGACCCAGCGCCTGCAGGAGGAACAGTATTTGGGATTCAGGGAGGAGCTCAGGACCATCAGCTCCGCCTTGGGCACCATCGTAGGGGTGCTGAAGGACATACAAAAGACCATGAGGGACACCGTAGCACTCCAAAGAGCCCCTGACACTAGCCAGGACGATGAACTGCCCACCACCTCCTCCGGCGCTAGTGGACAGGATGCCCCGCCACAGGACCACCACACCAGCACCCCATCCCCTACAGACGTACAACCGCCACGCAAGCAGGCCCTGAGATCCAGGAACAGGACAGAGCAAGATGGCAATACCCCCGCCAGGAAATGAGACCACCCTGATTGTCCTCCCACTGTCCCACTTTCTTACCCTGTCCATACTTAAACTGCCCCAGCTCCACTTCCTATGCCCATATGGGCAGTGCACCTGTGTGACCAATAGACTGGACTCTGCCATGGACATTCCTCCACCATCACCCCTGACCATTTTATAACCCCCTCCACTATTTTGCACGTAAATAAACACCCTTAAATCAAAAAACTATCTGGAGTCAGTCTATGATTTGGTAAAATGTATTATCAATGACAGTGTCAAAATGCGTTTTTAGTTGTAAAGGGAACATACCAATGTCACACATCACAAGTCCTTGAAGGATGCATGCTGATGACACACGTTGGTAACCACACCTGTGAAACCGTAATGGAAAGGAACAACTCAGTTACCAAATAATCCCATTAAATTACACACAGGATAGAGTAAGACGTGTGACAGTGAATGTAATGGTTAAAATGAAAATGTTCTCACCTGTGTGTCACTGGAAATATTGCTGTATGACAGACTCCCTGTTGTCGTTGTCTTCTTCCTCAGCTTCCTCCTCATCACTGTCCACAGGCTCCACAGCTGCCACTACACCTTCATCTGGACCATCCTCCTGCAGAAAAGGCACCTGCCATCGCAAAGCAAGATTGTGAAGCATCGAGCAGGTGATGATGATCTGGCACACCTTCTTCGGTGAGTAGAATAGGGAACCACCTGTCATATGGAGGCACCTGAACCTGGCCTTCAGGAGGCCGAAGGTGCGTTCGATCACCCTCCTAGTCCGCCCATGAGCCTCATTGTAGCGTTCCTCTGCCCTGGTCCTGAGATTCCTCACTGGGGTCGATAGCCATGACAGGTTGGGGTAACCAGAGTCCCCTAATAGCCACACACGGTGCCTCTGGAGTTTACCCATCATATCAGGGATGCTGCTATTCCACAGGATGTAGGCGTCAAGCAGTGAGCCAGGGAACATAGCATTTACCTGGGAGATGCACTGGTCTGCCAAACATAACATCTGTACATTCATAGAATGATAACTCTTCCTGTTCCTGTACACCTGTTCACTCCTGTGGGGGGGACCAGAGCTACATGGGTCCCATCAATAGCACCTGTGATGTTGGTGATATGTCCAAGGGCATAGAAGTCACCTTTCACTGTAGCCAAATCTTCCACCTCAGGGAAAATGATGTATCTCCTTACGTGTTTCAGCAGGGCAGCCAACACTCTGGACAGCACGTTGGAAAACATAGGCTGGGACATCCCTGATGCCATGGCCACTGTTGTCTGAAAAGAGCCACTTGCAAGGAAATGGAGCACTGATAGCACCTGCACGTCAGGGGGGATTCCAGTGGGATGGCGGATTGGTGACATCAGGTCTGTCTCCAACTGGGTACATAGTTCCTGGATAGTGGCACGGTCAAACCTGTAGGTCACTATTAAATGTCGCTCTTCCATCGTCAACAGGTCCACCAGCGGTCGGTACACCGGAGGATTCCGTCATGTTCTCAAATGTCCCAGCTGACGGCGCCTAGGAAGGACAACAACGACGATTGAGTACATTTTTTTCCACAGTTACACAGAAGACGACACCAAACACAAAACCCTTCCTGTATTTGGGTTGAGTGTAGGCCTAGCTATGTGTGACGCAGTTGCAAATGAAGCCATGTGGGCCCCTGAAATGGCGGCTGCCTGACCTCTAAACTGGGACAATGGGATTGTGGGGTAACTGCGTTGCTGTTGCACACCATCGCGGTAGGCGGTCGTAGACTGCGGCGCAATGCTGCATTGGTTAACATTAGACCCTATGGGTCCCAGGAGCCAATGAACAAGTGCGCCGGCGGTGATGATACGCACCGCCGCGGACGTCACCGCCATTTTCTAACTGTTCAATCACTAGATACCTGATCTTCGACAGGAGAGGACCTACACTGCAAGTGCTGCTGTGACCTCATCTGGAAGCGACGATGGCTGCTGCGTCTGGGGAAAGGGCCCCTGCCTTCACTGCTCAGGAGTTGGAGAAACTGGTAGACGGGGGTCCTCTCCCAGTACACGCTACTCTTCGGTCCTCCAGACCAACAGGTTAGTACACAGATAGCACTTTGTATGGGCTAGGCCTGGGTGGAGAGGGCTGGTTGTAAGAGGGAAGGGGGCAGAGTTCAGGGAACATGAATGCATGCGAATGAATGTGCCACATGGCTAGGGTAGGGAGGGGGGACACTCACATCGACGGTGCAGTTGTCAATTACTTCGCTTCTTCCCTTGTGCATGTCATGTAGGTCAGCACCCACCAGAAGAAGGACATTTGGCGTGCCATCACCAAGGACGTCCGGACTCTGGGGGTCCACCAGAGACGGGGCACCCACTGCCGTAAGAGATGGGAGGACATTCGCCGCTGGAGCAAGAAGACGGCGGAGGCTCAGCTGGGGATGGCCTCCCAACGTGGGAAGGGTGCTCGTCGTCCCATGACCCCCCTGATGTTCAGGATCCTACCGGTGGCCTACCCTGAGTTGGATGGGCGCTTGAAGGCATCACAGCAGACACAAGGGGGTGAGTACACTCTCATTCTGCTGACTTTGCGTGCAGTGGAGGTGTCTGGGTGGGGGAGGTGGGCTGTGGGTTTGCCTAGGCCAGGGTGAGTTTCGTAGGCAAGGCCCCTCCGTAAGACAGGCCATGTGGCACCCCACCCCACCTCTGTAGAGTGCCAAGTACACCTAGTCATGCCCCTGTGGCATCCATGTGTGCAGATATCCACCATGCCATGTATGCCAGATCCCAGAAATTGCATCTGCAGAGGCCAGGAGCACGGCGTAGTGCATGGGGCTGCTGTGTCTGTATTGTCCGCCAACGATAGCGGTATGCCATGCACTCAACCTGTCTTTCTTCTGTTTCCCCCCTCCCCTTTTTGTACTCTCCCTGTTCTTTTGTGCATCAGCATCATTAGGCAGAGGTACAGTGGCACCGGAGCACGAGGGAGCTGTATCCCACATGGCCATGGAGGGCCACACCACGGACTCTGAATGCACCAGTGGGACGGAGGGCGAGGGGAGCTTCACGTCGGCCACCGGATCACCAACCAGCGACACAGACTCGTCCGCCGATGGGAGCTCCCTTGTGGTGGCACCCCACTTCTACAGGTACAGCCACCACCTCCCCTACCAGCACCACCCTCCCAGAAGCCCCTCAGCGTTCGCCCCGTGCCCGCTCACCCAGGAGGGTGGGCATCACCTTCGCCCCAGGCACCTCAGGCCCTGCCCCAGTCACCCCTGCTGCCCTCAGTGAGGAGGTCATTGACCTCCTCAGGTCACTCACTGTTGGGCAGTCTACCATTGTGAATGCCATCCAGGGTGTAGAAAGGGAGTTGCAACACGGTAATGCATTCCTGGAGGGCATTCATTCTGGTTAGGCTGTCCTTCAGCGAACCCTGCAATCTCTGGCCTCAGCACTGATGGCAGCCATTGTCCCTGTGTCTAGCCTCCCCCCTCCAACCTCCTCCACCCAGACCCAATCCCCTGTACCCCAGCCCATCCCAAGCACAACTACAGACCAGCATGCACACACGTCAACACACAAGGGAAGCTCAGGCAAACATAGGCACCACACAACCCACAGGCACACACACAAGCATCACCCACATGCAGACACAGCCACATCCACTACCTCCACTGTGTCCCCCTCCTCGTCGCCTCCCTCATCACTCCCAGTGTCGTCTACACTCTCACCTGCATGCACTACATCTACAGGCACCAGGAGTCGCACCAGAACACCCAGCACCACACCCCGCTCACCTGCAATCACCACCTCCACTCCCATTTACACGTCCCCTGTGTCCTCTCCCAGTGTGTCTGTGACGCCCCCTCCCAAAGTACACAAACGCGGGCACCCACACACCCAACATCCATCCACCTCACAACAGACTCCAGTACCTGCACCCAAAACACCTAAAGTGACACCTCCTACAACCACCTCCTCTTCCTCCACTCCCAGACCCCCTCCAACTACCCATCCCAGTGTTTGTCAGAAACTGTCCCTCTGTAAAGTTGACCTTTTTGCCCCCACCCCCCTCCTATTCATCAGTCCCGTCGTAGCGCCTCAGCCAAAAAGCCTCCAATACCAGTGGTGCCTGTTCAAGGTGTGTGGAGTGCACCGGCCACCAGGGCAGGCAGTGTGACCCGGAGCCAAGGCACTGGCAGCCCACCCCCTGTAAAAGCTCTGAAATTGGAAAGTGGCCGACGGGACCCTGTGAAGACTCCTGGAGGCAAAACAACTCACAGGGGTCCCAGGGGGACTGCAGAGTCAGCTGTGACTCCTCCAAAGGTGGGGAAGGGCCAGAGGAAGTCTGCACAGCCTGCTGTGAGCATCACAGCGGAGAAGGGCGCCATCCTTCCTGGCGGTCGGGACGCCACCGCCAGCACCGTCGTCACTGGTCAGGAGACCACCACCAGAGTCATTGCCCAGGAGGGCGGAAGTATCGTCACTGGTCAGGAGACCACCGCCAGAGTCAGTGCCCAGGAGGGCCCAAGTATCGTCACTGGTCAGGAGACCACCGCCAGAGTCAGTGCCCAGGAGAGCCCAAGTATCGTCACTGGTCAGGAGACCACCGCCAGAGTCAGTGCCCAGGAGGGCCCAAGTATCGTCACTGATCAGGAGACCACCGCCAGAGTCAGTGCCCAGGAGGGCCCAAGTATCGTCCCTGGTCAGGAGACCACTGCCACCGCCAGAGTCAGTGCCCAGGAGGGCCCAAGTATCGTCACTGGTCAGGAGACCACCACCAGTGCCCAGGAGAGCCCAAGTATCGTCACTGGTCAGGAGACCACTGCCAGAGTCAGTGCCCAGGAGGGCCCAAGTATCGTCACTGGTCAGGAGACCACCGCCAGAGTCAGTGCCCAGGAGGGCCCAAGTATCGTCACTGGTCAGGAGACCACTGCCACCGCCAGAGTCAGTGCCCAGGAGGGCCCAAGTATCATCACTGGTCAGGAGACCACCGCCAGAGTCAGTGCCCAGGAGGGCCCAAGTATCATCACTGGTCAGGAGACCACCGACACTGCCGGAGTCAGTGCCCAGGAGTGCCCCGGCTGCCACAGCCCCGCTGGGCAATGAGGGAACGTCATGCCACACACCAATGCCCAGTACAGAGAACGTCATGCCACACACCAATGCCCAGTCCAGAGAACGTCATGACACACACCAATGCCCAGTCCAGAACCGCCATGGCAAAGCACCGCTGAACAGTCCAGAACCGCCATGGCAAAGCATCGCTGAACAGTCCAGAACCGCCATGGCAAAGCACTGCTGAACAGTCCAGAACCGCCATGGCAAAGCACCGCTGAACAGTCCAGAACCGCCATGGCAAAGGGTCTTATTAGTAAATCAGATATGCCAATCATGGAGAAACCAATCACCAATACATTTTAGACAGAGAACATATGCACTTTAGCACTGGTTAGCAGTGGTAAAGTGCCCAGAGTCCTAAAGCCATAAAAACAGGTAAACAAAAAATAGGAGAAAGAAGGCGAAAGGTTTGGGGATAACCCCACGAAAAGAGCCAGGTCCAACAAGGCCTTAGTTGGGTATGGGATGAAAAAGATGGATGAGGAGGTAATCGAGAGGAGCGTGGTGAGTTTGAGCTATTGCAAGAAAATATAATGGGGGAATGCAGAATCATTGATGCATTGCCACGTGCACTAGGAAAGACATTCTATCTCACACTATGAGGCGAATGAAAAGCAGAAGGATGAACCATTCTCCTTTAGAGCAAAAATTGTTCTAATACGGAAAAATAGAAGAGCAAGTCAATGCACGATGTTCCCGTACTGGCTGCTAGGCGACCACTTGTGTGGCTTTTTAACCCACAATCCACTTGACTTTAAGTTATCAGTAGGTTTCTATGGTGCGCATTAAGATCCATGCTTTAGAACATTGAATTCTTTGTCTCCCATCCAAAGCATCGCTGAACAGTCCAGAACCGCCATGGCAAAGCACTGCTGAACAGTCCAGAACCGCCATGGCAAAGCACCGCTGAACAGTCCAGAACCGCCATGGCAAAGCACAGCTGAACAGTCCAGAACCGCCATGGCAAAGCACAGCTAAACAGTCCAGAACCGCCATGGCAAAGCACCGCTTAACAGTCCAAAACCGCCATGGCAAAGCACCGCTGAACAGTCCAGAGACCGCCATGGCAAAGCACCGCTCAACAGGGCATGCACGGTGAGGAAATTCGATTTTTAATGCGATCGTATCGACCCGCAATTTTGTGGCCCGCCGCCATTTTATGTTGCCTTCACTCAGGCAGCACAGCGAACGAAGTCCATTCTGCCTTTTCTGCTTATTCTGCAACATGGTGTTCAAAACAGCCTTCTGCCTCTATCTTTACAAGGCTGGTATTAAGGTCTGACCGAGTACACTAATCCCTGTCTGGTTTTCTAATCCTTGTTTCAACTATCTGTAGGCTCACACTATTCTCCGCCGATCTTATCTTATCGTCTGGCCTTCGCTGTCCTTTGCTAGTATTCTCTCATTTCACAACTGTCCTCCAAACGCACACAAACTTATCACACCACATGCAACTTCGTGGTGGATCGGTTAATGAATTAGTTCAAGGGAGGGGTGACAAACACAGCTGGAGGGGAGGCAACCTTAAGTCACTTGATACTTTGTTTTCCAATTCCTTCTATTGGTGCTGTCTTGTTTTCCGACATTTCTATTGGCTCTGTTCTATCTTTATATTATTCTTACTGGCTCCTTTCTATGTGTTCTGGGAGTGTATGTAGTTAATAAATGGTTTTTATACGGTATATAAGATTGTGCGCCACAAAGTAAAGTGGCAGTCTCCTGAGAACATACCTTGTGTACTTCTTGGACAACTGTACTAGCTGCAGCTAATAAAAACTGATCTTTTACGCCTGACAGAGTGTCCCGTGTCTCTGTTAGTTGAGGCAGGTGAATCCAAGGAGATTTCAGGCGTACCCTGCGCCGCCAGGCCCATAAGGTTCTGGTTCTTCAACTGGCGCCCAACGTGGGGCGGCTTCAGCGGTACCGGTTCTGCCTGAAGGTCGTGAGGAACCCCGCAAGAAAATTCTGGAGGAATCGCGAGCCACGTCAAGCGACCCCTGTATGTCGAAGTGGTCCGAAGGTCTTTTTCAGCGCGGTTACTCCTTCCTGACGGCTACTGACGACTGCTGCCCTGACTGCCGCCCTGCCTTGGCCCTTTCTTTGATGATGTATGGTAAAGCGAGACGATAGACGGGCCTCTGTTGGTGTAAGAAGACATCTTTAGTTAAGTATTTGGTGGGTCGCGCCCACAAATTTTGGTCTTTGTTTTGTCCTTAGGTCCTTAGATTTGGCCATTGCAGTGGCCAAAGCCGAGGGGTAAGTGCATTTGTGCTGTGTAAACTGAAAGTTTTACCCCCTTGATGTTTGTGAACAGCCAGTAAAAATCGTGAGATGTCTGGTCTGACTAAGTTTGGAAAACTTTGTTGCTTTGGTTGTAATAGGGACTCCCAGCTTGAGGACTCCTGTCCGATTCCTTCGGTTGGAACTCCCACATATGAGCTCTATTCTAAACATGGTGTTGGTCCTATTGCCTTTAATAAGACATGGACCCGATATACAAAGAAAGATGGTGTTTTAAAATGGCCAGAAAATGGTAGTTTCGAAACTGATGTGCTAGATAATTTAGAAGCAACGTTATTTAAAAGAAAAGCCCGGCCGGCAATGTTTGACTCTTTTCGCCTTTGGCGTAAGGAAGCCAAACAGAGAGAAATTAAACAAGCGAAACGAGATAGGAAAACACAGGGAATGACGATTATACAGGCTGCTCAGCAATTCAAAGATGATGAAATAGATAATGCAATGGAAATTTCAGACAGACAGCATCGAATGGCAATAGATAAATGCTATCCGACGTTGCCTATCTCTTCCCTTGATAAGAGAAAAGATTTTGAGGAAGATTCCTTAATGTCCCACTTATTGAAATTGCCTCCGCCCTATGTACAAGGTGCTAATGCACCCCCGATGTTACAGCCTGTTCAGCCGCCAGTTGTGCTTCCGCCTGCTCCAGCTTTTCCACATTTGCCTCCTCAAGTATTGCCTATGCCAGCTTTGCCTTTAACTCCTTTGCCTTCTGCTCCTTTGGCAATTCCTAATGCTCCTTTAGTTAATTCACCTAATACCTTGTCCCCTATCCTTATGTCAAATTCTCCATCTATGCGTAAGCGATTTGCAGATACTGTCTCTGGTCTCTTATCACCTTTCTTTGAAGCTTTAAACGTGTCTCCAGCTTTTTCTCGAAGACAGTCTCGTAGTCAATTCCCAGACTCCGAAGAGCGAGAAAAATTGGACTCACTTGCTTGTAGATGGATCAAGAAGGGTCCTCAATATAGTACGTCTGATATTATGTCCACCTTTCTGCAATGGAATGCACCTACGCAGAGATATGTTTTTAAAGTTATGTGCGATACTCTCGCTAAAGAATGGGAGGATATGAATTTGGGTTCGGTCCCACAGGATCTGTTAGATGTTCAGGCTGACTTTGACAAAGGACTTATTGTGGGTCCTAAGGTTGAAAACGCTGTCAGAACACTTATTTCTTTCAGATCCCTATTGTTCTCACAGACTTTTCCTGATTCTGATCCTTCAGTTAGGACAGCACTGAAAAACTATCCCATGAGAGAGGTTTCTCCAATATGGAAGGAAGAAGTTGCAGCAGCAGGTGCTAATCCAGCTATTCCTGCGCATTTTCAGCGCATATGGATACATGTCCCCTGGAAAAGGTCTGAAGTTTTAGCACTTAAACAGTCACTACCAGATCCACGCAAAAATCCTGCTGGTTACTATAAAGAGTTGTCGCAAACAGTTGATGCATGTACTATGAATCTAGCAGATATTGACATGTTGATGGGAAATGTAGTTCCACAGACAATATGGGCTAAAATTCGTAGAGAGGATCACGCTCAAGAATTAGGCGGCGATTGGAACGCTTTTATTGCCGCAGATAGAGGTCAAGTAGGTGGTGCAAAGCCCGACGCTTTGATCTCAGAACTCCCTGGTAGGATTATTACATTAATGAAAACAATGATGCCTGCTTTGAGAGTTAATTGGGATAAGCTAGCAGTATGTAAACAAAAGAAAGATGAAAGTGTTTCCGATTTCTTTACCCGATTCGAGGAGACATTCATTGATCACAGTGGTCAAGATATGGCTACAGAAGGGGGACAGCGATTATTTGTGGATAAGTTCGTATATAACTTGCTTCCTGAACTATCACACAAGCTAAAAGACTCCGAGAGTTCATGGGCAGTTTCTTCTTCCGCCCAGATATTGGCTACTGCACAATATTATGAAAATAGAGACAAAGAAGAAAGGGAAAAACAAGAGAAAAAGACGAAAGAATTAAAAACTAAAGTTCTCTTGCAACAGGCTTATCCTCCTCGTTATGTTCAGCCTCAGTTTCAACAGCCTCCGCAGTTTCAGAGGTTGTATCAAAAGCCTGAACCATTCATTCCAAGACCTTTGCTAGGTCCCAATCAATGTGCTTATTGTAGGGAGGAAGGTCATTTTAAAAACAGTTGTCCGGCATTGTTGCAGCGTAATGGAGCAACATCTGCTTCACGAGGTCGTGGTGGTCCTCAGTCAGCAAATAGAGGTAGAGGTCGAGGTGTGTTAACCCAAGAGCAGCGTTCTTTTGTTCCTCCAAATTCCGGAAATTACTTTGACCAGCAAAATGTTAGGTCTACACAGTATTACAGTGAGGATCAGTATATTGAAGGAGGGAATGAAAGTCTTCATTTTGAATAGGACAGCCATGGACAAAGTAAGGGGGTTACGTCAATTCCAGTGGATCAGAATGGACCTTATGTTAATGTCACTACAATGGGTGTTTCAGAGCCATTTCTTTTAGATACTGGTGCCATGAGAAGCTCTATCATTCATTCTAAACTCCCTGGCGCACCTTTGTCTGGCTTAACGAATGTATCTGTAGGATTTTCTGGCGCCCCTGTTCGCAATCCAGTTTCTTGCCCTTTGCCTGTTTCAATAGGCCCTTATGAATTAGAAGCTCCGCTTCTTCTGACGAATGGTTGTGGTGAAAATCTGTTGGGTTTAGATCTATTAAAAAGAATGCATGCTACGATATATTGTTCACCTTCTGGTGTATACCTCACTCTAGGACAGAAAATGACTAGTCCAATGTACTTATCAAAAGATCAATTCCCACCTGAATTGCTTTCTCTTCCCGAAACGCTTTGGGCTACGGGTCCGAATGACGTTGGTTGTCTTGAGATCCCACCTTATGTTGTTACTCTCAAGCCCAATGCTGAAATGCCACGTATTCCGCAATACAGAATCTCTACTGAAGGTGAGAAAGCACTTCTGGAAATTGTCCATGATTTGATTCAGAAGGGTGTGGTTGAGGAAACGAGAGGAAATACATGTAACAGTCCTGTTCTTCCGGTTCTTAAACGCACTGATCCTTCTCAGCCTCCTGTTTATCGTTTTGTAATTGATCTTCGGGAGGTAAACAAGATTGTCGTACCGCAGTTTCCTGTAGTCCCAGATATCACTGCTCTGTTGACGATGATACCTTCTACAGCGACTTGGTTTTCAGTTATTGATCTAAAGAATGCTTTCTTTAGTATTCCCATCGCCGAAGAGAGTAGAGATATTTTTGGTTTTTCCCTCAGAGGCCGAAGCTTCCGGTTTAAACGCGCACCTCAAGGTTATTGTGAAAGTCCCTCTATTTACAGTCAAGCTCTAAAATGTCATCTTGATGCCTTTTCCTTACCGTCCGGTGCCGCTCTCATTCAGTACATGGATGACTTATTAGTTGCCGCTGATTCAGAGGAGATTTGCAAAAACGTGACCGTTGCACTGTTGCGTCATTTGTTTGATCTAAATCACAAGGTTTCTCCTTCTAAATTACAATATGTCTGTCGCGAGGTGACTTATTTGGGTCATCTCTTGTCAAAGGAGGGACGACGATTGACCCCCGAACGAATTCAGGCAATTGCACAAATGTCAGTGCCATCCACACAAAGAGAGGTACGTGCCTTTTTGGGCATTACTTCTTATTGTAGACAGTGGATTCCGAGTTTCTCTTTATTGGCTAAACCGCTGTTGGCGCTAACTTTAAAAGATACGCCTCAGCCTCTTCCGTGGACTGACGAATGTCAGAAGAGTTTTACTGATTTGCGTATTGCTTTGTGTTCTGCTCCTGTATTGGGTACTCCTGATTACAGTAAGCCCTTTACGCTCTATGTCCACGAAAGAGAGGGTTGTGCATTGTCAGTCTTAACGCAGCGTTTTGGAGATCAACAGCGACCATGCGCATATTTCTCAGCTACGTTAGATCCAGTAGCTAAAGCATTGCCTAGTTGTCTTAAGGCGACAGCGGCAGCAGCAATTTCTATTCGACAGTCTGCTGGAGTAGTGCTAGATAATACTCTCATTGTTATGGTGCCACATGCAGTGGATACTTTACTAAATAGGACAAAAACGCAGCATCTTACGAGTGCTCGGTTGTCCGGATATGAGCTGACGCTTTTGGCTAGTCACATACACATCAAACGATGTAATACCCTGAATCCAGCTACTTTGTTGCCTCTTCCAGAAGAGAGAGATGTCTCTGAACAGCATGATTGTTTTCTCCGTACTGAAGAAGAGACTAAGGGTAGAATTGACCTAAAAGACACGCCATTAGTGAATCCAGATGGAACACTATGGGTAGATGGTTCTTGTTTCAAGCTCCCGAATGGAGATACAGTTTCAGCCTACGCTATTACTACTTTGCATACGATTGTGGAGACAGCACGCATTAGACATAATTCAGCTCAGGCAGCTGAATTGATAGCCTTAACTAGAGCGTGTGTGTTATCCAAAGGAAAAAGAGTAAACGTGTACACTGATAGCCAATACGCTTTTGGTGTAGCGTTTAACTTTGGGCGTTTATGGAAGGAAAGAGGATTCTTTACTTCCCATGGTACTAAGATACAACATGGTCAATTAGTGACTGAACTTCTTGAGTCACTTACAATGCCTACTCAGATAGCGATCGTGAAGTGTAGTGCACACAAAAAGATTGTGGACGATGTTGGTCGAGGAAATGCATTTGCAGATGAGGTAGCGAAAAAGACAGCCAGAGACGACACAAGTCGAATGTATGTTGCAGGTCCCGCAAACTGCGTAAGAGAAAAGGGAATGTGTGAAGATACAGTAGAGAGTGTGAAATCAATTCAAGGAGAGGCTACGGAGAATGAGTTGAGAAAGTGGAAGGAAAGTACAGGAATGTTAGATGAGATGGGATGTTGGGTTGAATTATCAGAACATCAACGTTGGCTGTTACCAGATGCTTATGTACTACCTGTAGTTACTATGGCACATGGTCCAGCTCACCTAAGTGCAAAAGGAATATGTAAACTTCTGGCTCCAGTGTGGCAAAATGAGGGGATCCCAAAGTGTGCAAATAATGTAGTAAAACATTGTATTGTTTGCTTGATGTACAATCCGGGAAAGGGAACCCCAACTCCAGCAGGTCATTTTGCTCCTCCAACATATCCATTTGAGGTGTTGCAGATCGATTATATTCACATGGAACGATGCAACAACCTCAAATATGTTCTGGTGGTAGTATGTGCTTTTTCTAGATGGGTAGAAGCCTACCCTCTGAAGGACAATACTGCTTTATCCATTTCCAAAATACTTTTGAAAGAATTCTTCCCTAGGTTTGGTTTGCCGCGCATTGTCTGGAGTGACAATGGGAGCGAATTTGTGGGTCAAGTCATGCAAAAAGTTTGTGCAGGTCTTGGCATAAAACAGAAGTTCCACGCGGCGAATCACCCACAGTCGGCTGGTTTAGTAGAATGCTACAATGGATCCTTGAAGCTTAAAATTGCTAAGGTGCAAGCTAGCACAGGACTTAATTGGCCTGATGCTTTACCATTGGCTCTTCTGTCCACCAGAACAGCAGTACACTCTCGTTTGGGGCTTAGCCCTTACGAAGTGATATTTGGTCGCCCAGCTAATGTATGGGGAGTTCCTCGCCCTAAGAAATACTCAGACTTGCCATACCCGATGTTGATTGACTACTTGCATGACCTTACAACTAAATTGCGTGTTCTTCATCAACAGGTTCAGAGTGCTCTACCAGAGGCTTCCACAGACCCAGGTCATTCCATCCGACCAGGTGACTGGGTCTGCACGAAAAATTTCCAACGACAGAGAAATTTGGAGCCCAGATGGAGAGAGCCACGCCTGGTTCTTTTGACCACAAGAACAGCAGTTAAAGTCGAAGGAAAGAAAAACTGGGTGCATGCCGTGCACTGCAAGAAAGTGCCTTTGCCCTTGCCTTTCGATCAGTGGGTCCATAGAGGCATCAGTGACTCTGAAAGTGAGAAAGTTCCGCAATTTGTACCATTCAGTGATGCGCGTCTAATTGGAACACTTTCTGAGAAAGAGGACGACGACATCCTTCAAGAAGCAATACCATCGCATCGTCGCTTGAACACGACAAATCCAGGAACATTGTTTCAAAACCAGACTGCCTCTGGACAGGAACGCTATAATTTGAGACCAAGACCAAAGAACTTGTAAATTTCTCTCCTATGTAGTACTCTATCCCGGTTGCAGGGTCACGGTAGGAGTCTTAGTTACGACCTGAGTAAGTGGCAATAGGCCTGCAGGACCTCACAGTGTCATAGGACGGTAGATAATCGTGACTACAGTGATTGAGGAAGATTGCCGTGAGCATCCACTTAGAAAGATGGAGGCTACATTAGATAAAAGAGAAAGTAAAAATGTAAAGAATAATTGTAAAGAAATATATAGTCGTTGTAGTATTGCTCTATGCGTCATTATATTGTCGTGTATTCTTTTGGCATCTGTAAACTGGATCATTATTACTCTGCAGCAAAAAGTTGTCTCTTCTCCTACCTCTACATCTTCTTCTACTATCTCTCCGCACCTATTTCACACTCTTCCCCAGCATGAACTCATCAGAAGAACTGAATACTTTAACAATTCCTTCGTCCAGTTGTTACATCAACATCAGTTAGTGATCAATACAACTGACTGTTGGGTGTGTGGACTCATACCACATACAGTAGAAAAAGGAATGCCATATTTAGTTCTTCCATTCTCCTATGAAGGTTCCGCTTGGGCTTATTTTGTCATTTTCAATAATGCATATCAAAGTAAAATTAAACAACCTGTCAGTTCACATAGTGTTGGTTCAGATTTCAGTCATAGTTTATTGATAAAGGGAATGGTAGCTATGGCTAAAATCATGGAAAAAAGTGAAGCTTCCATAGATGAAAGAAAAGCATATACCAATTGGAACATAACTAATTACATTTCCAGCCTCAATGATAAGGTTGAGCAAGGAAAATCTCCTCCGATACGGGTCATACCCCAACAAGGAAATTTCTGTCTGCAAATAAATGGTAGAACTCCAAACACCAGACAAAGAGAAAGTTTATGTTCCCATACATATGTTTATTCAGCCCTGAATTCACTGCCGTTAGTACCATCTCAAGGTACATACTTCGTTTGCCACGATAGGGCTTATACATGGTTGCCAGCTGATTTCTCTGGTACTTGTTATATAGCCTTTCTTCTTCCCCCTACATACACCGCTCCTGCGAACCATCATAAAAATAGATATGGCAGAGGGATTGTGGATTCGAAAGACACAGCAGGACAAGAGGGAGGAGATTTCCTCAAAGGATTTCTTCCCTTCTGGGGTCCAATGGCCAACAGCAGAAATATAAGGCAATTGGTTCGTGTCGTAGAAACCACCATAGACATCACTGTAGGAGCTTTAAGTAACATTACGGCTGAACTACAGGCTGATCGTCTTATGACCTTGCAGAACCGTGTTGCCTTAGACTTTGTTCTTGCGGACCGTGGTGGAGTATGCAAATTGATCGGATCAAGTTGCTGTATTTTCATACCTAATGACGCCCCGACAGTATACCAAGCTATCTCTAAGTTACACATAATCTCCGAGTCGATTCATCAGGACGAAGGAGATTGGTCCTTTTCAGAGTGGTTTTGGGGATTACTGTCCAAATGGGGTTGGAAGGTATTGACATTCCTTGGAGTAATTTTAGCTTTTATATTCTCTTGTTGTCTTTGTATGCACTGCGGTCCTGCCGTCTGCAACCTATGTGCTACTGCATGTATTCCCAAACCCAAGTCACAAAGAGCAGAGAATATCAAAATGATGGTACAGCAACAGCTTGATGACCTCATGGCCATAGACATCGACTCAGATTAACATGAGTTTGTGTATCTTGCCTGAGTTCTGGCAAAAGGAGGGTCTGAGGAAATTCGATTTTTAATGCGATCGTATCGACCCGCCATTTTGTGGCCCGCCGCCATTTTATGTTGCCTTCACTCAGGCAGCACAGCGAACGAAGTCCATTCTGCCTTTTCTGCTTATTCTGCAACATGGTGTTCAAAACAGCCTTCTGCCTCTATCTTTACAAGGCTGGTATTAAGGTCTGACCGAGTACACTAATCCCTGTCTGGTTTTCTAATCCTTGTTTCAACTATCTGTAGGCTCACACTATTCTCCGCCGATCTTATCTTATCGTCTGGCCTTCGCTGTCCTTTGCTAGTATTCTCTCATTTCACAACTGTCCTCCAAACGCACACAAACTTATCACACCACATGCAACTTCGTGGTGGATCGGTTAATGAATTAGTTCAAGGGAGGGGTGACAAACACAGCTGGAGGGGAGGCAACCTTAAGTCACTTGATACTTTGTTTTCCAATTCCTTCTATTGGTGCTGTCTTGTTTTCCGACATTTCTATTGGCTCTGTTCTATCTTTATATTATTCTTACTGGCTCCTTTCTATGTGTTCTGGGAGTGTATGTAGTTAATAAATGGTTTTTATACGGTATATAAGATTGTGCGCCACAAAGTAAAGTGGCAGTCTCCTGAGAACATACCTTGTGTACTTCTTGGACAACTGTACTAGCTGCAGCTAATAAAATCTGATATTTTACGCCTGACAGAGTGTCCCGTGTCTCTGTTAGTTGAGGCAGGTGAATCCAAGGAGATTTCAGGCGTACCCTGCGCCGCCAGGCCCATAAGGTTCTGGTTCTTCAACGGGAAAGAATGAAAAGGCTGCCACATCAAGCATCGTTATCCCATGTGCAGCTGGGACAGTGACGGGACAGGTACTTTTACTGGGAGACTAATCCAGTCTGTGCACCATTCCCCCTCCAGAACCAGTGGAGACATGCATCCACTCCGTCTGTCCTTAACAGGATGAAGCACTCTGGGCACCAGTCCCCCTCCAGAACCAGTGGAGACTGTTATCCACTTGAGAGACTGTGGCTTTGCACTCCACAGGATGGTCCAGTGGGCAAGGCACCCACTGTAGAGACTTGAGAGACTGTGGCTTTGCACTCCCCAGGATTGAACAGTGGGCAAGCCACCCACTGTAGAGACTTGAGAGACTGTGGCTTTGCACTCCCCAGGATACATCAATGGGCATGGAGCCCCGTCGTGGATCTGGCTTTGCAGTCATCCGGCTGAGGTGCCCCCCCTGCCCTTCCCCCTGAGGTGCCTGTAGTATTTCTATCTGACGCCCCGGCAGTGTTCTCTCCGTTTGTGGACAGGTATCTTTTGTGGGCCTCGCCCATGCATTTTTGGACTAGTGGTGCACAGACATTGACATGTGCATATCTGCACTACTTCTCGTAAGGTATATACTTATGAATGATTTTATAATATATCTGTATATTTTAGAGACATGTATTTTGATACATTACAATGTTTGAACTGATTTCGTTTTGTCTTTGCATTCTTCCAGGGGGGTTTGTGGGTTGTTACTGTGATTTTTGTGAATGCATTGGTGTGTGTGTTGTAATATGCAATGGTGGGGGTGTTTCGTGTGTGTCCCCCTAACTTTTGCCTCCCCCCTCCCCTATGTCGTAGGTGCAGTACTCACCGTTGTCTTCGCCGGCGCCGGCGTTGATCTTCGTAGATGAGTAGGAATACAAGGGGCGGTAGGATTTGTAATTCCGGCTCCATGGAGTCCTCCTTCCTCGTGGGATGTGTTCAGGTGAGCGTTTTCACATTGCAGTAACTGTTTCCGCCGTGTTTTTATCCACGGTGAATCCGCCCCGGAAAAGGTGGCGGATTGGTAGGTTGTGATATTATGGGCGGTACATTGTCTTCCACCTGTCTGTTGGCGGTGACCGCCGCGCTGCTTGTCTGTACCGCTGTGGCGGGCGGTATGTTAAAGTGGCTGTCTTTGTTTGCGGTTTCCGCCAGGGTCATGATTCCCTTTTTTTCTCCGCCGGCCTGTTTGCGGTATTACCGCAGCTTTAACACCGTCCGCCAGGGTTGTAATGACCCCCAAAGTTTCTGGATAAAATCAATAGCATTCCCTAACCCACCTAAAAGGCTCCCCGTGTCATGGGTTTTTATCCCTTTTTCGTTGTACATTCCCCTAAAATTCAATTGGCTGAGGGGTTGCACCCCACTATCTCTACCCAATTAGAGAACAGATTATGTCATTAATCTTTCACCCCACATTAGTTCACAGATCTCTTATTGGTCCATGTGATTGACGTCTTCAGGGATAGCACGTCCGGTATGATTTCATCCTTCTGTAATTCTTTGCACATCTTTTGGTCTGTAGCTCCATTGTCCGTACCGGTTTGAACGACCTTGTACATTATACTAATCTACACTGTTGTTTTTTACTAAAACATTTCTACAAGCAATATGAATTTCATGAGAACGGATCCACTATAGTTACATTCAGCTTCTAGTTGAGGAAACAAGAGGTCATGTCCTTTTGCGAGTCAGCACACTGCACGTTTAGAAAACACATTTAATATGAGAGCCAGGCAGCTAAGCTTCGGCTCATGCTAACTTAAGGCCTACAAGA
This sequence comes from Pleurodeles waltl, assembly GCF_031143425.1. NCBI lineage: Eukaryota > Metazoa > Chordata > Amphibia > Caudata > Salamandridae > Pleurodeles > Pleurodeles waltl. The sequence goes on along the minus strand of NC_090444.1, from coordinate 1,792,065,732 downwards.
TTCATTTAGCATGACTGTAATAACATAATCATTAGTAATTAGTACAAAACCATTCTTTAATACAAATATTCATAAGCCTTAGTCATTTTCATTAGTCCCCGTATACATTGACGGCCATTCCCCGTGGTCACATTTCAAGTGCACGTTTAAAGCAAAACACATTAATATAATTTCTATGCGACGTTATCACACATTAGTTCACAAACATTTTGTGTTAATATAGATTATATAAAGTATGCTCTCTCACATCGATATGTGGTGTCAGAGGTCCATTATGTATACCCATTTCTGTCTTTGAAGTAGACAAACTAAAAAGAGAAGACTTTGTAGTGCACAAGACCCTGCCTTTCTCTGCCCTGGCCCAAGACACACTCCAGGGGATGAAGACTGCTTTGTGTGATGACAGGCACAGCCCTACTGAGGTGCAAGTGTCAGCTCCTCCCACCACTCGAGCTGAGGAAGACCTAATAGCCTGGTGATGGGCCATCAGGATATGTAGGGCACACCTCAGGTCCCTTTCTGTGACAAACAGCTCAACTGTCATCGTGTCCCAGACGTGTATTCAGCAGATAAGCAGAGGCACAGAAGGGTTAAGCAAGAAAATTCCCACTTTCTAAAAGGGGTATTTTCAAACTTACAATTTAAAAAAGAACTTCACCAAAATATGTATTTTTAAATTGTGAATTCAGAGACCCCAAACTCCTCAACTCTATCTGCTTCTAATGGAAAAATATACTTAACAGATATTTCAAGACAATCTCCATGTTTTCCTATGGGAGAGATAGGTCTTGCAACAGCGAAAAATGAAATTAGTAGTATTTCACTATCAGGAAACGTAAAACACACCAGTACATGTTCTACATTTTAAATACACTGCACCCTACCCATGGAGCTGTCTTGGGCCTAACATAGAGGTGTCTTACAGGTAATAAAAGGGAAGGTTCGGGCCTGACAAGTGGGTGCACTTGCCAGGTCGACATGTCAGAATAACACTGCACACACAGGCTCTGCAGTGGTAGGCCTGAGCCATATTACAGGGCTGCTCATGTGGGTGGCACAATCTGTGCTGCATGCCCACTAGTAGTATTTGAATTACAGGCCCTGGGCACACACTGTGCGCTGTACTAGGGTCTTATTAGTAAATCAGATATGCCAATCATGGAGAAACCAATCACCAATACATTTTAGACAGAGAACATATGCACTTTAGCACTGGTTAGCAGTGGTAAAGTGCCCAGAGTCCTAAAGCCATAAAAACAGGTAAACAAAAAATAGGAGAAAGAAGGCGAAAGGTTTGGGGATAACCCCACGAAAAGAGCCAGGTCCAACAAGGCCTTAGTTGGGTATGGGATGAAAAAGATGGATGAGAAGGTAATCGAGAGGAGCGTGGTGAGTTTGAGCTATTGCAAGAAAATATAATGGGGGAATGCAGAATCATTGATGCATTGCCACGTGCACTAGGAAAGACATTCTATCTCACACTATGAGGCGAATGAAAAGCAGAAGGATGAACCATTCTCCTTTAGAGCAAAAATTGTTCTAATACGGAAAAATAGAAGAGCAAGTCAATGCACGATGTTCCCGTACTGGCTGCTAGGCGACCACTTGTGTGGCTTTTTAACCCACAATCCACTTGACTTTAAGTTATCAGTAGGTTTCTATGGTGCGCATTAAGATCCATGCTTTAGAACATTGAATTCTTTGTCTCCCATCCTTTTGCATCTTTGTTATGAGGAAGAGCACTGCAGATGTATTTTATCAAAAGATTCAGCAGTAATGAAGCCTGCGGCATCCACAATGAGCACAGAGAGTGTTCCTTCTGCAAAAGATATTGGGCGGGAAAACTTTCATTAAGGTTTGCTGAATTCATATAAAATATTTACCAAACAGGATGTCGAGAAATTACACTTTGATCAAAGAGACATATTTTCTCTTTTTTTAAAGAATGCAATAGTTTTTTTTTTTTTTTTAAGAGACTTCCTCATTGCATGTTTTACATCGTGGTGAGCTACAGTTTGTACTCTGAGATCTTTCACAGAAAATGCCGGGAGAAGCCTGTCTCATGAAATTATATTCCAGCAACCTTTTTAGTATCTGAAATGTTTGTGCCAAAGCCAATGCCGGATCAAGGGTGGTGATACTCGGGAAGCCGCACCTGGCGCTGACCTCAGAGGGCGCAGTGTTTAGAAATGACACCATTTTAAAAAACACCTGCTGCAGAGTTCCTTGTGTGTCCACCAGTTTTCAGGCAACAATAAAAATATCAAAATAACTCTGGTGATTTGAGTTCCTGCTGATAGATATTTTGTCTAGTGGCAGTTGCACTCATGATAAAGTAGCCCACAGGATTAACAAACCTGCTGCAAGAATGGGTACCCAGCGAAACGAAAACGGTACTTACGTGGATTGCTCACTAGAGATCCGCCTTGGATCCATAGATCCTTTTGTTACTTGCATTTCATAGGTTAAAACCCTGATATAGCACGGTGACCTATGAACTGTCATGAAGGAGCTGCATACAAACTGCTTGATATAGGTTAGAATGGTTCAACTGAGTAGAAATACATTCTTATCAGTAAAGCCAGCCACTGTGATATGTTTTATATCTTGAGGTTTTGCTTCTCTAGATCAAACGCTTTTAAAATATGCTGCCTACTAGTATTGGTGGCATGTGGCTCTTTCACCTTGTAATCCTCATTATATTGTTTTCCTATAGAGTCAGTCAGATTCACACACATACTCTGAATAATATGTGTGTGACGTACAGTGCTCTTACACCCTACACTGGTATGAGTAGTGCTATAAAACAAGTGAAATGTATGTGAGAGAGGGGTTGTGGAGAGATGATGGGCACTTGTGGAGCATGGTAGTGAGGGATTTTGTGGAGAAGAGGTTTTTGAGGTGGGGGCCCCAACAAAGATTGTCGCACTGGGCGCCACTAGCGCTAAAGCTGGACCTCCAAAATGGAACATCCTGCCAAACTGTCCCTCTCTTGGAAATGCAAGAGCTGTTTATACTAACCATAATTACCTACCCTTTTTAAGAGCCTTCAAATCATAATTCCTTCTTCATAGAAGTTGAAATTGGCGGTTCATCCTTGGCAGTTTCATTTACCTCTTAAAACCTATGGGGCCTATTCAGGAAGAAAAACAAAAAAGTGGAGAAGATTTAAACCTCTGCCTGAAGGTATTTTAAGATTTTTGCTATCAACAAACATTCCTGTAAACCTAGGACTGGTGAAGTTTTCCAGGGTGTACTACTAAGAAGGTCACAAAGCATATCAGAAAGGTTCCTATTCCACTCATTTACACAGTGTAGAATTCCGGACAGCAGAAATGCACCTTTTGTTTGTTTTCCACAGGACACTTTCCCCCATAAAGCAAGTTCTTGTCATACCCCCACCATTAAATGTGGAGTTAATCTATTACACTTCCCATCCTGGAATGGGAGTTATTCCTGCTCTTGGGTGGAGTAAATCTATGATCAATTTCTGGATGGGAGAGGTTGAATCAACATTTCAAATGGCTACAAATGTATGTTTATGAGCATTATCAAACTTCCGAGGCAAGCCTGGAACACTCACTTCCCACCCCTTGAGTGTGATCTACTACTGCTGATTCCTCTGGACTAGTGGTGGAGAAATTCACAGTGGTAAATGATTTTATGACAGTCATGAATCCCTCTATGAATTTCTGGCCAGAGCAAATGAGACATTTTCTTCCATAAGATAACATTTTTGGCCAAAATATTTATGAACGGGCCCCTATTTGTACTTCTTTGTGGATTTGGACTGCTTCTTATTGATTAAGACAACAGAGAGGCAGAAATTAGGGAAACATTTATGGAGTGCTGGAGAGAGAAAATAAAATGATCATCAGCCAGCAGATGAAGATAATAAAACCATAACTATACGAGCTAAGATGGTAACTATGGAAATATAAAACCATGACAGGAGGAGCCATGATGGTCAGAAAGGGCCAACTCTCCAAATGAGAAGAGGAAACAAAATACCTGTACTACTTGTGATTTAAAACATGAAACTAGATTCCTTGGACTGAAGGAAATCCTTAGTAACCTAAACTAACCTAAACTTGAAAGAGGACCATCAAAGAGACAACATTATTCTACTCGGAAGAGGTGGCTTTGCGTGGCCTTGTAAATATGGCCTGACACACTGCACCCCCGGTGACGCATTGTGCTGCTAGGGCCTCGTAAATGAGACCCACAGTGTGCAGTTACCAGGACTTTGCAAAGATCATTAAAAAGAAAACTAAAAACTAAAAAGCAGGAAACACATATTTAGGGTTGAGTAGGTTATGGATGGGCAGGGAAGTGAGTGGCCAGGTAGAAATCTGCAGCTGCCAGGCCATCGCAAAAACAATTTGGAAAAATAAATGTTTATAAAAAATCAACGATGAGGAATGGTGAGGGGGTGTGTAGAAACACACAAGCTAGTGGAAGTGGGAGTAGAAAATAGTAAGAAAACAGAGCAGTAATGTGTTGTCTTGTAAATGAGCTAGCCACCAAAGGAGTTACTGATGCCAGGGTATCAGTAACACCATGGGTGAGGAAAATCTGGCTGTTACAAGCTGGACTCTGAGGAAGTCTCTAAGTAATTACTGTTATCAGCTCTGTTGGAATTAGGAGGCCAATGTAATGTATTGCAGACATATTGATCTTCAACAAAAGACAGTTAAACAGTCCGTGTACGAAACCTCAAAAAGGTGGACTCAAAAGCATGGGAAGAGTAGTCCGAATGAGGTTGCCAAACAACAGGGCAAGGAGCCATAAATAAACGTAAAAGTGGAAGGTCTTCAAACCAAAGAAATGTATTTGGAATTTCACCAGCAGTCTGTTTGTTCAACGATCATCAATCTATTACATGAAAGCAAATGTGAATGAAAGCTTTGAGACAAAGGGGATCCTGGTCTTCAGAAGGGGTGAACAGAGAAATAAACGCAGCCACAACTTCAAGGATATTGAACAGACTATATGGTCCCTCATTAAGCCTTAATGTAAGCCTTAATGTGGCATCGAACCAATGCTTGTGATGTGAATAGGAGCGGACCCCATGTTCTTCTAGAACAACAGAGGAGAATGGTGACTTGTTGTTGCACCCTAGTTAGCTATTTTAAATCTAACAAAAAATAAAATATCTACTGTTAGACCTGACATGCCTTAGGGTGGTCACCCCTAACTTTTTGCCTGCCTACCTCCACTTTTTGGACTCTGTTTTTGCTGGCTCTTAGACTCTGCGCACTTTACCACTGCTAACCAGTGCTAAAGTGCATATGCTCTCTCCCTTTAAACATGGTAACTTTGGATCATACCCAATTGGACTATTTAATATACTTATAAGTCCCTAGTAATGTGCACTGTATGTGCCTAGGGCCTGGAGGTTAAATGCTACTAGTGGGCCTGCAGCACTGGTTGTGCCACCCACTCAAGTACCCCCTTTACCTTGTCCCAGGCCTGCCATTGCAAGGCCTGTGTGTGCAGTTTCACTGCCACTTCGACTTGGCATTTAAAAGTACTTGCCAAGCCTCAAGCTCCCCTTTTTCTACACATAAGTCACCTCTAATGTGTGCCCTAGGTAACCCCTAGAGCAGGGTGCTGTGTGGGTAAAAGGCAGGACATGTACCTGTGTAGTTTACATGTCCTGGTAGTGTAAAACTCCTAAATTCGTTTTTACACTACTGTGAGGCCTGCTCCCTTCATAGGCTAACATTGGGGCTGCCCTCACACATTGTTGAAGTGGCAGCTGCCGATCTGAAGGGAGTAGGAAGGTCATATTTAATATGTCCAGAATGGTAATACAAAATCCTGCTGTCTGGTGAAGTTGGATTTAATATTACTGTTTTAGAAATGCCACTTTTAGAAAGTGAGCATTTCTCTGCACTTAAATCTTTCTCTGCCTTACAATCCACGTCTGGCTAGGTTTAGTTGACAGCTCCTTGTGCATTCACTCAGATACACCCCAAACACAGGGTACTCAGCCTCACTTGCATACATCTGCATTTTGAATGGGTCTTCCTGGGCTGGAAGGGTGGAGGGCCTGCTCTGACACAAAGGACTGCCACACCCCCTACTGGGACCCTGGCAGACAGGATTGAACTGAAAGGGGACCTGGTGCACTTCTAAGCCACTCTTTGAAGTCTCCCCCACTTCAACGGCACATTTGGGTATTAAACAGGTCCTCTGCCCTACCACCTCAGACACTTGCTGGAGAAGAAACCTGAACCAGAACCTGCATCCTGCCAAGAAGAACTGCCTGGCTGCTCAAAGGACTCACCTGTCTGCTTTCTACAAAGGACTGCTGCCTTGCTGTTGGCCTGCTGCCTTGCTGAACTCTTGTCTGGCTTCAAAAGTGCTCTCCAAGGGCTTGGATAGAGCTTGCCTCCTGTTCCCTGAAGTCTCAGGACCAAAAAGACTTCTCTTTTTCATTTGGACGCAACGCCTGCCGTGAGAAGGAAAATTCCACACACAGCCTCCCGGAACGATGCTCAGCCGGATAACAAGCCGAGGAATACACGCACAGACCCTGGGACATCTGGTAATCCTGCGAACCATAAAAGGAGTCGGCCTGCGTGCCGGAAAACGACGCACGTCTTCCCCGAAAAATAACGGCGCAAGTCCGTGTGTGAAGGGGCGAAACCGACGCACACACCATTTTTCTTCTCGCAGAACAACGCACGTCTCCCCGCGTGAAAAATAACAACGCAAGTCCGTGTGTGAAGGGGCGAAACCGACGCACACACCATTTTACCACGCATCTCCTCCTCTGCGGCCCTCTGCAGAGATTTTCCACTCCAAACCAGGTACTTTGTGCTTGAAAGAGACTTAGGGGGTCATTCCAACCCTGGCGGTCGGTGTTAAAGCGGCGGCTAACCCGCCAACAGGCTGGCGGTTTAAAAAATGGAATTCTGACCCTGGCGGAAACCGCCAACAGAGACCGCCACATTAACACTCCGACCGCCACGGCGGGACAAACAAACAGCGCGGCGGTCACCGCCAACAGACAGGCGGGAGTCAATGTACCGCCCACCCTATCACAACCCACCAATCCGCCACCTTTTCCGGGGCGGTAGCCCCGCCGATAAAAACACGGCGGAAACAGACATTTCAAACGGAAAACGCTCACCTCCATACACCCCACGAGGAATCTGGACAGCATGGAACCCGAACTACACATCCTACCAGCTATTGTATTCCTGCTCCTCTACCAGGAGCACGAACGCCGGCGCAGAAGACTACAGTGAGTACTGCACCTAGGACACAGGGGAGGGGGGAGGAGAAAATATTACGGGCACACATACGCTACACACCCACCACCACTCTCACCCACTACAACACACACATCAATGCATAGCAATACATCAATGTTACAACCCCCAAACCCCCCGGAAGAATGCAAAGACAGAATGAAATGATCATAAACAGTTGAATATATTGTATTATCGGCATATAAAAATATCACACATTTAAAACTAATATATACATAAATATTAAAAGTCCGATAATCTTAGCAGTCATTGTCCGTGGACCACTGGGCCCAAATCACATGGGCAAGGCCCACACAGGATACCTGACACCAACGGAGAGAACACTGCAGGGGCATCAAACTACAGGCACCTCAGGGGGAAGGGAAGGGGGGGCACCTCAGCCACATGAGTACACGACGCCAGATCCACGAGGGGCCTCCATGGCCACTGTCCCATCCTGGGGAGTGCAAAGCCACAGTCTCTCAAGTCCATACAGTGGGTGGTTTGCCCACTGTACCATCCTGGGGAGTGCAAAGCCACAGTCTCTCAAGTCCATTCAGTGGGTGGCTTGCCCACTGTACCATCCTGGGGAGTGCAAAGCCACAGTCTCTCAAGTCTCTACAGTGGGTGGTTTGCCCACTGTTACATCCTGGGGAGTGCAAAGCCACAGTCTCTCAAGTGGATGACAGTGTCCACTGGTTCTGGAGGGGGACTGGTGCCCAGAGTGCTTCGTGCAGCCCTGCCCGACACAGATGCGGCACTGCCCCTTCCGCCAATGGGCCAGCAGTGCTTGAGATGAAGGGCCCAGTTCAGCGGTGCTTGAGACGGCGGTGCCCAGCGGAGTGGTGCTTGAGATGAAGGGCCCAGTGCAGCAGTGCTTGAGATGAAGGGCCCAGTTCAGCGGTGCTTGAGACGGCGGTGCCCAGCGGAGCGGTGCTTGAGATGAAGGGCCCAGTGCAGCGGCGCTTGAGATGAAGGACCCAGTTCAGCGGTGCTTGAGACGGCGGTGCCCAGCGGAGCGGTGCTTGAGATGAAGGGCCCAGTGCAGCGGTGCTTGAGATGAAGGGCCCAGTTCAGCGGTGCTTGAGACGGCGGTGCCCAGCGGAGCGGTGCTTGAGATGAAGGGCCCAGTGGAGTGGTGCTTGAGATGAAGGGCCCTGTTCAGCGGTGCTTGAGATGAAGGGCCCAGTGGAGCGGTGCTTGAGATGAAGGGCCCTGTTCAGCGGTGCTTGAGATGAAGGGCCTAGTTCAGCGGTGCTTGAGACGGCGGTGCCCAGCGGAGCGGTGCTTGAGATGAAGGGCCCAGTGCAGCGGTGCTTGAGATGAAGGGCCCAGTTCAGCGGTGCTTGCCTTGGCGGTCCTTGCCCTGTTCAGCGGTGCTTGCCTTGGCAGTCCTTGCCATGTTCAGCGGTGCTTGCCCTGTTCAGCGGTGCTTGCCTTGGCGGTCCTTGCCATGTTCAGCGGTGCTTGCCTTGGCGGTCCTTGCCCTGTTCAGCGGTGCTTGCCCTGTTCAGCGGTGCTTGCCTTGGCGGTCCTTGCCCTGTTCAGCGGTGCTTGCCCTGTTCAGCGGTGCTTGCCTTGGCGGTCCTTGCCCTGTTCAGCGGTGCTTGCCTTGGCGGTCCTTCATTGCCCAGCTGGGCTGTGGCTGGCGCTCCTTCATTGCCCAGCTGGGCTGTGGCTGGTGGGGCCCTCCTGGGCAGCTGGGCTGTGGCTGGCGGGGCCCTCCTGGGCTGCCGTACTGGGCCTCTGGGTGTCCTCCTGCACACCTGGGATGGGGCTGGTGGGGCCCTCCTGGGCAGCTGGCCTGCTGCCTTCCCACCCTTCCCTGGTCGTCTGTGGCCCTTTCCCACCTTTGGCGGTGTGCCAGGTGGCACCCCACTTCCAGCCGGAGCCAGGGTATGGATTTTGGTCCCTGGTGTCCTTGGCCTCTCGCGCCGGGCACTGGTAATCTTTGGGTGTTTTTCCGGGGGTGGGCTAGCCGTGCCTTGGCTCCTAGCAGAACTAGTTGCCCTTGAGGGTGGGGGACTCCACAGTCCTTGGACAACAGTCTTGATAGGTCCTGGTTTGGTGGTGGCTGAGGTGCTGATTGCAGTCTTATGAGATGGACGGGGTGGGGGAGTTGTTGGAAAGAGGTCAAGTTTGGAAAGGAAAATCAATTTGGAAAGATAGGGACGGCTAGGTGTAGTGGGTATGGGAGTGGAGGAAGAAGATGTGGTTGTAGGAGTGTGAAGTCTGGTGTCTTTGGGTGCAGGTGCTTGGGCTGGAGGCTGTCGTGAGGTGGATGGCTGTTGGGTGGGTGGCTGCCTGCGTTTGTGTGGTTTGGAAGAGGGGGTGACAGACACACTGGGAGAGGACACAGGGGACGTGTAAATGGTAGTGGGGGTGGTGACTGCACGTGTGCGGAGTGTTCTGGTGGGTGTGCTGGTGATGGACGTAGTGGCTGAAGATGTTGTGCATGCAAGTGTGAGTGGAGACGTCACAGGGAGGGAGGAGGGAGACGAGGAGGAGGGGGACACAGTGGAGGCAGTGGGTGTTGGTGTGTCTGCATGTGGATGTTGCTTGTGGGAATGCTTGTGTGATGTGTGGTGCTTATGTCTGGATGAGCTTCCCTTGGGTGTTGAGGTGTGTGCAGGCTGGTCTGTAGGTGTGTCTGGGATAGGCAGAGGTACCGGGGGTTGGGTCTGGGTGGAGGAAGTTGGAGGGGGGAGGCTAGAGACAGGGACAATTGCTGCCGTCAGTGCTGAGGCCAGAGCGTTGAACAATCGCTGATGGGCAGCCTGACCCGAATGAATGCCCTCCAGGTATGCATTACTCCGGTGCAACTCCCTTTCTACACCCTGGATGGCATTCAAAAGGGTAGACTGCCCAACAATGATGGTCCTTAGGAGGTCAATGACCTCCTCACTGAGGGCAGCAGGGGTGACTGGGGCAGGGCCTGAGGTGCCTGGGGCGAAGGAGATGCCCCCCTTCCTGGGTGAGCAGGCACGGGACAAACGCTGAGGGGCTGCTGGGAGGGCGGTGCTGGTGCGCTGGGTGGCGGCTGTACCTGTTGTTGCGGGGGCACGGATGTTGCCGCCACCACAAGGGAGCTCCCTTCAGAGGACGAGTCGCTGCCACTGACATCAGCACGTGTCCCCGCTGTGGGGCTCCCCTCGCCCTCCGTCCCACTGGTGTACTCAGAGTCCGTTGCATGGCCCTCCAGGGGAGAAACATCCTTTTTTACGACTTTTTTTTTCCGAAGGTCGTGGTTAACGAAAGCGCAACAACGCTTTTTTTAACCACGACTTCGTTTTTTTGTGCATTAACTACGTATGTTCTGAACAACGAACATGCATGGTTAAGGTACAAAGAAGGGACTTGGCGAAGGTAAGTGTGGGTTTAGGTTTTGGGGAGGGGGTGGGGGGTCAGGGGGTTTTAGGTTTTGGGGTGGGGTTGGGGGGGTGGGGCGCTTTTGGTTTTGGGGAGTGGGTGGGGGTCAGGGGGTTTTAGGTTTTGGGGTGGGGTTGGGGGGTGGGACGTTTTTGGTTTTGGGGAGTGGGTGGGGGGTCAGGGGGTTTTAGGTTTTAGGGTGGGGTTGGGGGGGTGGGGCGTTTTTGGTTTTGGGGAGTTGGTGGGGGGTCAGGGGGTTTTAGGTTTTGGGGTGGGTTTGGGGGGGTGGGGCTTTTTGGTTTTGGGGAGTGGGTGGGGGGTCAGGGGGTTTTAGGTTTTGGGGTGGGGTTGGGGGGGTGGGGTGAGGGATGTAGGGTGAATGGTGCCTATTGCTAATGATTTTATCAGGAATGCCTTTAGAACGAAATATCGTTGTTAAGGCATTCGTGGTAAAATCATTAGTAGTAGCAACGAGGTCGGTGTTCCAACCTCGTTGTTAAGGCAGTAGTTGTTTTTGCAGTCGTTGTTTCGTCGTACAGTCCCTCCAGGGCCATGTGGGATGCAGCTCCCTCGTGCTCCGATGCCACTTCTCCTCCGCCTGATGATGCTAATGCACACATTTCCTGGAAGACCACAAAAAAGGGGGGGGGGGAGAAAGAAAGACATGTTGAGTGCATGGATTACCGCTACCGTTGGCGGAGAGGACAGACACAGAAGCCCCCTGCACTACGTTGCGCACTTGGGGTCCACTACTCAATCAGTGGGACATGGCCTACAAGCCTATGGATGACAACTGCACACACAGATGACACAGGGCCATGAATAGCTGTACTTGGCACCCTACAGAGGTGGGGGGCGGGGGCACAGGGCCATGCCTTACGGAGGGGCCTAGCCTACAGAAATCGCCCTGGCCTAGAGATACCCACAGGTCACCTCCCCTACCCAGACACCTCCACTGCGCGCAAAGTCACCAGAATGAGAGTGTACTCACCCCCTTGTGTCTGCTGTGATGTCCTCACGCGCCCATCCAAATCGGGGTAGGCCACTGCCAGGATCCGGGACATCAGGGGGGTCAATTGACGACTGGCACCCCTCCTACGTTGGGAGGCCATCCCCAGCAAAGCCTCCGCTGTCTTCCTGCTCCCGCGTCGGATGTCCTCCCACCTCTTCCGGCAGTGGGTGCCCCGTCTGTTGTGGACCCCCAGGGTCCGGACGTCCTTGGCGATGGCACGCCAAATAGCGATTTTCTGGTGGGCGCTGACCTATGTGACATGTTCAGGGGGAGAAAATAAATCATCACCTTCTGCTTGCTTGATGTGAGTGGCCCCCCATCCCCACCCTTGCCATGTGGCCAATGCTCTCATCTGTCGTCTGATGCATGCCTCAATCGCTCCCCTCCCCACCATCTTTCATCCACCCGACTCAACCCAGGCATTGCCCACAAAGCATGGTCCCAGTGTACTTACCTGTTGGTCTGGAGGACCGTAGAGTAGCGCATACTGGGGGAGGACCCCATCCACGAGTTTCTCCAATTCTTCAGAAGTGAAGGCAGGGGCCCTTTCCCCAGTCGCAGCAGCCATTGTCTCTTCCAGACCGAGGTCACAGCAGCACTTGCAGTGTAGGTCCTCTCCTGTGGAAGATCAGGTATCGAGTGATTAAGTAGATAGAAAATGGCGGTCACGCCCGCGGCGGTGCGTACCGCGACCGCCGGCGCACATCGTCATTGGCTCGTGAAACCCATAGGGTTCTATGTTAACCAATGCGGCTTTGCGCCGCGGTCTTCGACCGCCACGGTGTGCCACGCCAGCGCATTGACCTCGCATCCCATTGTCACAATTCACAGGTCAGGCAGCCGCCATTTCAAGGGCCCACATGGCTTAATTTCTACTGCGTCACACATACCTAGGCCTTTCCTCAACACTCATACAAACCATTCAATGCATAGTGAATCATGTTGTGTGCAAGCTGTGGGAACGTACCTGTGGGTTGATTGACTCTGTGCTCGCTGTTGTCCTTCCTAGGCACCGTCTGCTGGGCAATGCGAGGAGATGGAGGAATCTTCCCGTGTACAGACCGCTGGTGGACCTGTCGACAATGGAGGAAAGACATGTCATACTGACATACAGGCTTGACCGAGCCACTATTCATGAACTGTGTGCCCAGCTGGAGGCAGACCTGATGTCACCCATCCGCCAACCCACAGGGATCCCCCCTCTAGTGCAGGTGCTGTCAGTACTCCATTTTTTAGCAAGTGGGTCATTTCAAACAACAGTGGCCATATCATCAGGGATGTCTCAACCTATGTTTCCAAGGTGTTGTCCAGAGTGTTGTCTGCCCTGCTGAAACACATGCGGAGCTACATCGTTTTCCCTGAGGTGGGGGATTTGCCTACAGTGAAGGGTGATTTCTATGCCCTTGGACATATCCCCAACATCATAGGTGCCATTGATGGGACACATGTGGCTTTGGTATCCCCCAGCAGGAGTGAACAGGTGTACAGGAACAGGAAAAGTTATCATTCGATGAATGTACAGATGGTCTGTTTGGCAGACCAGTACATCTCCCATGTTAATGCCAAGTTCCCTGGCTCAGTGCAGGACGCCTACATCCTGCGGAATAGCAGCATCCCGTATGTGATGGGTCAACTCCAGAGGCACCAGGTGTGGCTATTAGGGGACTCTGGTTACCCCAACCTGTCCTGGCTACTGACCCCAGTGAGGAATCCCAGGACCAGGGCAGAGGAACGCTACAATGAGGCCCATGGGCGGACTAGGAGGGTGATCGAACGCACCTTTGGCCTCCTGAAGGCCAGGTTCAGGTGCCTCCATATGACAGGTGGATCCCTAATGTACTCACCAAAGAAGGTGTGCCAGATCATCGTGGCCTGCTGTATGTTTTACAACCTGGCTTTGCGCCGCCAGGTGCCTTTTCTGCAGGAGGATGGTCCAGGTGGTGGTGTTGTAGCAGCTGTGGAGCCTGTGGAGAGTGAAGAAGAGGAAGCCGGAGAGGACGACATAGACAACAGGAACACAGTAATAGAGCAATATTTTCAGTGACACACAGGTAAGAGTACACACCGGCATATTACATTTACTTAAAGACTCCTACCACTCTACTGTCTGACTTTTTCCCCCAGTGTATGGTAACTGTGTTGTGACTTTCCCTTCCGTTTTCAGAGCTGTGGGCCCCACTGCGTGACATCTGCTTTGTTTCCCCATGGACTACAGCTGTGTGACAGCGGTTTGTTGGCATCACAATGTGAATAACAATTTTGGCACTGTCATGTCTAATACATTTGTTAAAATCACAGACAGACTCCAGATTGTTTATGTGCAATAAGTGTGTTTATTCAAGTGCTCTAATTTGGATGGGTGGTTGCAAATCGGTGAGGGGTGATGGTGGAGGATTGTCCATGGCAGAGTCCAGACTATCAGGTTCACAGGTGCATTGTCTAAATGCCTGTGGGAAGTGGAGCAGGGGCAGTTTAAGGTTGGACAGGGTGACAATGTGGGACAGTGGGATGACAATCAGGGCGGTATCCTTTGCTGGCGGGGGTCTTGACATGTTACTCTGTCTTCTTCCTGGATCTCAGGGCCCGCTTGCGGGGTGGTTCTCCTTCTGCAGGGGGTGGGGTTCTGGTGGCCTGTTGGTCTTGTGTCGGGGCCTCCTGTCCACTAGCGCCGGCGGAGGTGGTAGCCAGTTCTTGGTCCATGCTAGTGTCAGGGGCCCTTTGAGGTGCCACAGTGGTCCGCAATGTGGTGATTAACTCATTCAGGGCCACTACGATGGTACCCAGGGCGGAACTGATGTTTCTTAGTTCCTCCCTGAACCCCATATACTATTGCTCCTGCAGAAGCTGGATTTCCCGAAACCTGTCCAGGACCGTTGCCATCGTCTCCTGGGAGCGGTGGTATGCTCCCATGATGGAGGAGAGGGCCTCGTGGAGAGTGGGTTCCCTTGGCCTGTCCCCCCCCTGTCGCACAGCAGCCCTCCCAGTTCCCCTGTTTCCCTGGGCCTCCGTCCCCGGACCGTGTGCCCACTACCACTGCCCCCAGGTCCCTGTTGTTGTTGGGGTGGTGGGTTAGCCGGGGTTCCCTGTAGTGGTGGACACACCGCTGATTGACGTGTCCTGGGGACAGAGGTATGGGCCCACTGGGTGGGTGCTATGCTGGTGTTCCCAGAGGGGGGAAGGTCTGCTGTGGCCTGTGCCTGTCTGAGGGGAACCGACTGTCCCGAGGTCCCCGATGGACCGGGCTGGTCATCTAGATCCAGGGAGACAGAGCTGCTGTCATCACTGTGGGCCTCTTCTGGGGGTGGAGTGGACATTTGTGGACCCTCCTGCACGGTGACCTGGCGTTCGGGTCCTGCAGGGGTATAAAAGTATGGTTATTGCTTCTGTGTGTGCCAATGGCGTGCAATGGGTGGGTGCCCGTGTACCCCAGTGCTGGCATTCCTTTGTGGGGGCTGTTGTGACTGTGTTTTGGCAGGGGGTGATGGGTATGTGCATTGGGAATGCTTTGGTGATGGGTGTCCATGCTTTGGGGCCGCATGCAGGGCTAAGTTTTGGGATGGGTGGGTTGTGATGGTGAGACATTTGCAAGGGGTAGTTGTGATGGGGGTGAGGGTGAGGGTGGGGGTATGAGTTGGCATGCAGGTGGGGTGGGGGGGATGAAGTAGTGAAGATGAGACTTACCAGAGTCCATTCCTCCACCGACTCCTGCGAGGCACTCAGGATGCAGGATGTTCAAGACTTGCTCCTCCCATGTTGTAAATTCTGGGGGAGGAAGTGGGGGTCCGCCGCCAGTCCACTGTACCGCGATGTTGTGCCTTGATACCATGGAACGCACCTTCCCCCGTAGGTCGTTCCACCGCTTCCTGATGTCGTCCCTATTTCTTGGGTGCTGTCCCACAGCGTTGAATCTGTTGACTATTCTGCTCCATAGCTTCATCTTCCTGGCAATTGTGGTGTGCTGCACCTGTGTCCCGAACAGCTGGGGCTCTACTCGTACGATTTCCTCCACCATGACCCTGAGTTCATCATCTGAGAACCTGGGGTGTCTTTGAGGTGCCATGGGGTGGTGTGGATGATGTGTGGGGTGGAGTGTGTAGTGATAGGTGGGGTGCTATTTAGTGGTGTGTTGTGTGAGCTGCGTGGAAGTTCTGTGGGTATTGTGTGCCTGTGGATGCTTGGTAGTTGACTGTGGTGTCTCTCTCTCGCCTTCTCTCTGAATTTCTGGTCGTAGGGGTTTGTGGGTGATGTGGGTGTGTGTTTTATATTGTATTGGGTGTGTGGGAGTGGTGTGTGTATGTGTATCAGGTGTGTGTATTTCGATTTGTCCAATGTGGTAGTGTTTTGTACGATTATGTGTATTTCGACCGCGGCGGTGTGTACCGCCAATAGAATACTGCGGTTGAAAGACCGCCGCGTGGATTCGTGGGTCGTAATGGCATGGGCGTATTTCTGTTGGCGTGACGGTGGAGGTTTGGTCATCGCCAGTTTATCGCTGACCTTTGGTGTGGCGGACTTTTGTGGATGTCGGTATTTTGGCGGTTTGCCTGTTGTGGGTCAGAATTACCGTGACGGTTTACCGCGACCGCGGCGGTGTTATGGCGGTCTTCTGTCTGGCGGTAAGCGCCTTTTACCGCCGAGGTTGGAATGACCGCCTATATATCACTTTTCAGTGATATTTCTATAAATTCTTATTGCATCTTTTATTGTGTTGATCTACAAATATCCAGATAAATATTCTATATTTTTCTAAACACTGTGTGGTGTATTTTTGTGGTGCTATATGGTGTTATTGTATGACTTATTGCACAAATACTTTACACATTGCCTTCTAAGTTAAGCCTGACTGCTCGTGCCAAGCTACCAGAGGGTGGGCACAGGATAATTTGGATTTTGTGTGACTTACCCTGACTAGAGTGAGGGTTTTTGCTTGGACGGGGGTAACCTCACTGGCAACCAAAAACCCCATTTCTAACATCTACAAATTAAAAAAAACGGGCACCCTTAATTGTAAAGGTTAAACTATCAAGTACAATAGTGATCCTATAACTTTATTTCAATCTTCAGAAGAGATCAATAGGCTTCTTATGGCCATAAGCCCACGTTTCTTCACATCTGCATTAGGCCAACAAGTATTTCGCCCTTATGCAACCTTTCCTCCAAATTAATCGGGCTACAATCAAATGTAAAGCGTTTCAAAATTTAGTTTCAAAATCAAATTTAATGTGACCACCACAAATTAAAATTAGTGCAATAAACTAAGGGATAATTAAGCAAATTTACAGAAAAGAATTCAACTATTAATACCAAGGGAATCACAGATTACAAAAATAAGGCAAAGTAAATAAATCCCACTTGTTCAATATTATTAAGATTATATGGTAAAATAACACCAGTTAAAGATAAGCCTAATCTTGAATTCTCATCTACTCACGCTCACAAACAAAATAGACATAAACTAAATACCCTTGTGTGAAGTGAGCGTACCCAAAAAACAAAAGTACAGTTTCAATTAAATAATATTGGTGCATTAACCACATCTGGTCAAAATATGAGAAATAGAAATTAAATTAATCTAAAAATTTACCATCAAATTGCCACATGTGCATGTTGAACTACAATCCTATAGTAATCCATCACTTGGTGCTTCTATTACAGTAGAAGAGTAATTATCTAAATTTGGCCTGTAATCAGATCCATCAATAGAGCGTGAGCCCCCCATATCATTATCCCAAATTAAACACATTTATGACACCTAAGCAAATAACACCCAACTGTGTCCTCTCTTTCCAGAGTAAGAGTAAATGAACAAAAAAAAATCAAAGCAGAAACACTAATAACTAAGGAGTGACGCTGTAACAGCCTGTATAATAAACGTCACCCGGCAAACATCTGGTTAATATTATGCATATCAGGAAATTATCTATCAGAGTTCAACCAACCAACTTCTCTAAATGCAATAGAGTTACTCACTGAAAGCAAATAAGCAATCCTAGTGACTTACTGAATCAAAAAGGAAGAAGAAAGGTGTACTCCAACGATTGGCTCATTCATATTCAGCGTGTCAACCCCGCGCCATATTGGAGTTCCAATTTATATCCGCAATAGGGGGCACATTTATCAAGAAATCCTGCAGCGCAGTGCAGCAAGCCATCTTGTTGTGCTGCGTAGCATGATAGGGAATGGGCAGGAACGCTCCGTATTTTACATTACACTGTGCTTTTCTGTCTTTTCCATGAGCTAGAGCAGAATGTGCTGCCTAGCGCCAATGCAGGTCCCCTTGCACCATGGTGCAAGGGTGCCTGCATTGAATGAAGGATTGGTTTTGTGCAGGAAGGGAGACCTTCCTGCTTAGAAACAATCCCCAGAGGCGTTTCCTCTTTCTATGTGTCCTGCAGAATGCAGCACACATAGAAAGAGGAAACAACTAAGAGAAATAAACATATTTCTCAGGGGAGGCCTGGCACTTTCATGTATTCCCAGGTCTACCTGTAATGGTAAATGTGGGAATGCGCCAAAATCCATAGGTGGATGCGTAGGAACACCCACACTGTACCCATGGAACGCTTCCCTGGGGCAGAGTAACGCAATGCTGTGATTTGTGCATTGTTGCGTTACTCTGTGTTAGAAATGGGGTCTTTGGTTGGCAGTCAGGTTACCCCCTGTCCAAGCAAGGACCATCACTCTAGTCAGAGTAAGTCACACACAATCCAAATTATCCTGTGCCCTCCCTCTGGTAGCTTGGCACTGAGCAGTCAGGCTTAACTTAGATGGCAATGTGTAAAATATTTGTGCAATAAATCATACAATAACACAATATAGCACCACAAAAGTACACCACGCAGTGTTTAGAAAAATATATAATACTTATTTGGATAATTGCAGGTCAAAACAATTAAAATGCAATAAGTAAATGTTGAGATGTCCCTGACGAAGTCACAGGAGCTCCGTCGATCCGGTAGGCATTGTGTTGAATATTCTACTGCTCGGCATGCCCTCCGTCGATTCCTCCCTGGAAGTCGGGCTGCGTCGCTCCGGGTCGGCTGTGCGTCGATCCGGTGAGGCCGTGCGTGGAATTTCCGGTCGCTACTCTGGCGCTTCGTCGATCTTCTCATTGCGAAGTTGGGCTGCATCGTTCCGGTTTGGCGAGCGCTGAAATTTTCACTGCGGTGCAGGCTGTGCGTAATTTCTGTCAGGCTGTGCATGGATTTCCGCAGCACAAGGAATCCTTCTTGCAGAGAGGAAGTCTTTTTGGTCCTGCGACTTCAGGGAACAGGAGGCAAGCTCTATCCAAGCCCTTGGATAACACTTTTTCACCACAGCCAGAGAGCAGCAAGGCAGCAGGGCAACAGCAAGGCAGCAGTCATTCACAGAAAGCAGACAGGTGAGTCCTTTGAGCAGCCAGGCAGGTCTTCTTGGCAGGAAGCAGGTTCTGGTTCAGGTTCTCTTCTCCAGGAAGTGTCTGTGAGGTAGAGTGTCTACCCCAAGAAGTGTCTAGGTTGGTAGGGTCAGAGACCCTGCTTAAATACCCAAATGTGCCTTTGAAGTGGGGGAGACTTCAAAGAGTGGCTTAGAAGTGCAGAAGGTCGGCTTTCAGTTCCATCCTGTCTGCCAGGGTCCCAGTAGGGGGTGTGGCAGTCCTTTGTCTGAGGGCAGGCTACTGTCCTTTGACATGCAAGTGTCAAGCCCTCCACCCTCCCAGCCCAGGAAGACCCATTCAAAATGCAGATGTATGCAAGCGCGGCGGAGTATCCTGTGTTTGGGGTGTGCCTGAGTGAATGCACAAGGGAGCTGTCAACTAAACCTAGCCAGACGTGGATTGGAAGGCACAGAAAGATTTAAGTGTAGAGAAATGCTCACTTTCTAAAAGTAGCATTTCTAAAATAGTAATATAAAATCCAACTTGACCAGTCAGTAGGATTTTGTATCACCATTCTGGCCATACTAAATATGACCTCCCTACTCCTTTCAGATCAGCAGCTACCACTCAAAACAATGTATGAGGGCAACCCCAATGTTAGCCTATGAAGGGAGCAGGCCTCACAGCAGTGTAAAAACGAATTTAGGGGTTTTACACTACGAGGACATGTAAACTACACAGGTAGATGTCCTGCTTTTTGCCTACACAGCACCCTGCCCTATGGGCTACCTAGGGCATACCTTAGGGGTGTCTCATGTGTAGAAAAAGGGGAGTTTTAGGCTTGGCAAGTACTTTTAAATGCCAAGTCGAATTGGCAGTTAAACTGCACACACAGACCTTGCAATGGCAGGCCTGAGACAAGGTTAAGGAGCTACTTAAGTGGGTGGTACAACCTGTGCTGCAGGCCCACTAGTAGCATTTAATCTACAGGCCCTGGGCACATATAGTGCACTCTAATAGAGACTTATAAGTAA